>NC_080042.1:66319194-67519194 GCF_012489685.1 Lotus japonicus
TTTGATCTAGTAGTACAACTCTATGTTTTGATGATTACAAGTTAACCTTTTGATATGAACAATTGTGGTACTCTAACGTGTTTTTCTGAGTGTGCTATTTACAGGCTCTGACCTTAACTCAATCTCACACAAATCAGAAGCACTGTGTATAAAGAGTGACCCAAGCAACGCTTTCGCATTCACCATGTTCAGTATGAACAGTGGAAAAGCTTCAGAAGTTCTGAAGTTACACAAACTCTGATGAGGACTCAGTCACTAGAAGCTCTGAAGATCCAGAAGTTCTGATAACCAAGAAACACTGAAGGCTCAGATGTTCTGATGGTGTAGAAGACTCTGAAGATCCAGAAGTTGAATAGTGGAAACTCTGAAGTCCGGAAGCAAGAAACTCTGAAGGCCATGTTCTTCCCTCTGAGTTCAGAATCAGAAGATACAATGGTCAGAGGATCTGTTTTCCCTCTGACTCTGATCAACCGGCTTCACAAGTTCCAATATGAAGCATTCCCCTGATCAGAAGTCTCCTAGGTTTAAAGGTCGCGTCGCTATCCAAGTACAAAAGCAACTGTACCTTCCTGACGACCTACCTAACGTTCTCAGCCACAGCAGAAGCTGGATTTTCCAGAACTGCCCTCCAACGGTAGCATTTCCCATGCATCGCTCAACCCTAATCCTTGGAGTATATAAAGAGGCTGAAGACTGAAAGAAACGGATAGAAGAAGCATTACATACGCAAGACATATTCAAAATCTTCTAAGTTTTCTTTCATCTGAAATTCATTGAGTTTACTATTAGCTTTTTAGAAGCAAATCTCTTGTAAACATTCTTTGATAAACAGTTTGTTTAGTTCCTTTAGGAGATCAAGGTTGATCGGATCCTAGAGAAGACTAAGAGAGTGAATCTTAGTGTGAGCTAAGTCAGTGTAATTGTTAGTCACTTGTAGGTTTCAAGTGCAGTTGTAACTCTTACCTGATTAGTGGATTGCCTTCATTCTAAGAAGGAAGAAATCACCTTAACGGGTGGACTGGAGTAGCTTGAGTGATTTATCAAGTGAACCAGGATAAAATCCTTGTGTGCTTTTCTATCTCTTATCTTTAGCACTTAAGTTCTTAAAAGATTTGTCAAAATCTTTAAGGTGGAAGTTTTATACTGAAAACGTTATTCAAACCCCCCTTTCTACCGTTTTTCATACCTTCAATTGGTATCAGAGCGCAAGTTCTGATTACCACACCTAACAGTGTTCAGTGATCCGGGCCGGTGTGAAAAACAATGGCTGCCACCACCAGTGAAACTCAAAGAGATGGTTACAATGCAAAGCCTCCTATGTTCGACGGTCAAAGGTTCGAATATTGGAAAGATAGACTGGAAAGTTTCTTTCTGGGTTTCGATGCAGATCTCTGGGATATTATTGTGGATGGCTACGAGCGTCCAGTTGATGCAGATGGCAAGAAGATCCCAAGGTCAGAGATGACTGCAGATCAAAAGAAGCTGTACTCACAACATCACAAAGCAAGAGCAATTCTTCTAAGTGCTATTTCCTATGAAGAGTACCAGAAGATTACAGATCGTGAGTTTGCAAAAGGCATTTTCGAATCTCTGAAGATGTCTCACGAAGGAAACAAGAAAGTCAAAGAATCAAAGGCATTGTCTTTGATCCAAAAGTATGAATCCTTCATCATGGAGCCAAATGAGTCCATTGAAGAAATGTTCTCCAGATTTCAGTTGCTTGTAGCAGGCATACGACCTCTCAACAAGAGCTACACAACAAAAGATCATGTCATAAGGGTCATCAGGTGTCTTCCTGAAAGTTGGATGCCTTTAGTGAGCTCAATAGAGCTCACGAGAGACGTTGAGAATATGAGTTTAGAAGAACTCATCAGCATCTTGAAATGCCATGAGCTGAAGCGCTCAGAAATGCAAGATCTGAGGAAAAAGTCCATAGCCTTGAAATCTAAATCTGAAAAGGCTAAGGTTGAGAAGTCAAAAGCTCTTCAAGCTGAAGAAGAGGAATCTGAAGAAGCATCAGAAGATTCTGATGAAGATGAGCTGACTCTGATCTCCAAGAGACTCAACCGCATCTGGAAGCACAGGCAGAGCAAGTACAAAGGCTCTGGAAAGGCAAAAGGAAAGTATGAGTCCTCAGGCCAGAAGAAGTCTTCAATCAAGGAAGTCACATGCTTTGAGTGCAAAGAATCAGGGCACTACAAAAGTGACTGTCCAAAGTTGAAGAAGGACAAGAAGCCAAAGAAGCACTTCAAGACGAAGAAGAGTCTGATGGTGACATTTGATGAATCAGAGTCAGAGGATGTTGACTCTGATGGTGAAGTCCAAGGACTCATGGCTATTGTCAAAGACAAGGAAGCAGAGTCAAAGAGAGTTGTTGACTCTGACTCAGAATCAGAAGGAAACCCCGACTCAGACGATGAAAATGAGGTATTCGCTTCTTTCTCTACCTCTGAACTGAAACATGCATTGTCTGATATTATGGATAAGTATAACTCCTTATTGTCTAAGCATAAGAAGCTGAAAAAGAACTTATCTGCTCTCTCTAAGACTCCTTCTGAACATGAGAAAATTATTTCTGACTTGAAAAATGATAATCATGCCTTGATCAATTCTAACTCTGTGCTTAAGAACCAAATTGCTAAGTTAGAAGAAATTGTTGCCTGTGATGCCTCTGATTGTAGAAATGAATCTAAGTATGAAAAGTCTTTTCAAAGATTCCTAGCTAAAAGCGTGGATAGAAGCTTAATGGCTTCAATGATCTATGGCGTAAGCAGAAATGGAATGCATGGCATTGGCTATTCTAAACCAATTAGAAATGAGCCCTCTGTGTCTAAAGCTAAATCTTTATATGAATGCTTTGTTCCCTCTGGTACCATATTGCCTGATCCTGTACCTGCTAAAGTTGCTAAACATCCTCTTAAAAAGGGATCTTTCTCTATGACTAAATATCATGCAAATATTCCTTTAAAATATCATGTTGAGACACCCAAGGTGATCAGAACCTCTGGGGTAACTAACAAAAGAGGACCCAGAAAGTGGGTACCTAAGGACAAGATTATCTATGTTGCAGATATCCTTGATAGCTCCACTGAAACACCAATCATGGTATCTGGACAGTGGATGCTCGCGTCACATGACGGGAGAAAAGCGTATGTTCCGAGAGCTGAAACTTAAGCCTGGAGGCGAAGTTGGCTTTGGAGGAAACGAAAAGGGTAAAATTGTTGGTACTGGTACTATTTGTGTAGATAGTAGTCCATGCATTGATAATGTGTTATTGGTAGACGGCTTAACACATAACTTATTGTCTATAAGTCAATTAGCTGACAAGGGTTATGATGTTATATTCAATCAAAAGTCCTGCCGGGCTGTAAGTCAGATCGATGGCTCTGTTCTGTTTAACAGCAAGAGGAAGAACAACATTTATAAGATCAGATTATCTGAGTTGGAGGCTCAGAATGTGAAGTGCCTTCTGTCTGTTAATGAAGAGCAGTGGGTATGGCATAGACGGTTAGGGCATGCCAGTATGAGAAAGATTTCTCAGCTGAGCAAGCTAAACCTTGTCAGGGGCTTACCCAATCTGAAGTTCGCTTCAGACGCTCTTTGTGAAGCATGTCAGAAAGGCAAATTCACAAAAGTCCCTTTCAAGGTAAAGAATGTTGTCTCAACCTCAAGGCCGTTAGAACTTCTGCATATCGACCTGTTTGGACCAGTGAAAACTGAGTCTATAGGTGGCAAGAGATATGGGATGGTTATCGTTGATGACTATAGCCGCTGGACATGGGTAAAGTTTCTAACCCGCAAGGATGAGTCTCATGCTGTGTTCTCTACCTTCATTGCTCAAGTGCAAAACGAGAAGGCTTGTAGGATTGTGTGTGTCAGAAGTGACCATGGTGGAGAGTTTGAGAATGACAAGTTTGAGAGTCTGTTTGATTCCTATGGAATTGCACATGATTTCTCTTGTCCCAGAACTCCTCAACAAAACGGTGTTGTTGAGAGGAAGTTACAGAACTCTTCAGGAGATGGCTAGAACCATGCTCCAAGAAACTGGCATGGCTAAGCACTTTTGGGCAGAGGCAGTAAATACAGCATGTTACATTCAGAACAGAATCTCTGTGAGACCAATTCTGAATAAGACTCCTTATGAATTGTGGAAGAACATAAAACCCAACATTTCTTATTTTCATCCTTTTGGCTGTGTTTGTTATGTTCTCAATACTAAGGATAGATTGCATAAATTCGATGCTAAGTCTTCTAAGTGTCTATTACTCGGTTACCCTGAGAGATCTAAAGGTTTTAGATTTTATAATACTGATGCTAAGACTATTGAAGAATCTATTCATGTTAGATTTGATGATAAGCTTGACTCTGACCAGTCAAAGCTAGTTGAAAAGTTTGTAGATTTAAGCATTAATGTTTCTGACAAAGGCAAAGCTCCAGAGGAAGCTGAGCCAGAGGAAGATGAACCAGAGGAAGAAGCTGGTCCCTCTAACTCACAAACTCTGAAGAAGAGCAGAATCACTGCAGCTCACCCTAAGGAATTGATTCTGGGCAACAAAGACGAACCAGTCAGAACCAGATCTGCCTTCAGACCCTCTGAAGAGACCGTGCTCAGTCTGAAAGGATTGGTGTCCTTAATTGAACCCAAGTCCATAGATGAAGCTCTTCAGGACAAGGATTGGATTCTGGCCATGGAAGAAGAATTGAATCAATTCTCCAAGAACGATGTTTGGAGCTTAGTGAAGAAGCCTGAGAGTGTCCATGTTATTGGAACGAAATGGGTATTCAGAAACAAGCTGAATGAGAAAGGAGATGTAGTCAGAAACAAGGCAAGGCTAGTTGCTCAAGGCTACAGCCAGCAGGAAGGAATAGACTACACTGAAACATTTGCTCCAGTAGCAAGACTGGAGGCAATCAGACTGTTGATCTCTTTCTCAGTAAATCACAACATAGTTCTACATCAGATGGACGTGAAGAGTGCCTTCCTAAATGGTTATATCTCAGAGGAAGTATATGTTCATCAACCCCCAGGTTTTGAAGATGAGAAGAAACCAGACCATGTGTTCAAATTGAAGAAATCACTCTACGGTCTGAAGCAAGCTCCCAGAGCATGGTATGAGAGACTCAGCTCATTCCTTCTGGAGAATGAGTTTGTAAGGGGTAAAGTAGATACAACTCTTTTTTGCAAGACTTATAAAGATGATATCTTAATTGTGCAAATTTATGTTGATGATATTATATTTGGTTCTGCTAATCAATCTCTATGCAAAGAATTTTCTGAGATGATGCAGGCTGAATTTGAGATGAGTATGATGGGTGAATTAAAGTACTTTCTGGGAATACAAGTTGATCAAACACCAGAAGGAACATATATCCATCAGAGCAAGTACACTAAAGAACTTCTGAAGAAGTTCAATATGCTGGAATCTACAGTGGCCAAGACTCCAATGCATCCTACATGCATTCTGGAGAAAGAAGATAAAAGTGGTAAAGTATGTCAGAAGCTCTATCGTGGCATGATAGGTTCACTTCTATACTTAACTGCATCTAGGCCAGACATACTATTTAGTGTTCATTTATGTGCTCGTTTCCAATCAGATCCAAGGGAAACCCACTTAACTGCTGTTAAGAGGATCCTAAGGTATCTGAAAGGCACCACTAACCTTGGCTTGATGTATAAGAAAACATCAGAGTATAAGCTTTCAGGTTACTGTGATGCTGATTATGCTGGAGATAGAACAGAGAGAAAAAGTACTTCTGGAAATTGTCAATTTCTGGGAAGCAATCTAGTCTCATGGGCAAGCAAGAGGCAATCAACCATTGCACTATCAACTGCAGAGGCAGAATATATCTCAGCAGCAATATGCAGCACTCAGATGCTCTGGATGAAACATCAGCAGGAGGATTATCAGATCCTTGAGAGCAATATCCCAATCTATTGTGATAACACTGCTGCAATCTCATTGAGTAAGAATCCTATCCTGCATTCAAGGGCAAAGCACATTGAGGTAAAGTATCACTTTATTAGAGATTATGTACAGAAGGGCGTACTTCTTCTGAAGTTTGTTGATACTGACCATCAATGGGCAGATATCTTTACAAAGCCCTTAGCAGAGGATAGATTTAATTTTATTCTGAAAAATCTAAACATGGACTTTTGTCCAGAGTGAAGATGGATCAGAACCTCTGACTATGATACTTCTTGATCAGAAGATGTCTAGTCCAGAAGGTAACTCAATCAGAGTGTGTGTACCCACTGGTACTGACTCTGAAGCTGAGACAACAACACGTGTGTCAGAATTTCTGATGCATAGTTCCTTGTGCCCGTGTGACAGTCTGTTATGATTGCGTGTAGATGTGCTTCTCTCCTGTGTGTGATTTGTGTATTTTACTGTTACTATCTATCTTTAATTTTCAACCGTTGATCTTAAAGTGCTTTTTGAATCAACAACGGTTATTTGATAAAACCCACTATACACACACGATCTCCATCACTTCCGGTTTTTACTCTCGCTCTCTCTGCTTTTCAAAACCGTTTATTCTCGATTTCTCTCTCGATCTCTCTTCATCTTTCAACCTTCATCTTCTACCTCAAACCTTCAACCACTTCAAAAATGGTGAGACAAACAAGAAGATCTACTGCAGATGCACCTCAGTTCCCTCACATGGTAGTCGGTCTAGCAACGGGTCAAAGGGGCCCTGAGAATCCGACATCAGATCAAGGTCAAGCTCAAGAGCAGATTCTTCCAATTGCAGAACGGGGCTGTGCCGTTCACTGCGTATTTGCTCCTGAGGAACTCCAAGTCCTGGCAGAATGGAGATTCAACCTCGACAACCTGGCTGCAAATGGGTATGATCTTCGTCCTGAAGTCCAAGCTCAAGGTTGGGGAAATTACTTCAACAGACTTCGAGGACCGGTGTATGAGAAATTGGTCAAGGAATTCTGGAAGCATGCTGACTGCGACGATACTCAGGTGGTATCGTACATTCTTGGAAGAAAGATCATCATCACGGAGAAGTCCTTCGTGAACTTGCTGGGAGCAGACACTGCTTATGGGTATCATTTCCAACTCACGGAATCGAAGCTGAAACCCAGCACCAAGAATACAATCAACGAGGCCCTGTACACCACTTTCAAACCGGGCAAGACGAGTTACAAGGTGATGGACCTTCATCCCAAGCTCAGAATCTGGCACAAGATCCTGCTTCACTGCATAAACCAGAGACCGAAGGGCAGTTCTCCAGACTACATCAACTTCAACCAGAAGGTGATGTTGTTCTTCATCCAAGACCAGAAGAAGATCTGCCTTCCCTACTTCCTGTTCTCCTACTTGAAGGAATGCATCCGGAAGTCTCGCACCACCGCCTCCATCAAGTCAGCAATCAAATATATCCCCTTTGGGAGACTGCTCTCAGACTTTCTCATTGAAAGCAACCTGGTGCAAGATCTGGTCAATGCTGGATGTGTAGAGGATCTGAGCACCATTGTCAGTGATGTCTTCACTGCAAATTCTCTGAAGAAGATGGGTTTGGTCCAGAAGAAGATTGCTCCTGCTCGTGAAGACACATCTTCTGAAATCAGAAGCAGAAGGATGCCTCTGAATGACTACCCTCTGTGGACTCAAGCAGACAATCCTGACGCCATTAGGTGCTATGTTGATGACCTAAGGGCTCAAGGATTCGAAATTGATCTTGATGATTTCGTCAGCAGACTGCCGCCAGCTCCAGAGTTTCCTTCTCCTCCAAAGAAGAAAGCTCAGAGGAAGATGGTTCTGGACGAATCTTCTGAGGAATCCGATGTCCCTCTGGTCAAGAAGACGAAGAGAAAGCCTGATGATGGTGATGATAGTGATGATGAGGATGGTCCTCCCAAGAAGAAGAAGAAGCATGTCAGAATCGTGGTGAAGCCTACTCGGGTGGAACCAGCTGCTGAAGTGGTCAGAAGGACTGAACCTCCTGCCAGAGTGACTAGATCATCAGCACATTCAAGTAAGCCTGCACTTGCTTCTGATGATGATTTGAATTTATTTGATGCACTCCCTATTTCTGCTATGCTCAAACACTCCTCAAATCCCCTCACTCCTATTCCTGAATCCCAACCAGCTGCACAAACCACCTCTCCACCACATTCCCCCAGATCTTCATTCTTTCAACCTTCACCTACTGAAGCACCTCTCTGGAATTTGCTTCAGAACCAACCCTCTAGGTCAGAAGAACCAACCTCTCTTATTACCATTCCGTACGACCCATTATCTTCTGAACCCATCATCCATGAACAACCAGAGCCCAACCAAACAGAACCACAACCCAGAACGTCTGATCACTCTGTTCCCAGAGCATCAGCACGTCCTGCTGCCAGAACCACGGATACAGACTCTTCCACAGCCTATACACCTGTATCCTTCCCAACCCATGTTGCTGATTCTTCTCCCTCCAATAACTCTGAATCCATTAGAAAATTCATGGAGGTAAGAAAAGAAAAGGTGTCTACCCTAGAAGATTATTATCTTACTTGTCCAAGCCCTAGGAGATATCCTGGCCCTAGACCTGAACGTCTAGTTGACCCAGATGAACCTATCTTGGCCAATCCGTTACAAGAGGCAGACCCTTTGGCTCAACAAGCTCACCCTGCCTCAGACCAACAAGAGCCTATTCAACCAGAACCTGAACCCGAACAATCAGTGTCTAACCAATCCTCGGTTAGATCACCCCATCCTCTGGTTGAAACTTCAGACCCTCACCTTGGAACCTCTGAACCCAATGCTCAACCATTTAACATTGGTTCTCCACAAGGTGCCTCTGAAGCTCACAGCAGCAACCACCCAGCCTCTCCTGAACCCAACCTCTCCATAATTCCCTACACTCACCTCCGACCCACATCTCTCTCTGAGTGCATCAATACTTTCTATCATGAAGCTTCTATGATGCTACGCAATGTGCACGGTCAGACTGACCTCAGTGAGAATGCTGAACGTGTGGCTGATGAGTGGAACAATCTGGGCACTTGGCTAGTGGCTCAAGTTCCAATTATGATGCAGCTCCTGCATGCAGAGGGCAGTCAGAGCATTGAGGCTGCTAAGCAAAGGTTTGCTCGAAGGGTGGCTCTTCATGAACAAGAACAGAGACAGAAGCTTCTCGAAGCTATTGAAGAAGCCAAGAGAAAGAAAGCTCAAGCAGAAGAAGCTGCACGTCTAGCAGCAGCTCAAGCTGAACAAGCCAGACTAGAGGCAGAGCGACTTGAAGCTGAGGCTGAAGCTCTTAGATGCCAAGCACTTGCACCAGTAGTATTTACTCCTGATGCTTCTGCTTCCATTCCAGATCCTCAAGCTGCTCAGAATGTTCCTTCCAGTTCTGCTCAGTCAAGCTCATCCAGACTCGACATCATGGAACAACGTCTTGACATTCATGAATCCATGCTGATTGAGATGAAGCACATGATGATGGAACTTCTGCGACGCACTGATAAACCTTAGTTTTTTTTTAGGATCTCTTCGTTTTTCCTTTTCTTTAACTTTGTTTTATTTTTTGTTAAACTCTGTTTCTTCTTATTTATTTATTCTACTTTGTTCGTTTGTGATTATATATGCATATCTATATAATATTTGTGTCACATATGTTTGCAAAAATCCTTTTATTTTTCTGTTTACATCATACATTCGTTCTGTGTACATTTTTTTCCCTAAATCTAGAATGGAGGATCTCTCCTCATTCTTCTGCACTCCTGGCGCTGCTCTGACCTATCCTTCTCCCAACGATCCAGTGCATACTGGATGTTGCTGAGCCTGTCCTTAAGCTCATCCCTCTCCAGACTCTCTTCTGCGGTATTGAGCTTCTCTTCCAAACTTTCCTTCTCTTCCAGCAGCTTGAGTTCAAGCCGGCTGAGTTCTTGCACCTCCTCCACGAAGGCAAGAAATTCCTTCAGGTCTCTCTCCAACTCTGGACGCAGGTCCTCTTCCAGCAGTGTCCGTGTCAGCTCCGCGATGGTCGTTGCACCCTCTGGATGCCTGATGTTCAGGAACAAGTCCTCTTCAAAGGCCTTCTTCCTCAGCTCTTCTAATGCTACGTTGTATGATGCCATTTTCTTTACTGAAAATTGCTCGAGGTGTGAAGCTTACTTTTCTCTCCAACGCTTTATATAGGCTTCACTTTCTCTCTGAAAGTTAATGCTCCTACAGTTTCTCGAGGTTAAGTTCTTGGTAACTGACCCTTCTCTTTACTCACTTGACCGGTGGTAAACGTTCTTCTCTTGCATTAACTCTTCTATTTATTTCGCCTAACTCTGATTCTTGCATCGTTTTCTTTTTCTTTAAACTTAGACCTTCTCTTAGGGGGAGTACCTTGTACTTCAAACTAAGTTTTTCACACCCCAAGCTTTTTGCTTATGACAAAGAGGGGGAGTACACCCAGTTTTTGATGTGTAAGATGTGTTAGTGTGATTTATTTTTTCTTTTGGAGAATTTAAGAGTTCCACCTTCATGACCATAGATGTGTCACTGGGCAAATACAAGGAATACATTTCACTTCTTCTGAAGTGATTCTAAGTTGACTCTGATACCCAAGACTCTGATACCCTGTCCGTGACTCTGATTACTTATGCGCTCTGATTACTCGATTTTCATCTATGTCATAAGTTTTTCACTCTGAACTCTTATATCATTTATTTCAGAATCTAGACTTTACTAACGTTTTCATCAAGTATTAGATTCAGGGGGAGCTAAGCTCAGAATCAAGTAGTGACTTGAATTCAGAATGAGCAAGGTAAACTATTCACATCAGGATAAGTCTTATTCTATATCTCTAAACTCTGAGTGAATTCAGTTTAATGTTTAAGAATTGTTCATCAAAAATCTTAGTTTTGTCATCATCAAAAAGGGGGAGATTGTAAGATCAAGTTTTGATCTAGTAGTACAACTCTATGTTTTGATGATTACAAGTTAACCTTTTGATATGAACAATTGTGGTACTCTAACGTGTTTTTCTGAGTGTGCTATTTACAGGCTCTGACCTCAACTCAATCTCACACAAATCAGAAGCACTGTGTATAAAGAGTGACCCAAGCAACGCTTTCGCATTCACCATGTTCAGTATGAACAGTGGAAAAGCTTCAGAAGTTCTGAAGTTACACAAACTCTGATGAGGACTCAGTCACTAGAAGCTCTGAAGATCCAGAAGTTCTGATAACCAAGAAACACTGAAGGCTCAGATGTTCTGATCGTGTAGAAGACTCTGAAGATCCAGAAGTTGAATAGTGGAAACTCTGAAGTCCGGAAGCAAGAAACTCTGAAGGCCATGTTCTTCCCTCTGAGTTCAGAATCAGAAGATACAATGGTCAGAGGATCTGTGTTTTCCCTCTGACTCTGATCAACCGGCTTCACAAGTTCCAATATGAAGCATTCCCCTGATCAGAAGTCTCCTAGGTTTAAAGGTCGCTTCGCTATCCAAGTACAAAAGCAACTGTACCTTCCTGACGACCTACCTAACGTTCTCAGCCACAGCAGAAGCTGGATTTTCCAGAACTGCCCTCCAACGGTAGCATTTCCCATGCATCGCTCAACCCTAATCCTTGGAGTATATAAAGAGGCTGAAGACTGAAAGAAACGGATAGAAGAAGCATTTCACATACGCAAGACATATTCAAAATCTTCTAAGTTTTCTTTCATCTGAAATTCATTGAGTTTACTATTAGCTTTTTAGAAGCAAATCTCTTGTAAACGATTCTTTGATAAACAGTTTGTTTAGTTCCTTTAGGAGATCAAGGTTGATCGGATCCTAGAGAAGACTAAGAGAGTGAATCTTAGTGTGAGCTAAGTCAGTGTAATTGTTAGTCACTTGTAGGTTTCAAGTGCAGTTGTAACTCTTACCTGATTAGTGGATTGCCTTCATTCTAAGAAGGAAGAAATCACCTTAACGGGTGGACTGGAGTAGCTTGAGTGATTTATCAAGTGAACCAGGATAAAATCCTTGTGTGCTTTTCTATCTCTTATCTTTAGCACTTAAGTTCTTAAAAGATTTGTCAAAATCTTTAAGGTGGAAGTTTTATACTGAAAACGTTATTCAAACCCCCCCTTTCTACCGTTTTTCATACCTTCATTTGTTTTGTGGACCGGCCGACTAGATGACTCATGTGTTGGAATCAAGTGTTAGAGTCAAGTCCCACATTAGAGAAGTAATATGGAGAGTTTATAAGAAGATGGACCCATAATATTTCTGTAACATATAATCTCATTCAAGCTCTATAATTTCATACCCAGAGAGACTCAAGTTTGTTGTGATGCTGTTTCAGGACATGGATGAAGGCAAGACACCCAAAGCTTTGAGAGTCAAGAGTTGATGATTGTCTTTCAATATATAAAGGCTATCTTGGACATATTTCTAGTCGATGTGAGACTTTTCAACACTATCGAAAAGATTCAAGAAGCTCATGTGAAAACAAAGGAGGAAGCATATACTTCAGTAGGGAAAAAGGAGCATGCTCTAGACAATTAGGCAAAAGCCAAATTTGAGAGGCAGGAAACTTGAAACTAGACTGTTGAAAAGAATGTAGTACCTCCTCAACATAACACTCTTCAAATTTTTCATCAATAAGATAGTACAATTATCATTGATCTTTAGCTTTTGAAAGACAGTGTCCAGGAAAACGGTGATCTTAGAATTTTAATCTTTTGTAAGCTTATGGGAAGGTATCAAGTTATTTGAAAGTTTAGGTTCATGAGCACATTATGTAATTTAAGGGAGGACTTGAATTCAATAATATGAGAACAAGGATCCGAGGTTTGAATGAGTGATATACTGTTTTCTAGAAGAGGGTGTATACGATGAGGACAATGGGGTCTATTACCATATATCCTCAGGAATTTAAAGGATTAAGAGAAAAAGTTCTTACCAGTCATGATTAGAGAATAAGAGCGAAAATAATAATGAGGGGCCTCATTTGATTCCTTTGACATTCCAACTCAATTAGAGTGGGAAGAACAAGGTTAGCTATAATAAAATTAAAGGCTGGAAGTGAGATAAGCCTTACCCCCACAAGTAATCAGACATTTACTCCCTTTGAGTGGCCATTCAGCATAAAATTGCAGTTGCAAAAGCTGAGAATCCAAATCTGGAAAAAGAATGACAAAAATCAATACATGAAACCATATTTGGTTCAAGGAAGTTAAAATAGTGAGAATGTCTTCAGACTCACCAGCATCCCTAGAACCATATCTCGTCAGACTCACACTCACACTCACACCTTTGCTGTGTGATCAAGGGAAGCACTTGCAAAAGAATTGGTACCTTGGGGTTACTTGAAAGTTACTACTTACTAAACCCTCACATGTGATTCGTATTTCAAGATATAAATATACACAAACAGTAAACGTTGGGATGATCCAGAATAAACACTATGAAAGCTTCGATCTTTACGCGAACTTTCTCTAATATGCATGAATTGTTGTTAACATACAAGTTTGAATCAAACAAAAAAAAAAAGCTGAATTGAACAACACATGCAACTGTAGTAGGTGCCTTACTCACTAGCCAGAGAGGCTACAAGTGCAAAATTGCCGCAAAATTTCCACAATGAAGAAAATTTCCAATAGAATTAGAGCTAGCAATTTTAGTGGCTTTTTGTATTTATCTTTGCTGTTTTTTATAAAACGAAATGAATTCATTAGGAAGAAGAAACAAGAAACATGGCATTGGAGCCAGACAAGACATGCTACATCTAAACTACATTGCCCGAAGAAAAATAAAGCTTACTCATATTATGTGCCACAACATTACCAGTATGATGAACAAAGAAAAATTAAAGAAATCAAAATTAGAAGCTAAGTCACGACAATCCCAAATCACCAGTGTCAGATAAGAAGTGCTCCAAGAGAAACACTTCCAAGCCTCAAACAGCTGAACACAATCAATCTGCAAACAAATTTTGACGAAAACAGAGGTGGGGAGCCATAGATAACGCTAACGAAAGCTAAAGGCCTTAGTCAAGACACGAGATAAGGCCTCAACAGTACAAGGTAGTAAGATCGCGATCTGGATCGTAAGATCCTACGATTTGCAAGTGCAATTTAATCGTAGTAGGATTGCGGTCTTTGAGGTAGATCATGGGATCCCGATTCAATCCTTCTCGTTAGTAGATCGTGGCAATAGAAATATCCAGTGCAAATACTGTCATAATAATTACAGCGGAGGGCCTTATCGAATGAAGCAACATTTGGCTAGGACAAGGCAGAATGTAGGACCTTGCAATTCTGTTCCAGAAGATGTTAAGAAGAAAATGGTTGATATTCTTGGTGATTTGGTAAATAAGCAACTGGAAAATGATAACTCAACAAGGTCTAACAGAGATGAAATTGTCCACATTGGTGAATTGGGGAAAAGAAAATGTGATGAACTATTTGTGGATCCAGGTAAAGCAATTGCAACTCCTCTCAAGAGGAACATGCAAAGTACACTTAACAATTCATGGAAGAAGGGTGCAAGGGAGGATGCATGCTTAGACATCGCCTCTTTATCTACAACAATGCAATTCCTTTCAATAGCGTGAGGAGTGAAGAGTTTGCCAAGATGTGTGATTCGATTTCCAGACATGGTTTAGAATGCAAGCCACCATCCTACAATGACCTTAGGGTCAAATTATTGCAGAAAAAGGTTAAAATAACTCATAAGGTGTTGTATGAGCACAAAGCTTATTGGACCAACACATGTTGCACCATTATGACGAATGGATGGATGAATACGAGGAGAAGGACTATACTTAACTTTTTGGTAAATAGTCCTAAAGGAACACTGTTTTTTAAGTCAAAGCATCTAGCATAGTCAAGACATCTGATAAGATTTTTCAGATGATGGATGAGGTTGTGGAGTTAGTTGGTGAGGAAAATGTGATTTTGGTTGTTACAAACATTGAGCTTATGGTTATAATGATAAGAAACACAAGTTCTTATGTGTCTCATTAATATATTCTCATTGTCTGTGACAACCTAAATCACATTTTCCACACCAACTTACTCCACAACCTCATCCACCAATTGAAAAATCTTACCAAGTGTCTTGATTATGCTAGATGCATCAATGGACATCAAAATCACAATTCTCTTATGACTATTTACCAAAAAGTTAAGTATAGTCCTCTCCTCGTATTCGTCCATCCATCCATCATAATGGGGCATTCTGTTTTGCTCTAATAAGCTTTGTACTCATCCAACACCTAATGAGTTATTTCAAACTTTTCTGAAATAATTTCACCCTAAGGTCATTGTAGGATGGTGGCTTGAATCCTAAACCATGTCTAGAAATCGAATAACACATCTTGGAAAACTCTTCACTCCTCGCGACATTGAAAGGAATTGCAGTGTTGTAGAAAAAATAGGCGATGTCTAAGCATGGATCCTCCCTTGCACCCTTCTTCCATGGTTAAGTGTAGTTTGCATGTTCCTCGTGAGACGAGTTGCAATTTATTTACCTGGATCCCCAACTAGCTCATCACATTTTCCTTTTCCTCAATTCATCAATGTGAGCACTTTCATATCCACTACACCCTGTTGAGTTATCCTTTTCCAGTTTCTTATTTACCACATCACCAAGAATATCAGTTATTTTCTTCTTAACATCTTCTGGAACAAAATTGCAAGGTCCTACATTCTTCCTTGTCCCAGCCAATTGATGCTTCATTCGATAAGACCCTCCGTTGTAATTATTATGACAGTATTTGCATTGGATATTTCTATTGCATCCATTAACAGAAACACCATGTCATTATGATGAGATCACCTGCATATTCATTGTAAACTATAAATTGAAAAGGCTTATATAAGAAAATAGCAAAAAATCAGTTCATGTTTGGGATTGAAATCAAATCGGCAAATAACTTTCAAGATTTTCTCTTGTTAAACCAAAGACATTCATCAAATCAAGTATTCTATTTGGAACATCCTTTGAAATACACGTAAAATAAATAATTAATCCTCCCGAATGACAATGAACGCTTAAAAGAGATTTAACAAACAACATATAGGCGTTAAATGCAAAATCAAAAGAAATACAAAAAAACGTAATTGGAGATTCATACTGTCAAACCCTAGTTGATTCACAACACTGCAAATTTTTTGACGCAGATCTATTGACCATGCACTATATGAGCCTTCTTAGATAAACCATCATTTTTCAATTCAACAATTTATTCTTTTAATTACACCCTTTTTTTTTACACCTTAACCATTCCATCTGTTTCACTAGTTGAAGAAGTATGTTTAACATCATCGTTCTTTTAGTCCTATCATTATATTTCACACTGCCAGAATTTTCATGTTCTTTATTTTCATTCCAATTTTTCCTAGATATATGTTGCTATACATTCTTAGGTCTGGTGCTTTATTGATCAATTGCCGATTTTGTAAAATCAAATAAACAAAGAAAAAGCAATCAGAAGAATTAGAGTAAGGAGCGAAATTTCATTAAAAAAAAGGCAAAAAAAAAGGAAAAGCGAGTGGTATTTAGGGTTTGGAGAACTTACTTACATCAACCTTATGCTAGTGAAGGTTGTCGAATAGTTGAATTATACAATTCAGGTGACTGATGGTGCGAAGGATTTCACTTGGAGAAGAGATCGTGGAGGTGCACGTTGTCGTTGTTAAATCAGGAGGGAGAAGACCAGAGAAAATTTGGGATTTGAGTAACATACGATGTGATGGAGGAATTCACTTGGTAGATAGATTGGTGGAGGAAGAAGAGGTTGTGCGTTGTCGTCAATTTGCAATGGTGTGCAAGGAGGGAGAAGAACATCAAAGATTTAGGATTGAGGTAATTAGTGGTGCACTCAAGGAGTTCAATTGGAGGAGCGGTCAATGGAAGAAGCAAATGGGGGTGGGTTATGTGTCGTCGTTTCAATGAGGATGATTAGGGTTGCCGATACGACAAAGGAAATCTCTTAGAAGCGTATTGGGGGAGTAAGAAGGGGTTGTGCTAGGGAAAAGAAAGAATGAGATAACAATGTATAAGTTCGTCAAAGAGGTGAAGTTTATATAAGCTTCCTCATGATGGGTTCAAGGGGGTAGAGAGTTGGAGGATAAGAATAACATACGTGTATACACATTGGACTTTTGGTGAAGGATTGATATAACATACGTGTGTACACGTTGGAAGGATTAGAATAACTTATGTGTATACACGTTGGACTTTTGGTGTAAGATTGGAATAAGATATGTATGCACGTTGGAAGGATTGGAATAAAATACGTGTACACCCGTTGGAATTTTGGTGAACGATTGGAATAACATACGTGTATACACATTGGATATTTGGTGAGGTGATGTAAGGAGCTATATATGGCAAAAAAGTAGTTAAAATGACATTCAATCGCTCATGATTAATATATTATAAATACATTAGAGGAATATAAAGGCAAGAAATGTGTCGGATCACAATCAACTGAATTTATGAGAATTAGCATATTAGCCTATACATTAATATTTTTAATTATTATAATATAATTTTTTTAAGAACTTTTACATGTAACTTATATTTTAAATTTAAATAAGTAAATAAAATTTTATGTGAACATAAGATAACTATTCAATTTGAAATTGGAATAGTATATTATGTCTTTAATATATATTAAAGTTAAATTTATATAATATTTTTGGTTTCGCAGGAAGGGAAATTTATATATTAAAGTTAAATTTATACATGATATTCAAATAAATTAAAATTACAAAGATAATAATTTAAATTTATACGAACATAATAAGAGTTAAATACACTTTTTTTCTGAAGGGTTGTCACAATAACACTTAGCTCAATTCTTACTCAAAATCTACACTCCATCCCAACTCATCTAATAAATTAACCATGTATTAAAATATGCTAATAGAATATTCTCTTTAGCTCTAAATTAATAAATTGAAATAATTAAAAAAATAAAAATAATTTTTGTTTTCACTTCAAGTTAATTTGAATATTTACAAACTTACGAACAATCAATCTACTATTTTCTATTTTCAAAAAAAAATCTACTATTTACTATTTTCATGTGAAGCTTCTAAATTTTTGAGCAAGTTTCAATTCTTCTATTACTTTCTAAATAATTTAATTTAGTAAAATATTGATATAATTTAACTTTCTAAAAGGTCGATAGTACAAACATCACATAATAATGTGAGCATAGTCCCCCCCAAATGCTACATAGCAAAATCAATAACCCTTCCTTGCAAAATTAGCCTTCTCAAGAGGCATAATCAAAAGCAGTACAAAACTCAAACAACATCCACAAGGACTAACATCCCGATCAAGCATTAAATGATACTTAAAAAAAGCATTACATGACTAACAAGAAGATGCATCAATCGGAGACCGAGGTGCAACGAAGAGAAAGCCGCCCAAACCCAACAAAAACAGAGCCTCATTTCGGTATAGGAGGAAAAGTGAATCAGCACGGAACATTGACCAAAGACAAAAGCATCAAAATCGAACCATATTTTCGTGCGTGATAGCGCTGACAACAAGGCCAAAACTCCGAGAGTAAGCGGGCCACCTCTAAAGGACCTTCCGCACACTCTGATCCGACCGGACCAACACACCAGAAAATGAGATCAGAGCGAAGCCATTGCCCCCACAACCCAGAAAGCATGAGCACCGTGAAACCCAAAGAACCCAGATGCACCGCCAACGACTCCAATCCGCACACTGCCAACCTTGAATCTTCACGAACGACCCCGTACTGCACTCTGAAAGCCTAGAACAAGAGCGGCCAACCCTGAACAAAAAACCAGCCTATGCAAAAAACGCATCACACTGACCATTAAAACCCTAGCTTAAACAAGCTGCCATAGTGGAGAAGACCGCCACCGAATTTGACCCTGTCACCAAAGACAGAGCAATATCCACAAAGCAAAGACAACCCGCACGAAAAACCACAGCGCAAGATCCCACAGATACTGTGAAGAAGTCCTTCAACTGTACTAAAATCAACAAATACTTTATAATGTCCTCATATGAGGTTCGATTTTGAACTCCTAGTGTCCGGCATAAGTGCCAAAACATAAAATAGTTCTTTATGAGGTGCCTATCTAGGGGGCGAAGGCCATAGATAATCTAGAGGCGTTGAAAACCGGGGAAGGCAGACGAGCCACCATCGGATTTGGAGGTGATAAAACGGGGGAGAAACTTTGAAGGAACATGTTTGATTCATGTACCAAATGATGAATATGACATTCCTATGAGAATAAAAGTTATTTCTCACATACAATTCCTTTTCTTTCAATTTTTTATTATATAAATCTCATAAAACATTCACAGGAATTGAATTTATTAACCAAAAACTTTTTTTTACATATGCCTTGGAATAACATTCTCATCCGAATATTTCCAAGTATAAGATTTGCAAGAATCATTTTCTAAAACTTAATTTCATTTTCTCTCTCTATGTTTTTATTTGGCTTTACTTTTTACCCTATATTTTATTTTCATTCTCAAATTAGTGATATCCATTATTTACATATTAAAGAATCCATAGAGAAAGTGTTCCCGAATTGAATCTCCAATCAAGTAGGGCAAAATGAACAAAATTTCCCAATAAATAACTTGATAAATCTTTAAAATAAAACTTGATATATGAATAAATAAATACATAGATCATTTACCATCAGGGTAAGTATGTATTTGTTCCTATAGGGTTACACTCACCAAAACCAGCTTTTATTTCAACCATTCCTGAGAGGCAGACTTTCATTAAAGCACTTTCAATTTCAAGTCTTCTCAACAGAAACCCAAACACATCTAATATGAATTGAAAAGGGTTCTCTGGTAAGCCTCCCTTTGTACTTTCAAAGTATTGGTGAAGCCATTAGCAAACACATTCTCAATTCCAAAACAATAGCATATAATACACCATTCATATTGGGCCATCCAAAAGAAATCTCTGGTACACAACATGGTTTTAATTGTTGCATTTAAGCATGACTAGTTTCATGAACTATGTCTCCATTATCATTTTTCTTGAGTGAGTATTGGCTTGCCTTCACTGCATCGTCCAATGTTAGATAGAACGATTCCTTCCCAAGCTTGTCAACAAACTTGGATATTATTAGTTTCTCCATAACCTCCAGCCTTGGGTTTACCAAAAACATCTACATGATATGGAAAAAAGGTTAATTAAACTCCTTTCAGTATTTTGATTTGTTTACATAAATCAATTTATAGATTAGTCACTGTTGTCCGCGATCGATATTCTTGACTCAAAAAAAAATCAAACTAGAGGAACTACTACAACATAACCCAGGTGGTACCTCAATTCCATTCTTTTCCAACATTTTGTTTAGCTCCAACAATCCTTCAATTGCAGTTGTGTCAATGGATGTCACTCCTGTACATTCACATAGAATCAGTGAAAGCTTTATATCAAAGCATGATGTATTAACCATAAAAGCTTTTCAAATAAACTTCTGACTGATAATTTTCAACAGTGTAAAGAGTTTTGCATATGTTACCTGACATATCGAGTATGACTTGCTCAACAACATCTTCATTAGATCTTTGCTGACTTTTAATATACCTCATAACCCTAATACAAAATTTTAGAAATTAGTACATGTTTTGAAATCCTTCATCCAAATTCAAAACCAATTTCGAGTGTCATAATTAATTTATGAGAAAAGAGAGTCCGATCTAAATGTGCGTTCAATTGGGATTTATCAATGAAAAGTACTGATAAATGAATCAAAATTTTACCTTTCTTTGACGTACACAGAATTTGAAAAGTAAACAGGGGAGCCAAGCTGAACAATGATCAATCCTGGGAAAGTTGAAGCAGGGTATTGCTCAACATCTCTGTATATACCAAACTCATTTAACTTTCCAAGCTTGCATGTTGCAGGTCTAGCAACATATAACAGTGCTCTAATCACACCAAGTCCAACCTTGATTTCAAATAAGAATGATTAAGTTAATTTCAATGTACTATTATATAAAAACAAAAACTAAAACAGAATGAACATTGAAATTGAAAACAAAAGAAGTTGAGCACTGACAGAGATCATGAGACCATAATCCATGCCCAAGAAGGCAACTCCCAAGAAGGCAGCCATGCAAATAACGAAATCAAATTTGTCAACTTTGTAGAGATAGATAACTTCGGTATAGTTAACCAGTCCCAACATTGCAGATGTAATGATAGCTGATAGTGCAACAAGAGGTGTGAAGCCAAATAGTGGTGCCAAAAATTGCAGTGTCAACGCCATGAGGACTGCTTGGACCACGTTTGTCATGGCAGTTTTACCCCCTGCATTGTAATTCACAGCTGTCTTGGAAAATGGTCCTGCAAAATAGATTTAGGGACGAAATTTATTAGCATAAAGGTTTTCTCTCCCGCCGATCAAGAAAATTCTGGTTCATAAGTTTAAAGTATTTCTTTGCAAATTGTTCTTATTGCATCAAGAACATATAATTTAGTAATAAAAATAAAGTTCATGAGACCGGTTGAATTTTGAAGCATGCATACATAGCTAAATAGATGGTGTGTTGGTATACACTTGTAATTTATTGAGTTTGTTTTGTGGACCGATCGACTAGATGACTCATGTAGGTCTGACTCAGGGGAATCCCAAGGTAGACCGCCCATCCAGGTCATAGTAAGGCCATGTCGTCAAGACTTCTGGGAGGGATGTGGACCGTCACGGCATGTCAACTGACTGGATTATTGACTCTGAGCCAAGATATCCTCAAGTTGATGAGGTATCTAATAAATGGTATACCACCCGCTTATGGAGAAGGATGTCAAGATTCATCCATTTAACCCCATTAGCAGGATCCTAGATATTTAATGTGATTACCCAAACTATATTCCCATTTGAGCATTGATCCCCGTTTCCCAATCAATGTATTGACGAGATTCGCCCCATCACCATAAATGTAGCTAAGGGAGACTTCGACTATATAAGACTCCGGGGTTGTCTAAATGACCCATGATAAAGTTTGGGTTAAATAATCCATCATCCAATCACATTGGAGATAAATGAGTTGGAAATAAATAAATAAATAAAATATAGAAATTCCAACTCACTTATCTCTAATGTGATTGGATGGTGGGTTATTTAACCCAAACTTTATCATGAGTCATTTAGACAACCCCATAAGACTCCTCGCACACGGAATACTATATGTTCATTTCAACTAAAAAATTCTAGTGGATTTTTGTTTTACTTACTCACTGATGTCATAGAGTATTTTTTTTAAACATATCTCACTACAATTTACAAATCTGGTTACCTGCAGCTTCAAATCAAACTCTTAACACACATAGTTTTGATTGTGCCCAAGACAAATTAAGTCAAAAGAAGTGTGATGGTTATTAGGAAGTAGTGTGAAGAAAAGCTTAATTACCACTAGTCAAGTAACAAGAAGTGAAAGAACCAAATAGGTTCATGAGGCCAAAAGCTACCATTTCTTTGTTCCCATCATGAGGTGTGTTATCAGTAACAGAAAAGCTTCTTCCAATTGCTATTCCTTCCTACATAAATGATGAAATTAACTTAATTATTGGATAACCTCTATTGGTTTTGAAGATTAGAGATTGGAATTAGTTAATTACCGCCAATGACAAGACTCCAGTGATAAGGGCAGCTTGCATCACTGCTGGCAAATATTTACTGTCAAAGTTGAAATACTGAATGGACCAAGGATTTAACCCTCTATCTAGATGGCCCACCTATAACATAATGAACTTCAAGTATAAGAACAAAACAAAACAAAACAAAATACATGAGATACTATGAAACTGAAAAGTATTCTAATTACTCACGATTGGAATTCCATGTTTTTGGCCATGGACGAGGTACACAAAAATGCTACCAACTATCACTACAGTCATTGGAGCTATAGCTGATACCCAAAAGAGTTTTGGTCTCTTGTTCCTCTGAAAGATTGCATTGAAAAACGAAACCAATTAGAAAAACTTTGATATATTTGATACAATTATTAATTTAACAAATTGGTGTGTGTGACAATAACACTAAGTATGGCCTTTGTAAAATATTCATACATTTTCATTTTTCTTTGTCTAGCTCTCATAATTTTATTCCTTGTGGAATATGGCTTCAAAATCTTATGGAGGGTCCATCAGTTTAAGTGGAGCACTAAAGAATAAATCCTTTAATTCACATCACTAATCTTAACAAAATAAATGTATATGCAGAAGCGAAACTGAATTGAGATCGGTTATAACTGAGGAAGAGAGCACTCACCACGTGTCTGGTAAATTGTAGAAAAGCAAGGAAGACCAGTCCAAGAACTGTGGTTTCCCACCTTATCTGTTAAAAAAGGTAAAAACAGAATGTTAGAATTTTAATTTTTAAAAATGATTTCTCACTAAATATTTAATGTCTGCTTTGATAGTTATTTTGTTCCATACTAACCTCATGTCTATTGGTGATGATGCTCTTGGCCACTTCAACAAGGTTGGTTTTGGTTGAAAAATGTTTCATACCAAAAAATCCCTTTAACTGTTGGGCAATGAGAATAAATGCTGTCCCTCCCATGAATCCAGTGATGGTAGAATGGGAAAAGAAATCCACCAATATCCCTAGCCTGCATCAAAATACGCATGAATCGCGTTTTTACAACTAATATTTAATAAAATCATTTTAACTTGTAAATCATGTTTTTATTGACCCGGCCATAAAATACATATACAAATGTAATGACAGAATCATCACATGAGAGGGTAGTTCAATGTTACCTAAAAATACCCAAGCAAGCCTGGAAAACTCCGGTGACAAAAGTGGTAGTGAAGATCAAATGAAGGTACAAAGTTGGGTCCGTTTCTGGGCTTGCGACGGTTGATATAGTTTGGCCTATTAGCAATGATGCTGCTGCTAACGTCCCCACGGCCATGTGCCTGGAACTCCCAAAAATAGCATACACCAGAGGTGGGACAAAGCTGGAATCTGATGAGATATCACAACCACCAAACAAACATCACATCAAATTCAATATGTTTTCCTAATTCCTCACATGAAATTAAAAGGAACTTAGGATTCAATTTGAATCACTCTATCTTTTATTGGTTGAATCCAGCTAGAAACTAAATTATATGGATTTCACCATCAATAATCTATTGAGATTTACATTAATTTTAACTAATAAATGAGAAAGTGTTCGAAAACTAGTGTTGAAGTAGGTGGTGGTAGCATTTCTTAAACTTTAACACTTTCAATACTCTCAAATCGTTATAATTCATGCATGTTCTACAAAAGTTGAAGAGGAATTCATATTTTTAATGAATTTCACACTAATCAATGAAAGAATATTGTAAAGAAAGTGTTAAAATAAGAGTTACTAACAGTATCCTTACTTATTTTCTGTTGTTTGTGTAATTCATATAAATTTAATCCGTACACCATTTCTATTCATGTTTGTGCATGTTAATGTTCGAATCCCCTTTGAAACTCACAAAATCACTTCTCCTTCGTGAAAGCTTTCTTAATAGTTTTTCTTAGAATACGTTTTACATCCAATGTGAAAATTAAAACTCGGGTTTAAAAAATTTGTGAAAGTAGTTTCTCGGATACATAATTAATTTGAGGAAAAATAAAATGATTCAAACATGCTATAATCTTTTTCTGAACACATGCAAGATAAGAAAATGATAGAGTAAGCTAATGATGAGTGATTTTTCTTACAAAGGCCAACAATGGGAGGAAGATTGGCAAGCTTGGCATAGCTAATGCCTTGAGGGATGGCGAGGCTGGTGATGGTGAGGCCAGATATAAAGTCGGAAATGAAGAGGCGCAGTGTGTAATTTGGGAGCCACTCGAAGATGGGGACGTAGTACTGGACCCCTTTAATAATCCTCCGCGACCGGTTCTCCTCCTCCTTGATCTGCCTGAACGGATCATCAGGGAAGAACGTCTCCTTCAACCCGGATTTGAGTTTTGTGTAAAACCCTCTCTGGGCTGTGAAGTTCACCCCATGATGATCACCCTCATGGGAATTGTTGCCTATCGTACCCATGATGGTGTTTGAAACAAACTAATGAAATGGGTTATATAGAATAGACAAGAGCAGCACACACACGCTGCAAGAGAATCAAAAAGGCAGGGATAGTACTTGTGTTGCGGGTATATTTATAGACAGGGTTATTAATAAAGAATAGTCGAGTGGTATTTCTCACACACGTGTGGTTGACACAGGATTGTTAGTAGCGGATAGGTGTAGCTTTTTCCTTATAGAGTCCAACTCGTCTATGGGTATGGGGTCTTAATGTTTTCTTTTCTCAAAAGAGAAATTATGAAGAACGAAGAATTGGAGAGTAAATTGGATGTGATTTTGTTGACAATCTTTCCATTTATATGTTTGAGAGTCTTCTCCAGTTCAGCAATGCGTTGTCTCTGATCTTTATCTTTGCCATGAATACATTAAAACAGCTACATGGATCGGTTAGGATCTGACCCTAACGGCTAACAACAAGAGTTGGATCATATGAGGGATCTTTGTCATCCAAATCTATGTAATTAATACGGTTAGTCAATATTGAATTAGTTTTTGGTATTTTTTAAAAATGGAAAATGGAAAAAGGATAAGGTTTTTGTTGAAAAATTGGAGAATTTATATGAGATTAATGGATATACACCGTAGTGTAAAACGACAGTATGTCACATAAGATTAAGTGGTTACAAATCGGGGTGAATGTTTAAAACAAGTTTACATTTTCCGTGCACTTCTCATTTTCTCAATTTATATACGATACAAATAATACATGAAGAAATATTTTTCTCATGAGGGGCGATTGTCCTGTTTCCTTGCAAATTGGGTCTGTCACTACGTCCAATTATATAAAAAATGAATTTTGTTTAAGCAAAGCTTTCTACTGTTTCTCAAATATAAAATCTTGTATAGAATAATTGTGATGTATATTCAAACTTTTAATTGTAATTTTCCTACTTACCAAAAAAAAAACTTTTAATTGTAACATGTTACAAATTTATATCATTATATGTATGTTTTTCCTTAACAAGATATAATTTCTTGATTCGTCACGGTGAACAAGTACATAGGCTTGGGTCTGAGGATGAAGATATTTTCAAATATTTACTCGGAGTCAAAGTTTAACATTAAAGATTATACTTTAATTCATTTTCATCTTTAAAATAAGAATTTGTTCTTAAGATCTTAAATTGGAGAAATTATTATTTATAAAATTCTGATAACAAAGTAATATTTAGAATTGTTAAAATATAATCTTTTTTGAAACACGTTAAAATATAATCTTAAAAATTTAAGAATTTATTACACCAACAACACTATTTGAGACACACTTTTTAAAATATGAAAAATCAAGTAATTTTAAGGTATGTTAAAGAAATTTAGTAAGTGTCTGTTGCAATGGTTAAAAGTGATTAATGTTGAAAGAATAAATTGGACAGTTCCTTAATATTAGGAGCAGCTATCACAAGCGTGAGAGTTGAGACCACTCGATGCATAGACAAGACAAATATTCTTAGAATGAAAGATTCAAACATCCCATAATCTTGAGTGGACTGCATAGAGCTGAGATGTTGGTTAATGGTTAGAAGTCTGTTAACTATTGCAGTTAGCCAAAACTCTCACTATAGAGAATCTCTTACGTGATAGTGTCACCAACACAACCGGATACACCGAAGCAACAAGGTGGTCTATATCCGAAATGCTCAACCACTTGTCCTCTATTGCAATCTTATTTGGAGCAATAATCAGGCTTGTAGGACAGGTTGGTACAATTTGTTGGTGCCATACAATCTAAGATAGGTAGAATTGCGTATGGTGAGCTGATTTATCATTGTTCTTAGCACTTCAGGCCAACTTTCTTGCCCCATACCCATCTACACTCTTATATCTGCAATTCCCATCATCATCAACATCCACAATGTTAATAACATAATCATGGAAGACTTTGACACTTCATGAAGCAAAGGGGTTGAGAAGAATTTGGGCACTTCATGAACCGCTAAGAGGGGATCACCTTACCCTTCTTCTTGGATGCGAATCATGTGGGGGGTAGGGTTAGTCTCTTCCTTTTTCCTCATCATGCTGTAGAGACCTTGCCCTTGATCATTACATAAGATGGAAGGGTGGAGTTGCTAGCTTGTAGCGACTCCACAAGCGCATCAACATGCTCCTAATGTGAGGGATTGCGTTTGGTCGAGCCTTTGGGTTCTTTTTTGTCCCGCCCCTTTGTTTTAAGTTTATTAGGAGGAGGGCATATGGAGTTTTGATCTAGGTAGGCAATAGCTTGAAGCTTGTCTTTTATAATCTGCCTTCTTGGAACATTTGATTCTTCAAACATTTTTTATATCACCTCCATCTCGGTCATAATGCTCAAACACAAAACAGGATCGGATTTATCCGATGCAGTTGTTGTTCTAAGCCTCATCCAATGTAGATCTACTAATAGAAGTGGAATGGACTCGCACCCAGCAATCTCACATGCATAAGGAAGTCTGTGTGTTCTCCTGATAGAAAATTTGCATTGACCGACGCACACTTTCTCTTTTGCGATCAACTGGAGTGCTTTCCTTAACACAAGGCCCCGCAACTTGTCGTACAACTTCTCTTTGAATCTATATTCTCTTATGAATATGCTGCTCTGAAAATTACCATTGATCTTTGTGTGCTGCAGGAGTGTACATCTATGTATAGGATTTCAAGTCGCACACAAATCACCGTTGCTATCCCTAAGGCATCTCTTCAAAGTTGAATGTGCACCTTCAACCCTATTGAATGTTAAAGAATGCATAATTGACACTAATAAAAATGACAAGACTGATGAACATTATTAATAAATGAAAGAAAAGTACCTGTTAGTTTTTGTGTTCCCTAGGTACATGAAATCATCGATGAGATACTTCACAAATTTGTGTTTCTCAGGCAACCACTGAGTTGTGACGTACTGCATGAACTTCGATTCCTCCCCACAAAGAGAAGGAAAGAAATTCATATTAGCATCAAATTCAGCAGCGTATGCTGAATACATCACATTACTCCATGCATCCTCAACTTCTTCACATAGCTCTTTGTGTTGGACAATTAGCTTACACTTTGCTGTCACATTCTTCGCAATGTGGAACTTGAATAGCAAATGAGTGAGGTGGGGAATGTGGTTGCAAATCCATTTACCAAAGCATTAACCTTGTTAATTACTATAACCTTTGGTAAATCATCATCCTTAAGTATCAACCCTCTCAATTTATCTAGCACCCATGTCACTTCAGGTTCACGCTCATTGCATAGGTATGCAAAACCTATAGTGAATGTGTCAGCAGTTGAAGTCATACCTACCATCTCCAGCAATGGTATCCTATACTTGTTGGTTTCATATGTTGTCAACCAACACACAAGTAGAGAATTGATTAAACAACTTGATCGCAACTGGATGAGCCCAGAATAATGATCTAACCACTGTGGAATCCTCTTCAGTCCTAGACCAATGAGTGTACTTGTTTGCTCCATCTTTGACTTTATATATGACATGCACTAATCTTACAATTGTTTGATGGTGGTGAGATTACCAGGATTGACATTCTTCAATGTGAACAACAAGTTCCATGGCCTAACCTTGTTATCCACCATTTTTTCAAGTATGACATTTTCTTCACTAGAAAGGCGACCGACATATGGATGGCCAAGCAACGTCTATGATCTCTCATGATTGTGGTTTCCATTCTTCACACTAACCCTCCACCCTTCCTTTGTTGGTCTCGCTCGAAGCCTGAAAGGACAATTACACTTCTTAGTTCTGGTGCCCTGACGCTTTAAGATGGACTTGTATGGAACGTATTTACCGCCTCGCTCACATTCTAATATAAAAAAGGTCTTCCTATTAACACCACCATTATCAGACCTTGTAATAACAATAACGAAGCCCAATTTCTTCCTAAGATTACGAGACCATTCCAAGACCTCATCATCCCGAGAAGCAAACACGTACTAGCACATAAATATTTGTCATTACAAGGTCACTTATGATAAAATTTGTTATTGTCATAGACATAAACTTTAAGCTACCTTATCTGTGGTGAATGCCTTTTACAGTCCACAGAAAGTGGCTCGTCTTGTACATCCTCTGTGTTTACTAACATCCTAGATAATGACTTCTCTCCCGGCTTGTCAACTTTATAGGACTTAACTGGTCTCATGGTAACCTCCTACATTAGCAAAAACAAAAAGTAAACAACAGTGCAATTTTTTCCATTTTTTTTACATTCTACTGTGTTTCACACTTTAAAGTGCGCGTACTTCACATTTTAAGGTGTGAAGTAAACGCACTTTAAAGTGTATAGCTAACACACTTTAAACGCAATTTAAATTTTAAATGTAACACACTTTAAAGTGCGCAGTACACGCACTTTAAAGTGTGAAAGATTGCATAAATGAATGAGAGGAGTACATTGATCGAAGACGGCGAAGGCGATGGTGAGGGAGGTGGCAGCGACGGACATAGGGGTTGGAGGTAATGGAGGATGAGTTTGGAGAGAGAAATTGAGGATAAGGTGAGGTGTTGCTAAAGGAAGACGAAATATGATAGAGGATATGGGGAAGAAGGGGTGGTGGGAGGAAGGGAGAAGTTTTTTTAAAGGGTTTTTATGTTTTTTTTGGCCATTTTAAGGGAGTTGGAACTAGATGAGAGAGGGTGAGAATAATAATTAGTGAGAAACAACATTCATGTAAAGAAGTTATTGAGAAAAAACAATAATTGTCATAAATACTCACCTGATGTAGGTAGATTAATACATATGAGTAAATATTTTCAATTATAAAAAATTGAGATTAATTTCTATGCACCGACGGTGTAAAAGGTTTTACACCATCATTCAATCACAACCTTCCATTTCCTATTTTTAGATATTCTTAAATTCAAAATTAATTGTAAGCTAACAAAATGGAGGGATGTGATTGAATGATGGTGTAAAACTTATTTACACCGTCGGTGCATAAAAATTAATCTCTTATAAATTTATAAATCACGTCACTATATAAAAGAAAACGAACCAAATTTATTTTAACCATGTTTACCTTTTCGACTTCTTCATTAGCATTTTCATTGACGTGCGGTAGGTTTTCTGCATTTTTCACCGCTTCAGAACAATCAAATTGTATTATGAAATTATTTTAATATTATTATGAGCTTTTAATTAATTTCTTGAGTCCAATTAACAAATCACTCTTACAGAAAATCATTCTTATATTTATTCACCTGAGTTATTTTTCGGCAGGGCAAAAGTATCTGGAAATATTTAAAGGAAGAAAAAAAACTGAAGTTTACGCCCTTTAACAAGTAAAATAATACATTTTTTAGTTTTTTGAGTTGAGGTAAGTATATCAAATCATTCTTATGATTTAAGGAATGAATTTTTTAGTTGAGTTCAAAAAAATATATAATAGTTTAGTTTCTCATTTTCTGCAATTTAATATGTTATTTTTTTTAATTCTATTCTAGAAAAATGCTTCCTTTGCTAGGATGTGGCCACATGTAGGGTCACCTTTGATTCTAGAAAGTAGATGCTAGTATAAATAGGTATTTCTCTTTCATTATGAATTAACAAGAAATATGACAAAAACCATCTTTTATTTTCTTCTCTTAACTTTCTTTTGATTTTCTTCCTTTAATTTTGCTTGGTAGAGTTTCTCTCTACCAAATTTGGCGAATTCTCAAGGTCATTCGAAACAACCAAAGGTTTCTGAAAGTGAAGTTTGAAAGCACCTTTGAAATCTTCTCATTTCTTAAATTGGGGCCTAATCCTAGTAAAGGGAACATTCTAGAATGAAATAAAAAGAAATAACATAAAATTGCAGAAAGTTAGAAAGTGAGAAACTAAACTATTATATCTAAATGGCTTTATAGTCTTAATTGGCCTTCTACCATTTTTTTAACTTTTTCTGTTATTTTTTTAAGTAAATCAAGGTATCAATTATCATTGCAAAACATGGTAGAGGTATTCTCTTTGGGACTCTTTACCATGAAAAGTAAAGCTAATTGAGAGAGGCTAACAACTAGCTACCTTATTCCCACTCCTTTTAACAAAAGAAAAACAAACTTGATTTCAGTCATAGGTCACATTGTTTGACTTTGACAGTCCTTTAGAATTAATAGCATATCAAAATTAGTGTGTCGACCTGACCTGACCTTCCTCTTAAATTAATCCATGTAAATAAAAAAGAACTTAAAATCATATTAACACTATCAAATAAGCCTCCCTCAGTTGGCTAGTGTTGAAGGCAAATTGAAGTGTTAACTGATCAAATGATGAAATGTGTGCAACATAACTTCACATATCATAAGGGATAAAGTATTATTATTATTATTCAAATTTGAAACATAACTTCACATATCACAAGCTCAATCATTGCATAATTCCAATTAAGCGAAATAGGAACCAAACACAAACGTAGGTGGGAAATCATTCAGTTAAAATAATGAACAATGTTCGGCACTAGCTATAGCTCAATGGCTCCGATGATGTAGCTAGATGACATATGCAGGTAAATTGGACTTCCCTACACTACACTGGTAAGAAAATGGTTTTTTTAATAAAATGTCTTTAACATATGAATTAAAAATAATAGTAAAAGCATGGAATAAGAAATGGAAGTATTTATTACATTCAAGTATTATAAAAAGTGATTGTATCATAAGTTTACCCACTTTTAAGCTTTAGAGACTTAAGGGGTTATGTATTATCTAACTCGGTTACATTAATTAAGACCCCCTAGGGGATGAACAACAACTTCTTATGATGGCGGAGAGAGCGACTTCACATCAGACGAAGACATCTAATGACAAACGATCGAAGGGAGATTCTAAGGATTTGAGGGTCAAGGACTACGATCTTGGTCACGACAATGACGTTACTGAAAGATGGACAACGTCGACGAAGAAAGATTCAGGTGACTCAAGCTGGGGCAAGGGTGGCGACAACTCAGGTAGAGGAAAATGCGAAGATAGTGAAGATGAGGCCTTTAGAGTTTGGGAGATGGATGAGAAATAGTGGGGTTACAAGTTTGTGTAGGAGTGTATTCATTTGAATTTAGCGCCGACTTGTCCAACGCTAACTTGTAAATAGCGCCAGATATGATCTAGGTCATGTTATGATATAGTCTTCGCCTATTAGGCTTGTAGAGTGGGTCAGCTAACGCTAGTGTAATTAAGTGATGTCACAAACTTTATTTTAATGTTTTTACATTTGTTTTGGGCCGACTTGTCGACATTAACCAATGTTAATTGGAAAATGATGTGGGGCACGACATGGAATCTCGTGCACCACGCACGAAGCAGAAACTGTACCTGTTCTTTTTTTTTTTTGGCAGTTATACTTTTGTGGCGGTTCAAAACCGCCACTAAATGAGTCTCGTGCACCTCTCGTGCGAGATCTGTCGTACTACATAGCATTGCTCATGTTAATTAGCATCACCGTCGAGGCCAATGCTAATTTTTAAAACTAAATGGCAAGGAAAGAGAAAGAGTTAGCAAGATGAAGTCAGGATACGAATTTTGAGTTACTTGGTTTGGTTTAATGAATATATATATATGCGAAAGAGATATTGGGGTGGGGCCACCCATATTTTGAGGTCTTCAATATTCAAAGAGAGTTGGGGTGAGAGAAACTTGCATTTTATGATTTAATCTCTTCATAAGTATCACAATTTATAAATATGAACATTAATTTGAGGGCCCTCTAAATGACCCACAAGAAAGTTTGGGTTAAATAACTAGTCGTCCAATTACATTGAAAATAAGTGATTTGAAATTTCTATGTTTTATTAATTAATATATTAATAAAAAATCTAATTGATCCATGGAGTTGAGGGCTAGTAACTCACATGAATCATTTAGACAACCCCTTAATTTGAGGATAAAAATATAATTTTATATCATATTAATCATCTCTCTTCATTCCTATTTAACCAAACAAATGAGTGTGTGAGAGAGAGGTCACATCATTCTTCTCTTCTATTTTTCCTATGTTTCTATCAAACTAAACAACTTTTTTTATAAGCATCAAACTAAACAACTTATAAAAAAGGTTAAACATATTTTCTCTTCATCTTGTCTCCTTTTTTTATACCTGCTCACCTAAATCAAACAAAACGGTAGTCTACCCCAGTGTTGTCAAACTCACGAGTTAACTCTTAAACTCGCACCTGTCTATGTTTCTAGTGCAAAAAACGAGTTAACTCGCAGGTAAACTCGAAATTTCCTTGACTCGAGCAAACTTGTGTTAAACTCGGTAGACTCGTAAAAACTCACGAGTTTAATCTGAGTTAACAAGTCAAGGAGGAAATTCGATTTTGCACTAAATCCCCAAATTAAAAGTTAGTTTGGGGTCTGGATCAGATTTCTTCTCACATTCTCTCAAGCTATGGCTCGTCTCGCGCTAAGTCACTCGCAGGATTCGGATAGGGTAGCAGCAAGTCTTTTCTGAAAAAACTCACAGTTCTCCCCCTTTCAAATAAAAGAATTAGATTACTAACTCTTTGGTTGAATCGAACAAGGACTTCTATAAATATCTTTCCACTCATTCATCATACTCAAAGTCGAAGTCACGGCATGGGGGCTCGAAAAAATAACGAGAATCGGTGTCGTGGTGAAGCGAGACCGGACACAAACAAAAGAAACAAGAAAAGGGTCATGATGATGATCCTATGTTCGTTTTCACCTGCCCCAATGATGCGCTCCTAGCTCGCGGAGCTACATACTGGAAAAAAAAAAGAATCTCACTAACACTTTGAGAAGATAATCGTTGGTTTGGCCGACAGACTACATGGGAAATACGAGAACTAGGAAAGCCGAACCCATGTCTCCCTTTACCCTTGAACGATAAAATAACTAGTTTTGACCTCAACAACCTTCTCTTTGCTTAGAATATGAGAAAGTATGTTAACTTGATCAAGCCAGTTTACTGAGCCAAACTCACTATCAGTTTTGGAACTCAATTCATTGTTTCATTTCATTCATTTGATTTCAATTCTTTGTTTCTCACTTCTGTTTCCAACTCTGTTCTATTTGCTTCTGTTTCAATTCATTTGATTATTTTTCATTCCAAATGAATATTAAACTATGCTTTATTATATATGAAATTGGATGTTGAATTTATTTGATTAATGTCTCCTTGGTTGTAGTATGTGTTCTTAATACACCATGATATATTTTATTTAATTTTTTTGGGTAGACTCTTATGAAGTTATGAGTCTACGAGTTAACTGAACAAAACGAATTTACCTCCCAAAACGAGTCTACCTAAACTCTCGAGTCTGACAACCTTTCTATTTTTTATTTAACTTGGGTTATAAAATCATCTGACTAAAATCAGTGCCATGCAAAATTTTAGAATTTCTTTGATTCATATATATAAACATTAAATAATTAATTTTATACTAGCTACTTCAGTACAATTCTTCTTAACAAACATTACCTCTATAAAAATCTTTATCCAAATGTGCCTGCTTGACTAATGGATTTGATTTGATTTATCTTTATTTAATTGAAGCAGAGTCAGCAATGATGTCAAAAAAACCTGAAATGGATATCCATAATGAGCAAAATGCCAATGGGTTGTGTGATCGTGCAAAATCTTAATTCATCTAAACTTCCAAAAAAGAGGCAAATTTGGGGTTTGAGCATGTCTTTAAACTACCAAATAAGCCTCCCTCAGTTGGCTAGCTACTATGCAGTGAAGTGGGGGTGGGGGTGGCAACTCAGCCAACTCAACACCAAGTGTGTTCAATGTACATTTCACCCACGCCAAAAGTGAAAAACTATCATTCAAATTTGAAACGCAATTAGTCATTGGTGGTTGATAATCTTCTACAAATTATATAGTAATATATTAGCTTTTGGCATCATTTCCACAACCTCAATCATTGTATCGCGTTTCAATTAAACTAAGGGACCAAACAGAAGTGAGTTACACATATGATTAAAGTTGGCCCCGATATTACATGTAAGCCAAATTGCCGACGTGACATTCCAAAAATGATTATCTTAATATATAAATAATGATAATGTAGTAAACAAATCCATTATATCACTGTTGAGTTATAACTTGAATTGACATATAATAAATTATTTATGGTGTTTTCTATATACATTAAGTCATTAAAGTATGGTATTTAAAATAATGCATATCAATAAACACATATTGTGATTGAGTGTCAGCATTTATACGTTCGTCTCAATATTCTACTTTATAAATTTTTAAATGATAGTATTATTTTCATCTATATATATATATATAAATGAGACTTGAGTTTTTGCACTCATTTACATTAAATGCATTATTAAATAGTAAAACATTTCTTTTGTATTAATACATTTAATAATAAAATTAAAAACTAAATAAAATTTCTTTAGTCATAATCTATTCAACTACCTATAAATTGTAAAAGTCACTTTAAACCTTTACATTAAATATATTAAATTAAAATATTAAAAATGAATAAAATTGCTTAAGTCATAAGCTATTCAACTACCTACTAAAATGTAAAACTCACTTGAAAGTTTGTTACAAATATATCAAGAAATAAAAAAAATCTTTTGAATTATATACATTAAAGTAAAAACAGATCAACAAAATTTCAAACGCAATAAGTTAATCAACTACCAACTAATTTACGTGTTTGTCGTATAAGATTGAACAAAACATAACATTTTAGTTCTTTAAAAAAGTGTGAAACATGAAAGAATGAAACAATGCATTCTAATAAAAAAATTACACTGATGCTTATCACCAAAAAATTTACATTAATAAAAGTACCCATAATTTACATGTGTACAATTTTAGTTATATAATGATAAAAAAATATTAAAAATAATTTATATAAATAAATATCTTAATAAAACATTGATTTAAAAAAATGTGTGGATGTTTGATTCCCCTTAAGCAATGTCTCAGGTGCGAGGTTAATAGATGAAAAAATCTCGCTAGGAGAGTTAACTCCACTATGATGTGAAAATTCTCGGCTCGAGAATGATTGCCTATAAAGGTGAATACCTCTGAAGGAGGAACATGTAAGCACACAAAAAAAATGAGTTAAAAAATATTTGTTTGTGGTAGGAAGTTTAAAATGAGTTAATATAATGATTTAAAAAATATTTGTTTACTTAAAATAAAATAAAAAAATATATTAGTCATAATATTTTTTATATAGTTAAAAAATTCATTAAATACATTAAAGAGTAAAAGTATCCTACATTTGTATTAAAATACATGAAGCAATATCAAAGATTTTAATTACTTTTTGATAACCTGGTTTTAATTTTCTAGGTTTTGAAGAAGAGTGATGTAGATGTGGAAAGAAGATATGAAGATGATATTATTTTGGTTTTTCTATTTTTTATTAATTTTTTTCAAGAAACCATTAAGTTTTTAGATGAAATTGGACGGAAGACCAAAGTTGCTAATAGAGAACAACGTTGTGGGTACTAAAATGAAATTAAATTTTGTTTGGGATCAAAATTGTGGTAAATGTAAAAGTGGGGGACCAAATGTTCAATTAAGCCTCATAAAATTTAAAACTGAAAAAAAAATTATATTCTCAAAGTTTATTCAACTACCTACATTAATTAATAATATTTATAAACTTAGAAATGGACTTAAATTTTGCATTAGTGAAAAATATTAAAAATTAAAATTGATTTAGAATAAAATAAGATAATCAATAAATAATTTAGATAAAATAGTTTGAATTTAAAAATGACACTATGAGGCGTTTACTGTTAACTATAATGTATGTATGTATTTTGTTTGAAAGGATCTCTACATAATTTTTTGATCTTATTATATATTAGTAAAAACAATTTTGAGGAAGCTTAATAGAGAAAATAATTACGACCAAAGTTGAGTAAATTTAAGTTAATAAGTTTAAGTTATATCTTATTATAGTTGTAAATCTTAAAATTACGTTATTATTCTCGGTTTTGACAAGTGGTTGTCCCTCCCAAAATATGACTTTCACGGTTAAATGTATAAAAATATGTTCATACAAGTTATTTGATGGTATTAAAAACTTATTGCTTAATTTATTTTTTCACAAATTTACAAAATTATTTTTCATATTATTTATACAAAGAGAACTCTAATATTGTTTATAGAAATGTCTTTTTTTTGAAATTATTGAAATGTGTAAACACAACTATTATTATTTATTTTATAATAAAAATATTTTTATATTTATATATTAATTTAAACTATAATCATTTTATATACTCCCTCCGTTCCTATTTATAAGAACAAAATGCACTTGGTCCTTTTTATAAGAACCAACTTGGAATTTGTGGAGATTTAATTATTTTTGGACAAGAATGCCCTTATTTAATTGAATTTCTCTCTCTTTCTTCTTGCTATAGGATTAATGATGCATAGAAATTAAGAATAATGGGTGGAGGGTAACTTTGGAAAGTTGATTTAAATTGAGAACAAATTTAATGCAATTAACTAAATTAGCAAAATTTCTTAAAGGGTGTGAAGTGGTTGCTTGGTTCTTATTTTAAGGAACGGAGAGAGTATAATGTTAAAAATGTTGTAAATAAACGCGTACAACGCGTTATATCTATTGTTAAAAATATTGAAAGTAAACCCGTGCAACGCACGGGTATTATATCTAGTTGATTGTAAAGTAATCTTTTAGATAGTTTTTAATCCTTCTTCTCATTTGTATCGTAAAATTTTTATTTCCCAGCAGAGGATTTGGACTGGGCGAGACCCTAGGGTCCCTCACCCAGGAGCGCTGGCCTGGGGCGATGAGCAGGTTGTGGACTTGGGCCTTCCACCCGGAGGCCCAACTGACCCATTAGAAAGATTTAGAGGCGCTAAGCCCAACTCCCCCAACTATAAATAGGGGAGGGATACCAAGTGTAAGGGACTCTTAGCTCATTTGAGAAATAACAAACTTGAAATTTAGTTACACTCTCTCTCTAAGCGGTTACGCTCTCATTCTCGCTAGGAATCTCACATCACGTTCCTTGCACCTTAGGTATTATACCTCATCTCGATGTTCATGAAGGAACATTTGGCGCCATCTGTGGGGAACGGTAGATTTTGATTCCCGAACTACGTGGATCGCGATTGGATTTAGAGAAGTTCGATTCTCTGTGTGAATTTTCTTCAGTTTTAGTTTTCCACTTGAAATTCTCTGGTTCACTAACCAAGATCCCAAGGAGCACTTGTTATATTTCAATACAAAGATGGTGATTAGTGCCGCTTCCGACGCTGTGAAGTGTAGGATGTTTCCAGCTATGTTCAAAGGCACAGTCATGGCGTGGTTTACCACGCTACCCCGAGGATCCATTACTAATTTCCGTGACTTCTCATCAAAATTCCTTATTCAGTTTTCCGCCAGTAAAACCAAGCAAGTGAAAATCGAAGATCTCTACAACGTCCGCCAATCTGAGGGCGAGACTCTGAAGCAGTAAGTAAAACGATTCAGCGCGGCATCAGTAAAAATTGAGGAGTCAGAGCCGCACGCCTGTGCGCGTGCCTTCAAGAACGTGTTACAGCCGGAAAAGCTGAATAGCAAGTTGAGCCGCAAGCCAGCTCGGTCCATGGCGGAGATCCGGATGCGAGCAAACACCTACATTCTGGACGAGGAGGATGATGTTTTCAAGCGAAGGCGCGCAAAAAAGGAGAAAGACGGCGAACAGGAGGACGCTGCGCCAGAAGAGAAACGGAGTAAGGAGAAAGGAGAGGGCAGCAAAAAGCGAGACAGGAAGGTGAGGACAGGAGAGAAGGCTGCGAAGGAGCCGTTGTACCCCAAGAGGGAAAATTTTGAGCGTCGCAGACCGTGGCATCAAGCTGACCCTCGCCGGCGAGAAGAGTCAGGGAGGAGTCTAAATGCACACTTGACGGAGTTGCTTCGAGAGGTCAAGGCAACCCACGCGGTTGAGGAAGGCGAGAAAGAGGCCGACCCGCCTCGAACAGCGTTGGATAAAACGAAGTGGTGTGAGTATCACCGCTCGGCGGGCCATGACACGGGAGATTGCTTTACCCTGAAGAACGAGATTGAGAGGCTCATTCGAGCGGGACGATCGCAGATGAATGACCGTGGCGATCGGTGGAATGGAGAACGACAGCAAGGGAACCGGTACAAAGGGGGCCGTCAGTAGGATGACCGTAGACGAGACGAACGCCGACGTACGCCAACCGCTGACAAAAAGGAAACACTAGCTACAAGGAAGAAGGGGGCGGAAGAAACCTTTAATAAAGACATTGAGCCACCAGTTGGGACAATAAACACAATCGCGGGTGGCTTCGGCGGGGGCGGAGACACAGCGTTGGCAAGGCGAAGGCACGTGAGAGCGGTGACATCAGTGCAACAATATGAAACTCCATTCGGTTTCCAGCATTCAGACATTGTGATATCGTCGGCCGATTTTGAAGGGATCAAGACACACAAAGACGATCACGTGGTTGTGATGATAAGGATTAACAGTTTCAATGTGCGGTGGGTTCTTTTGGACCAAGGAAGCTCCACTGATATCATCTACGGCGATGCTTTTGATCAAATAGGATTGACGGACAAAGATTTGATGCCCTATACAGGAACGTTGGTAGGCTTCTCGAGCGAGCAAGTCTGGGTACGTAGATATGTAGATCTGGACACAGTCTTTGGTATCGACGATAACGCCAAGCTACTCCGCGTAAGGTATCTTGTGTTGCAGGTTGTGGCATCCTACAACGTCATCATTGGACGGAACACACTCAATCGCCTCTGTGCAGTAAGTTCAACGGCACACCTGGCGGTGAAATATCCGCTGATGAGTGGAAAAGTGGGAAAGATTGTAGTTGATCAAAGGAGGGCGAGAGAATGTTACAACAACTGTCTCAACTTGTATGGAAAGAAAAGAGCTGGCGAGGGACACAGGTGTCATGAGGTTGAGGTCGTCCAAGGTAATCAGGGCAGGCAAGGGGGATCGAAGCAGGGGGTTGACAGGAAGATAACAAGATCAGGGAGCAACTAAGGACAGGAAAGGATAGATGGCAGGACAGGAAGGGACAAACAGTTCACGGATGCTCAGGCAGAGGAGCGTCGGGCGAGTGTGATCGCAGACTTAGAGGCGAATAAATTCAGCAGGGGGTGTTGGCGATCGAGCCCAGACTCACGGTTAGTCAAGAGAGACGCTTAGAGAAGCTGGTAGAGGACAACTTTGACCTCTTCAGCTGGAGCTCAATGGACCCGGAACTCTAGGAACTGCCAATGTTCAGGAAACTGAATCTCTCGAATTCAGGGCGAGATGAGCAAAAGGGAAAAGGAATCACGATTCAAGGAATGGGTCAAAGAATCGTCCAGCAGGGCAGTAGCGAGAAAAGAGATAACAAGGCGCGCGAGTGGTCTAAGGACAAGAGGAAGGCGAGGAAAAGGAGCCCAATGAGTCGTCGCCCGGGTAAAGCAAAAAGAGAGTCAAAATATTGGAAGCCTGTGGGTTCGGTAGTTTTCAAGCCAGGGACGTCCAATCGCGACAAGCAGAAAGGCAAGATAGGAGAAGTTCCTCGTTGTCACGAGGCGGGCATGGAAGGAAGCCAGCCCAAAAATAACGATGAGTGGATAGCGAGCACGTCGGGCTCGAAAGATGTGGTGATGGGGATGATACTTTGACCCGAGGGGCTGGAAGCGGAAGCGTGTGGAAAGCGGGAACGAGGACACAACAACAAAACAAAAATTAGGACCAAAAATAAAGATGCACTCTTTTTCTCCGCCACAGGAGTTTTTTAATGAGGCATCCCTCCCATGCAAAGTTTTTACAAATCAAATACAAAAGGATATCCTCAAGTAATACTCCTAGCTGGACTACAATACGACGGTCGCTCGGAAAAATTCCCCGAAGGTGGCGATCCCAACACGACCTTGATGTCTGGGGATCGCTCCGGGAAAGTACGGCGCGAACCGCTGCTACCCAGATAGCAACTCAACTAACATGTCACGTTCGCCCGATGGGAAAAATTCCCTGAAGGTGGCAATCCCAACACGATCTTGATGTCTGGGGATTGCTCCGGAAAGTCTGGCGGGAATCGCTGACCTCTCGTTGGTGATGTGTGCGGGAAAGCTCCTTGTCTAAGGGCAAGCAATTTATCCCAAAAAAGTCTCCCCGAAATATGGGCAAACGAGACCTCCCCGAAATATGGGCGAGAACAAAAACTAGGCATAAGTCTGGGTAAACCTATATGGCCATTGGGTCCCTAGCACCGTAAGCCCTCGCCGGGATAAAACCGGCGAGGCCGCACCTGCTCTTACGGGAAATATTGGTGTGAAGGAGAAAGCTTCAGTCCAAGGCTGAGCTAAAGTCCTAGTTTCGCTAGCACCCATTCAAAATCGCTACACGAGCACAAAATGCAAAGCCCAAAGGGCACAAGGGCGCGAACGAGGAGAAAAATAGACAAACGAAATCGCAGCAAATTTTCATTAAATAACGTGGGGTGATATTAATTACAAAAAAAAAGAGGTAAGAAAAATCAATACAAAATATTTACACTACATTAACGTCTTCTGCTTCTCCTGCGTTTTCAGCAGCCGCAAAATATGCAGCATTGAAACTCGGGGGATCGTCCGGGCCGACCAATCCCTGGGGGTGACCTTCTTGAAAGCTCCCGTCCCGCTGAGGTCAATCCCCTCATAAAGATATTGAACTTGAGCTTTGGTGAGGAAGAAACCGCGACCACGCTCTTCCACGGCCTCAGCAACAGCCCTGGCCGCCAGCCTTGCCCGGAGAGTTCTGACCTCAGAATCCGCACGGTATTCCGCGTCCGCAACAGCTTTGGCCTTTGTTTCTAATTCAGATCTCACCTCGGCGAGATATTCGTTCGTCGACCCCAACTCACTTTGAAAGAACGCGATCTCTTTGTCTTTGACGAGGCAGGCAGCCCTGCCCGCGGCAATCGCCTCAGCCTTGCCCTTCAATTCCTGCTGCAAATCGTCCCGCTCGCCCTCCAGCTCCTCTGTTCTCTCTTCACAAGCGGACAAGTCCTCCTCGCGACAGCTCATCTCGATACCCAAATTGTTCAACTTAGTCATTTGGGCCACTACCTGGGTCAGCAACTTGTCACGCTCACCATGTGCTTCGAGTGTGGCGTGGCAGTAACCCTCAGCCCTCTGGCAGAGCTCTTCAGCTTCAGCGGCTGTGGCTGAATCCTGCGACAACCTGGCAAAGAGATACCCTGCATGCAAAAGGCACGAGATGGCTTCTCGCGCCACATCATCAAGGTCAGGAGTCTCAGTTCCTCTCATGCCGCCAAGAAAATGGTCAGTTAGCATAAAGTCAACAGGGGAGGGCCGTTGATTTGAAACAAAGCATGTCTGCTCATCAACAATCGAATGACTAGCGGCGGGGGAAGAATGGCGAAGCGGAAGCGAGGCAGTAGGAGTTTTATCTTCATTGACGTCACTCATGGTGGGAACGGGGAGACCCTAGGTGGGCTTGCCTCAGCTTGATGACATGAACGGTCAGGAGAGAGGGTCGTTTGGGGAGCACCAGAAGGAGCGTCTTCAGAAACATGTTGATCAGCGGTGACTTTCTCAGGAAAGGGCGAGGACCCTGCATCGCCCATGGGGTCTGGCTTTTCCCCACCCACCAGGTCTTGGCGAGGGGAAGATGTTTCGCCAGCCCTGGGTCTCTTGGTTTTCTTCTTCTTCTTTTTTGACTTTTGAGGCGAGGGGGTCACGACCCTCGATTCTTCATTTGTGCCAGGGGAGACCCTTTTGGATTTTCGGGATTTTCTAGTTGGAGAAGGTTGGACAACATCGCCGGTGGACATCGGTGCCGGCTCGTCAATCTCTGGCAGAAGGATGGGGTCTGGTATTGAATCGCCAGACCCCGAGGCAACGGCGTTTGGGGCCGCCATAGCCGTTTCAGAAGGGGCAGCACCGGATCTTCTGGACCGTTTCTTTTGAGGGGAGGCAGCGACCCCGGCATCAGCATCCGCGACAGCACGTTTCCTTTTAACCCCATTAGTATTAAAAATAGGAGGAAACTCAAGTGAGTCAGCAGCTAGGGCGCGCTTGAGCGCGACTTCGGTGAAGTTCATTCCTCCTAGAAATGAGCGGAGGGTGCTTTTGCAAGCGGCTTCAAGCAACTGTGAGCACTCAAGGATGGGGAGCCCTGCGAAAAAGCCAAGGATGGCTTTATCTTCATCACTCAGCGATGTATCAGATGGTTGCGGGACATCGCGAGGACTCTCGGTCCAGTAGAAAGGGAACAGAGCGGTTCCGTCCCGGCGGGTGAAAGCTTCAGGGTAGGTAGGATGTACGAGTATGCGGAAGTACCGGCGTCCGGGTCCCTTCTTGATGTTGCTCTTGTAAGGGTAGAGGCGCTGCCGGCCCGTATGAGATTTTAGAGAGACCCACCCAGGAGTCGGGGTCTTCAAGGATTTTGGCTCCACGCCGTAGAAGTAGAAAAAATGGGAGGTTTTTGCTTCAAGACCAACGGCGTCGCAGAGAATCTCAAAGCACCGAATGAAGGCCCAAGCGTTCAAATGAAGTTGGCTTGGGGCTACATTGATTTCCCTCATAACCTGGCAGAGGAAAGGGGAGAAGGGTAGTTTGATCCCAGGTCGAGAAAGAGGTACTCGTAAACAAAAAAGAAGTGGGGTTGCTTCACGCCTTGTTCGATTGTGCGGTGCTGCCAGGGGCGGCGGATTTCCAAGCTCCGACCGGTGATGAGGACATCTTCGAGGGACTTCTCGTGGCAAAGTCCGCCGGCCTGGCGGACTGTCTCGGCAATAGACTTGTCAGTGGACTACTCAGAAGGTTGGCAGATGGCCTCCTGAGTGGGGTCTGGAGTTATGGACTGGGGTAAGGTGGCGAAAATTTGGTGCTAGAAAGCAATCTTTTCATCTTCAGTAAGGGGAAATCCCCCGGAAGGAGGAGGATTAACCGGAGAAGGAGATGCGGGAGCGGCGCTGCGGGATCGAGAGGATCCTTTGGTTTGGCATTGGGGAGTCATTTTTGCTAGAAGGAAGAGGGTGCTAGTTTGTCAATTTCAGCAGATTGTAGGAATTACAGAAGTGGTGAATGAGTGAGGGAAGGAGATTTTAAAAGTTGGGATAAGCAGCAGTTGGGGAATCGTGCCTCATCATGGAAAAGGTGGAATGATTCACTCAAGGGAGTGTGGCGCGTATTTCAGGACACGAAAGCAGCGCATTAAATGAAAAGTTACAACGGTTGAAGCAGAGCAATTCAAATTGTCAGGCTTTACTATGATTCGAAGGGGCGTTTCAAAGGTAGTGGTTGAGATTCCACGGATTTGTTGACCTTTGCGTCACTTCAGGGCGCAGCGCGTGGCGCAGACCCGACACATGTCAGAAAATCACGATTCAGGGCACGTGCGTAACTATGGTGGGGCGAGCAGATCCAGCATCATCGCCACAACTTGTTTGTGGACTCGAGCCGCCAAGGGAGCATGACAGAGCGTTCAACATTTTAGATTTTTAAGCTTTAAATTACCAAACCATGTTGGCAATTGCTCTTCATTTCCATACCTTATGTTTAGCATTAGTTAGCTTTTTATGGCCATCGCCTTGTTTTCTTCTGTTTAAAAGACACACTTAGCTCTCATGCATCGAGCTCGGTGTCTTGTGGACTTGTGGACTGGGCGAGACCCCAGGGTCCCTCGCCCAGGTGCGCTGGCCTGGGGCGATGAGCATGCTGTGGACTTGAGCCTTCCACCCGGAGGCCCAACTGGCCCGTTAGAAAGATTTAGAGGCGCTAAGTCTAACTCCCCCAACTATAAATAGGGGAGGGATACCAAGTGTAAGAGACTCTTAGCTCATTTGAGAAATAACAAACTTGAAATTCAGTTACACTCTCTTTCTAAGCGGTTACGCTCTCATTCTCTCTAGGAATTTCACATCACGTTCCTTGCACCTTAGGTACTATACCTCATCTCGATGTTCATGAAGGAACAAGATTCATAACATGCAGCATTGTTTTGATTGTTCGTCGGTCACGATCTCAAGATGTCGTTATTTCTGTCTTCAATAAGTCTCGACAGAGCCATCACAACACATGACAATAATCTACACTTTACGTGGGTATCACACCCAAAATAATTTCCGAGTATCACAAAATTCATCATTGTTTAAATGGATTTAATTTATATACATTAATATTGTAAAACGTTTTATAAATGTATCATAATACGATTACTAGTATTGATCTCGCACCATGCAAGGATGATATAAGAGTAATTTATCGGCATACATCAGACATTTTCATATGTTTTCTCTCGTTTTTTCTTTTTTAAATACGTATATCACCTATTTAAGTTTTTTTTTTCAAACCTAGTTACATTTTAATTTCTTTTTATCTTTCTAATTTTTTATTCTTTGAATCAATATGTCAAAACCATTTTAATCTTCTAGATGTATATACGAAAACACAAAATATAAATTTTTTTTGTTAATTTTCAAATCAATTCTTTAAAACTATTTGATATTAATTTTTTGATGAAATGTTTGATATCATTTTGATAAAAAATAACATAATCATTAAAAAAAGATTTTGTCAGTATACATCTTAATGGTAGAAAAGTCGCAATTGACTTTAATAATTATTCTAATGTCATTAAAAATCATTAAATGTAAAATTAAGACAGATGTTATTTTTGAAAAAAAGTCACAATTGACTTTTGTTAATTATTCTAATGTCATTAATAGCTATTAAATGCAATACTTATACATTAATTAATTTTAAAAATTTGAAATTATTTAATATTTAAATTACTAAAGCATCAGAAAATATAAATATGACATCGGCCCCGTTTGGAAGAGCTTATTTGAGCTTATCTGATAGCATACGCGCTTATGGTAGTATTTGGCAGAACTTTTGCAAAGCTGTTTTGAGCTTATTTTCATAAGCTGTTCAGATAGCTTATGAGAAAGAGCTTGTGCTTATATATAACTTTTTTTTAATTTTTTAATTTTTTTTAAATAGCTTATGAATAAGCACTTATGACCATAAGCGCTTAATTAAGCTATTTTTCCAAACGGGGCCAATATCTACCTACTAATTATAGTATGAGATAGAAAACTTACTATCTAACTGTGTTGTTAACACTCTGTTTTTTTATTTTTCGCTTGATTATTGCTTTTGTTGCCTACTTGAGAGGGCTCGTCTCAAGTCTTTTCTTTCAATAATATGAACTTCTTCTTTCAAAAAAAAAAAAAAAACTTATGAACATATAGAAGTAGGAGGTGACACTTGTCGGAGTTTTCACTTTTTTGTTTCGAAAATAGTATATAGTATAGGATATCATTCCATTTTCCATTTTAAATATTTCAAATTTAAATTTAATTAGGATTTATTAATTTATATATGCATTGATAATGTAGAGAGAATTCAAATTTATTTATGATTTGACCTATTGGTAGATTGTAATTAAACTATGGTGTAAAATTTGTTTACACTTTACATAACAATATTAGTGGGGAAACCCGAGATGATCGTAGGCGGTGACATTCCCACATTATTGATGGATGATTAGTTGGTTCGGTAGGGCAGGAGCCCGAACTAAAACTCTAAACTACTCAGAATTGTGTTTATTTTCACCCGAATCACCTGCAGACTGAACCAAGTACTACTAACGTCATAAAAAAACCTCAGTTTAGGTTGTTTGTGGTCGGACTTGAACTCCAAAATTAATATATATTAAAAAAGAAGAATTTCTATTAGACTGATTTGGTGACGTGGCAGCTCCTGGTGTAATCTGCTCCACGTGTTATTCAATTAGATAGCTTCTCTTCTGTTGACACGTGTCATTCCAAATTTTAAAATATTTGTCCTAATTATCTAAGATTTAACTAGATTACTCATTACTAAATTTATTTTCAAAATAAATCTTGAAACCGTTTTCATTATCTCTTCAAATTAGGAAAATATTTTTATTCTAATCCATGATTTGCTTTAAATTTAATTAGTTAACCGATATGGTTTTAACTTTGTAAATTTTTTATTGCTAATTGTTTAGCTTTAATTACTTTATATAAATGGGATATTTGATTGAATTTGTTGCTTACTTTGACTTCAAAGTTAGCATTTTCTAAATAATTTTTTGATTAAACAAGATTTGTTAAAAAAAAAAACATCGTTAAAGATCTTATACGGGGATATATAAATGCTATCAAGTTGAAACTAATAAATAAATTGTAATACACTTTCAATACTTTATTTTATTTAGTTTTTAAGTGTATTGTTTTTTCTATCAATTGTAAGAAAAATTCTCCGTGTACCATGCAGGTAAAACATGACAAAAATATGACATTGGAGTTAAAACATTTTTATAATAGTAAATTTTACCTGCACGAAAAAAAAAAACTAGTTTATTTAAATAAAGAATTTGAGGATTGCCCACTGTTAGTGTAAAAGAAACCACAACCTTCCTTTGAATTTTTCTACCAAACATTCTCGCACAAAGTTGTTGCGGCTTTTTGAGTTGAGAGTAGGCAAATTAAATTCGGTTATTTCTTGCATGTACGTATACATGTTCCATCGTGTAAAACACTCCTTATGATGTAATGCTTGATTGTTTTAATGTTAAAATGAAAAAAAAATGAACTTAGGGTAAAGAAATGAAGTTTGTTGAAAGTGGTTGTGTTTATCACTTTATTTTGAATTTTCTACTAGAGACTCAAACTAAGTTTAGTTTTTTTCTTTCTTTACAGTAAACTAAGTTTGGTTAAGAATTGCGTAAGAAACCGGCACAGATTACTATTTTTCTTGTAGTATACGTGTCTATGTTCCATCGTGTAAAAATTTCCTTATGATGTATAATGCTTGTTTGTTTTATTACAATAAAAAATGAAGCTGAAGTTTGTTAAAAGTGGATGTGTTTATCACTTCATTAGTTCATTTAGAATAAAGTGTTCTGAGTTTAGTTTTTTTTACAGTAAATTAACTTTAGTTTTTTTAATAAAATTAACTTTAGTTAGTTTCAGAAAAAGAAAAAAAAAAACTTTAGTTAAAGTAATCGATAAGAGCGTATCCACAATTTTTTAATTGAGGTAATGAAATAAAATAACAATTTTTTCATTGAATATTATATGTATATATATATATTAATTATTAATAAATTCTGTCAAAAAAATATTAATAAATTCAATTAAATATAATTATTTTATAGTACTAAATTTATTTATTATTATATCAACAATGATTTGTAAGTAATTTCTCTCTAAATATATATATAACAAGTAAATTTATGAGAAAGTTATTTTCAATCTTGTTGCAAAGCCGAGTCAATTTTTAAGCTCGCTTTGTAGATGATGTTGAAGCAGAAAGTGTTAAAATAAGACGTATAAATCTATCAACAAACATTTGTATTTCCAGTTTCAACTAACCCTTTGTAAAACTCGGATAAACTCGACATATTTTTCCTAAATTAAGATCTCGAGAAACATATGAATGATAGTATCTTAGCTTAAACAATATATTCTTTTTTTCCAACTCAAAAAAAATCATTTGCATAATGTAAAGCCCGATTTCTCGAGGATCACTAGTAACTAAAAACCCACTAAAAATTTAGAGGTTGGGTGTTGGACATCTTCGAGAAGATCCATCCACAGTCTTCCAAAAACCATGCTTTTATTCTAGTGCCTACGAATTACTTCACCAAATGGGTAGAGGTAGACCCTTACTAGGACTTGAGACATTACATTCAGAGGTGATTCATTTCATTAAGAATTCGATTATTTACAAGTTTGGGATCACTCAAAAACACACAATTGATCAGGGCACAACCCTTACTAGCAGCAAAGTTCAAGAAGTTCTCCAGCAGTTTGACATTAAAATGGTGCAATCATCGCCTTTCTATATATATGCCCAAGCCAATGGACATGTCGAGGTGTCTAACAAGATTATCATTGAATTGATCAAGAAGAACATAGAGGATAAGCCGAGAAGGTGATAAAACATTGCCTGAAGTCCTATAGGCTTACATAAATTCTAAGAATAATGCAACGAAATGCACCCCGTATCAGCTAACCTATGATCGAAAGGTAGTTTCGCCACTCGAGATAAGTTTACCATCTTTGCGTGTGGATAAAGAAAATCACTTACAAGCGGATGAGTTTCACCAAGTCATGCTCAAGGAGCTAGAGTCAGCCGATGAGGATAGACTCATGACATTGGAAAACATTCGGTTGAACAAGTCTAAAGTAGCTAAAACATACAACAAGCACATGAAAGCTAAAGTGTTTAGAGAATGTGACTTGGTTTGGAAAGTCATTCTCCATGTGGGTGTGAAAGACCCCACTTATGGAAAATGGCCTCCAAACTGGGAAGGTCCCTTTGTTGTTAGCAAAGTAATTTCCGAAGATCTTATCAACTAGTAGATATAAACTAGGATGTAACAAATAAAGCAATAAACACAAAACACCTTAAAAAGTGGCATCCTTCCTTATGAGAGAATTCAAATCTTGTCCAAACAGATGACCACAGGTCGATCACCTAACCTTAAAACGTGGCAAAGCATGTCATGGAGTCTCATCGCTATCAGAGGGAGAAATACCTGCGGTGGGAGGATGGATTGAAGCATGTGAGCCTTGAGGCTGCGCCACACAAGCAGTGCATAATCGATTCCCTCTTGGCCAGCTTGGAGGTCCCGTTCGGATTATTCCTTATGCTGCGAGAGGAATTTGAGCTCATCATCCAGGGAAGTTGATCAAGCATATAGTTCAATCATTTCCAAGATGTTCTCTTTCACGCATTTAGAAAGAGAATGGTGTTAAGACTGAAGGATGTTGATCTCCTTTTGAATACGAACCAGAGAGTAATTTAGATCCTCCAATCTTATACATTCTTGCTCATGAATGGCATCCATCCACTCATGAGTGACGCGCTCAAAATCCGCAGAGATTCAATTTTTCTCTTGTTAAAGAAGATTCAAACGTCGCAGGGAAACACTTCTTCTCTCTCTTTACGAGTTAAATCTAGGGAAATCTCACCATAAACCCATTTCTCGGCATAATAAATCTTCATTAAAGATGTTTTGGCCAGGACAAGTAGGGAGGTTTTAATGGCATGAGCAGTTGTTGGGTCTTGTGGGAACTCTCCTTCCAAAAGGTTTTCTAGAAAACAATGTCCTCTTAGGCTGTAGGTGAAGGAAGAAAACCTGGTGAATAAGTCGTGGCAAAGGAAGTAAAGTGGCTCAGATAACATATTTCAGAGCAGGGGTTGCGGCAGACCCTGAGTGCCACTTCGAGGCGCACCTCGTCCACTAGACGAGGAGACATCTGGAGTGGTTACAGATGTCATCAAAAGATGTTAGCATTACAAAGGAAGCACAAAGTGAAGAAGAATGATGACCGGAATTTTTATGGTATTTTTCCCTTTATTTTCTAGTCTGTTCTTTACTTTTTATTAATTTTTTAGTTCTTAGTTAGTCTTTATTTATATTTAATTCTTTTGGTATTTTAGAGTCATCATTTGCTTAATAGTCCATTTTGACTCTTTTATTGCACTTTTAGTCCTCAAGATTAAGTATTTTTTCTATTATGGTCCTTGGTCTAGCATGTTAAAGGAATTAAGGGTAAAATGTGAATTATATAATTCTAACATGTGATGAATATTCAGCTGAAACTTCATGGCTTGATGATCATTATTTGATGTTTTGTGGTTACAAAAATAAATACATGGTGTGTTTAGTGTGCAACTCACGTTTATGGCTCTTGAAGGAGGAATGAAGCATTGTCCATGGAATCTTTTCGTGAAGAATTGCAAGAGTTGATGATGATAAAAGACCTAGAGATTTCCGAAGTGAATAATAAAGAAGAAAAAAAGTTGTTGAAAGGACTTAAGGACATTAATGTGGAGTTTTGAGCTGAAGAATGAATGAAGAAAAGATGCTGCCAGTGAGGTTTGGCCACATGTGCGTGCACATATGGCACGCACATGCGTGCCAGGTTTGTGGCTTGACACCCTGGAGTTGTGTTGGCCGCATAATCAGTTGCTTGGCACATATGCACGCATGTGCGTGCAAAAGTGGAACGCACAAGCGTGGCAATTCATTAGTTTTTGCCTATAAATAGGAATTTTGTATTTTAGTTTCATATCTTAGTTGTTCTGAATAAAAGCTTGTGAACGATGTTTTGGAGCTTTTCTAAGGCTTCTTCTCAAGTTAGAAATCATGTTTTCCTTAGTGATGGTTGGCTAGGTTTCTTTTAGCATTTGGGATGTGGATCCCTAACTTGTTTATGGTTTATTTTCTGAGTTTATATGGAATAAGGTTTTCTTCTATGAGTTCATGTTCTCTGTTTCAATATTAGCTTGAATGCGCATCAAGTTGTTTTACTTTTTTTTTATAAGCCATATATATTATATTGAAGTGAAACACAAGGGGTACTTCAACCCAATACAAGTAGGAAAAGAGGAGAAAAGAAAACTAAAAGTAGTAAAATTACAAGATGTTTTACTTATTCTTTGCACAACTGGAAGTTTGGTTTAGAATAGGGGACCTGGGTGGGATTTAATAGTGCATCTACACCTTAGGAATGAGGGTGGGGACTAGTAGTTGATGACCTGAACTAAGAACTACATCTTCAATTAATTTACTCATAGGTACTTGAGGAATCAGACTAATAAAATTTAATTGGAAGCTTTATTTGACCTGAGGAATCAACACATAAAGAACTAGGCTAGATTGACAAAAGAATGAACTTCATGTAATTCCATATACTCTATTTTATTTAAAGCATGACTTGTTTTGGTGGAGCTAAACCCAAGAGTTAGGTTCTAAACATCTTGTTTGTCCTCGTTGAGATCACTCACTGGTGCAATTAATTTGAGGCCGATGATAGTGCAATAGATGGAAGAGGCCCAGTCTCAATCTCGCGACTACATCTAACATTTAGATCTGAGAAAAATCAAAAGAAGAGAGGTAACGACGAAGGCGAGAACAAAAAGGTGGCGCTTTCAGATTTGAAGAGACGAAAGTGGTGGTGGTGGCTAGTGTGATCTGTTGCAACGAAGGGAATAGAGAAGTGGTTGTGATCGCAGTGGCTCATGCGGTCGATGGCGACAACAAGAAGAGAAAATAAATGGTGTCTATGTCCCAAAGGAGAAATGAGAGAATAGAAGGTTGTGGTGGTGGGTGAGTGGCTGCTAGGGTTTGTTGTGGTGAGGTTGAAGACTGCAGAATGTTAGGGTGGTGATAGTGATAGAATTTATATAATTGGGCTAGGGTTTTATGCAGATTGAGCTTGGGCTCTTTTTTTTTTTTTTTTAACTAAAACTGGTTCGGCCGGTTCGCTCGGTCTGGAACTCAAACTAGAACCGACCGAACCATACCACCAGAAACCTTTTTTTCTTTCTTTCAAAGAGCCCATTTTCCGACCCAATTGGCCTGGTTTTACAAAATTGTTTCGGTTTTTGCGGGTACGGTTCGGGCCGGTTTATGTTGGACTGCCCTACAATAGATCTATATATTGATCCAAACATAACGACGTTGTGTGATTAGACCAGTTAATTATTCTAAAAAATTCCAAAACTATTATCATATTTTTTTTTTAAGGAGAAACTGTTATCGTATCACAAGCCAACTTAACCTCACATTAACTGAAAACCTCATGACAATTTTTTTCCTGGAACTAGCAATTATTTAGTTTATATGGGAACTGCCTTCTATATATTGTCTTCATTTAAACCTTTTTGACTAATATGAGAATGTATCACAATTGAATTTCCATACATACTTGATCTTTAGGACTTGATGATGTGAGGTTTGCTTTAAGAAAAATCACTACTAATCCAAGATAATCTCAAATTGAGAAGAAAGAAAAGAAAAGAATATATATGGTGTTTCTCAACATTATTGACACATCTGGCGGTGTAAAGCATAAATATATACCCCTTTAGAATATTTGCATTCTTATAATATCTTTAATCACATAGTCCAAATTAATTTCTTTCCCTTTATTCTCCATTGTGAGAAAATCTGAAGTCCAAAAGTCGTCCATTCATGATATATATACTGAGATCAAACCATAAGAACGCAAAAGTAAAGATTGAAACTAAGAACAGCAATGGAGCACATGTGGCATCCATTAATATATGGAATGAATGTGGATATATAATGGGAGATCGATTTTGCTACCGAATTCAAATGCTAACAAATTAAATTCCACCAGACAATAAAGAAAAAGTGAAATCTCCTAGCTTCCAAAGATACAACTAACTTGTTGAAAAAGTGGCTGGTTTTTATTGTTTACAAAAAAAATTCGATTTATTTATGAGATAGTACTGAATCTCACTGAAGCGTCTGCGCATATGTTGCATATACTTGTTCAAATTGAAGTCAAATGGCCTTTTGTGCAGCTGAGTTTGACTCTTAGCGGTACCAAAACGTCAAAAATTAAATGTGAGTATGCTTTGGTTTTAATTTGACCCGAAAGTGAGGTGCCCATTAGGGTGGGGAAGTAACAAACTGGTCCACCGATGGACCAGCCATTCTGACTTGCTCTTCCAGGTTTGTGGGTTTAGGTGTACTTTTTCCTGTATTTGCAAATAAGGGCTTTGTAATTTCCAAAATAATAATGCCCCCAGATGCAAAACCAAACCCAATACACTCAATACTGAGGGAATAAGACCCAAGAACAATAACCCTAAATCGAGTCCTCACTTCCGAGTACTCTCCACTGTTTGCTCTCCATTGTGGCGCATCTGGGAAGAATCTGGTCTATAACTTGGTGAATCTCCGTAACTTGTAGGCAATCTCGGTTGTTGTCTTTTGTACGGTGTTTGTGTTGGAGCGGAGCTGCGTTTCCTGCTTGGGTGTTTTTTACAACCAACTTCCGTGGTCGTACTCCGATGGCGGTGTGCGGTGGTGAACGATGGTCAGAGGCAGTTGCAGGGCATACGGTGGTGGTTCTGGTTGTTGCAAAGTTTTGGGCAAAAGAAACAGGTTGTTTGGGGATGGAGGCTTTCCAGTGACGAACATGGGAGAAGGTGGTTGTAAGGAACAAGACAGCAACAAGAACAAATTCCAAGCAATTAATGAGTAACAACAACAATATAGAATGCAAGATATATTTTTCTGTAATTTTCTGTGTGAAATTCTTCTTACAATGAAGGAATTTAGTAATTCCTATGGATGGTATGCGTAAGGAAAAAAAAACAGAGTAGAAAGAAAACTGAGATTAGAGAAGAGGGATGATTCCACAATATTCCACACCCTTCTCACTCTCTCACCCTTGCCTAATATACTCTTCAGGCACACACGTAATCCTTCAATTTGGAATTGGGTATTTTTTCCCTAATGCTTCTTCGGGAGTTGGGTTTGGGGCCCCCCCTATGGGGCTCCCCGCCCCACTTAAAGTGGGGAAATTACTGGAACGCCCCCCTTTAATAGAATACGGAAGACACATTTCCGTATTGAATACGGAAGTTTAATATCCGTATTATATTAGTATGTAAACCGGCAAGGGTTTATTCAAACCCATTTCAAACCCATTTCCGTATTTTGCCAAGCTCTTCTCCCCTCTTCAACCTTCGATCTCTGTCGCTCCCCTTGCTTGAACCGTGTACTTGAAAGGTTCCATCATCTCCATCAAAGCTCTTCACAACCCCATTCTCAGAATTGAAACCTAGAGGTAAGGATTTTTTGATTTTCCCCATTTAACTTGAAATTATGTTAATCATTGAACCCTAGGGTAGTCGATTGTTGCTTGTGTAGAGGTATTGTTTGCTGAAATGTCTTGAATGTGGTTTGGGTTTAGGGCCGATAGCTCATTGTCGTTAATGGCGTTTCTGGGTAAATACGGATCACAGGTTTCCGTATTGAATATGGAAAATGGTTTTCCGTATTCAGTATGGAACATGGTTTTCCGTATTGAATACGGAAAAACGTTTTCCGTATTCATCTCAGAACCAAACCCAACACTTATAATTGATTCTGGGTTCAGAATCAATTATAGAAGGTTTCCAAAGCATTTGTGAGTAGTTTCTAGATGCCATAATTGATTATTAGGAAAATAAAAGTTGATCCAAGCATGCATAATCCACAGAAGATCCGATTATCATCTATGTACTTATAAAATTCTAGGAATTTTCCATTTGCTTGCATCATGTTTCTGTCTATGGCTGAAATGGTATATATAGTGAATGTTTGCTCTGAATATATAGTGAGAATGAAGAACAGAAAGAGGTCTCATGCTTCTAGTGAGGATGTCGGGGCTACTGAGGATAGACACCGGCGGTTACATGCTTCTAGCCGGCGCGGCGATCATGCTGCAACCTCTCAGGCGGTGGAGGCTTCAGCTCCAGTTGTTTCTCCGCCGTCTCCCATGATTGAGGTTCCTCTGGTTGATTATCCGCCGTCTCCCACGGTTGAGATACCTACAGTTGTTTCTCCGCCCTCTCCCATGGTTGAGTCATCAGGCGAGGAGTCCTCAGGCGAGGAGTCTTCCGGCGAGGAGTCATCAGGCGAGGCCTCATCCGGCATGGGAGGATCTGACGAGGATAGTATTCCTCCGCCTACTGTTGATGCTGATGTCCTGCCGCCAGAGCAGGGGGAGCAGGGGGCACAGGGTGGCGAGGAGGACCTGATCCAGAGGTTGCCGCCGTTTCCGGGGGGGCCTGTTGAGCTATCGCTCCTCACCCATTATGCTGATCACAAGGCTCCCTGGGCGTGGCATGCACTCCTACGCACAGACGAGCGGTATGTGGACCGTCGACAGTTGAAGGTGGCCACAGCTGGGGGGAAGGTTTGGAACCTTGCTTGTGATGGTGATTCAGACAGTCACAGGCGGGTTCGAGAGTTGATTGAGCAGACGGGTCTTCATCAGCTACCATATTGCAGCTACCCGGTGACAGATGCAGGCCTTATTTTGGCCCGTGTGGAGCGATGGCATGAGGAGACTAGTAGCTTCCACATGCCGTTCGGGGAGATGACTATCACCTTGGACGACGTGCCGGCTCTTCTCCATCTCCCCATGGGGTCGAGGTTCTATACGCCTGGGAGGGGGGAGAGGGACGAGTGTGCAGCGCTCTGTGCTCAGTTGATGGGAGGATCTGTTGGTATTTATGAGGCTGAGTTTGATACGAATAGGTCCCAGACTATTCGCTTTGGGGTCTTGCAGACCCGGTATGAGGCTGCGTTGGCGGGTATGTCTTAATTATTATTGTATTGTCTTTGTATCTATTATTATTGTATTGTTATAAACTATTAACTTAATTCACTTCATTGTAGAGCACCGATATGAGGACGCTGCACGGATTTGGCTGGTGAACCAGCTAGGCGCCACGCTCTTTGCTAGCAAGAGCGGAGGCTACCATACGACCGTCTACTGGATAGGGATGTTGGAGGATCTTGGTCGAGTGTGCGAGTACGCGTGGGGCGCGATTGCGCTCGCTACGCTATACGACCAGCTTAGTCGAGCGTCCAGGAGGGGGACGGCCCAGATGGGAGGTTTTACCTCGCTCCTGCTAGGATGGGTCTACGAGTACCTTTCTGACCGCGTCATTATCCGTAGGGCGGATCCGGAGTACTCGCAGGACCAGCCTAGGGCGCGGCGGTGGGCTATGTCCCGGGTCGGGCATGCAGGCCTTGATGAGAGGCGAGTCATGCTCGATGAGCTGACGGTGGATGACGTTATATGGACCCCATTTGAGGACCATCGGGCTCATCGACCACGGGATCCGAGGGCCATGTATTCTGGCTACATCCGGTCGCCATTTGGCCGTGTTGTTCGACGGCATCTACCAGACAGGGTTCTGCGCCAGTTTGGCTTCATACAGGATGTCCCTCGATACCCCTCTGAGATCCAGACGTCTGGGTCCCTTGCTGAGACCGCAGATGCTGCCTTTGCTGAGTTTGCGTCGCACCTCCGCCCTCAGGGGATCCCCGCTACATATCCGGGAGAGGCTGTGGAGGATTACATGAGGTGGTACAGCGCTGTGTCCCATCGGTTCATCATCCCTGATGATAGGAGGGAGGAGTTCAGTGCAGTGGTAAGTTTGAATTTTATTTTCCATTCAATTGTGATTTTTTGTTCATGATATTTTATTTGTATCTAATGTATCTACATTATTTTTGCAGACTGTTATGCGTCGGGCCGTGGACTTGTTGGAGCAGTCACTCGAGGTGCCAGATGCTCCTGCAGAGGGCACGCATTCCCGATCCCTCACTGAGAGGGCGCTGGATCTTATTAGATCCAATGCCTTCATTGGTACCCAGGGGGTAGCCTTTGCTGCTGTCCGAGGAGCTAGAGCTGCAGGAGGCAGAGGTCGTGGAGACAGAGCGCGTGGAGGCAGAGGCCGTGGAGGCAGAGCCCGTGGAAAGGGTGCTCCTGCAGAGGGTGCGCGTGGAGGCAGAGGCCGTGGAGGCAGAGCCCGTGGACCTAGAGGTCGTAGAGGGGCCGGTAGGGGTCGGGGCGAGTGATTGACTATATATTTGTATATTTTTTTTGTATTTTTATATTATGACATGTGACTCTTTGTATTAGGACTCTCTTTATATTAATCATGCTTTCTATTTTCACTCATTATATGCCGACTCTTGTATTGAAAAAAACCCGTATAACTACACCGTAAATAATCAAAGGCAGGATAAGTAACATAAATAATTCATGGCAAACAGTTTAAAGGGTACACGAAATTATTCAGAAGCAACACGAAAACAAAATTAATCCTCAGTGATATCGATGAAGTCGTGGGGTCCGCTATCCTGTGGAAATACTTTGACTATGTTGGGCAACGTTATATTCAGATAACGAACAGATTTACTCGGTGCAAACACAGCAACCTGCAAGTAAATTGCAAATTTAAAAGATTAATGCGTACTTGTTCAAAGGAAGCAAGATTAATGTTTAAGGTAATAGACCTTTTGGAGAACAAGAACAGATCCAACAGTTATGACATTCCTAAATTCCCCGTCAGTGAAGGCCTTGCGATGGACGCTAGCGTCAACGGTGCCCGTAGGGTCCTAAATCAATGCAATCGTGAGAGAAAATGAGACAACAAATTGACGGTTAAAGAAGCTGGACAAAAGCGAGCAAATACCTTGAGGGTAACTTTGGCATCTCCGAAACCATTGGGAGTGCATGATTTAATAACAGCAACAACACTCTCTACTCTCTCAACATTCGTTGTGATTGTGCCCAGCGGAGTGGCAGATTCCACCAATTGCAGGGCTGTAAGCCAAGCATTTGAATTGAAATCAGGATCGGTTTCGGTTGATCTGTCTTCGAGCGCACGCCTCACAAATTCTTGGGTCGGAATGAGTAGTGTGTTAGGGTTGGATCTACGCCCATACATGGCAGCCTGGACGGCGCCAGCTGGCCCAGGAATGAGAGGACGAGAGCTGCTAGAAGTGCTGCCTTGACGTTTGCAACGGCGGACTAATGCATCCCAGTCTTGTTCCATTGTTTTTTTTTATCTTCGAAAGCAAGACATGAAGAAAAGGATGAAGAAGAATAAAGAACCCAGAGAGATTTATAGCAGAATGGTCAAAAGATTTATGGTGTTTGGTGGATAATACAAGTGTGGTTGGGGTTGGTTGGTGGTAGATAGTAATGTCAGGTTTCAAGTTCGTCATTTAGTGGATGAAAATGACAAGATTCTGATGATGGGGTGGTTGGAAATGACAGGACTCTGATGATGGGGTGGTTGTAAATGACAGGACTCTGATGATGGGGTGGATGAAAATGACAGGACTCTGATGACAGAGTGGTTGTCTATGTTAATTATCCCTGATGCTGATTCAAAATAATAAGGCCCATCAATATAACAATGACCATCAAATTAATATTATTAAAAGCAACAAATGAACATCATAAAGGCAAGGCCCATCAGATTAATATTACAGAGCGTTTACAAATGAATATCACACAAAAGTGTGGTGTCAATCTGAGGTGATGTCTACATAGCTTTGGTGAATAAGAGGAACACCAAAAGTAACAAGCCAAGCTTCATATTCTGATGTGAATCTTCCTAAACGTGTACCATATGGGGCGCACCAGCTTACTGATGTAGGATCAACATACCGTTCCCACTGGAGAGCAATTGGCGGCATAGAATGTCCAGGAGTTAGATGGAGCTACATTATAGAGAATAACAATAAAATTAGATAACTTGCAAATACAACAAATCAATTCACCAATTGGATATTAGTGTACTCAATCAAAAAATACCTGTACAAAGTGATTAATCACATGACCAACAGCTATAACAGGATGTACATCCGGTGGACCTTCTCCTCTTAGTGGAAGGTATGACCAACAACCCGTAGAGGAGATGGATATGAAAACCACTTGGAACCTGGTTGCTACAAGGTATCCCATCTCTGGCAGTTGCATCCATTTATCCTCGGTAGCCGGATCACCAGGAGGAAGAGTGAGTCGGGAATGTAAGGCATTAACCACATGTCTGGACCACATTTCATCATACAACCCTCTGTGTCGTTCAAGTTCTTCTATCAACGCTGCCCTAACCCATGACCAACTTTCCTCACCTGATGGTAGTCCGAGTAATGCAGCAACGGCTCTATAGCCACAGTTACCATCATCCTCAACATTCTGAACTGTTTGTATATATGGGTGGAAAAAGGCTGGAAAATGACCCATGAAATAGCTTGTATCAGACTTCTTCACACGCTTCTTCTTCTTTGGTGGTTGTGAAACCTTCTTTGCCTCTCTGATCTCCCTATCAACATGTTCAAAACCTGAAAGATCACGAGTCAAGGATCCTATTGCTTTATTCTTAGGTGGTATTTTCTCATTCGCCTTAAGAGTGCGCTTGGACCTTATCTTAACCGCAGGAGTACAAAGTGAACTACTTTCAGGACAATAGATCGCTTGAAGCTTCCTCCTTACCATACTCTGCCCTCCAGTATCCAAAGAACTGAAATAATGTGTCAATGCCTCAACTTCTGGTTGCATATCTCCATGGTTCATGCCGCAAATATGGTTGCTGGTAGTATCTGCAACAGGTTCAGGTACATGCTCCCAACTCAGTCTCTTCCAGAATGGATGAATTGACTCATATGGAATTCTTTCATAACCTGCAAGTTCACAAAAGTGTCACTTTCAATAACAAATAGAATTAATTGACAAGAGAGTGGTTGACCGGTGACCTGCAAGTTCACAACCGCAAGGTAGTCCATGAGTCTCTCTCAACAAGCAATCGCATCCGCCGTAGGACTTCATTCTTATATGTTCATCGTCGATGAGCTGCAGGCATTTGTTTGACACAAATCCTCTAATATTTGTGTAAAATGGGAACATGAAAATGTGATCAATTCTGTGAATACTGCGCTCAAACGATGCTAATATTTCAGTATGTCGATTACATGTCAAACTATGCGACGCATCCCATGAAGTGGCCAGGTCACCCTTGCAATCCCGTAACATCTTCTTCAAACTGGCATGTGCACCCTCAGCCCTGCAAACAACAAATAGATATCTTATTAACAACAATCTATCAAATGAACAAACAACGCATAAATTAAGCTCATGTAATTTTTTTACCTGTTACTTGTTGTTGTTCCAAAGTGCATCACATGATTTGTCCATGCCTTGGCGAATTTCTCCTTGTGAACCAACCATGTAGTAGAACAATAGGAGGTAAAGTTGCTGTATTTTGCCTTGCACATATTAAACAATTGCATCCATTTCACTTCAAATTCTTCAACTGTTGCAGCATCCACCACCTCTGCCCACTTCATCATAACCAACTCAGCAAAATCATCTGTGCCAACATAGAGTTTGCACTTTGCCAAAACACACTTGTTGATGTGCCACAAGCATAATAAATGTGTAGTGTTAGGAAGGCTTTGCTTAGCAGCACTCAATAAGGCAAGATCCCTGTCAGTAACAATCACCTTAGGCAACATGGCTTGATCAGCTAATAGAGACTTCATACACTCCAGTGCCCAAACGTAGTCATCTGTGCCCTCATTAACAATGTAGCAAAAGGCTATGGAGTATGTCTTATCTGTGGAAGTCAGTCCAACAATCTCAAGCAAGGGAATTGCATATTTGTTTGTCTTGTATGTGCAATCCATAATCACTACATATGGAAATGTGTTGAACAGTTTGATAGCATTTGGATGAGCCCAAAATACATCCCTAATGACTTCCGATCCAGGCTCATGTCTTTCAAAGTGGACATACTTGTCACCGTCCAACTTCTTCAACAAGTGTTGCATTTCTGTCAATCCCCCGCGGAGGGATTTTCTTAACCTCTTGCAAACACCATAAATCTGAGATATGGTAGTCAAGTTTGAAGGATTGTTTTCCTTCAAAGTCAACAACATCTTTCTCGGTGGAACCCAACTCCTTGTCATTTTTCCCACTTGCTCCTTCTCTCCGGGTTTTAGACGACCAACAAAATTGTGCCCAAGTAGTGACCTAGCTGGTTCATGGTTGTGTATACCTTCCATCACCTTTAGCCGCCAATCTCTATCTATGCCATTTTTCCTAGGTCGTCCTTTTAGTCTAAAAGGACAACCTGTCTTTTGTGATCTCGTCCCTTCAACAAGGTCAGGGTCTCTATAAGGAACATATTTACCATGCTTCTCGCACCCCAACATGACATAAGCTTTTCTGCTTCCATTCCCACCATAATCTGACTTTGTGATCAACGTAACATATCCATTTTCAATCGCAATTCCATGAACCCAATTGATAAGATCATCACGGGTAGGGAAAATCTGTTATAATAATAAGAATTGATTACAAGGGTGATCAAGACATAATAAGAATTGATATATTACACTCTCAAAACAATGCAAAAATATGTTCAAAGAATACCTGATCAGTTGCAAATAAATGCGAGACATCTATACTTATACACGGGGGCACAAATGCTGGTGGTGGCACCTCTGTAGTGGCCTCTTCAGGTTGACCATTGTGAAATCCAGCTTCAATCAATTGTGACTCACCAAAGAAAAATGAATCTGTCATCCCTGGAAGAGAATACGGAAAGTTACATTCCATACTCAATACGGAAATATACTTTCCATACCGAATACGGATTGTTACTTTCCATACTGAATACGGAAAGTACCTTTCCATATTCAATACGGAAGATAACAATCCGTATTATATCACGACTCAGAATTCAAAAACCCATCCTTCTAACTACTTAAACTACTTAATCTAACTACTTAAACTACTTAATCTAACTACTTCCACTACTTAATCCTACAAAATAACAACAAATAAACACATAGACTTACCTCTACTACAACACTTGTTGTAGTGGTGGAGAGCTTGGGAAATGAAGGAGTGGATGGTGGTGGAGAGCTTGGGAATGAAAGTGAGGTAGGAGAGGGTGAGAGAGAGGGTGGTCTGGAGGCATTGAGGAGGTTCAGGGGGGCTGGTGAGGGGTTGGTGAAAGTTGGTGAGGGAGGAGTAATGGTGGAAAAAGGGGGAATCCTGTCAGAGTTAAATACGGAAAATACCTTTCCGTATTCATCAAAATATAATACGGAAAGTACCTTTCCGTATTCAGTTAAATTGAATACGGAAAGTACCTTTCCGTAGGGCACTTTTGGGTTTAAAAAAAAAGGGTGGGGCGCGCAGCCCCATAGGGGAGGCCCCAAACCCAACTCCCTGCTTCTTCTCAATTCTTGAGTGCCAGTGTTATGTGTCATGTGACCTGTTTCAATGACAACTTTGTCCCTCACATTAATCCCTTCTTCTTTTGTCTTGGGTCCCTCTGACTTAATAACAATGGCCATGGTCTGAATATTGAAGGAAGGAAGATGGTAGCTATGGAATTGGGAAATGGTGGAGGAGAAGATGGATTGGAAATTGAGGGTGCTGCCAAGAACAGAGTTGTTTATGGTTTCAGAAGTGAGGTTCAAGTAGCTGTAGCCGGTGTTTGAAAGAGGAGAAGAAGACCCTTTTTATGCTAATCTTTGTTTGATCCTCCCCAATATTATCAGTGTGAAGTCCCTTTCTAACCTGAACAGATCATGTGTAGTCCTTCTCACATTTCTTCTTCCATGCTAGTTAGACGAAATAGGTGAGTTAAAATAGAAGTTTGCAGATAAAACTCAGACCTTACACTTCAAAAATGGTGATTTTTTTTAGTCTAGGGACCTGGGACCTACACATAAGACAAAATACAGAACAAGGCACACAGTACATGAGAGAGACGGGTCATTGAGGGGGTGTCGTAGCAAAATATAAAAATCATGTTAGTGACAACCACTTGACCTGTTGCCAAAGTAAAAGTTGCAAAATCCTGACCACCAACTTAAAATATAATATATCAACGGCTGGGAGGACTGGTCCATCCATTGAACATTTTGAAACTTCCCCACCCTAGTGGGCACCTTTAAGGTGTTTGATAGTTGTGGTGTGGTATTGTTTCTTTGCACCCCACCTGAGAGATTTTTCTACTGGTGTATCATCAAATAAATTTGTTTTTTGCTTTAATTGCACTTTTAGTCCCCCAACTATTGCCTTCCAGCGAAAATCGTCCCCAAACTTTAAAATTAGCAAAAAACGTCCTCCAACTATACATGTCGTTGCACTTTTGGTCTGTCGTTTGCCTTCCGTGAGAAAACTAACGTGAGAAGCTGGTGTGGCTCCCTCACGTGTGTCTCACGTGACTTTCTTTAGAGAGCTTGATGACTGGACAAGTCACATGCTTCTCACGTGACTCTAAAAGGCTCCAACGGTTATGAAATTGCAAACCCTAATTAGACTTGATTACCCCCTTTTAGAGTCGATCACGTGAGAAGCATGTGACTTGTCCAGTCATCAAGCTCTCTGAAGAAAGTCACGTGAGACACGCGTGAGGGAGTCACATCATCTTCTCATGTTAGTTTTCTCACGGAAGGCAAACGACAGACCAAAAGTGCAATGACACGTATAATTGGAGGACGATTTTTGCTAATTTTGAAGTTTGGAGACGATTTTCGCAGGAAGGCAATAATTGGGGACCAAAAGTGCAATTAAGCCTTGTTTTTTTAAATGTTTGCCTTGGATTTAAGTATAAGTTAATAAGTTAATGGTGTTCACATATAAGTTAATAATCAATTGGTAATGAGATTAAGATAAACATTTATATAATCTTATAATTTGAGTATAGGGTTATTGGTGTTTATCTACTAGAAACTACACTAAATAAAAACTCTAATAAATGCTATTTGGCTTACATGTAAATGAGTTCTAAATAACTTTAAAGTAATGGAATATACACAACCACGCACATGGTTTCATTGTTGTAACAAATCACATTTAAATGAGTAAAAATAAAATTTAAAAAAATCTTTAAATTGCACTAAGTGTGCTTGTCGTGCATAATTGTTGTCGTGCCAAACAGGACAGCATTAGTGATAGCTTTGCCTGGAAAAATGTATATTGAAAGCATATCCATATTCACTCATTGGACATTCACTCCAAAATTCTTTCCACATGGAAGCTATTCACTCGTTGTTCTTTGAGCACCAAACAATTTCTTAAAAACGCGCCACTTAGGAGGTCTTATCCTTTGAAAGCATATCTTTGACACGCCAAAACTTCAATCACTATTCGAGAAAAGTATCGTAATTTGCATTAGAAAAATGGTTGGCTTTTGATTTAATTACCCTTTTGACAAAAATTTCAAGAGGGGCCTTTATGTTTTCAACTTTGGATGGGAATGACAGACATGCCTTATTCTTTTTGAAACTGAATGACACCTTATTCTAATTGATGTTATATTTTCTTTAGTCTTTAAAAAAGAAATCAACAAATTCATGGAAGTTACATGGTGGTCTAAGAGTGACCCACTATCAATACTTGTTGATATAAAGATTTTTTAATTGATCATCATCATATGAATTAAACCATCATATATAATTTGTCCATCTTATAAGAGTTGTGAGTTGTGATTGATTCACACCTTGTTGATATAAAGATTTTTTTAATTGATCATCATATAATTGGTTCATCCTATAATGAGTTATGATTATTCACAAGTGATTTTCTATTTAATTTCATTTTCACTTACCTTTTATTTTTATCTCTCTTCTTTAGTATTACATCACTGCATCACATTTCTCATATTTCTTCTTTTCCCTTCATATTCTCATAAGATGGAAGTAATTTTAGAGTGTGTGTGAAACTTTATCCACATATTATAACTCCTCACAAATTCACACTCCCATCTAACACAATAAATAAAGTACTTAAGCCATGAGACTCAAACCACATTGTTGTTACTTTGTTGTCTTGCATTTTGTCAAAAACAACCGAATGTCGAAGCTGATGCCGTGGCATCTGCCTTTGTGTTGCTAGGACATCAGTCCTCTGTTTGGAACGTTACTTGTGGGCCCTTGTAGATTTTATGAAGATATATTTTTGTAGTTACTTGAGGAACAAGTAGCTGTACCGGAAGGGTTTGATTTGTGGGTTGTTATTTGTTGAAACAATCTTTGATAAAAGATTGAGTTTCACAATATCTTGGAGATTCAGTTTTGATTTGTTGCTTCAATCTGTTACTTCAGCCAAGCAAACCCTATTGCCCAAGCCACCGCTGTTGAAGACTATAAAAGAACAAAGACCTAAAGCTTGAAGACCACCGAAGCTAATAGAGAGATCAAGTGTTTTAGGATTGTTATTGTTCTTTGTTGCTTGTGATCATACCTTGCTCACTGATTCTATAAAGCAAGGTTATGATCTGTGTTGGTTGCATCTGCAAACTCTAATTGTTGATTGTTTGTTACCAATCACTGTGGCAGTGATTGAGAGAAAGTGGGGGCTCTCATACTTAGGTTGAGGTTCTAAGTAGAAATACACTGGGTAGATTAGGAAGTGAACTATAAACTGTTGTGTTCATGAGTGTATATAATTCCTGAATCTTGAGATAGTGGATTTCCTTTCTTTTGATGAAAACCCTCCAGACGTAGGTGAAGTTTTTCACTGAACTGGGTTACCAATTCTTGTGTCTTGTTTACTTGTGTTTTTGTTTATTGCTGTTACTGTTAGTCAATTGTTGAACCTGTTGTCCCAGCATCGTGTAGGACATTTGTCCTGTGAGAGAACCAGAATTTCACACATAATATGCAGGAAGCAGACAAGCTTGGAATTGGGCCAAAAGAGACATAAAAAAGCCCCGAAACGAAAGTGCAAAAATCTAGATGGTTACTAATTTTGTTTACTTAACAAACCCCAAAGAAAAGCTTCTACCCAAAAATCAGTACCGCATGATTCCCAATCCGAGGAACCGGTGCCCAGTCCCGTTCAAGTACGAGTCCTTCTTGGGAGACTATGCTGACTGTAGCAAAGTGGTAGAAACAAGTTGGGAGCGAGAAAGTGGGAATAAAGGTGCATGTGACTCGATCAAGAGGAACATCAAGAAGAGTAGCTCTAGCCTACAACGTTGGAGCAAAGCCACGTTCAGGAAAGCTGACAAGGAGATCGATCTCTAACCTTAAGAGGAAGTTGGAATCCCTTCTCAACAGGCCCCCCTCGGATCAGGTCATGGATGAAATCAAGAGAACTAAAGCTAGCATTGCAGAACTATGGCATCAAGAGGAGAAATATTGGGGCCAACGCTCTCGGTTGAAGTGGCTTAAGTGGGGAGATAAGAACTCGAAGTTCTTTCACGCCACTACAATTCAAAGGAGAGGTAGAAACCACATAAGCAAGATCAAAGACGAATCAAGGGTTTGGAAAGAAGGAACCTCACACATTCTGGGAGCTATTGAGGACTACTATACTGACCTCTTCAAGAGCTCAGGCCCGAGGGACATCATGAAGGGCATAGCTGCCATTCCTCATAAGGTTCCACAAGCTTGCAATGACAGCCTTGAGGACCCGATTCTAGAAGCTGATATCAAACTTGCCATAGATAGCCTTGGTGAGCTCAAGGCCCATGGGCCTGATGGCCTCAATGGCATGTTCTACAAGCAACACTGGCCAACAATTAGAGAAAATGTTTGCTCGACAGTGTCTAGTTTTTTTTCAAAATGGGACCTTACCTAGCTTCATCAATGAAACCCTTGTAGCACTAGTGCCCAAAGTGGACAAACCGGAGAAGATTGGCCAGCTTAGACCCATAAGCTGTTGTAATTTCCTTTATAAGGTTATTACTAAGATCCTTGTCACTAAGCTCAAACCATTCCTGAATGACCTAGTCTCACAAGCTCAAAGTGCCTTCATCAGTGGAAGACAGATCCAAGATAATATCCTCGTGGCCCAAGAAGCCTTCCATTTTCTTAAAAAGTCTAGGAGAGGACCAGGTGAATTCATGGCTCTAAAATTAGACATGAACAAGGCTTATGAACGGTTGGAGTGGGACTTCCTCCAACCTTGCTTGGAAGCCTTTGGCTTTAGTGAAAAATGGGTGACTAGTATCATGACTTGTGTGAAAGGTGCTACCTATAGATCCAAAGTTAATGGTGAAATAAGCATAAAGATCTTTTCTCAAAGGGGCTTGAGACAAGGTAACCCCCTCTAACCCTATTTATTTTTCCTAGTTGCTGAAGCCATGTCTTACATGCTCATTAAAGCTCAAGAAGAAGGGAGAATCAAGGGAATGAAAATTGCTCCAAAATGCCCCGTGGTAACCCACCTCCTTTTTGCTGATGATTCTCTCATTTTTGCTCAAGCAACACAAGAGGAAGCTTACCAACTTGTTACTATCTTAAATGACTACACTACTGCCTCTGGCCAGAAGATTAGCACGGAGAAATTGGGGATCATCTTCAGCAAGCACACCTCTCAAGCCACTCCTAGGTTGGTCCCTGAAATCCTAAGCATGCAAGAATGGAGTGCCCCAGGTAAGTATTTAGGATTGCCAGCCGAGTGGGGAAGGTCCAGAAACAACACACTTAGTTGGCTTAAACTCAGGGTGCTAGATAAGATTGACGGGTGGAAGGAAAAGCTCATAAACCAGGCTGGAAAAGAGGTATTAATCAAAGCGGTTATTCAAGCCTTGCCATCCTATGCTATGTCTATTATTCGGCTCCCCAAGAACTTTTGCAGGTCTTTGTGCTCAAGTATTGCAAGATTTTGGTGGAGGAACTCTGGGAGAGAGAGAGAGAGAGAGAGAGAGAGAGAGAGAGAGAGAGAGAGAGAGGGATCCACTGGAAAGATTGGAACTTCATTTCTATAGCAAAGTGTAGAGGGGGACTTGACCTTAAAGATTTATCTCTTATGAACACTGCCATGTTAGTGAAGCAGGCATGGAGAGCTTACAATAATCCAGGGGCATTATGGATACAAATCCTCAAGGGACTCTATTTCCCCAAAACTGATTTCTTGAAGGAAACCAAAGGTAGAGGATCTTCGTGGGGATGGCAAAGCCTTGTTCATGGCAAGGATTTCGTGAAAAGTGCAGGCCAGTGGCTAATAGGAAACGGTAAGACCATACAAGTATGGAAGGATAATTGGCTCACCACTGCCCCTCTACAAGCTCCATCAACCCCTCCCTCTGAGATTCTGCTCAACTCTCTCTTCCACCCAGGCTAGATACATTGGGACTTCCAGAAGCTGCTTGCTACCCTTCCAAGAGATGCAGCCTTTCAAGCTCTCCAGATTCCGCTAGGACTGACTGAAGGAGAAGATAAACTATGTTGGCCTTATACCATTGATGGTAACTACTCAGTGAAATCGGGATACCAAGTGGTTATCTCTCGCTGCTCACCTGAGAACTCTCCACAAGGCTACAACCAGCATCAAGAGAATGATCCTATCTGGAAATTAATTTGGAACTTACAGGTCCTAGGAAAAATTAAGCTTTTCATTTGGAAGCTCTACAACGGTGCCCTGCCAGTGAAAGCTAGTCTCCATAGGCGAGGAATCGCCTTGGACCCTATATGCCCCCATTGCAATCAGCAACCAGAGGATAATGCTCATGCTCTAATTGGTTGCCATTTGACTCGTGAGGTCTGACAACACTCCCAAGTGCAAATAAATCATGACCAGGCCAACTCTATGCATCCTAAGGATTGGCTCCTTCACATGGCAGCACAGCTACAAGGGGATAGCGATACCATCCAGCAAGGATTAAGGACTATTGCCTACTTTCTATGGGGTGTGTGGAAGGAGAGGAATGAGTGTCACTTCCAGCAGCGCATTCCCCAACCTTTTGCCACCTCGATTAGGATTAAGGCTAGCATGGCCACTATTGAGGACATGGAACCTCAAAGAAGAGCCCCTCCTCCAAGCACTACTCGCTCCTATAGAGTACCCTGGATCAATCCCCCGCCAGGGACCTTGAAGCTCAATGTCGATGCTACCTTATTCCAACCCTCCAAGAAAGGAACGATTGCAGTTGTGATCAAGGACGAGCATGGAAGTACTGTCATGTCCCACTCAAGGTCAATACTAGCACCTGAGTCACTAGTGGCGGAAGGTCTAGCTATCAGGGAAGCTCTACTGCTGGCCATGAACCTTGAAATAAGCAAAGTCTACATTTGCTCTGATAACCTTAAGCCGGTTTCGCTGATTCGGGGACATAGGTTTGATTGGAGCGTTTACTCCATTTTGAGAGATATCCAAACCTTCAGGAACTCCTTCAGAACGTGCGGATTCTTCTGGGTCCCAAGATAGAGTAATCACCATGCACATAATGCTTCTAGAAGTGCCTACAACCACATTCATGGTCTTTGACTATTTGTTTTAGGAGGCTAATTCAATGTGTGATTTACGTACTGTCTCATTTATTACGTAGCTTACTGTCCCTGTTTAGGGTGTTTTGGGTTAGTGTCCCTCACTGAATTTTATTGTATTCATGTTGTAGTAGAGGTTGACTCTCTAACCCATTTGGGCTCTGCCTTGTACTTGCTACCTAGGCCTTTTGAGCCTCTTTTATGGAACCATGATCCATTGTCCAAAAAAAAATATATGTATCAATTTGGAGTGGTGCAATTTTACACCATGTGCTTTGATCGATCATAGCGGGTGAATACATCTTTTAAAACAAATAATCATTAAAAATTTGCTATATGTTCAATTTAATAAATAAAAAAATGTGTTGATCTGTTATGACCGGTCATAGCACATGGTATAAATTTGCACCACTTTTTTTTTTGAAAAGAATTTGCACCACTTTAAAGTGGTGCATATTAGGGAGACAAAAAAAAAAGCTATGATGATATGATATTTTCTTTTATATTTTAGAACATTTATTTCATTTCATTAATTTTAACACATTTATTCTTCTTTGCATTTCTCATTCCGCATCACATCACTAATTATATTATTCATTTTTCGCTTTTTTCTTACCATCTCACTCTAGTGTGAGTGGATTTGAGATTATTCAAATGTTTATAAATACTTCAAATCAACCTAGCTGAGCAAACTTCATAACTCTCAAGAGTTAATTACTGCAATCACAATTAACAAGATATTACATTGTAACATACATGGATCTTCTACATCGAATGAACCGTGAAGCATCTAAGAACATGGATTATTTGTGAATACAGAACCATACTACAAGAAAAACAAATCAACAAGAGCACCCATGCGAAACTATATTGATGAAATGAAACAACACTATTCATTACTACCACAAATATTCAGATTGATCTAACTCCTCAAGTTTTAAGGCTTGTTTTCTTCAACATGGTCGTGATGACCACCAACAAAACCTCCAACTCCACCAATAACACCACCTCCAATCCCTCCAATACCTCCTCCAATTCCTTTGTAAGCATAACCACCAATTCCAGCTCCAATTCCTTTAGTTATTCCTCCTCCAAGGCCTCCTCCTCCATATCCACCACCTAAACCGCCAAGTCCTCCTCCTCCATATCCTCCACCACCTAAACCACTACCACCTCCTCCTCCATATCCACCTCCTAAACCGCTACCTCCTCCGTATCCACCACCTCCACCTCCACCACCTAACCCTCCAAGGCCTCCACCTCCACCACCTAACCCTCCAATACCTCCGGCACCGCCAATGCCGGCGACTCCTCCTGAAGGGACACTGTCAAAGAACCATTCTGGTTTTTTCACGTCTTCAGCAACCTTTGCCTTCTTCAGGTTCCTTCCATCTACATTTTGGAACATTCCCAGCACTAAACATATCGCCACAACCATCACCGAAATGTACTTGCTCCTCATGACTGTTTTGTAATATAACTGTAGCTAGTAAAACACTCTTTACTCACAGTTGTAGATGTGCGCATTGCTCCCCTTTATATAGTTCTCGCTCGCATGGGAAAGTGTGCACGTATGAACATTATTGGGTGTAAACTGACAACTGTTAAACCTTGCAATAGGTGAAACAATACAATTAATTTTATCCATAGAAGGTGAAGTAAAAAAATGGGTATGTTAGATTCTCAAATAATACGAAAATGTGCTTGTTTGTTGTGTACATTAAGTTAGAACTAAGGTGTGGTATTCAAAATGAGTTAGTTCAATAATAAAGACTCATATATCAATTAAAATTTTGATTTTGTTCTATCATAGTAATGTTGTGTTCCATTCTTAGGGATGTGAGATATGTGAGTTGTGTTTTTTTGAGATTTGTTCATCCATCAACCATGATTATTTTACGTGCATCTCCATCACCATCATTCGTTTCCACCACTCATTCATTTTTCATTAAAAAATGAATATAATGAGATAAAGTTAATTGATAAGTAAAGTAAAATCTAAAGATGAAGTATTTACCTTGAATAACATGATAATAGTCCATTAAATTACTTAATGCAGGTACCACACCAAAAAAAAATTCGGACTACCACAGAATTTACGATATGAAAAATGATAAATAGACATAACAATATCGATCACTCTCATACACCCACTTTTATTTTAATTTCACTTTGTGTTAATTTTTTACAAGAGAGCTAAGTTTTGTGGCACTCAAAAACTCTAACAAAATGTATAGTGTGGTCTATGTATATATGTGACTTTCTAACTTATTCCAAACGGGAGACTATTATCTGTTGGCACTGATTTTTTATTTGAGTTTAATGGATATGCACTGTCAGTGTAAAACAGTTTTACACTGACAACAAATCACAACATGTCACGTAGGAGAAATAATAGTTTATATATTAATTTTTTATTAAAAAAAAAATATGTTTTATGATGTGCCAAAATTCAATTGAATGACTGTGTAAAATATGTTTACACTGACGGTGTATATCCCTTTAATTTTTTTATTTTCCTTTTTCTATCACATGATTCATGATATTTTTCATTTTTTTTTTATTTTATTTCTAAAACTTTCAACATGACGCTGAAATTGGGGTGTGAATAAATTATTTTGCTTCCGAAACATAATGACATAACTAGAAAAGAGAGTGTCTAAATCACCATTGTGAGTAATTTTGCCGATGTCTAATGGACCAATGATATTTAAGATAAAATAATTTAGAATTTATAAAAAAATTCTTTTATATATATATATATATATATATATATATATATATATATATATATATTACTCATCATGAGCAATTTAGACAGCCCCACTAGAAAAAACTGTGGTCTGAATAAATTACATTCCTTTCTAGAGAGGCGCCTGCCGCTAGTTTTGTTCTTATTAAATGATTAAATATTACCAATACATCTAGTACAGTTGGTAGATAATTAGACTCCTCAAACATTTAGTTCAGAGTTCAGTCTCTGGGCGGTGTCTCTAGATAATGATTTTTTTGGAGAGATTTACTCACTTAATATGATCTCTGAATTTCGAGGAATCAAACTGATGATTGTCAGTTGTGAAAATACTTTGAAGAAAGAAAAGATATATCAGTAAACAAACTTTATCATGGGTTATTTAGTGATCCTGACCCCCTGATTTTAGTTACATAAGATGTGTCATGAGTTAAATTATGTGAGGTAAAAATGTAAAGAGGATGAATATGTATTTAATGTGGAGTTGAAAGGTTGGGAGAGTGGTGTTTATTGCTACCTCGCAACTTACCTTCTCTCACGGTGATCGTCCAGCTCTACCACATGGCAATGGCGTGAAGTTCCATTCGCATTCATGATTGGCCATTGCTCTGCTATTCTCTCTTTAACTGCTTGATCGCATGTAGCCATAAACTCTACCTTACACACCGCAACCTCTGCACGATTTCTGACAAACGGTCCATCACTTAATTTGCATGCATGATTTCATTATACAGAATGGTAGTGGTGGAAATGCATGCTGGCATTTAGATGAAGCTATATTAATGTGTATTTTGTCGGGGTTAGTGTGGCACCCATTTACAGGTTGTAGATGGTGATGCTATATGACAATTGTTATTTTATTTTTTTCTTCATCGGAAAATTATATGGCAATTGTTATTAATGTTATATACCCTAGCTAGGAGGAAGGTTAATTGATTCGCAACTAATTTCAAGCTATAAATGTGAAAACAGTGTCCCATTCTCCATTGTCCATTCAGATTCAGAAGGTGTGTGGCGTGACACAATTTATTCACTCTTTCACGCGTGTCTATGCATGACTTGTGAATAATAAATAGGTCAAATAACTTTATATACAAATAAAATGAGCGGATTTGATTTTAGTACTTCACCAGAATAAAGTAGGAATAATATTTATGCATTTAGAAAATTAGTACTCCCTCCGTTCCAAAACTATTGTAATTTTAGTTTTTTTTGTTTTGTTCCAAAACCATTGTTGTTTTACATTTTCAAAGCATTTTATCTCATTCTCTTTCATCTATGCCCTCATTTAATATTGTATCTCTCAAGTACCACCTCTTATTTCCACCAATCACAATTCTCACCAATTAGTTAACCAATGATTTTCATTCTCTCTCTTTCATATAACTCATATTAAATAAGGGTGTTTCAGTCAAATTATAACATCAATTAATGAACTCTTAAACTTAGTGAAAAAACTAAAACTACAATAGTTTTAGAACGGAGGGAGTATGGTTTTAGGCCCTGTTTGGATAAACAGCTTAATTAAGCGCTTATGGTCATAAGCGCTTATGACATAAGCGCTTATTCATAAGCTATTTTTAAAAATTTATTGAAATAAATTAAAAATAAGCTGTGTATAAGCATAAGCTATTTTTCATAAGCTATCCTGAGTAGCTTATGAAAATAAGCTGAAAATAGCTTATGGCAGACCATAAGCTGTTTGCATAAGCTCTCCCAAACACTGGCATAAGAGCTTATGCTGTCAGATAAGCTCAAATAAGCTCTTCCAAACTGGGCCTTAGTTCCTGCATGAGCCAGAGCTCCAATCATTAGGTTAGTCTGGCCATAATCGTTTTTAGTCTAGCCATAATTTGTGTGGCAAACTCACGTGTATAAATGAGTTTGACATGTGGCATTTAAGTGTAGTTTTTAATTTTCATTTGCAATGTTTAGGGGCCTTGCCCCTCCATGTTATCAAAAAAAAAATTCACTTGCAATGTTAACAATTAAGTTAAATAAATTTTATTAATTAAAAAAAAATTATAAAAATCATAATGATCTAATTCCTAAACTCATATCGTGATTTTAAAAACCTCAATCTCTAACAAATGATTAAATGAATGTAAATCATTTCTTCTTTGATTAGCGACAAGAGATTGATCTTCATGATAACTCAAAAAACACCAGCAAATCCTAAGCGACTAACCACCATCAAATTTTGTTACATAATGAGTTGGGTTCTATTTACTGCGATAATAACTATTAGGGACCAACATTTGTTGCACAACCTCATCCAAGAGCACTTTTCCCCTATCCTTTGAACATTATCTTTGTTAGAGCAAGTTAGGTCCCTCGAACAATAACCCCCTCTGTGCTCTCTAAATCTTCGTCTCTTTTCCATTCAACCTTGTTGCTTCCAACTTCCACCAACTTATCAAATGTAAACAAAACTTGTGTTTCTTTCAAAATGCACACTAGGAGAAGATAGGTAAAAGGGAAGAAGTAGAAGAGTCATAATCTCCACAAGTATGTTTTTCGGTACTAGTCTACGTAGGAAGATCGTCAATGAGTGGATAGGGAAGCGAGGGCTACTCTATTAGAAATTCAAAGTATTGAGGCTCTTAAAGATTTTTTCCATGGAAATGGAATTAGGGAATTCTCCATCAAGCCTATGCGTGCTAAGGAAATGCTGCTTGAATTTCAAAGTAAAGACGAAATGCTGGAAATATTAAGGGAAGTTGAATCGTTATTATTAGAAAATTTTAATCTGGTAAAGCCATGTCCAAAGCATACTTCTTAAGAACCGCAAAAGGATGATTTCATGAAGTTTTGGATTGATATTGTTATGCATCTTCGTAACACAACAACCCGCATATAATGTTTCAATTTGTACACTTGTGAGGACTTAATTGAATTGCCATTACACATCTTAACATCTTAATGTATGTAGAATTGTGAAAGTGTTAACTATATGGTTGAAAGTGTGCATGCAAGGTTGAATTTGATGCTTAGAGATAGCAAGAACAACTTGTGTTTTTCATAAGATTGAATGAAAAAGTTAACATATCGCAACACACTAAGATATGGTCTTATTTCCTACAAAATATACTCGTTCACTAGTTTAATGTCTGATTTAATGTCAACTTACAAGGATTTATATAACACAAACTATAATTGCAAGTGAATGTGAATTTAAATATGTGGCAATTGATAGTTCCGGTATAGATGTACACTCAGGATAACACATGGATTATCTTTTGCTAGTGAACTTACAAGGTATGGTTAGGTTCCATTAGTATCAATCCATCCTTCTTGGAAGATGTTAACTTTTTCACCATATGGATGTAATGAGCCTGCAATGGAGTTTCTAATTGAGTATGAGTTTGATGCTTTATCGCATAGATCTGAAGAACTTGATGTGGTTGGGATGGTTTGTTAGCACATAAATTTGTCCTCCTAATAAGGTAAAAAAAAAAAAAAAAAAGTATTGTACAAGAGTGAGCCTTCACACTCTGACACAGTTCATGTTTATATGAACTCATTTCATGATAGCAACTTCGTTATTCCTTCAACCAATGTTTTGGGCAAAGCCTCTAAGCACACCACTGTTCCTTCCACCAAGGTTATCTCATACAATGTCCAATTTCCTTCAAAGATACGTTGTTATATTGATGTCAACATATAGGGTCCATGGAGGTTACATGAACCTATTACATGTTTACATCTGTCTTCGAGACCGGACAATTACATTACTGCATAATATATCTATTATAATATACGTCTATATTGTTATTACAAGGTTGGATCTTTAAGTACTTCTCAAACTCTCTCTTCTTTAAACAAATTAACCCTAACTACACAAAGGACCTTAACCGGTCTAGCCGATGGAGTTGTGTTTGGAGTGATAGCCTAGTACTTAATAGGTGACTCGATCTGGATGACATGGCAGCCAACGCCGTCATTTGGACATTGTATGCTTATGAGCCCAATTTGATTTCCAAACCATCATTTTGTAATTTGGCTGCATTTGATGTTCCTACATGGTACACCATCATGTGCTCAGACAGTTCGAGTCCGTGCAGGAAGTCCCTCGTTCACCTTAAGTCGTTACCCGGACACTATCTACACGCGAGGGGTAGACAATACTCCCTCCGTTCCTAATTATAAGACCTAGTTTTTAAATTTTCCATATTCCTAAATATAAGACATTTAACAATAATCTATCAAAAAGTATTTTACTCTTCCACAAATACCCCTCACATTAATTGTGTTTTTCCAATTCCAAAGTTTTAATTACCACCCACCATTAATTAGTGAGAGAAAATGACAAAGGGTAAATATGAAGTAATGTATGCATTTTTAAAAAACCAATACAATAATTAGACACATTCAATGTTTTCTTAATAAGCGCAATTTTTTGTATTAGGTCTTATAATTAGGAACAGAGGGAGTAGTTGGTTGTCACACAATACTCAAGTCATTAGAGTGCAAGTGTAAGATGACATTGTTAGCCCAACTTTCATTTATACTCAGCCCATGAGCATTAGCTGGCCCATTTTGCATTGGGGTTTCTCACCAGCCCAAAACACCAAAGTGGGAATAGAGGGGGAAAAGAGAGATAGGGAGGAAAATCGCTCTAACCCACAACCCACAACTAAGGAGGAGCTCCTCCACTGGAAAACGAAGTTGGGCTCAAGACACAAAGACTTTTCTTTACCCTAGGAGATCAGAAGGATGAGGTAAGTGAGGACAACTCCGTGGATAGTTCACCTCAGGAAAATGAAGAGCCTTCCAAACCTAGGAAGGAACAGAATATGCATTCTGCAACAAGCGACAATATTGAGGTGCGGCAACAGCCCCTTGAGCCAGGCAACTCCTCTACCTCTGATCTGAGAGGCGATACCCTGGAAGTACCTGCAACCCATGTCAACGTGCAGGGGACCCCTTCTGAAACTGAGGAGCTACTCTGCAGATATGCTTCTCTGCACTCGTACTTGGCTGGACTAAGTACAATGTACCGGAGGCGTGTAGCAGCAAAAAGTCAAATAATCAATGAGGAACTGGGGGAGTATGCTGGAGAATAAAGGCAGCTGAACTAGCCAAGCTCATGCAAGTGATTAATCAAAACCAATATCCTCATCCACAGCACAGTCACAATGATCCAACAGGAGTGGGCCAAGGCTCCAATAAGCAGGCTCCAACAAATGATTATATCGTTGAACTCCCCTCTGAAGATGAGGAAGAAGACTTTGCGCCCACCAACAGTGTAGAGAAAGACCACATCAACCATCTAAGTGTGGTGCTAGCAAGCTCCCTCAACCTGAAAAGAACAAGAGATAGAAGAGGGAGGGTATGGGGACAACACACAGTACAAGAAGGCAAAAATTATGAGGATAGAGAACCCAAACTCAAACCTGGATGATGTCAACAACAACACCTTTGTGTCTACTGGAGAGATGGCTGAGGAGGCGGGCCTTACCACACCCCCCAGGTCACCATGAAAATCCTCAGCTGGAACTGTCGTGGTGTGGCGGCCACCGCGACAGCCAGAGAGCTTAGAAGCATGATTTCTAAGCACAAGCCGACCATCCACTTCCTAATGGAGACCCGGGCCAGAAGGGAGAGGCTAGAAACTCTTAAAAACCGGTTACACTTTGACTCCCTTTTCACAGTGGATCCTAGAGGCCTCTCGGGTGGCCGTCATTTTGTGGAGAAGAGACGTTGACATCCAAGTCTTAGATAGCTCCCCCAACTTCATTCATTCAAATGTTTCTGCCAAAACCTCCACCCAATTATGGGACTGCACGTTTGTTTATGGGGACCCCTCCCCCCAAAGAAGAAGAGTAATGTGGCCAAAAATCTCAAGCCTTCAATTCCGAGATATGCCTTGGTGTCTTGTAGGTGATTTTAATGAGATCATGTTCCCACAAGAAAAAGAAGGGCTACGCCCCCAACTCCCGTCCATAATTACGCGATTCGGGAACTTCTTGCACCAATCTGAGCTGATGAACCTTGATATCAAGGGTTGTAAATTCACTTGGCAGAGCAATCCCATGGACGGGTTCATAACCAGAGAAAGAATTGATAGAGTTGTTGCAAATTGGAGATGGAGGAGTCTATTCTCGAACGCAAGAGCAATCGCATTCCCTTCAGTGAGTTCCGACCATACACCCGTCCTCTTTGAGCCCTCTCCCCAATCATCCAGTGGTACACAATTTAAATATGAACACTTTTGGAATGATCATGTCCAATGTCGTGAAGTGGTTACTACAGGATGGGAGAAACCGAGCATGGAAGTGGACCCTTGGACAAACCTGCATAAACGAGTAAAAGGCACGAGAAAAGAGTTGTGGTCATGGCAGAAAAAAACGTTCAAAGCAGAAGATCAGGAGATTGCTAAACTGAAATTCAAACTACAACAAATACAAGCGAGGCCTCACAGGTTTATTGATTGGGAAGAAGTCAGCAGCCTAAAGATGCAGATTAATGACTTGTGGGAACAAGAGGAGAAATTTTGGGGTGCCCGCTCCCGTCTCAAATGGGCCCAGTATGGAGACCGTAACTCCAAATTCTTTCATGCGTCAACCATCCACAGACGTAACAGAAACAGAATAGAGAGAATCAAGGGGTCGTAGGGAGACTGGTTAGAGGAACACCCAAGCATCTCCAATGCTTTCACAAACCACTTCAAGGAGATCTTCACATCCCAAGACCCTCAAAGAATTTATGAGTGCTTGGAGGACTTTCCCTGCAAAGTAACAGAAGACATGAATGAGACACTGTCTATGGAAGTAACAGAAATAGAGATAACTGAGGCAGTAAATATTTTAGGGAGCATGAAGGCTCCAGGCCTTGACGGGTTGAGCGGGCTGTTTTTCAAAACTCTTTGGGTTGTGATAAAGAATTCTGTCTACAAAGCTATCATAGACTTCTTTGACTCTAGAAATCTCTCTGATGAGGTGAATGAAAAAGTGGTTGCCCTTGTCCCCAAGATTGCCAACCCCGAGGAAGTCACGCAATTTCGACCCATCAGCTGCTGCAACTCCATTTTCAAGGTCATCTCCCACATCATTGTCACAAGACTCAAGAGCTACTTAGACCAACTCATCACTCCCAATCAGAGTGCCTTCGTGGGTGAAAGAGCTATCCAAGATAACATCATCGTAGCCCAAGAAGTATTTCACGGCCTTCTTAACCGGGGGAGGGAGCTAAAGGATTATCTTGCCATTAAGCTCGATATGAGCAAGGCATATGACCGTTTAGAATGGAGGTTTCTAGAGAGCACCCTCCAAGCCTACGGGTTCAACCCCACTGGATTGATCGAGTTATGAAACTGGTGAGAGGAGCCTCATACAAGCTGAAAATAAATGGGCATCTCAGCCGCAAGATCCTGCCAGAGAGGGGCCTGAGGCAGGGGGATCCCCATATCTCCCTACCTCTTTGTGTTAGCCTCTGACATTCTCTCATTTATGCTCAACAAAGCTTGCATTCAAGGGAAATTGGAGGGCCTCAAACTTGCGGTAGGTGCCCCCACCTTGACACACCTTTTTTTCGCTGACGATTCCCTTCTTTTTGCAAAAGCCTTTCCACAGGAAATCTCCCAAATTATCCAGATCCTGAACCTCTACTCCACAGCGTCGGGCCAACGAATTAATGTAGCCAAATCGGGTATTATCTCCTGCAAGTTCACTCCCAGCAATGTTCCAGATCCTGTTTGGGATGACCCAGGACGCTATCTAGGACTGCCGGCGGTATGGGGCAGAAAAAAATGCTCTTCCTTGAACTGGATTAGAGATCGAATCAAAGAAAAAATGGAGGGCTGGAAGGGCGCTCTTCTCAACCAGGCTGGAAAAGAAGTGCTGATTAAGGCTGTAATTCAAGCCATTCTGTCCTATGCCATGGCAACAGTGAGCTTCCCCAAGACCTTTTGTTCCTCGCTAAATTCTCTTGTGGCAGCCTTTTGGTGGAGGAGTCATGGCAAGGAACGAGGCATCCACTGGAAGAGTTGGGGAAAGATCTCTGAGCACAAAAAATAATGGTGGAATATGCTTTAAAGACTTCAAGTGCCAAAACTTAGCTTTTCTAGCTAAACAAGTCTGGCGGGTGCTCACCAATCCCTCTGCTCTCTGCGTCTAAGTCCTCAAAGCTTGTTACTTCCCTGATCACAATTTCCTTGAAGCACCAACTGGGAATAAATCTTCCTGGATGTGGAAGAGTCTTGTAGAATGCAGAAATTTTATCAAAGATCATGGAAGATGGACTGTGGGTAGAGGCCTGGCAATCAATGCCTGGAAAGACACTTGGATTAGCTCAAGACTCAGACGTACGTGACAGCCCCATCACCATGACTTACAGGTCTCGGATCTCCTCCTTCCCCACAGAGGGGGCTGGAACCAACCTTTAATCACATACCTCTTTGCCCCACAGATTGCTTCCCAAATTCTAGAGACCCCCTTCAGCCTCCTAGATGTTGATGATGTGCTTTACTGGCCTCATGAGAAAATGGGACATTACTCAGTTAAGTCTGGCTACAAAGTAGCAAGGGCCAATCTCCAAGTAACTATACCTTCTGCTACAACCTCCCATGTAATCCCTGATGATCTCTGGAGCTTTTATTTGGTCCTGCAAAGTGCCCCAAAAAATCAAACTCTTTCTCTGGAAAATCAGTCAAAATGCATTAGCAGTCAAAGAGAACCTGCACAAAAGGAAAATTGCCACCTGCAACCTATGCCCGATTTGCAAAAATGCCCAGGAAACCATTGAGAACTTGTTCTTCCTCTGTCCCTGGACAAGGGCTGTCTCGTTTGGCTCCTCATTCCAGTGGGCCATCCCAAGTACAGGTCTCCCTCCGGCTGATGTCTGGCTATATGAGAAATTCCAACTCCTCAAAGCAGTTTCCCAGGACTTTGACAAGGACTCTGTCGCCTTAGCTTGTACTCTTTGGTGCCTTTGGAAAGGAAGGAATAGAGCAGCCTTCAATCTGGAGACCTCCAATCCTTTTATTACCCTGGAACAAATCAGAAGAACCCTCAGCACTGCTGTACTAGCTCATACAGGGAAGGATAGAGAGACAAGCACCAAGAACCCAAAATCTAAAGAAGCTACCTCATTGGGTCCCCCCCCCCTCCGGACACCCTCAAGGTAAATGTGGATGCAAGTTGGGTACCTGGACACCCCTCTTCCTCAGTGGGCATCATCATCAGAGACAACTTCGCCTCCGTTTTAGCTGGAACCCACAGAAGACTCTCCTCCCCATCTCCACTGGTCGCGGAAGCCATGGCCATCAGGGATGGACTCGTGTTAGCTACCAACTTAGGTTGTACCAAGATTATCCTTGAGTCAGACAACCTCCAGTTGGTACACGCGTGCAGATCGGGACATACTCTATGAGAAGCGAGCTCGATCCTCCTGGACATTAAGCAACTGAGTTCGATGCTCCCATCCTGTAGCTTCCATTGGGTGAATAGAGAAAGGAATCAGACAGCACACTAGATTGCTAAGCTCAGCTTTGAAGAGAGTCTTCCTCAAGACTGGATTTTCAACCCTCCTTCTTGCCTTCGTGCTGCCCTAGTTGAGGATGCGAAGGTGGCAGCGGCCGTTTATGGCTTCCCTGGACTGGCCTCTACCATGTTGTGACCTTTGGTGCGGCGGGGAAGCTTCCCCCATTTTGGGCTTGTTCAGTTGCGGTTTCCTTAGGATTCGTTGATTGAAACCCTAGTTTAGGCAAAGAGGAAAGTTATGCTCTTCCTCTCTCCGGTCAGATCCTTTTATGTAAAAAGCATCTTGTGCTTTACTCTAAGCTTTATTGGACTCATAGGATTTGATATTGTATTCCTTGGGCCTGGCCCTTTTCCTACTTAATCCAATTTCCATTGACCCAAAAAAATGGGAAAAGAGAGAGAAAATAAGAACATGTATCAGAAAAGAAAATTGAAAATTTTCCCGAGAAAATAACCAAAAACCCTAACCCGATTTCCTCTTTCTTCAAATTTTCCCAAGAAATCGCGATTCCGAACCCTGTAATCACACAGAGATGGACGACATGGAAGATGATGCGAGGTACCCTCCCAAGTCCTTCCCGTTGAGCTGTCAAAACCCCTCTTCCCATCGCCACAAGCACCCAAATCGAGCTGCACCATTCCACCATCGCCCACCCACCACTCGCTACAAGGTGGATGAAGAAGACGACGAGGAATTCGAGGACGCTAAGGAATTCGACGATTACAACGACGATGACGACGCACCGGAAAATGGGTATGCTGGGAATTTCGAAGAGGATGATGGGTTTGCCAGGAAGAAGAGGAAGCTACGAGGTGGTCCCTCCAACTATGAGTTCGCGCCACGGGCGAAGTTCCCATTCGGGAATCGCGGTGGTTCTTCCTCCGCGGCGGAGGAATGGACGGAGCATGCGACGCTTGTGCTGTTGGAGGTGTGGGGGGATAAGTTTCTTCAAATTGGGAGGAACAGTTTGAGGTCAGAGGAGTGGCATGAGGTTGCTGAGAAGGTTTCTGATGAGTTGAAGGTGGAAAGGACGGTGGCGCAATGCATGAGTGTTTTGGATAAGCTGAAAAGGAGGTATAAGAAAGAGAAGGCTAGAATTGATGAGATGGGTGTGGGTGTGAGTTCTTGTAAGTGGCCATTTTTCAAGAAGATGGATATGTTGATGGCTTCATCTGCAAGGCAAGAGTATGGACTGGCTTGTGGGGTTGATTCTGGTGAGTATGTGTTCATGAATACTAGGGTGTATTTGAATAGGTCCAATGGGTTTGATGAGATGAGGGATAGTCCTGGTGAGTCTGAGACCTCTGAGGAGAATGATTCTGATGGAGTTGCCGCGGGGCCAGGTGGCGATGGTGATGAGGAGGACGACGAGACTTCCTATAGGGTGTTGGCTGATTCTATTCAGAAGTTTGGGAAAATATATGAGAAGATTGAGAACACTAAGAGGCAGCAGATGATGGAGTTGGAGAAGATGAGGTTGGATTTTAACAGGGAGTTGGAGTTGCAGAAGAAGCAGATTTTGGAAAGGGCTGAGGCTGAAATTGCAAAGATGCAGGAAGTGGATGAGGATGAGACAGACTCTTCTACAGAGAATCTCAGTGAATAATTTAGGTAGGTTGGTTACTGTTTTAGATATGATTTCTAGTACTGGTGTGTATTTCTTATGATTCGATTATTTTTTTCTATGTGTTGTCAAATTTGTTTAGTAATGTGACATTAATTTCCATTCTGTATGAAATGTATACTTAGAGAACATTAGTTTAGAGAACATTATTAAACTTTTGATTTATCTTTTACATTCAAGTATGTACTTCTGTCTTCAATAGAAAAGTATTACTGTATGTGTACGGCTCATGACTCTAGATTGCTATATAATTCTCTGGATGATGAATACGTTCTTCTTAGAGGGACTTAACTAGGATTGAATTCATTTCCTTAGGTTTTCATTCAGTTCTAGTCTCTAACAGAAATAGTGTAGTTATTATTATTTTGGGTTCAATGCATCATATTAACATTTAGTTGTGGAAGGTTGGTTATAGGCTTCACTCAATTTCAATTGGTTTTGATTTTGGGTGTCCTTGAACATGATTTTGTTGTTCTGTGAGTATTCGTAGTCCTGCTATACCTTGTTTGTGGGGTAAATGGTATTGGTGATCAATTGATGGATTGTCACATTTGTGGGCATGAACTTGGCTCTCTAATTATTTTTCCTGTGAGGAAATGCGTTTTTGTGGTATACTCTTTTAGCTATCTGAATAGTTCATGCACATTTCACAATTATCTCAACATGATTTGTTTATGTTGGTTAAACTTTTCATATTAGATTAGATGAATCCTCAGATCACATGGTGAAATGAATTTATAAATTGGAACCACTCTTCATAACATAGAAATTATATAAGCCAAGTAATTGACTTACATAATGTGAAGTACTGGAAGTAAACCAACAAGAACAAAAGCCTTACCCACTAAGTGAGGTCGGCAATATGGATCATACTACGCCATTGAGCTCGATCAAAAACCAGATTATGAGGGATTTTATTAATCATGAGATCATCTTTAACAATGTCTTCCCTTGTTCTCTTTGGCCTCCCTCTACCTCTCTTCACAGGGCTAAATACCATGTTATCAACCCTTCTCACCGGTGCCTCCATAGTCTTCTTTGTACATGTCCATACCACCTTAACCGATTTTCCGTCAACTTCTCCACAATAGGCTCCACTCCAATATCTTCTCTAATCCGCTCATTGTGTATCTTATCCTTTCTAGTGTCTCCACTCATCCACCTAAACATTCCCATTTCTGTTAGTCCAACTTTTCTCTCATGTTGTCCCTTTAAAGCCGACAACATGAGAGAAAAGAAAACAGTTATTTAACTTCGATAATTGAAGACTGTTGTCCATTCCATAAAATTAAGAAAATCTGCGATTTAGAATAAGTAATAAAGAAGATAAGAAACAGGTTTTCAACTTTTCAATGTGAGTGTTGAGAACCTAAGCAGAAACTGAAAAACTGAATGGAAATTATCATTGAATCAAAGGTATCATTACAAGAGTGAGTCTCAGTATTTATACTTGAGAGAGTAGCTTGCTAAACATGCTATCTAGACTAACCATAGTTCTAACTGAACTAACTAGAGTTGACAGCTGGCTAACCAGGGTTAACAACTAACCGCAACTAACTATAACAAACTCATAACAAACATTGAGTTTAACTACCTTATACTCTAATAGACCCCCTCAAACTCAAGGTGGTTGAGAAAGAAATTTCTCAAACACATTGAGTTTGTCCCTTAAGGCTTCAAACCGGGTAGAAGAAAGAGGCTTTGTAAAAATGTCTGCTAGCTGATCAACTGAAGGAATGTGAGTCACAAACAGTGACTTGTTGAGAACCTTCTCTCTAACAAAGAAAATATCTAATTCCATATGCTTAGTCCGAGTGTGCAAAACAGGATTATGGGTCAGAGCTACTGCCCCCATGTTGTCACAGTAGATCTTTGGTGTTTGGAAAGGAATGTGTAGCTCCTGGAGAAGAGACTGAACCCATAGGAGTTCTGCAGAAGTGTTGGCCAGACTCCTGTATTCAGCTTCTGTACTGGACCTTGCAACCAGGGTCTGTTTCTTAGAGCTCCAAGACACTAAGTTTGGACCAAAAAACACACAAGAACCAGAGGTTGATCGCCTATCATCAGGATCTGATCCCCAATCAGCATCACAGAAGGCAACAAGAGGGACTGGTTGAGAAAGAGAACAAGGCTTGATCAACAAACCATGATGACTGGTTGCCTTAAGATATCTGAGAATCCGTTTGACAGCTTTCCAGTGCTCTTCTAAAGGCTGGCTGAGAAATTGGCACACTTTATTCACAGAGAAACTGATCTCAGGTCTGGTTAGAGTTGCATACTGCAATGCCCCAACAATAGACCTATAGAGTGTTGGATTATCAAAGTAATCAGCACCATATTTACTAAGTCTAGCACCACCAACCATAGGAGTGGAGATACCTTTAGCTTCTGCCATATCTGCTCTCTCCAATAAATCTCCAATGTATTTAGATTGAGTGAGAAGCAAGGATCCATTTTGTAAATGATGCACCTGAACCCCTAGAAAATAATCCAACTTACCCAGCTGCTTGAGTGAGAATTCTGAGTTCAAATTCTGAACAATTTTCTGAACCAATGTCAAGGAGCTACCAGTGATGATGATATCATCAACATAGACTAGGACATAAATGCAGCAGGAACCAGTATGAAAGGTGAATAGAGAAGGATCACAGCAACTTGGCTTGAACCCAAACTTGACTAATGCTGCCTTAAGCCTCTCAAACCAGGCCCTTGGGGCCTGTTTGAGGCCATAAAGTGCCTTATTTAGCTTGCAAACTAAGGACTTGTCAGCATTCTGAAATCCTGGTGGCTGAACCATGTAGACTTCTTCCTCAAGAGCACCATTGAGGAAGGCATTATTAACATCCAGCTGATGAATATGCCACTTCTTAGTCACAGCCAAGGAAAGAATCAACCTTATGGTGATAGGTTTCACCACAGGAGAGAAGGTTTCTGAGTAATCAAAACCCTGTACTTGATGATAACCCTTTGCTACTAATCTAGCCTTGTATCTGTTAATAGAACCATCAGCATTTTCTTTAATTCGAAACACCCACTTGCAGCCTATTGGTTGTCTATGAGAAGGAAGAGGAACCAAGGTCCAAGTATTATTAGCCTGCAATGCATCATACTCAGCTTGCATAGCTGCAAGCCATTTAGGATCCTTCAAGGCCTGCTTTGTAGTGGTAGGCTCAACTTGAGTGAGCAAGAGAGTAGGAAATTGTCTTGGCATGACAATACCAGACTTGGATCTGGTCTGCATAGGGTGAGCATTAGTTGAAGCAGTAACAATAGGAACAGCAGCAGGTACTGCTGCAGAACCAGAAGGTGCAGAAGATGATGCTGCAGTAGGTTGAACAGTTGTCCCTTGAACTAGTAATGGTGAAGACTGAGGAGTAACAGGTTGAGGAGAGGGAAGAATAGGAGAGGGCTGTATATGAGTAGTGAGAGGAGGTGTCTGAAAAAGAGGGATCACAGAAGAAAGTCCCTGTTTATCCAAAACAGAACTGGAAGATGTAGGAAACAACTCAGGATAAGGGAATCTAAATTCATTAAAAAGAACATCCTTAGAAACAAAAATCCTACCCTCATCATCTAAGCACTTATACCCTTTGTGAGAGGAAGAGTATCCCAAAAAGACACACTCCTTGGACCTGAGAGACAGCTTGGACTGATTGTATGGTCTAAGAAATGGATAGCATGCACTTCCAAAAACTTTGAGAAACTTGTAATCTGGATGAGTCTTGTGGAGAAGAAAGTATGGACTAACATTTCCTAGAACAGAAGTAGGAAGCCTATTGATAAGATAAACTGCAGTTAAGAAGGCATGATCCCAATACTGAGATGGCATATGAGCTGCAGCTAACAAAGAAAGACCTGTCTCAACAATATGCCTATGTTTCCTTTCTACTGTGCCATTTTGGTGATGAGTATGAGGACAAGTGAGCCTATGAACAATCCCTAATGAAGCAAAATGAGAAGTAAGAGGTTTAAATTCTGTGCCATTGTCAGTCTGAACAGATTTTAGTTTGAGATTAAACTGCAATTCAACCATTTTCTGAAACTGAACAAAAACACTACAAGTTTCAGATTTCTTTCTTAATGGATAAATCCAGGTAAAACGAGTGTAAGCATCAACACATGTAAGGAAGTAAGTATAACCAGAAGATGACTCAACTGAGGCAGGACCCCATAAGTCTGCAAAAATAAGTTCTAAAGGAACAGTATAGGTAGTATGAGAAGAAGTAGAAGGTAGTCTATGAGACTTGGCCAAACAACAAGAAGTACAAACTGAAAACTTTGTTTTATTAGGTATGGGAATATTACAATGAGATAGTGCTGAAAGTAAAGCCTCATGATGAGGATGCCCTAATCTACCATGCCACAGATCATAAGTAGTAGGCACTACAGTGGTAGTATCTAAGGAATTTATTGAAGAAACAGTAGAAGTAGAAGCAGGTAAACAAGTAGAGAAAACAGAAGCTTGAGCTACATCATCAGATTTAGGTTCCTTGAAGAAATTGGAGGAATGCATGCTATCAAAGGAGTATAAACCATCTTGTCCAAGAGTCCCTCGAAGAAGCACTTTAGAGGTGGCCTGAGATTTCACAACACAATGATAAGGATGAAATTCAAAGAAAACATGATTATCTTTAGCAAACTTACTAACACTAACTAGATTCTTGGTTATAGAGGGAACAAGGAGAAGATGTTTGAGTATAAATTGTGTGTGTGCATTATAAGGAGAAAGAAAAGAAGCTGAACCAACAGAATGAATAGGTAAACCTTGGCCATTCCCCATGTAAACATGATCATTACCAGTCAAAGAAACACTGTCATTGACCACTGAGACATCATTGGTCACATGATGTGTAGCTCCAGAATCTGGAAACCAATTGCTCAAATCAGAAGCTCCAGAAGTTGATGCTCCAGAAGATGAAGCTGGGAGGCCAGTGAGCATGGCCTGAGGTGGCCTGGCAGGAGAAAGAGAAGGCCTATGAGCTCCTGAAAACTGTGCAGAGGACAGAGGATGTGGCATTCCATAACCAGACATGCCAGATGCACTACCAAACATAGATCCATGACCAGGAAATGGAGGCACAACTCCATACTGTGAAGGAAACTGAGACATGCCAAAATAAGGTGGTAAGCCAAACTGAGGAATCATCATCTGTGGAAGTGCAGCACCAAATTGCGCTGCCATAGCATAAGGAGAAGCAGGGAAAGCAGATTGCTTCCCAGGCATGCCAGATGGAGAAGAATTGCCATTGCCACGATGATAGCAGATGCTAGCATCATGGCCCCACTTATTGCAGATCTGACATTGGACATTGCGTCCACCACCGCGACCTCTACCAGAACGACCACCGCGACCACCAGAGCGGCCATCGTAGCCTCCATGATTCCGATCATCATAGGAGTAATCATCGTAGCCTTGACGACCGCGATCCTCATACTTGCGATCCTCATAGCGCTGACCTTGCGAGGAAGAAGACGACTATTAGAGTATACTACTCGTGTTAAGTAAAGCTACTGATTGTAGCTGAGTTAGTGTGTTAGTTATGCTTGCTTAGCTGTCAAGCTTAGCTGGCATAACAGAATTAAGAGTTAGTTGTTAGAGTTTGTTAGAATTGTTAGCTTGTTCATCAAGCTTTATATTCTTCTATAAGTACTGAACTATGGTCTATTGTATTATAACCTTTGAAATGAATGAGAATTAGATTTACAGAGTTCTGAGTTTGCAGGGGTGTATTAGAGTATACTACTCGTGTTAAGTAAAGCTACTGATTGTAGCTGAGTTAGTGTGTTAGTTATGCTTGCTTAGCTGTCAAGCTTAGCTGGCATAACAGAATTAAGAGTTAGTTGTTAGAGTTTGTTAGAATTGTTAGCTTGTTCATCAAGCTTTATATTCTTCTATAAGTACTGAACTATGGTCTATTGTATTATAACCTTTGAAATGAATGAGAATTAGATTTACAGAGTTCTGAGTTTTCAACAACGACTCAGAACCTGAGGCGGAACCAGTGGTGAGGTTCACCGCCGGTGTCGGCGCCGGAGAAGACGACGAAGGCGGCGCAGCAACTTGAGTAAGAAGCGCTGAAACCGGAGTGTCAGATAACTGACGCTTGCGCGCACGCTCCATGCGAGCCTCATGAGCGATGATCATTCCTTCAACTTGCGATATTGGACAAGGATCATCGCGATTATAGATGACAGTCATAACAGAAGAAAATTCTTCAGGAAGTCCATCGAAAATGGCTTCCAGTTGCTCGCGATGACTAACAGGATCTCCAATCGAAACCAAAGCGTTGACAATCGTCTTGATCCGCTTGAGATACTCGCTGATAGTCTTCGAGCCCTTGGTGATTGTGCGTAACTCCGTTCGAAGCTGCGTCGATTGCGCATGAAAGAACTCGAGAATCTGCTCCCAAATCTCCCAGGACTGCTTGCAATTCACCACAGTAGGAAGAACAGAGTCAGAAAGAGACGAAAGAAGCCATGTAAACAACGCTGAATCTTGCTGAATCCAGTTCGTGTAAGCTGGATTCTCAGTAGAGCTCACTCGATCTTCTTCAGAGAGAAAACGAGGAGGAATTTCTGGATCTTCCAGAAAGCTCTGCAATCGATGAGAACGAACAACGCCTTCAACAATTTGGCGCCAAGAACGAAAATTCGTATCATCAAGCTTGATCGAAATTTTGTGTGCTAAACCATTGGTAACACTGTGCTGTGCTCCTGGATTTGCTGGAATTTCAGCCATGGCTGAAGAAGAAGAAGAAAATCACAAGAATCGAAGAAGAAAATCACAAGGATCTAACCGTGCTCATGATACCATGTTGAGAACCTAAGCAGAAACTGAAAAACTGAATGGAAATTATCATTGAATCAAAGGTATCATTACAAACATTGAGTTTAACTACCTTATACTCTAATAGTGAGTACCAACAGGAATGGGTAAAGATTAGATCTTGATAACTGGATTGGGACTCAATTACAATATTAGCTAGGTTCAAACCAAGAAATACTGAAATAGTCATATGTATATTAGATTTTCAGACTACCGGATAATTGAAGAACATCTAGTATTGATAGTCACAGTTTGACACATTTACTTGACAGTCTGACACATCGTTTTTTTTAATGAGTAGTAAATGCAACTGCATCCTATATACATTGTTTAATAGGATAAGAATAATAAGTTAGAATTGTGAGATGGTCCAATATTACAATTGGATAATGTTACTTAATACATTCACTTCTTCTGTACTATGGTCATGTGTATATTAGTTTTTCTGGCTAGAGGATAATTGAAGAATGTCAGGTATTGACTATTTGACAGATTGTTTGTTTTAATGAGTATTAAAAGCAAGTGCATCAGATACACTGTTTAATAATTAATAGGATAAGATGTTAGAATTTTGTGATGGTTCAAAATTGACAATTTAGGATGCCTAACAACATTGAGTGGGCCTGGTGTTTTATGCATAAAAATGTACTAGGAGTGTGACTGTCCTATCCCTAGAAGCTGGGTAATACATTCTACTTAAATTGATTGTTAGTATTTGAGAAATATTCTTCTGAAAGATGAAATAATGAAGAAATGGTGTTCAAGTACATGGTTTTCCTCAACCCTACTTACATGCCTTGCCTTTACATTAGACAGATTCACTGGCCTTTTGTGCAATAGAGAAGGTCTGCTGTTATGCTTCCCAGGGCACAATTCTATATGTAATATCATCTCTTCCTCCCAGAATATTGATTCATGAATAATTACTCTGTTTGAATCGTATATACATACTTGATTGCTGATTTTAGATTGTGCAATGTATATAATTCCTCTATAATAAATGATATTTCTGTTTTTTTGCCGTCTTAGGTGTTGTGTAATCTGGGGACGTTGGTGACATCTGAATAGAGTGCAACAGTTTACGATAAAAGATTTGTCCACTAGCTGAAATGAGCTGCTACCAGTAAGGTTTTCTACTCCTTTGTGTCATCCGACAACCAGGATGTTGATTCGAAGTAGATTAAATCTGTAAGAGTAACCGGCCATAAATGGCGGTGCACTTTTAATAATTTGCAGCACAAATCTGTAACCCATTTCATCCAAATATGTGCTTTCATCCTTTACTCGAGAGATGGAAGCTTAATGCTGATGGTATGTTAAACTTAATTGAATCTCCATTGAATTTTGAATCTTGATGTCATCACCATTAGATACCTTTGGCAGCATTTTATCAAACTTTGCCAGCTTTGAATGATGGCAACCCTCATGGATACATGGATCTGTATTCACTGCAGTGACATATTCACACAATAATAGCCATTGGACTTAAATCAGATGGTTCATACTGAATTTTAGTTAATCAGATAGATATGTGAGCCGTACAATCTTAATCAAACAGCTTGAATTTGTGACTGTAGTGCAGTCAACATCATCAAATTCCGATCCGTTTTGGCGTGCCTCTGTAAAATTGGTTGTGGATGAATTTGATTTTGTAAATTTCTTTTGCTGGAAAAAATGAGTATGAAATAAAGTGTCTCATGTATAGAAAAAAACCTTTTCTTGAAATTAAGTTTGTTCTTGTAGTGAAACTTAGGGATTTGACTCTTCTAAAAATGAGTCACTTTAAAGAGTAAAGTAAGTAATTAAATGAGAAATCAACCATCAAGTTTGTAATTATGAAGTTATACATGTTTAGCAATTTAAGTAGTTACGGTGCATTTCAATGATTGATTTCTCAATAAGCGGCTTTGATGGTTTACAGTATTATCATAAGTGGCTTCATGACTTCTAAAGAGCCAAATTCAAAATGTAGTGTATATTTTCAACCCAGTTGTTGAAGTTGTGGTTTTCACTTCTAATTAAACTAAGTACGGACAAAATCAACTTTGAATCAAAACAACAGCACATAAAAAGAGTTATGAAATGGCATTTGTACAGAAGTAAAAATGATTTTAGTCTCACAAATATGAAACCAAACTTGCTAAACTCTCCAAGTCTTCCGAAGATACCTTAGCCATTCCGTTGGTAGAATTGAGATCAATTCTCTTAATCATTTGAAATTGCCCACATAAATAGTGCTTAAGAACTCACCTCTAAAAAGATGGATTACTCCAACACCTATGTGGGTCAAAGTTAATAGCGATGGATCTGTCATTTCGGCAACAAGCTAGGTAGCAAAGAGTTCATTCATGATCACCAAGTATGATATATTAATTTTTGCTAGATGTTTATGTGTTTGTGAAAGATAAGAAATATGTCTACATGAGTATATGTTAAAGAACTGTCAAAAAAACTAGATTAATAAAATATTGCAGGAAAACAGAATAAAATATTATTACTTTACATGCTGAAAACAAAGGTTTGTGTTTACTGCAAAACAAATAAATGGGGTAAAAAAGTGGTACTTGTCCATTTTCTGTAAAAGGCCTATAATGGAAATAGCTCATCCTTGAGAGCAGGACATATCCACTGAATTTGTATATATGTGATCTCCCACATATCATCATCTTCTTTTGGTGCTAAAATCCCCTCATCCTTCATATGTGTTATGATCTTTTTCAGCAAATCAGGGATGATTTCACTCAAGCTTGATGGACCATAGTGTCCCAGATCAGCCTTCATACACGTATCCATTCTTCTCAATATACCTAGCCAGAATGTCCTGAACCCTGGACTCTCAGCTATTTGTCTCAAGGAATTCAAGTACATATCAGACAACAGCTCCATTGCAAGCTTAAGTGTCCCTTCCATGCTTCTCATTTCCCTCTCAGCATTTTCTCTCCTAGAGTACTCCAACATCTTCTCATGAAGTTCATCCACCATGGCAAAAATCACAAGGTTGAAGTAGTTAATGCAGTTACTTGATAGATAAAGCAGCTCTTCAGCTAGGTTGAAACTCTTATGAAGAGAATAAACTGCATGGTTTCTTATCTCTTCTTGTCTGGACAAGCTTGTCCTTCTAAATGCTTCTCCAAGTTTCACAAACAAATTCATGTTGTAGTTTGCGGAACCGGGCCCTCTGGAATTGTCCTCCATGGAGGAAGTACTTGTGCTGCTTGCTGCACTGACATTGCTTCCAGGATCTGAGTATTGAGTTCTATGCCATTGAACCAACAATTTTACTGAATCAGCTAATAGATCCAGTATCTTCTTCTTTTTCTCTATTGGACTGTTCTTTGCTAAGAAGCAACCAAAAGCACAATCTATGCAATAAGCATAGTTTGTTTTTGTTACATGAGTGCCATCAGACAACAATGTAATCAAGGCCTCAATTCCCAGATCATAGGTTTCAGGATGTCGCCATGTTACCGATAACAAATTCAACACCGACTTCCATCCGAATTGAGTCTGCAAATTTGCCGGGTATTCAATGACTATTTTGCTCATTGATTGTGATATCACATCATGGCATGTATCTAGAATTTCCTTATCAAGCTTCCACATTAATGTTATAGACTTGAAAATAAGCTCCTCAATTTGTTTGTCTTCTCTTGGAGTAGAAAATAGCTTGAGACAGACCTTGAGAAGGCCTAAGAGAGCTCTTTCTGCAAATGGGATTGGAGAGAACATGGGAAATTGAGCAACTGCTAGAAGATACTCATGGAAGTTTGGCCAAAAAAACTGGAATCTGTGAACATTAGCTAAAGTAATTGTAGTGATCAAATCCCAACAGAACTCAACAGTTTCTTCTTCTTCAACAGGTGTGCTGAACTTTTGGCCTTTTCCAGCAGCTGAAAATATCAAAGATCTTCCAAGGTTGTGTAAGCAGTCTTTGGGGATATTGGAGCTATTGCTGAAGATGCTACCAATTCTGCACATTTTTATCATTTTGAGATTCTGTTCAAATTCACTACCAAGGGTCAAACCATCTTCCATATTTTCTGGTGAAAGAAGCGAGAAACGAGTGATCATGCTAGAAAATCTCTGGCTGCCACCAAATTTCTGATCATCAAGAGAAAGGGCACTCGAGTCAGGTGTTGAAACATCTGCTTGTGCCTCAAGATCAATGACAGAGTGTGGAAGCAATTTAAGCCTCTTGAGCTTTAACAAGCAGTCTACTATGTTCTTCCAACCTCCTCGAATCGAGTCTCGGAAATCATTTGCTATGGTGAAAACTGCAAGTGTTGCCAATCTAGGTTTCAAATCATGACTGAAGGTGAACATGGTTTCTTCTGAGGAAGCATAAGGATTTAGTAGTGTGGTGAATTTGCAAAATGATGATATGAGCTCATCAAGAGTGTCTTCTAGTCCAAACTGTGCAATCCTTGCAACTGAGAATAGCCCTTCAATGCACTCATGGAGAAGCTCTTCTTCATCGGCGTGCTCGAAGAACGATGAAAGAGCAGCCACTGATGGACCGGCAATACAGGCAAACATGTCTCTACACATTCTTTTATCAAAGTCACATTGTATGAAAGTTGGTGTTACTCTGGATAGGTTTATGAGCTGAATCCACCTACTTGGGCTCATTTCCAATGACACAATAGTTTGAGCAAGTGCTATTGCATGATTGGAAATTGATTGAAAAAGCTCAGCGAGGTACTCTCTAGGTAAATCATGTCCTGCATTTATTCCTCTATTGTTCTTGATGAAGTCCTCTTCTGTCATCTTCTTCTTGACTTGGGGTTTGTGCTGGTCAGTATTAAGCATGATGAGGGAGTAGCATAAAATAAGAACAGTGTCCTTGCTTGCAAATATGTCTGAGGATTGCTGATCATAGAATCTCTCAGAAAATACTTCGACTATACGTTGAATCTTTTGTGACTCTCCAGGCAACCAAAAACTCTCTAGATAAAACCTCAGTGCAGTGTCAAGATTCATGCCATTGAAATGGAAGGTGTCTGTGAATTCCTTCAGAACTTGGAGGTATAAACTATCAGGGTCTCCAAGATATTCCCCTATTGCCTTCTTGTCTAGGCCAGGAGTGTAACGAAAGAAGTAAGCGTATGCTTTCGGATCAGGAGGATCTGAGATCAGTTTAGCATGCTTCAAGTACTCAAGACCCTTCTTATTATCCCTATTGAAATGGTTTGCAGCAATTAGTAATCTCTTTTTCTGCACTTTCCTCATCCTTACATGTTCCACCCAAGCTTCCAAGTCATCATCCACTCTATCTTTCTCCTCCCAAAAGGGTTTATACTCATTCAATTGAATTGGGTAAGGGCCTAAAGGGATTGACTCATCTTTCTCAATATTATCTGCAATGTTGTGAATCATGATCAATAGTCCTTCAAAGGCTTGGATGTTCAAACTGTTCAGGTGACCATTCGCCGTGAATGAGTGCTTGCAAAGCAACCTGCTAACCTCCTCAAACACATTCCGGCAAAATGGATCACAATCATAATTTGCATAAACTTCAACAATGAATGTGGGTTGTCTGCAGAAGTTTATTATCCCTTCAACTGCAACTTCTTGAAGTGGCATCGAGCTTCCAAGAAATGCAACTCTAAATAGCACATATCCAAAGAAAGCTTCTAGTTGGAAACGAATAAACCTGCCCAATAAAACAATAAAATCCAAAGATAAATAAATTCAAAATCTTTTCACTCTCTACTTCAATCAACTTAACAAATAAATACACTTCAACCATTTGTTCTTTCTTTCATTCACAAAAGAAGAAAACTCAAACCTTCTCAGAAAGTGATAAGCATTCAACACAGTGCTGCAAATCATGGACAAGACAAAAGAGCTAGACCATGTCCCATAGTGAATCAAATGGTGAAACAAGTCATCTTGAATCATCCTCAAAAGCTTAGGGTGCTTCCCTATCTTATCCCCACTTAATTCAATAGCCGAGTTGATCAAAACCAAAGCAAAAATCTGAACATCTTCATCAGCTGTATGAGAAGTAGACCCATCTCCATCAACTATTGACACAACATTCAACAGAGAACACAAGAAATGAAAAATATCAATCGCACAACGAACCCCATAACCAGACTCCAAACTCTCATCATCTTCATCATCATCATCCTCCATGTCAGATTCTGATTCACCTTCTCTCTCCTTAACCTTAATCTCCGGCAACCGTGAAAACACAGCCTGAATAAGCTCATGCATGGTGTACCTAGCACTCCTCTGCAGCAAATCTCCCCTGTTCACTGATTGCTGAACAACCTGAAAGCATGCATTCACAAGGGTGCAAACAGCGTGATCAGATATCAAGGTTGAAGCCTTATGCTGCATCACCCCAGCCAGAACCTGCGGCAAGGACCAAAACCAAAAAATTGTAAGCTGACAAAATGTTAACACATTTAGCAATTGAAGGCAGTATAAATTTATTTTTTATATAAAAATTGGTAGAACAAAGAAAACACATCCGGACTCCCAGGCAAGGCATTAGTGACATGTTGGGAATGTCAGCATAGGCTCACTCTGTGCTAGGAGCATGTGAAGAGGGTTGCTCACCAATTGGATTTTATTAGACACATGGATTCGAACCCTCAACCTATATGAGAAGGTAGGGGTTAAACTCGAAACCTGTGTGGTCAGTTGTGCTAACTCAAGGCGCACGATCCGTTGGAAATTTAAGTGTATTTCAAAAGTTCATACATATTTTACATAATTTAAGTTGCTATTTGGCTCGGTGTTCGCGTTGTTGATTCCCATTTTTCCAACAGGATCAAATATTTTGTATGGAGGCGAATATAGAATTTAAATAGATTTTTTTTTCTTCTATCCTAACCTGCAGTATCTTCATCATCACAGCATCCTCAGAGACAGGGTCAGTTTTCTCGAGCCTGCAACTTGTTATCCCGGCGACAATGGATTCCATGGCTTCTCTGGCGCCCGGGGTCTTGTCGTCGAACACTTCAAATTTGAGAATCTTGAGGATGGAGGAGAGGGCGACGCCGGTGGCGGAGGCTGGAACCTCATCGTTTTGAATGACATCAAGGAAAGGTGAGAGGTAGATGGAAGGGTCAATGGTGCGCCATTCTTGTTGAGGGTTGAAGATGAGAGAGCGAAGGGAGCGCAAGGAACTAACCATGGAAGAGTCATAGCTCTCTTCAGGGGAAGAGATGTTGTATCCATTGTTGGGGTTGAATTCAGGGCCACGACGTATCACTGCTAGAACTGCACCCACTTCGGTGTTGAGCATGCATGAGAGTCCAAGTTGTCTTCTTTTGAATTTGGTTGAATCCTTGTTCTTCTTGTGATCATCTTCTTCTTCTTCTATGTTTGTGAAATCTTCCATGTGAAGGTTGTGGTGTAGTTACTTTCTACTCTTTGTTATTGCATGGTTTTGTTAAAATTTGCATGTTTATTTGTTTCAAATTTTGTGCACCTCAGAGGCTTTTTTTTCTAGTCACCACTTCATGTGCAACAAAAAGTGGTGTTTTGCTAAAAATGGAAAGTGTATTTTGTAGTTTTGTTGGAGGAAACACAGGGTACAGTGAGAGTAGAGATTGGAGAAGACCAAGTACAAACATCTGTGTGAGGACAAAATGAATCATAGGAAAAAATATTGCCGGATTGTTTGGTAAAGTAGTGGTAGATTTACTTTCTTTTATGTTATTGTGGTCACATCTTAAAAACAGAGTAATATAATTTTGATAAATTTAATCAGAAGATAAAGACACAACATGTTAGTAAATTATTTTATTTCTTTATTTTATAAAGTTGTTAAATCACAAAAAAGAAAAAAAGTTATGTTATATCAGAAAATATCTTCCATGCTAAAAGTTTTGTTGCCGTGATTGTAAATTGCGGAAGTTTGGTAGAGGCGACCGTACTCGTGCGACGGAGCCGTCGCCAAACCCAGTTGAGCAACAATGGAAACAAGAAACTCAGATTTGCAATGATGATGGTCCCGAACGAGGAGGCATCGTTGGTTTTGCATTTCCGGTGACCACTATTTAGTAGGGGTAAATGCCCCCATACCATTGCGAATAGATACGCGCCCGGCGCCCCTCACTCCTTCCAGCCTAGCCCAAGGATCCTTCAAGAGTTTTTCAGCTCCCTTGATATGAGTTTTGAGAGAAAATGGTGAAAGATCTTTAAAAAAAATATGATTTCTAACCTTAAATAAATGTTAAGGTGACCAAACTGGCACTCGATGCCGCTTTCCACCGCTCAAAGCTGAAAAGTCTTCAAAATTAGGTTTTTTTTCTGCCTCTTTGGCACTAAATGCGAGATCTTAGAGCTAAGCGCGAGCTTTCCTTCTAGAGAGGTTTCATTGGCGCTATGCGCCAAAAAAATTACGCTAAGTGCGCAGTCCTTCGATTCCATTTTGCCAAATAACTACACAAGTAGTGAATAAAAGAAAGAAAAAGACAAATCAACAACTTCACTCTAACCCTAACTCTGGGAACTAGGCTCGGTGTCTTAGTCCTAAGTTGAGAAAGGTGACAATTTTGGAGAGAACAATTTTTATTTTACATTTTTTTTTCTCCTGGTTGAGGAAGGTGACATTAGTAAGAAATGTAACAAACTAAAGTTAAATTAATCAAATCCCATCATCATAAGGAAAGGAAGTAGACCCAAGCCAAGCATCTCCAGAAATGAACTCTGAGACAGTGAAATTAAAGGCATCATTGTAATCCATGAAATGGTACCCAAGCCATTGCACACGACCATCTGCCCCTGAACCAGGTCCATAATTCTCATACTCTCCATAATACAGTGTGTCCAACTCCAATCCTTGATCATTAGAAGACCACTTGGTCCAACCCCTTTTGTCAATAAAGTCATCAATGTAGGACTCAAGGTAAACAGTGCGTGAGTAGTTCCTCCATGGCCTCCCAAGGTAGCTTTTGAAGCTGCTAGAGTTGGAGTAAAGATCCTCCGTCGCTAAAACTGAGCAGTTTTGGAATGAGATGCCAGTATCTTCATCTGGATTATCTCTCCCTTGTGCTGTGATCACAGTGAATTGGCCAGGCAATGGGGTTCTGGATACAATGTCACATTCTTGGAAAACCACTGCTGCATTTCCAAATATGAAGTCTATGGTCCCATAAATGTCACACTCTCTGTAGAATTGTCTAAAGGAGTGAACATAAAGAGTGTCTTGATAACCAGAAATTGCACACTTGTAAAATGCAGTCAAGTCTGCATTCACTCTCAATGCAACTGCTTGATGCTTCTCTGGCCCTGCCCTGTTCTCAATCGCTATATCTCTTGCTAGAAACCCATCACCAGACACAGCTGAAACAGAATAATCATGCAATTGTCATTCAGACACCTTTATGGGGGAAAATGCTGTAAGAACAAGCACATATCAGAATAAAGGCCTATCCAAAATGGTGAACATCCTATTTTGTTGTGTCTTCACAAACTATGATAACAAAGTAATTGCACAAAACTAAGGCCAGTAAAACCTTTAGTTTAACAATCTCGATACGTAACCCCTTACATGCACTCACTTTTTTCTCTCTATCTCGCTATCTTCCTATCACATTTCATCTATATCATATCTATCACTTATCTTTCTTCTATTTCTATCTCACACTAGATGTCTACGCTCTTTGAGTGTACACTAAACATCATTATTAGTTTAATACCTTCAGTTTAATAAAGGCTACTGTATCCTCTTATCCGGGCGGACTAGAGCATATACCCCGGGCCGGGGTACATACCTTGTGGTTAAGGGGTCCTGAGTCTAATTCTAGCTCATCCATGGGCTTACTTGAAAGATGATACATTATTACACTCGACCAATAACAATTATAAGGGACCACATATAACAATAAATAAGAAATAGATCTCAAAGACCGGGAATCAGAGACAACATAGAGTATAGATTCATAGGACAGATGAGGCAAATAGTACTTCCGAATCAGGAACATGTTACCTAGCGGCTCACATGCTCAAAAGATGAAATGGACAGTGACCCTACAAGGCAAAGAGATAAAGCAACTGGGCTGAGGGAAAACACTCAATTGATTTGATAAAAAGGGATTAGAAGAAAAAGAGAAGGCATATTCATTTTGTAATTGCATATTGTAACTTTTGTAAGAACATATACCAATTCTGACCACTATATATAAAGATGGACCCCTAACTTTTGTAAATGCATGTCCAAATAAAGATGGACCCCTAATACTTCATTGATAATTTTGATTTTGATAGTTTATAATCAGTGGTTTGTACATGCGACCAAAGTGTGTGTCCTTTGGAATGATATAGCAAGAAAAGGGAACAAGGACATCACCTAGAGTTGCAGATCTGAAAGTGGTCCAGCCATCACCAACGCTCCTGTTACCAGTAATGACAGTGACATCACTTCCATCTCCAAGCATCACAATGTTAGTCTTATAACTTGGGATCTCCACATTTTCCTGGTAAATCCCTTCTTTCACATAGATCACTGTCCTGTACATGCTATTATTTGGAGCAAAGGCTATTGCTTCTGTGATTGTGCTGAAGTTCCCAGTTCCATCTGCAGCCACAACAAGAACTCCGTATTCTTCCACATGGTCCGTGTTCTTCTGTCCTTTGAGAGGAGCCTCAATTCCTTGCTTAGAAAGCATAGAAAGAGAATTACTGACATGCTTGTAAGTGTTAATCACAGAATCCACCAGAACCTGTTTGAGTGTACCAGAAGCAGAGTCTAGGCCTTCTAGACATGTGTTCTTGTTGGTGAGGGCTGCACTGAGGTAGGATCTTGCATCAACAAGGTTCTTTGAATTGGGGGATTGATGATCAATCCCAGTTAATGATCTTTTCAGAGAAGACAAGGTGGACTGGTGGAGTTCCTTGCAGTCTTGGACTGCTCCTCTTTGTTTCTCTATGATGTTTGGGTGTCCAGCATTTTGGAATAGATTTGAGAGCTTGGTGGCTTCAGATATTGCTGTTTGGAGGGAGTGAAGGAGGTAGGTGATGATGTTTGGACTTATGTTTATTGATATGGAGAGCTTCAATGAATTGAAGCAAACTTCTGGGTATGGAGTGGTTCTGCAGAAAGATCTTAAGGAATGGAATGTTGTTGTGGAAGCATTAATGGAGTGGACAGAACAAGTGTGTGAGAAGAAGATTGCAAGAACAAGCAGAAAGAGGAAGTGCTTTTGAGATGAGGAATCCATGTAATGTTAAATTATTCACTGTTCTGACTGTGAAGTGTGAACAACTTGCATGCTGCAAATCAAGTACCATGTCAATTGCTGAATAGTTGGTGGATGTATATATAATTGAGAAAGTGAATTATGAAGAATGGCAACCCGTGACCAAACCATTAAGCGGGTTTGAAGATTGGTTTCCATTATATTGCTTCATTTTCTCCCCTCTTGATCATAATGTTAATTAATTGATGATCTAATGTCCTGTTATAAAAGGGGTTGTCTAAAAATGCATGTGAATGTCTAACCATTCCTTTGGAATCATTTATATGCTTAATTAGTCTTTTTCACAAGCCATTTATACTTCATTAGTTGTTCTTAGCTCGCAAAAAAACATCTTCTGCCAGTACTTGACTGTTTCCCGTGAAAATCACAAGTCACGATGCTCAAGTTGAGTCCAGTGCCATACTACTTTGTCCACAGATCTAACAAAATCTCACGTGAGCACTACAGATTCTGTTTTGGTATAAATATTTAAATTTACAACACAGACAAAAAGTATGTTTATCTATGTAGTTAGTTATACAGACACACACACACATCATTGTCTTATATACATTCACATGAAGGAATAATTAAGGAAAGGGAACAACTTGCTCTATCAGCCAAAAATTAAAAATACGATCTATGTTCTGTTTGATTAAGATTAATTTCAACCTAACAATGATAAGATCAAATTTTGCTTAATTTTAAAAATGTATGGACTAAATTAAAGTAGAAAGACCAAAAGTGCAATTTATGTCTTCAAATAATAAATTTACAAAGCATTTTCTTGTACCGCCCATCACTCGGAATTGAGACTAGCAGGTATAATTTTACAAGTAGCCCTATCAAAGTCAGATTATCTACCCTACTCCAGATCTCTAGTTTCCTGATCTAAATGAAGTTTTTAGTTCATACCACAAACAGATTAATGTATCTAGAACATCTTCATCAAAAGATTTACCATCCTCCATTCGTGAGATAGACATCAAGGTCTTCAACCATTCTTCATGAAGAGTTGAGAACTCAGATCTCAGTTCACTTGACCTGAATGTTCTTCCAATTGATTTTTTCATCTGCTGGCTAGCCTTTGAAGCAATGTTTACCGTCTTCTCTGGGATTCCAGCCATGAGCGCTACCTGCAACCCGTAGCTCTCAGGGCATGCTCCGGAGGCAAGCCGATATAGGAAGACTAGCTCCTGATCACGTTTTGAAAGGGTGTCGGATTTCGACTTGAAAGCACAAGCCATGTGTTGCATTGTCACACGAGGATGAGAGGCAAACTCTTTCGTCAGTGGATGGTAATGCGTGGCAAATAGCAAGCGACAGTTAACTTTCTCAATCAGATGCCGGAAAACCTGTGCACATCCAGAGAATTATTTTAAAGAGACAAGAACATTGAATCAGTAAAGAAGTCATAAAGTACTTGAAGTCATAGTAATGACAACCTAAAATGTTTTAACATGCCGGAATTCAGTGTGATCTTTTTATGTTGCAAATTTAAGGTCATTTTCTTTCCATGGTGCCCATATTACTACGAAATAAAGTGTGGTATTTTTTTCCTTTTTAACTGAACACTTAAAAGAGCGTTTAAATTGTGAATATGTCAATATAGAACAACACTACTTAAAAAAAAGAACCAAAAATGAATCATGAAGAGCAGAGACTCACAGCATATGCAATGGCATAGCCATCAAAAGTGCTTGTTCCCCGACCCAATTCATCAAGGATAACAAGAGAATCTTGAGTAGCATTCTGAAGCACCGAAGCAGTTTCTGTACACTCAATAAAGAAGGTGCCTGAAAACGGAAATAAAGTTTGTTGGGATTGGCAATACATAAGTCAGGAGCTAAACTGTATCTGTGCACATGCGCATTTTCTGAACAAAAATTCTGCATTTTCCAATTGCTGAAAAGTCTTTTAATAGAAACATAGATGGGTTTAGGTAGGCAACAACTAATTGCATGCACGCCATGTAACCATAAATCACATGTGCCATTGTTTGAGAACTTACTCTCGCCAGCCATGATTCTATCTGTGGCTCCAAGCCGAGTGAAGATGATATCCACAACTGAGATAACACAATTTTCACATGGCACATAACATCCTAGCTGCAAATACATCAGCAACATATTATACAAGAGACATCAGAACAATCTGACAGTAAAATATAAAAAAATGTAACATGCATTTCCCTTTACTAGTGTCATACGACAACAGCCTCAATATCTGTTTAAATACATCGACAGTTCTGTTTCTGATTTGTGAAAGGTTTTTCCTTGACGGGAGGGGAAAATGTGTTAAGACTTAAGAGTTAAGACTAATCTTTATTTGTATCCATTGCATGGATTAAGTGAGATCAAAATATTAAATAAGGCAACTACTCATCAGTGATATCTAACTTAAACATGTAGAGCGGAGAAGAGAGAGAACCTGGGCCATAATAACAGCTAGACATGTAGCACGCAGAAGTGTTGACTTTCCACCCATGTTTGGTCCAGTGAGCAGCAATGTACAAGGATGGCGCCTGTCTTCATTCTCACCAAGGATTATGTCATTAGGAACGGGCAAACATCCACTCTCTCCTAGGGCAAATGGATGCCATAGTCCCTTCATTTTAAGCACAGGTCCTCCACTGTCTTTACTTGTACACTCTGATCTTGGCACTATGACAGGCCTAGACATAGTTCCACATGAAAAACTAGAAGCCATAGCAAAGGATCTTAGTACATCAATGCAATTGATGGCGTTAACAACTTCAAACCATTGAGCAGCTTTCTCCAAAAGTAACTCGGTAAGTATTGTGAGTGTTTCGGCATCTGAATCTGTAACATTGTGGTTCTGGCACCAAATACAAGGTCAAATATGTACTCAAGTGAAACGTTATACTATACCCATCATCCTAAGAACAAAAAGCACTTTAAGAATATCAAACAATTGGATATGTTCTTGATGACTACATAACTGTTGGGGACATGGGGGAATACATAAAGCAAGGGAGACATGCAACAATGGGTGAAGCACCAGATCACCAGGAGAATCTAATGTCACCCATCTTCACTCAAAACCTTAAGATATTCAGTATAAAACTAGTTCTGTTCTCTAATATTATTTTTATCCAACTCATTATTAACCAATGTTTGACTTCAAAACTCACAATTAAATCCCTAATCTCCCATCAAGTGTGAGTCACCACCACATGAATATGCTCACCCTCAAACCTAAAGCATCTTCAAGTATAAATATGTCAACAAGGTTGTCACAAAGACATGAATACTCCACAACAAAGGCTCCACAAACATAGGCGAGTACCAATGCCCACACACTAACCACTACCCCCAAACACTCAATAATCCATAGTGCAAGCTCAGATAACTTCTTTGGAAGACAAAAGGCGCCCATAAAGCAGGGGGGACCTGCAACAATGGCCCAAGGCTCCAAATCACAAAGTGAACTTGACATCATATTTTCACCCAAAAATTTGAAAGCCTTTTCTTCAATTATCTTTATCTAACTCATTCTTAACCAGTGTGGGACTCCAAACTCAAACTCTCAACAGTAATTGATGAAAAATTGACCATAAATCCAATGATGGTACATACAAAACTAATTTCCAACTTCTCTAAATTCCAGATTACATTTTCAATAAAGTATGGTGAAAGTTACACCTGATATAATTTGAAAGTGCATTGAGAAAGGATAATACCAGGTAATTTGGAAAGTCACTATCTACAGCTGCTTCAAACTGAGTAAGAAATTTATCAAGCCCATTAATGCCAGTCAGAATTGGAAGTTTAAAAACTTTGTTCAAGGATGATATTAGAGGCTGTTCTTTCTGTAGAAGAAGTAACAAACTCAAAGCAGTCCGAAGGCCTTTCACAAGTGACCCAAACACTTTCACCTGTATTACATTAAAAATCAGTCATGTGCACTATAGGACAGAAAAGCAGTACAACAAAGACCATATTATAACTTTTAGTACAGATATTCTCTATACCATTATAAATTAAAGTATGAAGATCCTAAATATATAGGTAAGTTACCAAGTTGGACAATTGTGTTTTCAACAATCAATATGATCAGAATTATTTTTTTCTTGTAGTGCAGATAAAGTTCTCCAAAATCACCAGTGTTTATGTATATAGCCAGATGCCTTTCCTTGTAACATATGCAGTGTCTACTATCTCCATTCTACGTAACATGAAATGTGTTAGGGTGATAGGATCAATTACAAGGAATTAGACTTGAGTCCCACAAGTATGAGATACTAGAGTGGGGTTATAAGGCACTGGGCTCTCCAACTACAACAAGCCTTCCACCATGTCTCTCAACTGCAAACAAGGGTTTTAAGTGGTGGCCTCGTAGTGCTACCTGGGAGTCTGGGACTAGTGCACAGTCTGTGTGGGCACCTCGTGGAGGGATGTTAGGGTTTGATTGGAAGGATGGGATTCTAATGTGGAGTTTATAAGGACTTGGGCTCTCCAACTATAACGACTAGCTATTGTGGTATGATTCTTTTAAGGTTCTTATCAATATGCAACTAAGTAATTTAGATATAAGTGACAATAGTATTGTTATATATTATTAAGGATGTTTCCATCAAGTCAATATGATTTCTTTGATTTTAAAATGACAAGTTAGCTCAAAACATGAGTGAAAAAAATTGTTCAGGCATCAGAGTAAGAAATAATTAGCATATCATTTATAAATTTGGAATAAAATTTTAAAAACAGTTGAACAACTCACCCTCTGCTTCAGTATTTTCTTGACCAGCAAGGGCAGTAAGACAGGGCTTGACACTTGAAGGGTGGACTTAATTCGACCCAGCAATAGTTCTAAATCTGGAAGCTTGCGAAGATGTTGAGCAATATGAGACACAATCTCTGGGCAAGCTATTAGATTATCAACTACATCAAGCCTGTTATTAATTCCTTCGCCGTCTTTTAAAGGACAGCAGATCCAGTTCCGAAGAAGCCGCTTTCCGGGGGAAGTCACACAATTATCAAGATATTTGTACAATGTACCTGAAACTCAAGGAGGACATATTTCAGGATTTCATACTGAATATTCCAATAAAATAATATATTAGAAGGTTAAGAGTGCTCAAATTGAACAAGCCCTTGCCTGATTTGCCACCATCATCACTATTGCTAAAGATTTCTAGATTTATCAATGTTGGACCATCCATTTTGAGGCAAGCCTTATAAACTTGGTATGGATATAAATCCCCATTCTGTAGGATATCATCTAACTGTATGAAAAGTAGAAAAGATTAATCATCATAAACAACATCCCTGGAGATTTTTGAAGTACTAAACCTCTCAAGAAGGGAATCATAGTAAGCGCAAAAGTATACCATCAATCTATCCAAATGACCAATCAGCCCGCCAAGAGCAGACAAAGTGATTTCACGATGAATCACTTTGCTCATGACATGATCCAGTGGATCAGACGACCCTTTGAAGTATCCCTTTGAGAGAATTAAATCATTAATTTCAGTGTTCACCAAGTCATTGATCGACTGCACTGGAGTCAATAGTGTTGTGGAACCTATAAGAACAGATCCAATAATGAGATGCTAGACTACTTTTTAAATTTTAAATACATAGATTCAGCTCAGCATAGTAAGTAGATTATTTGAAAACTTTATGCTAGAAAAAGTTTATTTATGCCAAAATAGCTAACTGCAACAAAAATCAAACTTTCAGAAAAACTCTGAATTATTCCTAATGCAACTTGTCTCAAATAATTTACATTGTTAATACACAGGACAAAACACATATTATATGAGCAATTTTTTTATATAAGTATATAACCATCTGCAGCTTTATTACAAAGATGAAGGTAATATCCATATTAGCTTAATTTCAAAATGGAACACCTAGACTGATTTGCTAGAAAACTGATTTATTCTATATGTATTTCCAGATGTCATATGGACACAGTACAAGTATTAACTGCCTGGGTCATTCAAAAATCACATCTTGTGGTGTAAATATTAAAACATTGCTTATCTTTATGTCAAAGCAAAACTAACAGTAGCAAGGAATAACTTATAATTATTGCCCATCTCAAGATATTTGTCAGTAACATTATACAAGAACTGCTAATGATAATTTTCCAAATGATCTTGTATTTATTTAACATACAGCTTCAATGGAAAAGCTTAGTAATGAGTATAAAAACCCAATTAAAATTCAAAATTCTTTCAATATCATACTAGTATATAGATATCCCTAAAACACAATGAAAAAAATCACATCTCACCATTTCCTGAGAATTTTCTAAGGGCTTTCTGAGCTTCTTTGGACAATCCTGAAAATAGCATGTTTTAACATGAAGTAATAATGTTATATAACATCCCAAATTAAACTGTATCCAAGTCAAGTTAAGGCAAAGCAATAAAACTATTCACCTCTGCTTTCATATATAACTTCCTTGGGTGACACCTGGAACCCCATTTCCACAATAAAAACTTAGCTAACAAGTTGACAAATCTGAATATTCATTCAGATAAACTAAAGACCAAAACAGGAATAGGTAAAAGAAGGGGCATTTTTAGCGTACTTGCATCAATAAAGCACCCAAAGCAGAACAGGATGCATCATCGTCAATTGAGCCAACCCAAAACCTAAGACGAGCACAATCAACAAAAGCAAATCCATACACAACTGAGCCATCATCCGACCCATGGTTTCCCTGAAGAAAATATATAACTTCTCATCATGTAAACAATTCAAAGTATAACATTTTACATCTCTGCACAAGCAAATACTTATAATCACATAAGAAAAAAGAATAACTCAGCAGCAATTAGAAGTGAGAACCTCTTTTATTGCAAGAAGATGAGTAGCATCAGGGCCAATGTTACCATCCACAGCGGTTGATGGAGTGACTACCTGAACTAATTTTCTCAAAATAACCTGCAATCCAATTGGTGAGTGTCATACCGTGCAAAACGACAATTAATACAATCGCATAAAGGACACTAGAAACAATATTAAACAGGCTGGTCTTAAGTTAGTTTTAATAATTTAATTTTCCAATAACATTAGCATGTCTGGCCAAGTTTACAGTCTGCAATATTACTACGGAACTTAAGAAAATGTTACCTTCGTAATATTGGATAAATAGAACATGAAAAAAGTTCAGAATGTTAACTGAAGAAATTGAGACCTAGAATAATAACTCACATACGTCATACGTACAGTGAGCTACAGAATATGAAGGGGAAAGAATGTAGTTCATCGAACCATATCTTGTAAAGCACAGCCGAACAATGAAAATATTTGCAGGGAACTTTGTAAAGCCTACATGGCCACACTACTACAAGCATGTAAAAACTTACAGAATTAGCTCCTCTAGCTTTTGCTTCTTCAGATGTCTCCAATTGCTCCACTCGTCCCACCTTATATCTTCACAATGAAATAGCATACTAAGTCTATAATGCACATGCAAATTTATTATTGAGATTTAATGCATATTGTCCAATCTGTCCATAATCAAGTAAGACCATCTATATGCTGCACAAAATTTCCACTTGGCATACAATAAATGAACAAATACAATCATATCAACTATCAAATGGAATCCATTCCCTCCTTACCCACGAGCAACCAGGTTTTGAACAGCAACATCAATCCCACTTTCAGATATACCAACCTGAATCAACAAGTAAAAGCTCTCACATTAAGAGATAAACAGACAGCAAAACATGCCAATAGCCAAAAAAAAACATAAATCAGAAATAACCTGCCGACATTTTCCCACTCCGCTAATTGTGATTTTCCAATAAAGCTCTTTATGGCCAATGTCAGCATCCACTTCATAAAGCTCATAAAACTTTCCCTGTGTTGACCATTAGTTTTGGTATTAGCCAACTAAATAAATAAATCATGGGAAGGAAAGGAATCAATATGTCAGTTATACAAAGTGCTTGATTGACTAACCACTTTAAAGAACAGCACAACATCCATATATTTACATTTGATGCTCCAATACTGTTTCTGCGACGCTGACATTTTTTTCATAACTTCTGGAGGAACATAAAGCGTAGTCTTGTCATACAAAGGATCACCAGGCCTTCTCCCGCTGGCGTCCCTAATTCGAGAAGGATCAAGCCATTCAAACTTGCTAGCCACTTCTGCTTCCTTCTTAGTCATGTCCAACGCATTTAAATCCTCAAGGAACCTGACTCGTTTGCCAGAATCCCGCAAGGAACAAAACTTGGAACCCTCCTCTCGAGTTCGCTTTGCATGAGAAGCAAGGGGCTGCATCCCCGGGGTTTCCGGTCCGGTAATATCATCCTCAATTATTTCAACAGGGGCTACTTTTTCCAGATTACGCTTTTCCTTGAAACTGAAAGCATTGTCTTTCACTTTCACCAAAGGCTCAAAAGCTGACTCCTCCTTCTGCAGCCCTTTACTGTTAGTATCAATAGATATTCCTGATAGAGAAGGTTTGGGGAAACTGTCATTTGATGAATGGCTCCTGCAAAAATCGACATATAAGAATCGTATCAGCATCCAATAAACAACACTTTTCATCGCGATACAGCAAGTGCTTCAGCTTCTACTGCATCGTACTTTCGGTAATCGCTAATCGGTACTGTATCTCTAACTTGCTAAACAATTTGAATTTGATAGTTTCAAAATGCCTAATTGAGCTGAATATTTCCAAATCAGCTGTATTTCAAAACATCAAGCTTCAGTGAAATTTCATTTTCGAAAAAACAAAATCTATTCAATAAATAGCATCAATGTTTTTCCTATAACGCAACTAAATACGAAATCAACAGAACAACATTTTAGAATCTCACAAAGTACGAACAAAAACACATTCCATTTTCTCGCATTTCAACAAAGGAAAACCCTAAGGGGACGATGAGTACCTCTGACTAACATTCACGGTGTCATCGACCTTGACGAATTTATGCATGATACTCTCAAACAGGTTGGAGCCGGAGTTGTTCTCACTTCGCGCGAAGCTTGCCGGTAAAACCTGACGAGGCACCTTCTCCGGCGGCGTGTCGGTTCCTCTGACGTCATCAGCCGACGGAGGTGGCTTGGGGGCGGTGGTGACATTTCCGTTGGGTTGCTGGACCGACGATGTGGGAGCTCGCCGGCCGCCGGAAGTGCAACTCTCCGGTGCGGTTTTTTGGAAGAATGAGAGTATTGATTTCTGGCGATTCATCTTGAGTGGAGAGAGATGGAAAATGGTGTGACCTTATAAACCTCTACAAATGTGATAATTTTGGCGCCAAAAAATATTTTAGGGCTTAGAATCCCTTGAATAGGGAGTAGAATTAGCGGGAGTGAGTTCTAATAGAAGTACTCAGTGATTAATGATAAGGATGATAATTACTTTTTTCTTTTTTCTTAACTTTGAAACATTTTAGTTTTTACCATTGTTATGAAACCAGACCGGATTAGTTGGTTCAACCGCTTAAATCGGGAATCGAATGACAGGTCTAAAGTGCAGTCGTAACTATAACTTAAGAAGTATAAATTGATGAAAAAATAGGTTAAATTACCTACTTTTAATTCTTGGTTAATGATAAACAAAACAGTATATGCATATGCATTTGTTTAGCGTAATAACTCTTTATTATCATTACTTCATGCCTTCATGGTCTTCACCTTGTGACCCAACCGAAGAGTTTGGAGGCCTTAAACAAGCGGGAACAAGCAAAGGATATTTTGTTGGAATGATGTGCCGCAAGTTTTGTATAACTCTAATAAACACTAAGCTCATTCAGTTAGTGTGTCCACCGAATGTGTTCATTGAGTGTCCCTTTCTGTTCACGCTAAATATGAAAACCCACAATTTTTTTTTGATAAGCAAGAATATATATATTGAAATGAATTACAAGGAATACTTCAACTCACAATAGTATGTCCATCAAGTGTCTGGCTTTGTTGTGATCTATTCGACGCGACTCAAACACAAATGAAATGTACAACAATATTAACATGTTTAGATTTCTCCCATAACACCTTTAAAACACATGTTTCAATGCAATCATCGTAAATGATTTATTTTTTGAAAAGTCAACACATTTTTATAAAGTGGGATAAATGTGTTGACTCTTTAAAATATAAATAAATCAATATGTTAAAGTGTGTATTCGAAAAGGTGTGTCGTTGTTGATAAAAAAAATAGGTGTGTCGCTACTTTATAAAAAAATAGGTGTGTTGTTAGCACTCCTAAAATAATACTCTCCTCATTTCTATTTATAAAACAATTAAAAGACATATTTGATGCCCATTAATAGAGGAGCTCGTACTAAATTTTTCAATCATTTATTCTCTTCTTCTCTATACTCCTATATCACCTATATTTTTTTTACCGAACTTATAATTACTTGTTCTACACTACTAATACATTTTTTTGAACGTCACACTACTAATACATTAATTAAAGGTAATGTTAAGATGATATATTATATATTCCCTCAAAAAAAAAAAGATGAAATATTATATATACTCCTTAAAAATAATGTCTTAAAATGATATATTGAAAATGTCTTAAAACTGATAACTCCACGTAAGCAAGAAGAAACGCCACGCAATCAAACAAGTACCAATTCTCCCTCCTCCCATTAGAACTTTCCGGAGATAACCCGAACCCCCCACCGGCCCACCACCTTCTCACAAACAAATAGAACGTTCCAGACACTCACCACCTATAAATACCAACCACCGCTTCACACCACGCATCTTCAATCCTCTCATTTCCCCAATCACTCTCATCATTTCCTCCAATCTCAATCCCACAACCACAATGCCAACCCGATCAACCGGAGCCATAAGCCAGGACTGGGAGCCAGTCGTTCTACACAAATCAAAGCCCAAGGCACAGGACCTGCGAAACCCCAAGGCCGTGAACCAGGCTCTGCGAACCGGCGCGGAGGTGCAGACGGTGAAGAAATCCGACGCCGGATCCAACAGGAAAACCGCCGGCCCGGTTGTGAACGCGAGGAAGCTTGACGAGGCGGCGGAGCCCGCGGCGCTGGGGCGCGTGGCGGGGGAGGTGAGGCACGCGATTCAGAAGGCGCGTTTGGAGAAGAAGATGAGTCAGGCTGAGCTGGCGAAGCAGATCAATGAGCGGCCGCAGGTGGTGCAGGAGTATGAGAATGGTAAGGCGGTGCCGAATCAGGCTGTGCTTGCGAAGATGGAGAGGGTGCTCGGGGTGAAGCTTAGGGGTAAAATCGGAAAGTGAGGTTTTAGGGACATTGAATGTTGTGGTGTGATTCTGTTGGAACAAATCGTTTTGTGTCAGAATTGCTTTGCTATTGCTACTGATTCTGTAATGAAATATTGTAATCTCGTTGTAAATATTAAATAATGTGTTGCGATTTTGATCTTTCCGGATTTTGCACTATCTTTGGTTGCTCAGGGTGTTTTGGTTTATGCCTTCTGTGGTTTAATTTTAAAAGAAAAATGGTTAAACATGAAATCATAGGAATATTTTCCGGCTAGAGATGGAAACCAAACCTCGCTCAAAGTTCCGGAACGGTTTTCACGTTTAACCAAAAGAAAAAAAAAGAAAAAAAGGTTTTTCCAATTGTGTATGCCAATGTTTCTTTTCTAAACTCTCGTGTTTATGCTTCTATGTGTTTTCATCAAAGCAATAAACATCGCTGCCTTATATAGGCAACAATTCCTCACTACTTCAGAATGAAGGAAGGCAACGTGTTGTGCATAAGCAGGAGGTGTAGAGCTTGTCTTGCCTTTCCTAAGTCCCATAGTTGGTGGTGTACATGCAACAAGTTTGAGATGTCTTTCTTGAAAGCAGTTAGTCACAAAATGGTGGTGATGCATGAAACATCAGGCTGGGGGTGGAGCTTGGATACAATCATGCAAGAAGCATGACTGCATGAGGTGTGCGAAGCTTTGGACAGATTTGAAGCATATAAGAAGTTGGTAACGAAAACAAAGTTTGAAAGGAAGACAAGAGGTATATATCAATTTAGGTAGTGCTAGATTTAACTCACAATTATAGAAAAAATATTATGAAAATTAATTATTATCCTAAAAATTATTAGGGAATCTATGATATTGATGATCCGGGATTTAAGGCTATTTTTCTAGTTTATTTGCATGCATTTTAATATATTATTTAAGATATTTTAGTTATTTTAGGACACTTTAGAGTTATTTCATGCATTTTAATATTTTTATTTAGTTTTAGTATTTTTCTATATTTTATATTATTTTTTAGATATTATTAGGATTTATTTACTTTAATGGCTTAAAAGCATTTTTGGTCCCCCACAAATGCGATGTGTGCAAACATGGTCCCTAAACTTTAAAAATAGCATTTTGAGTCCCCCCACATTACCCTCCGTTAACACTTTTGGTCTTCTGTCAATAAATTAACGTTTTCTGTTAAAAAAAAAGCTAATAATAATAATTAAAAATCCTTGAAATCTAAAACCTAGAAATTAAATGTGATGAATGTTCATCAACTTCATCCTCTTCTTCCATTATCTTCATCATCTTCTCCTTCACAAACCCAGAAAATCCTAGAAATCTAAATCCTTCAACTTCTCTGTTTGAATAATAGAACTCATCAATGTCTAAATCCATAAACCCACCAATCCTCAACAAGGTTCAGATTTTGTTGCAAATCGTAGTGATATAGCTTTTGAGATGAAATCTGTATCTTGAATCTCATATTCTCGAAGTAAAGAAAAAAATTTCTGGTTTCTTAATTCGAAATTGGGGAAAGAATAAATGGGGTGGGGACAACAGTGAAATCAAATCAGAGAGAAAGATCGATGATTGTATTAAGTGAAAAACTCCCATGTTTCCTCTTCCTCAGTCTTCTTCCTCCCATGGCGTCGCTGAAAAAAGGGAATTGGTGAAGAATCGCGGACGGAGAAGATTGGGGGAAAATGAAATCTGATGCAGAAACCCTAGAATTTCTAGATTTGGGGGGAAAGGAAATTGCTGAAATAAGATGAGTTTGTTAAAGTTGGGTGAATGAAATAGGAGGAGAGGTGGCGGAGGAGGAGAAGATCAGACAGGTTGATTTCAGAATGGATTTTTGTTTCTTGGGTTCTTTTTGAAGGAAATGAAAGGAAAGGAAAGGTAAGGATTTTAGTTTGTTGATTCTCTTTCAAATCAATCTGATCAGCGATCACAATGAAAGGAAAAGAGCGTGATACTTTGAGATTGAGGTGAATCTGAATGATGGAGTTTTCTGGGTTTTGAGGTTTAATGATAGAGAAAATGATGAATATGGTGGAAGAAGAAGATGAAGATGAGCAATTTGCTGGGTTTCTTCATGGTTTTTTATTTTTTAATTATTTTTTGGGTTAAATTACATATTTGTCCCTAAAATCGTTAGTTTTTAAACGGAGGGACCAATTTTGTTGACGGAGAGTAACATGAGGGGCTTGAAATGCTATATTTAAAGTTTAGGGACCCTGTTTGCACACATCGCATTTGTGGGGGACCAAAAGTACTTTTAAGCCTACTTTAATTTAGGATTAGATAAGTTTATTTTAAGTTGTTATCTTATTTTTATCTTCTATTTGTTTTATTTTCTTGTTATTTTAGGAGAAGATTTGAGAAAAGAGTGAAAATCATTAAAAAAACGGAAATTTAGAGGATTCTGGAGGCTGGGTTCCAGTGCAGCGCAAGTGCACGAGCACACCATGCACCTGCGTTGTGATTGCGACGCGTGGCTGACGATGAAAGTAAAAGCACAGGATCACGCGGTGCACCGTAAAGTAGTGTACGTGACTGCACTAGATCATCTTCTGCATCAGAAAAAGACAAAAACACACAGAACACGAAAAAGCACTACAAAATTATTTTTTAACCTATTTTTTGAGGATCTTTCTCATCTTTCTTTACTCCTAAACCTAATAAACTCTTGGGAGACTCTTGGAGGCACTTGCTAGGTGGAGAGGAAGGTTAGGCCCTTGAGGGTCGGTTGGGTTCCACTTTCTTTTTTACCACTTTTTGTCGTCTTTTGACTCTCTTTTAGTATTTGGGATGATAGAACCTGATTTGTTTCTTATTCAATACACTATTATAAGGATGAATTTTCATTATTTGATGTTTATCTCTATGTTTAATGCATCAATTGGTTAATTTGTGATGTAAAGAGTTTATTTTAATTCATAAATAGATTGAGAAATTGATATGAGTTAATGTAGGCTTAGTTCACAGAAAAAGGGAAAAACACCTATGTCTTAGGTTTAATAATTCTCTTTGCGCGTTCATGTATCTTTTGCCAATATGATGTTTTTTAGGATTTGCATGACAATTGAGAAGTTGGTGTGAATTTAATGAGAGAAACCACCCTTGTATCAGTCATCTTAAGAAAGACTTGTCTTAGGTAGTGTAACGCCCCGATTTCTCGAGTGTCACACAGTAACCAAAATGCCACAATTTTCGTAAAAAGTTTTTGTCGTTCAATTAATTAATCTTTAATTAACGACAAACGTTCATTTTACATAAAACTCTTGAAACCTTAATTTTCAAAAGCGTGGAATTATTTAACATCACAACCTTTGAAACAAATAACTCTATTAATTAAACGGTAAAATCCAAACGGAAACAAATATCCAACCGTGGTCTGAAAACTCAAGTACTGATTACATGAAACTGTTTAGCAGAAAATTAAAAGAACCAAAATAAGTAAAGTCCAATGCTAACGATCACTCATCCCAAAAGAAAGACGAACATCACTCCGACTCAGACTCCTCAAGCCACCCTCCACATTTCTTCTTCCGTGGCTTTACTGGATCCTCAGCCTTCCGCTTGACGGTAGCTGCCTCGGGAGCTGGCACTGGTGTAGCACTGGGCCCTGCCAATGGTCGCCCCAGAGCGATCGCCATATCCTCCGAGGGGTCTTCCTCCTCTTCGGATACCTGTGCTGAAGACGTCCTCGAAACCTCGTCCTTCGGGTGTAGGAAACGACAAGGCACGAACAACATCTTCACTTTTCCTCGCTCCATCTCTTGGACTTGAATGGTGTTCCCTTTCCGATCACGACCAGTGATCGTAGCACTGCCGACATATATTCGACGCTCCTGGCGTGAGTCGGTCACCCAGGCACTGTCGTTCGCTTGATCATGGAGATCAATCGTCCAGGAATGCACCCAACTCGTGATCCGCACCATCTCCCCCCCCCCCCAAGAACAAACACATTAACAAATAGAGAGGGTTAGTTCTCATGCAAAGACTCTAAAAAATCACAAGCATATAATCATATAGTTAATAGTATCATATATCAAGTTAGTAACCCTAAGGTCGTCAAACTAACGTCCTCACCATTTCACACAACCACCACTTTCACCTTGGCCAATCACGATCATCCGCAGATGAACAATCACAAGGGGACACTCAGTCAACCCAAGTCACATGGAGACACTTAGTCAATCCATAAATCTCGAGGAGACCACAGTTATATAGTTAATAGTATAGTTAATAGTATCATATAGTAAATCTCAGAAATCACAGGCATATAATCATATAGTTAATAGTATCATATCTCAAGTTAGTAACCCTAAGGTCGTCAAACTAACGTCCTCGCCATTTCACACAACCACCACTTTCACCTTGGCCAATCACGATCATCCACAGATGAACAATCACAAGGGGACACTCAGTCAACCCAAGTCACATGGAGACACTTAGTCAATCCATAAATCTCGAGGAGACCACAGTCAATCCTCATCACGTGGAGACACACAGTCAATCCACAACCACCCTCACGTGCAAGTAACCGTTTGTCTCTAACGGCACCATCGTTCTCATGGTCCATAGCCTACTCCTAGAACTATTACCATAAGTCACATCACACTACTTGCAAGCGACTAAGTCTCATCTCTAGGCTCTACTCCTATTCTCATATTATAGAAGTGTCCATTAGTCCAATTTATATCATAACATAATATAAAAAAAAATTCAGCAACTTAAACATAGCAAGTTATTCAAACTTGCATACCGAAACCTGAGATAGTTAGGGTTTCGGCCTCACTAGTCAAGAGGGCAACCAGTGTCACCTTAACATGCTTATTCACAACATTCATACAAAATCCAGCAACACATATTCATGGATACTGGGCTAGTCAGATACTTCCCAAACTCGATTTCACCATCCGGCAGACCACCTCCTCAGGCATGGACGGTTCGGTGAAGCTTATGATTATTAGTCGCCCTTTTGTCTGGTTGTATATTCATTATGCCATTGTTGACACTTTTAATTTTATTAGTTGCCCCTTGCGGCGGGTTGTATGTTTATGACGCCATGTTGGCGACCTATATGCTTTATAGTGACTTGTATGCTTTATGGAGGGCGAGTTGTATTGCCCAAGTCGAGATTAGAGCAATGTAGCCTGAAAGGCTAGTTGTGGGGGGACATCCTGGGGTATTGGTCGTGACCGCCAATCGAAGGGTTATCTCTATAACGAGTCATCCAAGGGCGGCATATGTTCGCTAAGACTTGAGGCAATTAAGACACTTTGCCCTCATACTTCAAGCGCGTGTCTTGTGGGCTTGTGGACTGGGCGGGACCTGATCATGATAGGACCCGCCCATAGTTAGAGCTTGGTGTGACTATAGGACGGCTAGGCGAGGCCTCTTTAGGGCGACCAACTCTCTGGGTCGAGGATTTGTGAGGCCCAAAGGCCCAATTAAGCTAGCATTAGGATTTTAGATCACCCCACTATAAAAGGGGAGGTCACTCATTGTAAAAGAGATCTTTCATTAATATACTACACTCTTATCTTCTCCTAGCTTTGTCTGCTAGGGTTTTAGATAAGGTCTCTTCTTCATATGAGATCTAGGTCCAGAACATTGGCGCCGTGTGTGGCTTACCATGACCATGGAAAATCCTTTGTGTTCTTGCTGAGTTGAGAAAGCACACCGGAAAAAGTGTGAGTGAAAGAAGTTCGTGGTGAAGGACGAAGGAAAAATTGTGTGCAAAAATCAAAATGAAGAAGCAGCAATGGTTGATGAAGTAGGAGGGAACCTTCAATCGGTGTCATCTACATTACGATAGGGTCGCCAACAGCAGCAGCAGCTGTTCCGCCTACGCAGATCATACGAGATTTGGAACAGGGTATATGGCGTGCGTGCATCTGGTGAGGCGATTCTCAGGCCTCATCTTAGTCCTTGTTACAGTTGAAGTAAGACCCATCCTCTTCTGGGTTTGCTCGTGAAAGTGGAGGAAGAAATGAACAGCAGAGGGAAAGCAAATCGAAGACCTGCAAAGCCGATGGCGAGGGTGTTTGATAAAATGACTCTGAGTTAGTTTGTGTAAATGAGGACCGTGAAAGGCAGTTGGAGAAATATTGCTTCTGGATGGAGTTCTCAGGCTTGGAAAACGGCTATTTCGAAGCACAAATGGCCATAGTCTCACTGAAAAATATTACTCTATTGCTCTTAGTTGATTGGTTTGATTGATCTGGTTTTAAATTTGTTATTATATTAATCTCCATCTGCTCGATGGGTATGGTTTCACCTCTGGTTTTAGTTATTGTCTGAATATGTGAGGTACTTATGTGTTTGGTTATGGATAATTAGAGATGCATGAATATGAAGTGATGTAGGAAGGACGAAGAGACAGTTAGCTTAGGAGTAGATATATAATTTTCTTGGTATTTTTATTTTGGTTTCTGAGTCATACACACGGTTTGGTTAATTGATTGACTGAATTTATAAGCACATTACCATTGAAATTTTAATGCCTATAAACTGTTCTATAAAACTCCTGACTGGTTTTCTCTCTTTCCCCTCATGTCTCTGTTGCCTGAGAAACGGGAAAAGACGGTGAGTCAATGGCGGAGCACAGTGCGATTGCAACCACGGTTATGTCTCAGGTCATCTCTTTCCTTATCACGACCTGCTTAAGTTGCTTTCTAATTCTGTTGCAGCCTCTGTCCAGAAGTTGTTTCAGAAAATGCTTGAATGAATACTGCTTCAAATAGTTATTGAAATTATAATGCCTGCAAACTGCTCGATGAAACACTTCACTGAATTCTTTGCTTAATATTAATGGTAAAGAGTCGAATAATTTTCAGTCAAATATAAGGATAAATGTTTTACCTATCCTGGACTGACTTTGTAATTCAGTTATGTTGCTTGGAGACTTGGATTGATTTTATTTTGGATAATCTATTTGAGTTATTTTGCTGCATATAATGAGCTCGGAATATTTCCCATTTTGTTGGCCATTTTTTATGAAAAATTGTCATTTCTATATGATGAATTCTGCCTATGAGTATGCTTTGTCTTGGACTCTTTGTGTGAAACTAATATTGTTTACCTGAATGGGAACTATTGAGGTTGATGAATTTCAGTTCGAAAGTGTTCTCTTAATGCTTGTTATTTGTTTGCTAAATTGTTATAATAAGTTCATTAATGTGACTCAGTGCTTAGTGATTATATCAGATGGGCCCAGAATTATGGTTAACCGATTTGAAACTAGTTGGTAACTCTCATCTTTCAAAAATTCCATCTTTTCTTCTCTTTTGTGAGTTAATTTTTGTCCTTTATTTCAAGATGGCCTTAACAAGAAGTTTTCTAGAGTAAAAAATAAGTTAGACAGACCAACTTTCTCTTGGCCTTTTGATTTTATCGAAACATGATAAAGAAACTGAACTCCTTGCACAGCCAGTCATAATCACTGGATCATAATCTTTTAAAAGAGAATACAACCAGTTTTCTTATCAATTGAATACACTATGTCAGCACAATCTGTACATTCTGTTTACTTTTACAAATCATATTCAACTTTTGTGGCAAATAAAACCCCAGATATGCTAAATTAGCAGTGTTTTCTTTTCCAGCCAATTGCAAGTTGCTTTAGAAATTTTCTACTGCAGTTTTTTATTTTATCTTCATTGGTATGCCTCTGCTACCTTCATGTATTATTGCATCTTCTTACAACTATCACTTGTTTCATATGCTTTCTATAATGAAATGCAACTACGAGGGAAATGCTTGAAGAAACAGCGGAATAAGGAGGAGCCCCCTTAAATTGCCTTGGAAACATGAGAGTCAGAAATCCCCCCTTTTAAGATGCATGGGATCCAAAGCAGATACAACACATCGGGTAAATTTTCAGGGAATAATGTATAGTAAAGAAGGGGATGATGATAATAAAGACAAAGGCATACAAGTTGTGCTTAAGTGGAACTGTGAATGAAAAGCTTGAGGAAAGTAAATATCAAAAACCAGAATAGCAACTAGAAACGGGAACTGAGACTGCAAGACAAGTAAGCACAATCTCAAAACTAGTTTCCTTTGATGAATAGTGAAAATTATCACTGTTATACCTGGCTTATGAAGAGTTGAATTCTATGATATCTTGCTGAGTTAATTGTCAGTATATAGGGATTTCATCTTCACTGTATGGTGTAATTATATGATTACAAACTGGTTTTCAGAAACATGTTATCAATGGATAGGACTGTATTCTTCTACATATAATTTACCACAGGAAGCTATGAGAAAATATTGCATAAGTGCACACCAATGACATGAAAACAACTCTTTAAATAGATTCATTGTAGAATGAATTGTTTCTATTATAAGAAAAGATAATTCATTGGCTCCTCAAAGTTTTTGCTGAATTGCTTACAGTAAAATGGATTTAGCTTTGAGGCTTTGCTTGAATGCTTTACTTCATACTACAATTGAATGTGTATCATGTTCTCTTTTCAATTTATATCATGTGAAATTCTTTGGCTTCAAATCACCACTTCATTTGACTCCAATTTAAAAAGATGGGTTGCTAAATTGCTGGCGAAATTACAAAATGGTGTCGCTTTTGAAAGTCCTTAAGAGGGCATTGATCTCTTTTTGGTTTTCAAAGGAGGGAGAAGGAGAATAGAATGCCTCTAGGCTTCCTTAAACAGTATGTCTAGCCAAGATAAAGATTTTCAAATACAAGGCTATTTATTGCTGAAATCTATTTGATGATTATCAACGTTGATTACAAATTCAATTCAAAATTTGATGTGTAGACCCAATTGCAATGTTGATCTTTTTTTTACAAATATGAGTGTATTGATTTGGCTTATTTAGGGAAGTTCATTTAATTATGTTATCACTTTGATGACCTATTCTAAATTACCCTCACACCAAATATCATGTGATATCAAAGTGAATCTGTTGAGCTCGCCTATAGCATGTTGTTGACGAGCAATATGAGATGGGCGAGCTAAATGACACGTTGATAAAGAAGTAGGTTGAGGAAGAGGAAAGGAAGATGCAGTTGAGGCATCCCTTCCTGTTACAACAAATTGTAACATGATATATTGAAAAAAAAAAGGAAAGAAAGAAGAAAAAGAAAAGAAGAAAAGAAAAGAAGAAAGAAGAAAAAGAAAATTATAGTTATTCGGGTCGCACATGGGCGTTTACTTTTTGGAAACGTCTTTATGGGCGGGAGTCGATTCTGTTTGTTGTCAAACTATAGTGCGCCATGACAAAATGTCAAAGGTACAAGCTACCGCGTAAGCCTTTCGGAATAAGAAAGCGGCACACTGAGCATACACAGCCTTGGCAATCCTAGTGGCCACTAGGAACCAAGCCCCGTCTGTAAAAGGACTAAGGCCGAAAGCGTCTAAGCCTTGAATTTAAGTTCAAGCACAAAACAAGCCTCGCCACGGCGAGCCAAGTCTCGGTAAATTTAGCACTAAAAAAAAAACAAAAAAAACAACAACAAAAAAAAGAAGAAGAAGAAAGGCAAAGGCTTTGAATTTCTTATTGTGGGTGATGCTCAAATGAAATAAAGCTGTTGTAGAAAAAGGCGGGCAAAAGACACGCTCGATTTCCAAAGAAGGGATGTACTCATTCAAAAGAAGGCGACCTATAAGAAAGGGAAGTTGATGCAAAATAAAACATAGTTTGGTATCTTCTATACTTATCATCTTACACTTTTGCATTCTCTGGAATGATTGAAACATGGTTAAGTTCTTAAAAGAATTGTGGCTTAATTCAAAGTGACAAGATTAAAGAATATTGTTATTCACATTTGATTGTTCAAGTGACTCTAATATGTAATTTCCAATACACAAGTTTTCATGTTCATTTAAGATGGATGAGAAAGAAAGAGCAACGCCCGGGGCGTTCAAAATACTATGATTCGCCATAAAGAGGCGACTAAGCATGCTGATTATAATTGTTGGAAAAGCTAATCATTATTTTCAAGTTGACACATGAAAGACAGGTAACAGGTCACACAAAGCGTGACGATCTACTATTAGAAAGGCGAGCATGACTTGAGGCGAGCATGATGTGATTGGCGAGCTTCATGGCAAGTCTTGAGGGACAACATGCAATCATGGGGAGGCGAGACAGTAAAGACACTTTGCCTTCATGCTTCAGACGCAGTGTCTTGTGGGCTTGTGGGCTAGTCAGATACTTCCCAAACTCGATTTCACCATCCGGCAGACCACCTCCTCAGGCATGGACGGTTCGGTGAAGCTTATGATTATTAGTCGCCCTTTTGTCTGGTTGTATATTCATTATGCCATTGTTGACACTTTTAATTTTATTAGTTGCCCCTTGCGGCGGGTTGTATGTTTATGACGCCATGTTGGCGACCTATATGCTTTATAGTGACTTGTATGCTTTATGGAGGGCGAGTTGTATTGCCCAAGTCGAGATTAGAGCAATGTAGCCTGAAAGGCTAGTTGTGGGGGGACATCCTGGGGTATTGGTCGTGACCGCCAATCGAAGGGTTATCTCTATAACGAGTCATCCAAGGGCGGCATATGTTCGCTAAGACTTGAGGCAATTAAGACACTTTGCCCTCATACTTCAAGCGCGTGTCTTGTGGGCTTGTGGACTGGGCGGGACCTGATCATGATAGGACCCGCCCATAGTTAGAGCTTGGTGTGACTATAGGACGGCTAGGCGAGGCCTCTTTAGGGCGACCAACTCTCTGGGTCGAGGATTTGTGAGGCCCAAAGGCCCAATTAAGCTAGCATTAGGATTTTAGATCACCCCACTATAAAAGGGGAGGTCACTCATTGTAAAAGAGATCTTTCATTAATATACTACACTCTTATCTTCTCCTAGCTTTGTCTGCTAGGGTTTTAGATAAGGTCTCTTCTTCATATGAGATCTAGGTCCAGAACAGATACCATCACTTAAGTCTCATATACTCTCAAGGTTTCTAAGTCATGCATCAATACTATGTACATTTGGCTTATAAATCATCAAGAAATAGGTTCGTGTATCTAAAGGGTATCCATATCATCATCACCATATTCATGTTATCATAAACACATTACCAAAACAGTAACAAATTATAAAGCTGTAAGACCCAAGATTTTAAGCTTAGAATAAGTGGAAGAGATTTCCATTTACGATTAGGGTTGATGTAATGTGAAGGGAAACCTGAACGAAAGTTTATTAAATGAAATATATTTATGAAGGAGAAAGTTCAGGAAAAGTTCAAGGATTGCATTATGATCGATAAAAGTTATAGCACGAACGTTTTACGCTTAAACCTAGGTCAGAAACCCTAGTATATAGCTAATTTTCACTTTTAGGCACGATGGAAGTTAATTCCAAAAATCTTCAGAGAAATGTTAGAACTTCTCTTTTTCCATATATCAAAATCGTTTCGAGGCGAAACTCTAGGATCTACGAACGTCCGATTCCAATCATCGGAAGTTTGCCGAAACCGAATCCCTGGTATTTCAAAACCCTAAAATCACCCGACTATGGGGACTTTATCTATTCAGAGCTTCAAATGAATATTCTACACGCGTACACCTATTTCTCTTGATGATTTCAATCTTTCTTCCGAAGGAAGTTTTCTATTCCGACATTCGATGCAAAAAGCAACTTATCGGGTAAAATAGTTTTATACCGACTATGCATTAGTTGCCAAAAATACAAGGAGACCTCTTTATACTTTTGGAATTCTTTTGCCAAAACATATCTATTAATTCACGGAGAATGACGCCGGAAAAATCAGATTCGCGAAACTTTCATTTTCCCGCGAATTTCCAACCTTTATATATAGCAAAGAAAGGAAGAAAAACTCAAATTTTCCTCCATTTTCTCTCTCAAAGCCGCGAGTTCACCAAGGAAGAAGGAGAAGAAGATTTTGTTCAATCCTTGCTTGATCGTTGATTAATCAGTTGCTGCTTCAAGGTTTCGAGGTATAGTCGCTAATCCTTACCTCTGATCGCTTTTTCCATAGCTTTTCTGTAGAGTTTTCTGAGTGGATAGTTTATGGGTTTTTGCAAAACTATCCTGAATCTTTCATTTCTGATTCTAAACCTCTTCTATATGTACCCAAGATCACTTCTGCCGGATTAGATTTTCCGTTATGTCGCTGGAATTCCGCCGGAATCAATTTTAGCCTTAAATACCCATTTTTGGAGTTTTTGAGGTAAAGCTTCAACCTTTAGGCTAAAAACTATCGCCTTAGCTTAGTGTTAGTAGGATTAGTTGTCATAAACGTCGTTAGTAACGTCCCTGCAAAATTTGGTTTTTGGGATTTCAGTTTTGAAATTTCTAAGTTAAAAATCATGACCAAAATACCCCTGCGACAGTTTTTGATCCGATAATTTTTCCGAGTTCAGAATACCCTTAGTTACGGCTTATGAAAGCATAGGAACCAAGTTTGATCGAAGAAAAATCGAGCCCCACAATTACCAAAAGTGGCCGAGCCCTATAGGGGAGGAGGAGGAAAATTTCCTTTTCCGAAAACTTGTCTTTCGCGCTAGATTATCGTACCTTAGAGTATAGATTACTTCGTGTAACCTTTGAAGGTATGAAAAACGGTAGAAAGGGGGGGTTTGAATAACGTTTTCAGTATAAAACTTCCTCCTTAAAGATTTTGACAAATCTTTCGAGAACTTAAGTGCTAAAGATAAGAGATAGAAAAGCACACAAGGATTTTATCCTGGTTCACTTGATAAATCACTCAAGCTACTCCAGTCCACCCGTTAAGGTGATTTCTTCCTTCTTAGAATGAAGGCAATCCACTAATCAGGTAAGAGTTACAACTGCACTTGAAACCTACAAGTGACTAACAATTACACTGACTTAGCTCACACTAAGATTCACTCTCTTAGTCTTCTCTAGGATCTGATCAACCTTGATCTCCTAAAGGAACTAAACAAACTATTTATCAAAGAATCGTTTACAAGAGATTTGCTTCTAAAAAGCTAATAGTAAACTCAATGAATTTCAGATGAAAGAAAACTTAGAAGATTTTCGAATATGTCTTGCGTATGTGAATGCTTCTTCTTTTTCTTTCAGTCTTCAGCCTCTTTATATACTCCAAGGATTAGGGTTGAGCGATGCATGGGAAATGCTACCGTTGGAGGGAAGTTCTGGAAAATCCAGCTTCTGCTGTGGCTGAGAACGTTAGGTAGGTCGTCAGGAAGGTACAGTAGCTTTTGTACTTGGATAGCGACGCGACCTTTAAACCTAGGAGACTTCTGATCAGAGGAATGCTTCGTATTGGAACTTGTGAAGCCGGTTGATCAGAGTCAGAGGGAAAGCACATATCCTCTGACCATTGTATCTTCTGATTCTGAACTCAGAGGGAAGAACATGGCCTTCAGAGTTTCTTGCTTCTGGACTTCAGAGTTTCCACTATTCAGCTTCTGGATCTTCAGAGTCTTCTACACCATCAGAACATCTGAACCTTCAGTGTTTCTTGATTATCAGAACTTCTGGATCTTCAGAGCTTCTAGTGACTGAGTCCTCATCAGAGTTTGTATAACTTCAGAACTTCTGAAGCTTTTCCACTGTTCATGCTGAACATGGTGAATGCGAAAGCGTTGCTTGGGTCACTCTTTATACACAGTGCTTCTGATTTGTGTGAGATTGAGTTGAGGTCAGAGCCTGTAAATAGCACACTCAGAAAAACACGTTAGAGTACCACAATTGTTCATATCAAAAGGTTAACTTGTAATCATCAAAACATAGAGTTGTACTACTAGATCAAAACTTGATCTTACAATCTCCCCCTTTTTGATGATGACAAAACTAAAATTTTTGATGAACAATTCTTAAACATTAAACTGAATTCACTCAGAGTTTAGAGATATAGAATAAGACTTATCCTGATGTGAATAGTTTATCTTGCTCATTCTGAATTCAAGTCACTGCTTGATTCTGAGCTTAGCTCCCCCTGAATCTAATACTTGATGAAAACGTTAGTAAAGTCTAGATTCTGAGCTAAATAATATAAGAGTTCAGAGTGAAAAACTTATGACATAGATGAAAACCGAGTAATCAGAGCGCATAAGTAATCAGAGTCATGAACAAGGTATCAGAGTCTTGGGTATCAGAGTCAACTTATAATCACTTCAGAAGAAGTGAAATGTATTCCTTGTATTTGCCCAGTGACACATCTATGGTCATGAAGGTGGAACTCTTAAAATCTCCAAAAGAAAAATAAATCACACTAACACATCTTACACATCAAAAACTGGGTTTACTCCCCCTTTTTGTCATAAGCAAAAAGCTTGGGGTGTGAAAAACTTAGCTTGAAGTACAAGGTACTCCCCCTTAGAGAAGGTCTAAGTTTAAAGAAAATGAAAACGATGCAAGAATCAGAGTTAGGCGAAATAAATAGAGGAGTTAATGCAAGAGAAGAACGTTTACCACCGGTCAAGTGAGTAAAGAGAAGGGTCAGTTACCAAGAACTTAACCTCGAGAAACTGTAGGAGCATTAACTTTCAGAGATAAAGTGAAGCCTATATAAAGCGTTGGAGAGAGAGGTAAGCTTCACACCTCGAACAAGTTTCAGTAAGAAAAAAATGGCATCATACATCGTAGCACTAGAAGAGTTGAGGAAGAAGGCCTTTAAAGAGGACTTGTTCCTTAACATCAGGCATCCAGAGGGTGCAACTACCATCGCGGAGCTGACACGGACACTGCTGGAAGAGGACCGGCGTCCAGAGTTGGAGAGAGACCTGAAGGAATTTCTTGCCTTCGTGGAGGAGGTGCAAGAACTCAGCCGGCTTGAACTCAAGCTGCTGGAAGAAAAAGAAATCTTGGAAGAGAAGCTCAAGACTTCAGAAGAGAGTCTGGAGAGGGATGAGCTAAAGGTCAGGCTCAACAACATCCAGCATGTACTGGAGCGTCTGGAGAAAGATAGGTCAGAGCAGCGCCAGGAGTGCATAAGAATGAGGAGGGATCCTCCATTCTAGATTTTATGATGTAAAGAAATATGATGTAAACATAGAATTATGATGAATAAAAAAAATTTTTGCAAACATATGTGACACAAATATATATATAGCTATGCAAATAGAATCACAAACGAATAAAGAGACTAAATAAATAAAAAGAAACAGAGTTTAATTAAAACAACGTTAAATAAAAAGAAAAAAAATGAAGAGATCCTAAAACTAAGGTTTGTCAGATCGTCGCAGAAGTTCCATCATCATGTGCTTCATCTCAATCAGCATGGATTCATGAATGTCAAGACGCTGTTCCATGATGTCGAGTCTGGATGAACTTGTCTGAGTAGAGCTGGAAGGAACATTCTGAGCAGCTTGAGAGTCTGGAATGGAAGCAGAAGCAGCAGGAGTAAACACAACTGGTGCAAGTGCTTGGCATCTAAGAGCTTCAGCCTCAGCTTCAAGTCGCTCTGCCTCAAGTCTGGCTTGTTCACCTTGAGCTGCTGCTAGACGTGCAGCTTCTTCTGCTTGAGCCTTCTTTCTCTGGGCTTCTTCAATAGCTTCAAGAAGCTTATTTCTCTGTTCTTGTTCATGAAGAGCCACCCTTCGAGCAAACCTTTGCTTTGCAGCCTCAATGCTCTGACTTCCCTCTGCATGCAGGAGCTGCATCATAATTGGAACTTGAGCCACTAGCCAAGTGCCCAGATTGTTCCACTCATCAGCCACACATTCAGCATTCTCACTGAGGTCAGTCTGACCGTGCACATTGCGGAGCCTCAAAGAGGCTTCATGATAGAAAATATTGATGCACTCAGAGAGAGATGTAGGTTGGAGGTGAGTATAGAGAATTATGGAGAGGTTGGGTTCAGGAGAGGCTGGGTGATTGCTGCTATGAGCTTCAGAGGCACCTTGTGGAGAACCAATGTTAATCATTTGATCATTGGGGTCAGAGGTTCCAAGGTGAGGGTCTGAAGTTTCAACCAGAGGATGGGGTGATCTAACCGAGGATTGGTTAGACACTGAATGTTCGGGTTCAGGTTCTGGTTGAATAGGCTCTTGTTGGTCAGGGACAGGGTGAGCTTGTTGAGCCAAAGGGTCTGCCTCTTGGATAGGATTGGCCAAGATAGGTTCATCTGGGTCAACTAGACATTCAGGTCTAGGGCCAGGATATCTCCTAGAGCTTGGACAAGTAAGGTAATATTCCTCTAAGGTAGACACCTTTTCTTTTCTAACCTCCATGAATTTTCTAATGGATTCAGAGTTATTGGAGGGAGAAGAATCAGCAACATTGGTTGGGAAGGATACAGGTGTAAAGGCTGTTGAAGAGTCTGTATCCGTGGTTCTGGCAGCAGGACGTTCTGATGCTCTGGGAACAGAGTGATCAGACGTTCTGGGTTGTGGTTCTGTTTGGTTGGGCTCTGGTTGTTCATGGATGATGGGTTCAGAAGATAATGGGTCGTACGGAAGGGTAAGGAGAGAGGTTGGTTCTTCTGACCTAGAGGGTTGGTTCTGAAGCAAATTCCAGAGAGGTGCTTCAGTAGGGGAAGGTTGAAAGAAGGAAGATCTTGGGGAATGTGGTGGAGTGGTGGTTTGTGCGGCTGGTTGGGATTCAGGAATAGGAGTGAGGGGATTTAAGGAGTGTGTGAGCAAGGCAGAAATAGGGAGTGCATCAAATAAATTCAAATCATCATCAGAAGCAAGTGCAGGCTTACTTGGATGTGCTGATGATCGAGTCACTCTGGCAGGAGGTTCAGTCCTTCTGACCACTTCAGCAGCTGGTTCCACCCGAGTAGGCTTCACCACGATTCTGACCTTCTTCTTCTTCTTCTTGGGAGGACCATCCTCATTGTCACTATCATCACCATCATCAGGCTTTCTCTTCTTTTTTTGGACCAGAGGGACATCGGATTCCTCAGAAGATTCGTCCAGTAGCATCTTCCTCTGAGCTTTCTTCTTGGGAGGAGAAGGAAACTCTGGAGCTGGCGGTAGTCTGCTGACGAAATCATCAAGGTCAATTTCGAATCCTTGAGCCCTGAGGTCTTCAACATAACACCTGATGGCGTCAGGATTGTCTGCCTGAGTCCACAGAGGGTAGTCATTCAGAGGCATCCTTCTACCTCTGATCTTAGAAGATGTGTCTTCATGAGCAGGAGCAATCTTCTTCTGGACCAAACCCATCTTCTTCAGAGAATTTGCAGTGAAGACATCACTGACAATTGTGCTCAGATCTTCTACACATCCAGCATTAACCAGATCTTGCACCAGGTTGCTTTCAATGAGAAAGTCTGAGAGCAGCCTCCCAAAAGGGATATATTTGATTGCAGACTTGATGGAGGCAGTGGTGCGAGACTTCCGGATGCATTCCTTCAAGTAGGAGAACAGGAAGTAGGGAAGGCAGATCTTCTTCTGATCTTGGATGAAGAACAACATCACCTTCTGGTTGAAGTTGATGTAGTCTGGAGAACTGCCCTTCGGTCTCTGGTTTATGCAGTGAAGCAGGATCTTGTGCCAGATCCTGAGCTTGGGATGAAGGTCCATCACCTTGTAACTCGTCTTGCCCGGTTTGAAGGTGGTGTACAGGGCCTGGTTGATTGTATCCTTGGTGCTGGGTTTCAACTTCGATTCCGTGAGTTGGAACCGATACCCATAAGCAGTTTCTGCACCCAGCAAGTTCACGAAGGACTTTTCCGTGATGATGATCTTTCTGCCAAGAATATGAGATACCACCTGAGTATCATCGCAGTCGGCGTGCTTCCAGAATTCCTTGACCAATCTATCATACACCGGTCCTCGAAGTCTGTTGAAGTAATTTCCCCAACCTTGAGCTTGGACTTCAGGACGAAGATCATACCCATTTGTAGCCAAGTTGTCGAGTTTGAATCTCCATTCTGCCAGGACTTGGAGTTCCTCAGGAGGATAAACACAGTGAACGGCACAGCCCCGTTCTGCAATTGGAACACTCTGTTCTTGAGCTTGAACTTGATCTTGAGTTGGATTCTCAGGGCCCCTTTGACCCGTTGCTAGACCAACTACCATGTGAGGGAACTGAGGTGCATCTGCAGTAGATCTTCTGGTTTGTCTCACCATTTTTGAAGAGGTTGAAGGTTTGAGGTAGAAGATGAAGGTTGAAAGATGAAGAAAGATCGAGAGAGAAATCGAGAGGTGCGGTTTTGAAAAGCAGAGAGAGCGAGAGTAAAAACCGGAAGTGAAAGAGAACGTGTGTGTATAGTGGGTTTTATCAAATAACCGTTGTTGATTCAAAAAGCACTTTAAGATCAACGGTTGAAAATTAAAGATAGATAGTAACAGTAAAATACACAATCACACACAGGAGAGAAGCACATCTACACGCAATCATAACAGACTGTCACACGGGCACAAGGAACAATGCATCAGAAAAACTGACACACGCGTTGTTGTCTCAGCTTCAGAGTCAGTACCAGTGGGCACACACACTCTGATTGAGTTTGTTGGGTCCAGGTGGGCCAGCATCCTGCCTGCTGGTAGCATTCGAAACGGGGCGCTGTCTGCTACGCTATAAGAAATAACGTTGCGCCCTCACTAACACCAATTGGTTTTGGCGTAGTGGTAAGCGCGTGATACTACAATAAGTGGTATCAGAGCAAGGTCATGAGTTCGAATCCCCCGGCTAACACTGGGGGGGAGATTGTTGGATTTATTAATCCAGCGTCACCCTTAGGATTCGATGGGCTTAACATCCCACCCCATGGCGCTTAACATCGCAGCCCCTTGAGGACTCTGTGCTATAAGGAAATAAAGTTGCACCCTCACTAACAGCAATTGCTTTTGGCGTAGTGGTAAGCGCTTGATCCAATAAGAACTTGTAGTATCACGCGCTTACCACTACGCCAAAACCAATTGGTGTTAGTGAGGGCGCAACGTTATTTCTTATAGCGTAGCAGACAGCGCCCCGTTTCGAATGCTACCAGCAGGCAGGATGCTGGCCCACCTGGACCCAACAATCCCCCCCCCCAGCACCTGCCAGCCAAACTAGCTGCACAGCATGCCTTCCGTGGGATTCGAACACGGGACCTGGCTCTGATACCACTTATTGGATCAAGCGCTTACCACTACGCCAAAAGCAATTGGTGTTAGTGAGGGCGCAACGTTATTTCTTATAGCGTAGCAGACAGCGCCCCGTTTCGAATGCTACCAGCAGGCAGGATGCTGGCCCACCTGGACCCAACAGAGTTACCTTCTGGACTAGACATCTTCTGATCAAGAAGTATCATAGTCAAAGGTTCTGATCCATCTTCACTCTGGACAAAAGTCCATGTTCAGATTTTTCAGAATAAAATTAAATCTATCCTCAGCTAAGGGCTTTGTAAAGATATCTGCCCATTGATGGTCAGTATCAACAAACTTCAGAAGAAGTACGCCCTTCTGTACATAATCTCTAATAAAGTGATACTTTACCTCAATGTGCTTTGCCCTTGAATGCAAGATAGGGTTCTTACTCAATGAGATTGCAGCAGTGTTATCACAATAGATTGGGATATTGCTCTCAAGGATCTGATAATCCTCCAGCTGATGTTTCATCCAGAGCATCTGAGTGCTGCATATTGCTGCTGAGATATATTCTGCCTCTGCAGTTGATAGTGCAATGGTTGATTGCCTCTTGCTTGCCCATGAGACTAGATTGCTTCCCAGAAATTGACAATTTCCAGAAGTACTTTTTCTCTCTGTTCTATCTCCAGCATAATCAGCATCACAATAACCTGAAAGCTTATACTCTGATGTTTTCTTATACATCAAGCCAAGGTTAGTGGTGCCTTTCAGATACCTTAGGATCCTCTTAACAGCAGTTAAGTGGGTTTCCCTTGGATCTGATTGGAAACGAGCACATAAGTGAACACTAAATAATATGTCTGGCCTAGATGCAGTTAAGTATAGAAGTGAACCTATCATTCCACGATAGAGCTTCTGACATACTTTACCACTTTTATCTTCTTTCTCCAAAATGCATGTAGGATGCATTGGAGTCTTGGCCACTGTAGATTCCAGCATATTGAACTTCTTCAGAAGTTCTTTAGTGTACTTGCTCTGATGGATATATGTTCCTTCTGGTGTTTGATCAACTTGTATTCCCAGAAAGTACTTTAATTCTCCCATCATACTCATCTCAAATTCAGCCTGCATCATCTCAGAAAATTCTTTGCATAGAGATTGATTAGCAGAACCAAATATAATATCATCAACATAAATTTGCACAATTAAGATATCATCTTTATAAGTCTTGCAAAAGAGAGTTGTATCTACTTTACCCCTTACAAACTCATTCTCCAGAAGGAATGAGCTAAGTCTCTCATACCATGCTCTGGGAGCTTGCTTCAGACCGTAGAGTGATTTCTTCAATTTGAACACATGATCTGGTTTCTTTTCATCTTCAAAACCTGGGGGTTGATGAACATAGACTTCCTCTGAGATATAACCATTTAGGAAGGCACTCTTTACGTCCATCTGATGTATAACTATGTTGTGATTTACTGAGAAAGAGATCAACAGTCTGATAGCCTCCAGTCTTGCTACTGGAGCAAATGTTTCAGTGTAGTCTATTCCTTCCTGCTGGCTGTAGCCTTGAGCAACTAGCCTTGCCTTGTTTCTGACTACATCTCCTTTCTCATTCAGCTTGTTTCTGAATACCCATTTCGTTCCAATAACATGGACATTCTCAGGCTTCTTCACTAAGCTCCAAACATCGTTCTTGGAAAATTGATTCAGTTCTTCTTCCATGGCCAGAATCCAATCCTTGTCCTGAAGAGCTTCATCTATGGACTTGGGTTCAATTAAGGACACCAATCCTTTCAGACTGAGCAAGGTCTCTTCAGAGGGTCTGAAGGCAGATCTGGTTCTGACTGGTTCGTCTTTGTTGCCCAGAATCAATTCCTTAGGGTGAGCTGCAGTGATTCTGCTCTTCTTCAGAGTTTGTGAGTTAGAGGGACCAGCTTCTTCCTCTGGTTCATCTTCCTCTGGCTCATCTTCCTCTGGAGCTTTGCCTTTGTCAGAAACATTAATGCTTAAATCTGCAAACTTTTCAACTAGCTTTGACTGGTCAGAGTCAAGCTTATCGTCAAATCTAACATGAATAGATTCTTCAATAGTCTTAGCATCAGTATTATAAAATCTAAAACCTTTAGATCTCTCAGAGTAACCGAGTAATAGACACTTAGAAGACTTAGCATCAAATTTATGCAATCTATCCTTAGTATTGAGAACATAACAAACACAGCCAAAAGGATGAAAATAAGAAATGTTGGGTTTTATGTTCTTCCACAATTCATAAGGAGTCTTATTCAGAATTGGTCTCACAGAGATTCTGTTCTGAATGTAACATGCTGTATTTACTGCCTCTGCCCAAAAGTGCTTAGCCATGCCAGTTTCTTGGAGCATGGTTCTAGCCATCTCCTGAAGAGTTCTGTTCTTCCTCTCAACAACACCATTTTGTTGAGGAGTTCTGGGACAAGAGAAATCATGTGCAATTCCATAGGAATCAAACAGACTCTCAAACTTATCATTCTCAAACTCTCCACCATGGTCACTTCTGACACGCACAATCCTACAAGCCTTCTCGTTTTGCACTTGAGCAATAAAGGTAGAGAACACAGCATGAGACTCATCCTTGCGGGTTAGAAACTTTACCCATGTCCAGCGGCTATAGTCATCAACGATAACCATCCCATATCTCTTGCCACCTATAGACTCAGTTTTCACTGGTCCAAAAAGGTCGATATGCAGAAGTTCCAACGGCCTTGAGGTTGAGACAACATTCTTTGCCTTGAAAGGGACTTTTGTGAATTTGCCTTTCTGACATGCTTCACAAAGAGCGTCTGAAGCGAACTTCAGATTGGGTAAGCCCCTGACAAGGTTTAGCTTGCTCAGCTGAGAAATCTTTCTCATACTGGCATGCCCTAACCGTCTATGCCATACCCACTGCTCTTCATTAACAGACAGAAGGCACTTCACGTTCTGAGCCTCCAACTCAGATAATCTGATCTTATAAATGTTGTTCTTCCTCTTGCTGTTAAACAGAACAGAGCCATCGATCTGACTTACAGCCCGGCAGGACTTTTGATTGAATATAACATCATAACCCTTGTCAGCTAATTGACTTATAGACAATAAGTTATGTGTTAAGCCGTCTACCAATAACACATTATCAATGCATGGACTACTATCTACACAAATAGTACCAGTACCAACAATTTTACCCTTTTCATTTCCTCCAAAGCCAACTTCGCCTCCAGGCTTAAGTTTTAGCTCTCGGAACATACGCCTTTCTCCCGTCATGTGACGCGAGCATCCACTGTCCAGATACCATGATTGGTGTTTCAGTGGAGCTATCAAGGATATCTGCAACATAGATAATCTTGTCCTTAGGTACCCACTTTCTGGGTCCTCTCTTGTTAGTTACCCCAGAGGTTCTGATCACCTTGGGTGTCTCAACATGATATTTTAAAGGAATATTTGCATGATATTTAGTCATAGAGAAAGATCCCTTTTTAAGAGGGTTTTTAGCAACTTTAGCAGGTAAAGGATCAGGCAATATGGTACCAGAGGGAACAAAGCATTCATACAAGGATTTAGCTTTAGACACAGAGGGCTCATTTCTAATTGGTTTAGAATAGCCAATGCCATGCATTCCATTTCTGCTTACGTCATAGATCATTGAAGCCATTAAGCTTCTATCTACGCTTTTAGCTAGGAATCTTTGAAAAGACTTTTCATACTTAGATTCATTTCTACAATCAGAAGCATCACAGGCAACAATTTCTTCTAACTTAGCAATCTGGTTCTTAAGCACAGAGTTAGAATTGATCAAAGCATGATTATCATTTTTCAAATCAGAAATAATTTTCTCATGTTCAGAAGGAGTCTTGGAAACAGCAGATAAGTTCTTTTTCAGCTTCTTATGCTTAGACAATAAGGAGTTATACTTATCCATAATATCAGACAATGCATGTTTCAGTTCAGAGGTAGAGAAAGAAGCGAATACCTCGTTTTCATCGTCTGAGTTAGGATCTCCTTCTGATTCTGAGTCAGAGTCAACGGCTTCCTTTGACTCTGCTTCCTTGTCTTTGACAATTGCCATGAGTCCTTGGATTTCACCATCAGAGTCAACATCCTCTGACTCTGATTCATCAAATGTCACCATCAGACTCTTCTTCGTCTTGAAGTGCTTCTTTGGCTTCTTGTCTTTCTTCAACTTTGGACAATCACTTTTGTAGTGCCCAGATTCTTTGCACTCAAAACATGTGACTTCCTTGATTGAAGACTTCTTCTGGCCTGAGGACTCATACTTTCCTTTTGCCTTTCCAGAGCCTTTGAACTTGCTCTGCCTGTGCTTCCAGATGCGGTTGAGTCTCTTGGAGATCAGAGTCAGCTCATCTTCATCAGAATCTTCTGATGCTTCTTCAGATTCCTCTTCTTCAGCTTGAAGAGCCTTTGACTTCTCAACCTTAGCCTTTTCAGATTTGGATTTCAAGGCTATGGACTTTTTCCTCAGATCTTGCATCTCTGAGCGCTTCAGCTCATGGCATTTCAAAATGCTGATGAGTTCTTCTAAACTCATATTCTCAACGTCTCTCGTGAGCTCTATTGAAGTCACCAAAGGCATCCAACTTTCAGGAAGGCACCTGATGACCCTTATGACATGATCTTTTGTTGTGTAGCTCTTGTTGAGAGGTCGTATGCCAGCTACAAGCAACTGAAATCTGGAGAACATTTCTTCAATGGACTCATTTGGCTCCATGATGAAGGATTCATACTTTTGGATCAAAGACAATGCCTTTGATTCTTTGACTTTCTTGTTTCCTTCATGAGACATCTTCAGAGATTCGAAAATGCCTTTTGCAAACTCACGATCTGTAATCTTCTGGTACTCTTCATAGGAAATAGCACTTAGAAGAATTGCTCTTGCTTTGTGATGTTGTGAGTACAACTTCTTTTGATCTGCAGTCATCTCTGACCTTGGGATCTTCTTGCCATCTGCATCAACTGGACGCTCGTAGCCATCCACAATAATATCCCAGAGATCTGCATCGAAACCCAGAAAGAAACTTTCCAGTCTATCTTTCCAATATTCGAACCTTTGACCGTCGAACATAGGAGGCTTTGCATTGTAACCATCTCTTTGAGTTTCACTGGTGGTGGCAGCCATTGTTTTTCACACCGGCCCGGATCACTGAACATTGTTAGGTGTGGTAATCAGAACTTGCGCTCTGATACCAATTGAAGGTATGAAAAACGGTAGAAAGGGGGGTTTGAATAACGTTTTCAGTATAAAACTTCCTCCTTAAAGATTTTGACAAATCTTTCGAGAACTTAAGTGCTAAAGATAAGAGATAGAAAAGCACACAAGGATTTTATCCTGGTTCACTTGATAAATCACTCAAGCTACTCCAGTCCACCCGTTAAGGTGATTTCTTCCTTCTTAGAATGAAGGCAATCCACTAATCAGGTAAGAGTTACAACTGCACTTGAAACCTACAAGTGACTAACAATTACACTGACTTAGCTCACACTAAGATTCACTCTCTTAGTCTTCTCTAGGATCCGATCAACCTTGATCTCCTAAAGGAACTAAACAAACTGTTTATCAAAGAATCGTTTACAAGAGATTTGCTTCTAAAAAGCTAATAGTAAACTCAATGAATTTCAGATGAAAGAAAACTTAGAAGATTTTCGAATATGTCTTGCGTATGTGAATGCTTCTTCTTTTTCTTTCAGTCTTCAGCCTCTTTATATACTCCAAGGATTAGGGTTGAGCGATGCATGGGAAATGCTACCGTTGGAGGGCAGTTCTGGAAAATCCAGCTTCTGCTGTGGCTGAGAACGTTAGGTAGGTCGTCAGGAAGGTACAGTAGCTTTTGTACTTGGATAGCGACGCGACCTTTAAACCTAGGAGACTTCTGATCAGAGGAATGCTTCGTATTGGAACTTGTGAAGCCGGTTGATCAGAGTCAGAGGGAAAGCACAGATCCTCTGACCATTGTATCTTCTGATTCTGAACTCAGAGGGAAGAACATGGCCTTCAGAGTTTCTTGCTTCTGGACTTCAGAGTTTCCACTATTCAGCTTCTGGATCTTCAGAGTCTTCTACACCATCAGAACATCTGAACCTTCAGTGTTTCTTGATTATCAGAACTTCTGGATCTTCAGAGCTTCTAGTGACTGAGTCCTCATCAGAGTTTGTATAACTTCAGAACTTCTGAAGCTTTTCCACTGTTCATGCTGAACATGGTGAATGCGAAAGCGTTGCTTGGGTCACTCTTTATACACAGTGCTTCTGATTTGTGTGAGATTGAGTTGAGGTCAGAGCCTGTAAATAGACCACTCAGAAAAACACGTTAGAGTACCACAATTGTTCATATCAAAAGGTTAACTTGTAATCATCAAAACATAGAGTTGTACTACTAGATCAAAACTTGATCTTACAACCTTAGTAAGTATCGATAGCTTAGTTTTCGATAGATTCTGATAGTATTTCTGTGGTTTTGCTCTAAAGGTGATTTTGAGGAATTCCCAGAGTAGCAAGCCTTTGATTGTGAACAAGTGTTAGGAGATCGTCCTGGAGAATCTACAGGTGAGGGCTTCTCACTGAATCTCTAGTTAATGCTTAGGGTCGATGTTTCGACATTGTTTACTGTTTATGCACTGGAATTGTGTGTGATTGGAAAATGTTTTCTGAGGCTTCGGCTGACAATGTAGGTGATGCATCTACTGAATGTTTTTGATGAGTGAATGACATGCTAAGTGCTAAATTGGGTAATTTAGGATGTGTGGTGCATGCCTTATATGCTAGGTGCTATGTGGTTATTGCTTAAGATATTGACATATGACATGTTGATTGATTATGATGAGTTAATTCTGCTTTTGCACTATAATCTGAGTTCCTGAACGGTGAGAAAAGCGGGTAGGTCATGCCGATTTTATTTTGAGAGTTTTGAGAAAGCTTGAAAGGACGAATGAGATTCGGGCCTTGTTGTGGTGTTGTATGGATCGAGACATTCTCTGGAGTCATTTGGGGATTAGGGGATCCCGAGAACTTATAGGATTCGCGATAAGACTAAAAGGATAATTATTTTGTAAAGAAAACTCATAAGACATTAAACAACCTCTAAATCTTTAAGTAATGGTAATAATCTCGGAAGGAAGCTTTGGATGCAAATCATAGTTTTGGAAAACGAGAAGTGTCGTCGGATCCCAGCATTGAGAAAGTTGAGGGGCTTCGGGTATGTAGATGTTGTGGTGCTGTTGGAGCAGCGTTTGTTGTTGTGCTGTTGGAGCAGCTATTGTGGTTGTGCTGTTGGAGCAGCTATGTTGTTGGGTGTATCTTCGACTTTGCGGCGCGAATCCGTATGTCCAAACCCGACGGGTTGGGCCGATTCGGCAATAATTGTTGACACGCGCGGATCCGTATGTTCAATCCGATGGATTGGATCGATTCGGCGGTAGTCACTCAGGCACGCGTGAGTCCGTATGTTCAATCAGAGGGATTGGATCGATTCAGCGATTGCCATTTTACCTCGCGTGAATCCGTATGTTCAATCCGAGGGATTGGATCGATTCAGCGACAACTTTTCGACACGCGCGAATCCGTATATTCAATCCGATGGATTGGATCGATTCGGCGGTAGTCACTCAGGCACGCGTGAGTCCGTATGTTTAATCAGAGGGATTGGATCGATTCAGGGATTGCCATTTTACCTCGCGTGAATCCGTATGTTCAATCCGAGGGATTGGATCGATTCAGCGATAACCTTTCGACTCGCGCGGATCCGTATGTTCAATCCGATGGATTGGATCGATTCGGCGATAGTCATTGGACACGCGCAATGTCCGTATGTTCGACTCTTTTGAGTGAACCGACTTGGCGTTGTCATTTGTTGCGTGTGCGAGTCCGTATGTTCATCCCGATGGGTTGGATCGACTCGACATGCCTAATTGTGGGAGTTGCGTGTGCGAGTCCGTATGTTCAACCCAAGGGGTTGGATCGACTTGACATGCCTAATTGTTGGGCTATCCTGGGGATAAGTCCGGGAAACCGGTAGTTTCCGAGTATGTGATACTCTTTGCTTGTTGAGCAGTTGTGACCATCGGATTGAGATGAGTCGGATGATCCGGAGATCATCATGAGTTACTATGTTAATGTGAAGAAGTGTCTTTTGTCGCAGAATCGACTTTACCTTAGGGTAAGCTTTTAGAGACTTTAATTTACCTAGAACACGTGGCGACGTGTCGAGTGAGAGTCGGAGACGTTGTTTGACTAATCATCCTGCATTCATGCATACTGATTTAGTTGTCGAGTGTGATTGTTATTTGTTAATCCTATTTGGAACATGTTAATTGTTATTATTGCTGTTAAGTTCATTATGGAAAATGCAACCCTAGGATGTTATCCCTAGCTATAAGCCTAAGTGGCTATTCTCTTATCTATATCTATTGGTGCTATTATTTATGTAATTCTTTGGAGTTGACCCTCGCGTCTTCTGTGTGTGCTTTGGCGGACAAACGCCCTTTGTCAGATGTCTTTGGCGGACTGGTTCACGACGGTTCACCCTTCGGGGGAAACTAGAGTTGGGATGCTGGAACAGGAGCGCATCGCGATAGCGAGCGGAGGACGGATGGTGTACATAGACTAGGTCGTTCTGGATTTCGAATTCGGACGACGATCATGCCAGCATGTAGGATTGAGTGTTAGTGTGAGCTCCTCGAGATGGGATTAGTGTAGGAGTAGAGTCTTAGCTCTGAACATTATTTGTTTCATTCGGGACAGGGTAGTTTCCCACCTATAGCTTTTTGTGTGGTTTCTTTACGGGAATCACAGAGAGTTGGTTGGACTTAGGAGGTCTTGTTTCAGGCCGATGGGCCAGCTTATTCTCAGTTTTGAGGGATAGTGTTGCGGACACTTACCTTTAGATTTGGTTTGTACATTTTGCCTTCGGGCGCTACACTTTTCTTTCCGTCACTGGAGGTTACTCGTGACGAGGTTGTTACTTACAGCGGGGGCTGTTTATATATTGTATATTAGCTCTATTACTTTTCGCTTTTGGGTTTTATTTAATTCAGTCTTGTCTTAGTTATTATCAAAAAAAAAATATTCACGTTTTTCCGCATTAAGTTTATTTTGGTTACTAAAGTGACGCCACCGAAATCGGGGTGTTACAAAAGCCAACATGCAGATAGGAGAAACGGTAAAAGTTCGCCGGAAACCCCAAATTAGGGTTCGGCCGTAGCCTCCTTTGGCCTAGGGCTTTCCAAAATTTTTGTTCATGCTTATCAAGTCTTACATATTCATTTTCCAATAGGGTTTTCAACACTAAATATCATCATCAAATCAGATCTAACACATACTATGAACCCAAAACCCAAAACTATGCATATAGAGGAAAGATGGCAAGGTTTTGACATAAAATCATCAAGATCAAGCATAGGCATATCAAAACAGAAAACTCCAGCCCCTAAACATGTTCTTTAAGGCTCTAAAACATCAAGGAAGGTTTTGCAAGTACTAGGGACAAGCATGACATCTTCATCACATAGAACATCACAATTCATGCATCAAATAAACCTAGACTCTACCCTTTACTAGAACCACCCTCAGCTTTGCATGAGAAGAAAAGATGAAAGATGAAAGATGAAAGATGAAGAAGATAGTCCCTTGCTCTTGATCTCCCTTGATCTCTCTCGGCCTCACTCCCTTCTCCTTCTCTTCTCGGCTTCTTCTTCTTCTTCTCCTAGTCACACTCTCTTTCTCTCTTACGCTCTCTTTCTGTCTTTCTCGTTCTCTCTTTCTTTTTTACGATCTCTCTCTCTTTCTTTCTTTCTGTTTCAACGTGAATGTGTGTGAAAAATATGATTTCTATTCCAGCCTTTTGTTCACTTAAAAAAAAACTGAATTTCCCCTCCCCTTTCTAAGCAAACCCGACGGCTCCCTCTCAAGCCCAACTAGGGTTTGTTTCCAAATCTTTTCCCTATCTTCTTTTATTTGAAAATAAAATAGATATTCAGATTTTATTTAAAAAAAACTGAACTTTAAAATAAATAAATAAGGATAAATCTCCCTTCTTAAATCTAGACTCAATCTTTCCCCAAAATCTTGTAAATCCTATCAAAACCAATCTTTCCAAATCTTTCCTTGCCAAACTCGGCCACCATCCTTTCTTGGTCACCAAGAAACACAAAATCACTTATCTTGAGGTCCATAACCTCTCAATTAATTATTGTCCCTATCATACAATTATCATTACTTCCAAGATAATAATAATTCCATACACATTCACAATCAACAAACGTATTTCTTCACAAAAATCAATACCTATTTATTTATCTCAATAAATAATAATACTAATTAAATTATGGTCTTACAGGTAGGGTTGAGGTTTTCTAGGTGACAATAGGAGACATTAACTCTTAGGTATGAATATCATGAGTAGGAAAAGAGATCTATACCAAGTGACAAGTCGGGATATTCACCTCTCTAGGATATAATTATCTAGTAGGAACTATTAGGATTTCTTGAGTAACAGTTAGAGATTCTATCCACTAGGACATGAAATTCGTGGGTTAGGAACAGAGCTTGAGAATGTCTTATCGAGGAGGTATGTGCTATAATGCTCCTTTTATGATCACTAGGGCTTAAGGGATTAAGGTTAGGTTCTTAATGGGTAGATTCGCTTAGCTAAGGAATTAGTAGGTGAATAGCTCCTATCGGCATCTTAAATGTTAATTTCATCTTATAAGAGTATATTGGTTGATAATAAGTAGTAAATCAAGTGAACTCATTTTCAAATACACTTTCTTCTTTGTTTGCCTCTGTGAACTTCTTTTATCGCATAGTTGCTATTTTTCTTTATTTAAATAAGGCTTAAAGGGTCCAAAGGCCCCTGAGATTACAAAGGGAATCAAATCCAGTACCTAGAAAAATTTTACATCAAATTGGGTCCCTAAGAAAAAAAATTTAATTCAATTAAGGCCAAATGTTGCCACAGCTCAATTTTGTCATAGTCACTTTTACCACGTGGCTTTTTAAATTATTTTTTAATTAAAAAATTATTATTTTTAATTCCAACTCATTTACTTAAGTAGAAAAAAATTAAAAAACTTAATAAATCCCTAATTTAAATAAAATCCCTTAACTAAATAATTACCTAATCTAATAATAACAAAAAACATCAAACCCAACCAGAAATTAACAACTCCAAAAAACCCATTCTTCTTCTTCTTCTTCTTCTTCTTCTTCCCCACCCCACCCACACCCACCCAACAAACCCAGACAACCAGAGCCCTACCACCCCCAATCCACATGCAAATCTGAACTCAACCTCACCTCACCATAACTCTTGGAAGTAAATCCCAAGCACCCAAGCAAACCATGTCTATAAGGCAAAAACGTCTTCTTCCTCAACTCCTCTGATTGTGCTCTTTTTTTGGTGGGGGAGAATGAAATGGTGGACCATAACTTGTTGTTGCTCCTTCCTTCACTTTTACTCCTGAGAAAATCCTTCAAGAAAACCCACCTCTTTGAGCTTCTTCCAGCTGAAGAACAACTCGAAGAAGAAGCTGAAGCTGAATGAGTTTTCTCGAAACCCACTTCATCACCCACATTCTCCTCTTCCTCATCTTCTTCTTCTCCCTCGATTTTGTTGGTTCTTCCAGTCTCTGTCCAGTGTAAATGCGTGTTTCTGAGAGGAGACAGAGATCTGGTTCTTCTCCTTCTGTTCCTTCCTTATGTTCTTCACATAGGGTACAATTTGGGGATGGGGATGGATAGGGTTCAATTTGAGATGAATAGGTAAGATTAGGGATTTGTGATTATTAGATTATGTTTTTATTTAGGTTAGGGATTATTAGATTAGGTTTTTATTTAAATTTAGGATTTTATTAAGTTTTTTTTTTATTTCTGCTTAAATATATGAGTTGGAATTAAAAACTAAAATTTAATACTTTTTCTAATTAAAAAAAAATTAAAAAGCCACGTGGCATTGCTGACAAAGACAAAATTGAGCTCTGGCACACATTGGCCTTAATTGAATTTAAAAAAAATCTAGGGACCCAATTTGATGCAAAATTTTTCTAGGTCCTGGATTTGATTCCCTTTGTAATCTCAGGGGCCTTTGGACCCTTTAAACCTTTAAATAAATTCATGTTTCACTCTTTAAACCGCTTATCCAATATCTAGCTAGTGAGATTAATACGTAGCAAAACAATCCCTGTGGAGACGACAAAACCCGATACTATATTACGATTGAGTCTTGAAAGTGATTTGATAGTAGTTAGTGGAAGAAAACCTCTTCACTAAATATCCTTTCATCAGATATAATTTAAGATCATTTTGAGCAAATCTAAGTGATCAAGAAACTAGGGACTGCAACGGGTAGGATCGGGCACGAGTTTTACTATTACCAAACTCAAACCAAAATCCTAGAACCCAAACTCAAACCCAAACACAAACCCTTATGGGCGATAAAATGAAATCCGTGTCGAAACCCATTGGGTTTCGGATTTATCCGAAACCCAAACTCAAACCCATTACTTACGTGAAATAACAACCTGTCCCAGAACCTACTTTCATAAAAAAAAAGTCAAATTCATAGAAGAAAAAAAACAAATACTATTCATAATTTCATCCATCACCAAAGTGAGACAACAATAGTTTAGAGTTTGCTTTCTCAAACCTGCAAGAGTACAATTAATCATCAAACACTAAGAACAAAGTTTATAAATATGTGCGTGTGCGTGTGCGTGTGTGTGTGGGCACAAATTTAACTAACACCAACCCAAACCCATAAACTGCTACAGTAACAGGCAGAACTCAAACCCAAACTCAAATCCAGTCAACTCGGATTTTGTCCGTCAAATCGGATCGGATTCGGGCGGGTACCCATGGGTTTGGGCAAAATTGCCATCCCTAAAGAAACAAAGTGTTAGTAAAGTATTGTTGACATATATATATATATATATATTCATTCGTATGAATTCTTTTTCTTATATGTTTGTTTTTTTTAGTCACTTACGTAACCATTGTTTTCTTTTAATTTTTCTTCTTTTTATATTTAGGAAGATAAAAATAATGATAATACTAATATCAATCACAAATATTCTTCACCAAAATAAACACATATTGTCTTATGATCGGAGAAATCAAATTCTCGCTCTAACCCTAGTAAGGGTTTTTTGATGTTCCTATGACGACGAGACGTCGTTATCAAATTTCTCCAAAAATGAATGAATCTTATGATGTCGTTCCGAAAAACGTTATGGCAAAAATTAGCTCATCTAATATGAGTCATAGACATATATTCTCATATAAAATCACACACCAAGCACAAAGAATACATCAATGTAAGCTTATTAGCGCTTATCACCCTTAAATCAATACATAACTAGTTAATTAATCGTATAGACTATTTGGGTCTTACATCGCCGACACAATTCGCCAACTCATCGCCTCTGTCAGGGCATTTTGACCTAAAAAGTCACCGTCACTGACATCGACGTCCATACATTACCAAAACTTAATACTACCTCTACCAAATAATTTCTCTTATAAAGACATTATATCACATATAGCGCAAACAATTTGTAGAATAATATTTAATATTATTATTTAAATAATAGGTCTTAAGTCGGGTCTTACAAAAAATGATATCAATAACATTTTAACAATTAAACGATTAGTAATATGTTGCGCTTTCAAGTGTTACAAGTAGGAGAATGTTGAAGATTCTTTAATTGATGATGAAGGAAATGCATATTCAACAACAATAAATATTTTTTTATTAGGATATTTTTTAATAATTTTTAATTAAAACTTGATAATTTTATTTACTTATGTTTGTGTTTAATTTATCATTTATTTATTTATGCATTGCATATTCCAGTCGTGCATGAAATGAGTTCAATAGTACTATTATTAATAGATAATAGATGTAATACTCATGTGATGCACATATTTATTTATAATACTTTCTAGAATTTTTGATATACATTACTTCATTATTTCAATATTAAAATAATTTCAACATTAAATATTATGATAATTTATAAATTTTAAAATGTAAAACATTATTGATATTTTCTAATTTCAGCCAATTAACTTTTTTATTATGTTTCCTTAATTTAATTTTACTTATATATATATATATGTATATATGTATATGTATGTTTCTATGTACTTAAATGATTTTCTTAAAATAATACGCACATATGTAATAGTTGAAACAAATTAACATAATATTATTTAAAATTTCCGAATATAGTTAGCGAGTTGTATTGTGTTAGTACTATTTTATTTTTGACACTTTTGATATATATATTTCATTTATTTATTTGATAACTTTTTATGATTGACAAGAAATATTTTAATTAATTTTAAAAGTGATTACTTACTTTGAAAATCAATAACGTAACTCAATAAATTATTGTGATGACTTTCCTCTTGTAACAAAAAAAAAATTGTGATGACTTACCTTATTAGTTAGTGACTCACTTAGAGGAGCATGACCCTGGGATAATTGCCTATTTATAACAATGATCCACACAAGCTAATGCATCATCCAAGGTACAATGTCTCTATTTCATAAAAGTTTTTTTTTAATTTGCTTACTTTTGCCAGTAGTATATGGTGGTATTTGGGACAAAACACATGTGAGAGTCACAAATAATTTGGTGGGGAATTTAGATCTGACACTTCACTGCAAATCTAAGGATGATGATCTTGGAGTGAAGGTTCTCCATCAAAATCAATTCTATGAATTTAGTTTCAGACCGAACATTTGGGGCACAACACTTTTTTATTGTAGCTTTCACTGGGAAAATACAACTAAAATGTTTGATATATACAAAGCACGCAAAGAGATTTCTGGAAATCATATCTATTGGTCTGTAATTCAAGATGGACCATGCTTCTATAAAGATCCAGACGATTTTCTAGCAGTGAGGTGTTATGACTGGAAATCATAGTGATTATAAATAGGTTGTGTTATATTTCAATCTATTTTGTATGTGATGGGATGGAATCAATAAAAAATATTAATGTTCTTTTTCTTGGTTAATTTGATCAATAAATTTTTATGTTAACTAATGTGCATGTACCGCCGATAGCAATGATACTAAATTCGATTAATATGTTAATTGTTATGAATAGGATGACCATTGGACCAAGCGCATGTACTCTTATCTCCTTATACTTGGCTCATTGACTAATGCTATAAATATAGAGGATGTTGCATCAAGCAACAAACCCTCATTCCATAGTTGTCTCTCTGCTCTTGCTTCTCTCTACCTCTTACTCCTCTCTTCTCATACTTCCATCATTTACTTATATTTTATTCATAACACGTTATCAGCACGACGGTCTCTACTTTCAAGCAAGTAAGCATCGAAAACTCATTTCTCTTCGTTTGCTCATCTACTTTACATTTTTTTATTGTAATATGATGATATGGTAATGTTCCATGATGCATAAGCTACATATCCGGAAGAATTGTAGTACAACATACTTAAAACATGAATTCTGACAATTCATGAACTATGGGTCGAGAAGAACCATAGTATGATGTACTCTAGCAATGAATCCAAAAGATTTATAACATAATATGAACTATGAGTCTAGAAGAACCATTGTATGATATACCCTAACTATGAATCTAAAAGATCCACAATACAAATAGAATATTTCTTCAAAAAGAAAAGGTGGAAATCACCCTGTATCTTCATTCGATGCCCATGATCAAAGTTTGTAACTTCATCTATTTCTTGGCTATCTTCATTTTAAGTTGAAATATTAGATCCAATATTTTTGAATGTCGTTAAAATTCTGGATAACAACGCAAGGGTGATGAAATGAAAAAAAAAAGTGAATTATTGGCTAAATTTTTGTGATGTGGAGGAGTGATTAAAGGAATGAGTATAAACATTATTTTAAATTCATTGTTAATGGTATTTGTGTCAATTATTTTTAATTATTTATGACTCATTAATGTCATTTGCAACTATCTTTATGGAGCACAATTGAATGACTAGTTTAATGATATTTTTTTTATTGACCGGTTATTAATATCATTTATTGTCATCTTTATATCACATATTATTAAGGGAATTGATCATGTACCTTATATTACATTACGATTTACGGATTGATTTATAATCATTACAAATCAGTTTTATTTTCTTCCGAGCATGTACCCTGAATTGGTGAACCATATTAGACTTTTCTAGTATCTTTATTTGGTATTTTCTTTTACTTTTGACGTTTTAATGCAGTCAATATATGTGAATGTCATTGCAATTTGTACAGTCTGTAAATTAAGTGTTATTTACTATCTGTTTTAATTGATTTTAATGTTATTTAATATTTTTCTCACGTGTTTTCTTGTTAGTCTTCATGATTATTTTTGTTCCACCGCTTCATAATAGTACTTTATAATAATTGTTTGCACTTAAATACTTTAAGTAATGATTTATCTTATTTTTCCTCTAATACATGTGTTATAATCCTAGTTTTGATTACTTATTGCATAGTTGTTTGGTTCATAATTGGTCATTGATTGATAAAATGGAACATGTTTTTAACCAGTTCCGGTTTCAATGTTCAAATATGAATATGAGAAATTATACATTGGAGATTCATCCATCACCTTGCAGACAACACAAGGCTAAAGAAGGATACATCAAGGGAGATAGAACAAAGCACATATCACTGAAGCTCTTCTTCATTCATGATCTACAAATGAATGGTGACATAGACATCCAACAAATTCGTTCAAGTGATAATTTAGCAGACTTATTTATGAAGGTTCTTTCAACAACAACATTTGAAAAGCTTGTGCGAAATATCTGAGTTCGTCGGTTGAAATATCTCAATTAAAATGCATTGTACTCTTTTTTCCTTAACCATATTTTTTTCCCATTGGGTTTTTCATGGTACGGTTTTTAATGAGGCAATGTACAAAGACAAGCTATAGAATGATGTACTCTTTTTCCTTCACTAGGTTTTTATCCCACTGGGTTTTTCCTATGAAGGTTTTAATGAGGCACATTCTTAAGAGGTTGTCATCCAGGGGGAGTGTTATGAATAGGATGGCCATTGGACCAAGCCCATGTACTCTTATCTCCTTATACTTGGCTCATTGACTAATAATATAAATATAGAGGAGGTTGCATCAAACAACATACCCTCATTCTATAGTATTCTATCTGGCTCTTGCTTCTCTATACCTCTAACTCCTCTCTTCTCCTATCTTCCATCATTTACTTATATTTTATTCATAACATTAATTACTATTTTATAATTTTTTGTTTAGTTTTTTTTTTGAAAGTGAAAATATATTAAAATAGATAGATAGTGGAGAAATAACCCCTCTCAACAATGGGTACAATACAATGACCAAATCAAAGAAAAAGCTGGCGAAAACACGCAATTACAAAATCCCCTAGCAGAGTATTGCTGTAGCAGTGCGACACCAAAAACCCCCCGAAGGAGAAATGTCTCCATTTGAATTCGTAAAACAACATTAACAAGTACAACTGCACGAAACCTACCAAAACAGAGACCCAACCCAAAAACCTAACCCACCAAGGACCTAGAACAATCGTCAAACCATCGGTGAGAGGACAACATGCAGAAATATGGAGAGAAGCAAATGCTGACCAGTTGAACGCGAAGTTAACAGAAATTGAGAATGACAGAGGACGACCACGCAATGGAAAAGATGAAGAAAAACGTGAGGAAGAAGAAGAAGAAACTGTGAGAAGAGAAAGAAGATCTGAAATGGTAAAAGTGAAATTGAAATGGGGTGATGAGTGGTTTGGAGGGAAAATTTGAGATGAAAGTGGGATTGTGGTGGTTTTAGGAAGCTATTTTTTTAAGAGTATTTTAATCTTTTCACACTTTTAAGAATAGTATAATTAGATGTGAGGGTGGTGATAATAACAATGCTCTTAATATAACACCGCAGAAAGCAGGAAACCAATTAAATTATGTGGAATGCTACAAGATGGAAAAACTTTGATTACTATTGGACCGTTTATGTAGTCTAAATTTTAAAAGTGATATACTTGTATATTTGAATAGACACATTAGCGTACAAAATCTTGTGCTGAACTAGAGATACCTTGGTTGAAAGGTGCGTCCTTCGGATTGACCAGATGGAAGGATACACAACCTTTCAAGTCTAGAGATTAGAAGTGAGTAGGCTTATATATCTAAATTGGCACATTAGACGTATACAACTATGAGATGAACTTGAGATATAGCCCCTCGAGTCTAAAGCTTGGATGCTAATGGACTTGTGTGTCAATAGGCCTGAAAGATAATTCACTAAAATATACATATTTTGCAAGGACAAAAATACTTATTTTCTTCAAGTATTCTTCAATCCTTCTTTTTACCTTCTCTTTAACCCCTTCCTTTTACACCATGGAGTTAGATAATTCATGTTCTTCTGCGAGAGCTTCCTCCCGTGGAGCTGGTGCCGATGGTTGTCGTGGTAAGGATAAGAGAAAGAGCCGGAAGGGGATTCTACTCCCTTCGCCTGTGCCGGTCCTCTACAGGATGAAAAATAAAGAGGTGAAAGATGATTATGAGTTTTGATTTCACGTGATACGACTTTTGCGGAAGTTTAATGTTACATTCATATATTTTGAAGTTGCGACTCATGTTTTTCATTTTTAAATATTTTTTTCTAATTATTTTTATTTTTTAGTTAGTCATCCTGTTAGTCTACCAACCCACCCAGATATGGGATGATCTAGCACTTCCAATCCATCTAAAAAAGCCAACAAACAAATTAAGAAAGAAAGTAGAGCAAAATGTTTCAAGCTTTAGCAGTGAGCTTTTTATAATTAGGAAAGATATACACGTCAAATTGGTTGTATGGACCATTTTATTGCCTTGATGAAGTACTTATACGAAAACTCTGGTATCGTTCACTATTGTTTACACAGAAAGAAGGCACACAAAAAACTTTCAAAGCCAAGGAGAATTGTAAATGGGAGTCACAACAGATTTAACTTGTAGATACTTGTGTAGTGCTTCCAATCCAAAATCTCTTCCAAATCCACTCATCTTGTAACCTCCATAAGGAATGTCATTCCCAAAGGCAAAGTAGCAGTTTATCCAAACAACGCCTGCACGAATGGACCTTGACACAGTGTTTGCTGTATCCAAGCTCTTGGTCACAATGCCTGCTGCTAGACCATATCTGGTATTGTTGGCACTTTTAATTCCTTCTTCTATAGTCCTGTTTTTCATTTTTCATCATTGAATTTAGTATTCATGAACAAAATCAGCAAAATAAAATAAAATTAATGGTACCAATAGTTATCAGACTACAATAGTAATAATAATAAATAGAATTAGGAGTAGGACTTACTTAAACTTCTTCAGGGCCATCACAGGGCCAAATATTTCATCCTGAACTATAAGCATGTCCTCCTAAAAACAGGTTATAATGAATAGAAAGGAAAAGAGAATGTGATGGTTAGTCATCTGAAATATATGCTAAAAGGGGATTGAAATAATTTGTCCCCTGTCTCATTCTCTATCTCACTAATATATGTCGATTAAAAATAATTATGCAAGTTTGTAACTGCCCCATGACGTCTTTTTAATTGAAATGACGAGATTTCATTGGTGGAACAGAAAATTGAGACACTATTTGGAGACAGAACATTTTTATCCTTTGTGGAATTACAATTCACCTTAACATTGGAGAAAATTGTAGGTTCAATGTAGTAGCCCTTGTTGCCCACTCTTTTACCCCCTGTCAAAAGGGTAGCCCCTTCTCTTTTTCCATGCTCAATATAAGAAAGTATTTTTTCAAATTGCTTTTTGTCAACCTGAAACAGGAAGAAACTCTTAGCCAACAGAGGAGGATTATAATAACTAGTCTTTTTTTTTTATATACATACAACCAAGTACAATGCTTGAAATCTAGTAGTTGGCGGGTTTTAAAAAACAAACAATTTTACACTTTGTGCTGCTATGTTCATACCTGAGGCCCTTGTTGAACTTTAGGATCAAAAGGATCACCAACTACCCAAGCTTTTGCTTTCTCCACCAACTTCTTCTCAAACTCATCATAGATTCCTTCCTGAACAAATACACGGGAGCCGGCAACACAAATTTCTCCCTGAAATCAAACAAGTATATAAAAGATTGTTAGAGAATTCATAATTGGGCTTATAATTTGTAATAAAGATTTGGATTTCATGAAAAAAACTTCACCTTGTTAAATAGAATGCCCAAGAGAGCAAGCTCAGCAGCTTTATCCACATCAGCATCATCAAAGATTACAAGGGGTGACTTGCCTCCTAATTCAAGTGAAACTGGTTTCAAATTACTCTTAGCAGCAGCTTGCATTACTTGTCTGCCTACTTCTGTTGAACCAGTGAAGCTGACCTACATATACACAATCAAGAAAATTCTGTTAGTTTTACTTTAAATCAAAGGTACTTCCAAATGATTGGTATTAAGGTTCCTTGTTGACCACAGGTATGGCTTGATAGATCCTTATAAAGAGTAGAGCAATCCACACTTTTAAACGAATTTTTGGAGTAGAGTTATGCCTAACCCGAATTCTAATATGATATTAGAGCCTAACTGATGACCCGAGTGTTTAAGCTATTTTTCTAGTTTATTTCCATGCATTTTGGCATATTATTTAGGATATTTTGGTCATTTTAGGTCACTTCATGATTATTCCATGCATTTTACTATTTTTATGTGGTTTTTAGTATTTTTATATATTTTTATGATTTTTATTTTGATTTATTAGGATTTAAGTTATTTTATTTTTAGTTGATATGTTTTATTTTGAGTTATTATCTTTTTAATATTTATTTTAATTTATTTTATCTTTTTAGGATTTTCAGAATAAAAGGAAAAGAGAAAATCAGGAAAATGGAGCTGATCCGGCGCTGCTGTTCCATGGAATTTACCATGCACCTGCGTGGATCCAACGGTTGGTGTTTTCTTCTTTGCCATGTGCTACAATCATGACGAAGGGCTACCATAAGAATGGTGGTGCGCGAAGTACTGGAATACACACTTAAAGTTCGGTCCAATTACAACGCGACACGTGGCAAGAGTTGGACCAAAAGCAAAATCTACAGAAAAGGTGATCACGTGATTGAAAACAGATTGTACTTGGGATAAAGACGAAAACGGAATGAAAGAAACGGAAATATATATATTGGAACCAGAGGAGAAAAACGGGATCAGTATTGAGAGCAGCAGCCGTTTTTGAGTTTTTTCCTGGAGTTAACCCTAGCACTTGAAGCTTTTTGAAGAACCTTTTTATTTCAATAAATTATTTGATCATGGAAGTCATGCTTGGCTAAACCTCCGTAGGTACTTGGAGTGTCTGATTTGACTCTTTTGATCTTATGTTTTGATATACTTTTTAGACTCATGAATCCTATTTTTATTTATGAATTTCTCATCTTTTATCTATGAATCTTTATGCATGAAGATTAACTTAATTTGCTATTTTGTATGCGATTGAGAAATCGGTATAAAATATGGATCCGGTGAGGAATTGATTAGGAACGCCTACGCCTTAGAGATAAGGGTAACTTCTAATTGTGTTGGCTAGTAACTAAGTGTTTTAATTCTCCAATTAAATTCGTCTAGGAACTAAGAGATTAGTGTTAGTAGTTTAATTGGAAGTTCTACGTAGTTAAGAGATTATCACGTAGAAACTTAGGCAAGCACCATAAATAAGTTAGATAATTCATGAGTTAATTAGTCTATTAAGAACATAAGTGAAATTGATGAAATCCTACCCCAGGTACTTCCCCTTTTGATTGTTTTCAATACTACGTACTTGCTTTTCACTTTACTTTGCAATTAATTAAGTTCGTTTCAACAACAATTATCCATCCCCAAACCTTTTTCCTTAGTCTTTTTAGTTATTTAATAAGTTAAATTGCTTTAGACGATCGCAATCCTTGAGTTCGATAATTTATTACTACTTAACGAATAGGTACACTTGCCTAGGAATTATCACTAACCCAAATTCGAGTTATGCCTAACTCGAATTCTAATAATCGGCATTTGAGTTACCTTATCAATGTCCATGTGAGAGCTTATTGCAGCACCTGCAGTGTGACCGAATCCGGGCACTACATTGAGCACTCCATCTGGAATTCCAGCCTTCAAAAGATAAAAACAAGCAAAACCAATATTCAGCTTTGCCCCAAGCAGTTAAGGCTATGTTTGGATACATGTTAGCGCTAGTGTAAACAGACATTAACATTCACTTCGAGATAAAAAGTGAATGGAAAATGAAAGTCTATTCATCTTACACTCAACTAGTATCCGGACACCCTCTAACTCGTGAAAGTCAATTATGATTGATAAGGAAATATGAAGCATTTGTTGGAGACATACCTGCTTAGCTAAATGAGCATAAAACAAAGCTGAAAGTGGTGTTTGTTCAGCAGGCTTGAGAACCATTGTGCAACCAGCAGCTAAGGAAGGACCAACCTTGGCAACAAACATGGTGCTAGGGAAGTTCCAGGGAATGATGTGTCCCACAACACCAATTGGTTCTAATAGAGTATACGCATGCATCTCCCGAGAATGTTTCAACACCTCACCATGAATTTTATCAGCAGCACCAGCATAGTACCGTATAGTGTTTGCTGCTCCAGGAATGTCAACGTTCTTACACCATTGGAATAACTTTCCAGCATCAATGGCATCTAGTGCTGCTATTTCTTCTATGTTTTGATCAATTAGCTCTGCCCATTTCATCATAATTCTTCCTCTTTCCTGATTATCAAACCACTTCATGTCAATTTTACTATGTAGCAACAAAAGAGGGAAATTGACATGAAAGTAAGAAACAAAAGGGGAAAACTCAAGTAATTTAATTTTAAACCCCTCCCTAGCTAAAAAATGTTAAAAGAAAATCCATTTTGGCGTGTTTACTAGTACTATAAATTATTTTGAATGATCTAGAGCTTAGTGGAAAAATTTGTTTCAATGGAACTTAAATGCAATTGAATCCACTACATGGTCCATGTCTTAAATGTGTATGGTACTTAAGTGTGCACAAACTGACTGGTTACCTGCTGTATTTAAAAACTAAAGATATCACCATCAGACCAAGGACCCAGTGGCAGTGGGAATGATGATGAATAATGTGAGTTTGTGTAATTAGTTTAATTAAAAGTTTACATTATGAATTAGTTATTATATGACTGATTGTTCATAGTTTTATTCAAGAAATTTATTGAAATAAACTCAAAAGTCTTTTATAGATAATTATAACTCTAAGAAGCTTACCAAAGTGACACTTTCTTCAGAAAAAAATAGAAGCAAAGATCTATAGTGGGATACTTAGTAAGATATGGTATTCCTCCGAGTCCTCCTACTGATTTCTTTAATAAATTTCTTAATTACTGAATAAATCATATTTTAATTTCAATTTTTTAAAATATTAAATGTATATTTTTCGATACAGCGGAAATCTATATTAAATGTATATTATTTCATTTAATACTTTTATAAGTATTAATAAATTAGTTATAAATTATAATCTATCAACTTCTCATTTCTTCTATTATCATCTCTCTCTAATTTATAGGCAGGGACGAAGGCAATCGCCCTCCAAGAGAATTTTTTTCTCAATAAAAAAATATTTAAATATTATTCCATCCTCCCCTAAAATTTGTATACACTCTGTTTGGAAAGTTGGAAAACAAGGGGGCTGGAAAACTATAGCATGGAAAGTGACTGGAAAACACTGTGCTAGTGTGTTTGTTTCACCCATGGAAAGGAAAACAAGGTGAAAACCGTACCACACACCTGCCGTTTAGAAATCACCGCAAGATAGCAAAGAAAATGAGCAGTGCATAGTGGAAAGTGTGCCAATTATAATTATACCCTCATTTTACTTTTTTTTTACAACCCTCATTTTACTTTAATAATGAATGGTTCATTTGGTTTTTAAAAATAATAATAAATTAACGTTCATATATTTTTACCTTAAAAAACGTTGATCTGTCTTATAATAATTAGAATTACAACTTCAGTAAATATAAAATGTCATAATTTAATTATAGTTCTATATAAAATGTATATTATTGCATTTTAAAATTATTTGAATTATTTATGAAACTTTTTTATATAAAGGGCAAAAGAGTAATTATATATTACACTTTTTTTTATTATTCTCACTTTTCCTTTCATTCCTCTTCCTTTTTCTCTCAAAACAAACAACTTTAAAATCATCTCATTTTCCCTCTATATTCTTTTCTCTTATATTCTTTTCTCTTATATTTCTTCCTCTCATTTTTCACTCTGCATCCAAACAGAGCGATAATATCTATTTCAATTATAAGGATCCATCTCCTTACCCAAATTTCCTAATCGGTGTGAGTGTATTGATATGGACAAATATTTATTGTTTTTAAAATGAGTCCTAAAGTACTGAAGTTGAATAGTATATATTGCTAATCAAGTTAAATTTCTCCAACTTAGAGTCGTAGACCGACATTTACGTTTGGACTATTTTTTTGGGGGGACTATTTCTCAGGTGCGAAGTCAGAGCACATGACATAACACATTCAGAGAACTTGTTAAACAAATACTCCATCTGAATATCTGATTATGAGGCTCTATGAATTCTCAACCAGGTTAAGACACAATAGGCATGTTTATTTTCTCATGCATCATGCCATCTTAATTCTTAAGTCCATATTCGACTTATTTCATAAGCTCGTTTGGATTTGCACCATAAGCGTGTTTGGATTTGCACCAATCACATTCATAGTTTTTTTTCGATACATCAGAAAACACAATCACATTCATATATAGTTGACGGTTGAAAACTAATTTCATTAAGATTCACATGTCACTTTAAAATGAATAGGTCTCTTTCAATAAAATTTTCTCCATATATACCACATAGGATGATTAAATGCTTTAAGAGTCCAGTCTACCACTACTGGGGTTGAATTGTTGGAGTAACATTTCTCTTTCAACATATATATATATGATACTACAGAAATTACAAATAATACTACCCTAATTTTAAAATATTTATCATTTAAAATAATTTATATCATTATATAAAAAATTATCAAAGGTCATTATAAGAGAATAAAGTTTAAAAGAGACAGGGGCCCCTATATAGCTTTCTTCTACTTCTTGGGTGTGGAGGGGTCAGCTAACATAAATAAGTGGGGGAATTGAAAGGAAGAAGTCAAGGAACCCCCTTCATATATGAAGGCTGAAGCTGCCCATGTGCAGTATCTTTCATTTTCTCTTTTGTGTGCATTAATTAACAAATGGATCACATGGATCATCTGAAATCTGGTAGTTTTAAGGGGATATACTTTGAAAATCTTAGAAAGCAGGATAAAACAAAGACTTAAATTAAATGAATAAAATTGTGTTTTTGACCATTTTTTATGGCCACGGTCATTGTATTTACTCAATTGGTGTCCAGTCTCCAATGCATTGAGTATAAACAAAGCTTAATTATCACAAAAATCCAATTCCAATTCCAAATAGTAAATACACAAGACAAGACAATAGTAACGTCCAGATTTCATGTTTCAAAGTTTGAAAAGACCAAAAGAAATATGTTTTCAATGTTTGAATTCTTCAAAACAATTTTAATGTTACTTATAAATTTGTACATGCTTGCCTCTAGATAATATTTTTTATTTGAATGATTTATGTAGAAATTTTAAAAACCTCAAAATAATAGAACTGCAATTATTCAAGTGACATAATCAACAAAAAAATAAATAAACAACTGCAAGTAGGGGATTTATGCATGATGCCCATCAGCACTTGATTAACTAGTCATATATAAATCCAAACTACATGCCAAATAGATAAACCATACATTATTCTAACAAGAGGGTCAAAGTTTGGATGCTCAACATTCTCATTCTAGAATTTATGTCTATTTCTTAAAAAATATTTCTAATACCGTTTATTTAATACACATGTAAAGATATAATTAATCTATGGAGATTGTAGGGTGGATAATTTTTTTAGTTGCTTACATATGACCAATTGCTTATAATAAGTTTTTTCTAATAAGATTTTAATAAGATTTTAATGAGGCTCATTCCCAAGTTTGGCCTTATAATGGTGGTTTTGTTATTGTTCCTATCTTCATAATAGGTTATTCTCATGTACTTTTTATCAATCAATAAATTATTTTTTTGTAAAAATAAATGTTAATATAATAATTTCTTAATTGGAAATCCTGAATCAACCATTAGTAATAGTGGACCATTAGTTTGGTTGCTTACCCTATACTTAACTTCAAGTCCCATTTAGATTTAACCCAAAAAAAAACTTTCCAAATAAGATTATCATTCTGACAAGTCAATTGGAGAAAAGCAAGTCAAATAAAACTAAAACTATAGTGGTAATGTCAAATGTGATATGCAGTTTTAGAAAGAGAGGTAAGAGAGACAATGATAACGTACAGCGCCAGGCATGCGAGGCCATGGACCGCTATCAAAAGCGACACGTGCCGCTTGGACAGCAACATCAATGTCTTCTTTTGTTCCCTCAGAGATCCTTGCAATCACCTCTTCTGTTCTTGGATCAATTGTCTCAAACTCCTTTCCTGTTTTTTTCATGACAACAAAAGCTTAATAACCACAACAAGACCACAAAAAGGTTCTAACAAATTATTTAAAGATAAAAATTAAAAGTTTAAGTACCTTTATCACTGTATAAAACATTTAATAATAAAAATGACTTTATCATGAATATTTCTATGACACATACTTGCATAGTGGCATGAATGAGAATCACATAAATGGATTATATGCTGTTTGAGCTTTTGTACTCTAGTAGTATAGTTTTTTTTGGAAATTACAGTTTTGGGGTACTTTTTTATTTATTTACCAATCTAGTATAAATCGCCACTGTCAGTGGCGATTCTATTTATTTATTTTTATTTTTTTAAAGAATCGCCAATAGTATTGACGTTTTCATTTTTTTTTCGTTTTTTATATAAATCGCCAACATGGTTGGCGTTTTCTAATTTTTTTTTTTTTTCTGACAATCGCCAACTATATTAGAGTTTTTTTACCTTTTTATGTTTTTTTAAATCGCCCACACATTTTTTTAATTTTTTTTAATTAGTAATTAAAATGGTATTTAATCAATTGATGCTCACACACAATTTTGTGTCATTACTCACTTTTACAGCACTTTGATAATAAATTATTTGGTCTACCAGCAAGTTCTCGCCTAAGCATGCAATTGGGACCTGAGTAAGATGGCCAATACTCTTCATCCCCAACTAAACTACGTAATGCATATGTTTATCTTTAAATATCGGTTCAAATATTTATGATTAAAGTGTTGTAAAAGTGAGTAATGACACAAAATTGTGTGTGAGTATCAATTGATTAAATACCATTTTAATTACTAATTTAAAAAAAATTAAAAAAACGTGTGGGTGATTTAAAAAAAAAGGTAAAAAACGCCAACATAGTTGGCGATTGTTAGAAAAACAAAAATAAAAAATAAGAAAGCGCCAACATGGTTGGCGATTTATATAAAAAATGAAAAAAAAAATGAAAACGCCAATGCTATTGGCGATTCTTTAAAAAAATTAAAAAAAATAAATAGATTCGTCACTGACAGTGGCGATTTATACTAGAAATAAAAGAAAAAGTACCCCAAAAGTGTAATTTCCAAAAAAAACTATACTACTAGAGTACAAAAGCCTTGAAAATGTTTTCATCCAACAGAGTTTTAAAATATTTTTTACATTTAGGACATTGAAATGTGTGATCTTGAAATTCAATGCTTCAAACAGGCTTTAAAAATGAAAACCAAACGTAGTTTAAATTATCGTTCGCACACACACACAATTTGAGTATAGACTATGATTGAATCATGAACCTCACTCTTCCAATTCATATGTCTATCTATCCGCGGCGGTTACCATTTATATTCATATATATCATCTAATTTTGATAAAATACATATTGATCGTACGGTTTAAATTGCGTGTAGCTAAGTGAATGCAGAGTATGTCCATGTCTCACAGGCCACAGCACCAAAATCAAATCCGAGAATCACGGGTGAGTGAGGGTAACCTTTATGATATCTAATAGTATTTACTGCTGCTTTACACTATAATACATAGTTTTCACCGTCATCTGTCTTTGGAATCGACGTGTGAAATTTCGTGTGTGTAGTGTATCACTATTCCATTTCCACGTGAAGGGAAAAAACAGGGGAAAAACAGAGGAAAGAAATTAAGTTGCAAACCAAGAGGGGAAATAGAGATAGATAACTAGCTAAGAACAAACATGGAAATTAGGTTTGGTTAAGAAGGTTACCTGAAAGGGAATCGACAAATTGTCCATTGATGAAGAGCTTGTTGAACTTGACGGTGGGGATTTGGAAGGAGTGGCCATTGGAGAGACCTGACATGGTTGTTTGTTTGTGTACCTATGGAATGAAAGTAGAGAGAAAATATCACAAGGCAATTGCAACTTGTTGGAGTTAATTAAGGCTTTGGTTTCTAAGAATTGGGAAGGGACTTCTTTTATACACACAGGAGCTATTAGATTCAACGAGTGGCCAGAGGGGCAAATGTATAAAATACCTTTTTGGTCTTATATGACACATGAGCCTGGCATCATAAATTATTTTGTCTAGAAACCACCCAATAATATTTTCTAGACTTTAATTGTTGGCATTGTTCCAATAAAATCACAATAATTTAGGTGTTTTCAATAATATTTTAATATCTATTTGAAAAATTTCCAATAATAAGACATGTTAAAATAGGGTCCAGTAAAAACTTTCCTTGGTAGTTAGGGTGTATTTGGAATTTTCTTGTTGTGGAGCTGGAAAAAACTATAAAAATTATCAATTAATATTATACTTAATTACTTTAGATAAACAAAAAAAAATTATTTTATTCCTGTAACAAAAAAAAATAAACAAAAAAAATTTAAATACAACTCTTCGTTCTTTCATAATTTTAAATTTATATTATTATATATTATTGTATTATCGATCATCTTTTCAGCAAATTCTTTTTTAAATATTTTCAACTAATAAATTTATGAGAAAGAATTTTTGATCTTGCTGCGAAGTCGAGTCTTAAAAACTTTCATTGAAATAAAAACTCGCTCCGCTGATATTGTTGAAACATGAAGCGTTAAAACAATATGTATCGATCTACCAATATGTGGAAAAATTGTTGCTTTTCTAATTTCATCTAACACGTTGGTAAAAATCGGATAAAGTGAGTATTTTTCCTAAATTAAGATCTCGAGAAACATCTGAATGATAATGACTTAGTTGAAATAACATACTCCTTTTTTATTCAAACTAGCTTGTTCCAGTATTAAGCTCATCCCAAATAGATCAATTCAATTATCTTGACTGCTTGTTGCTTTTGTACCTCATCGTGAATTTTTGGTGAAGGTCATACCACATTCATATGCTAACCATTTTTTTTTCTAAAACTCATGAAGTGCTACAACAAATATTAGTTAAAGTGGATGAGTAAATCAATGAATATTATAAGCAAATTTACATTCTAGAAAATCTACAAAGTTATTGGGGTCGGACTAAGAATATAAAAAAGTTCTATATAAAAATATATATAACCGACAAAAAATATATTCTTGAGGGGATTTGGACCCTACCTTTCCCTCCCTAGATAGGCCTCTGCCTGCAGCTCGTTGAGTTGTAAGGGAAATAGACACCACCACCGCGGTCTTGGTAATAAGAGGAAGACGATCCATACTTAGTTTCTGCTTTTGCGACAAATATGAAAATTTTACGTTGAGCAACTCTAATATGTAAATGGAGTTTATGCCCAGCTCGTTGAGTTTCAGGAGAAACATACACTACCATCGCGCCCTTGGCCACGAGAGTAAGAGGATCCACCACGTACTTAGTTTCTATTTCGACAACATATTTGAAACTTTTACGGTTAGTAATTCCGACATGTAAATTGAGTTTGTGACCAACTCGTTGATTTTTAGGGTAAACGGACACTCCCACCGCCTCGTGAACACGAGAGGAAGAGAAGTGACAACTAAGATTTTGCTTCGGCGATAGATCTTAAAATTTTACGGTGAGCAACTCCAACTGTAAATTGTTTGTGGCCAGCTTGTTGAGTTTTAGGGAAAACATGCACCACCACCCCGGTACTGACAACGAGAGGAAGATGATTCATTTAGGGATGTCAAAATTATCCACACCCAAGGATACCGACAGATAAAAACCCGCTATAAGTAAAATTACCCGCACCCACGGATTTCCACAAATTTATTTAATGGATATTTCCACTATCTATTTATTAATGGGGCAGGTACGGATATTGATGTATCCAGACCCATGGATACCCACCCAGTATATAAAATACTAAAATATATATATATATATATATATATATATATATATATATAAAGTCTAATATCTAATGAATTTGGTTGAGTTATAGTTCTCTTCAAGTAAACTTATACAATGGTAATGGTAAAAAAAAGTCCTTAGACTCAAAAAGGGGTGGAAAAGAAGTACTTCCCTTCACACATTGATTGACTATAAATTCCAATATTTTTATTTTTAATACTATTTTCGTTTGAACCCATGAGTGTTGGGTGCCAATGGTCCATGAATATCCACAAATATTTTAAAATTCGGTTAAAACTCGCTTAATGGATATTCATGTGGGTATAGAGCGGGTACAAGTATATATTTTTACCTGTGGAGCGGGTTGTGGGTATATACTATTCATGCCCACCCATACCATTAACGTCTCTAGATTCATTACTTAGTTTCTACTTCGATGATAAAGCCTCTGTATCTTTGTGTGAACTACCGCAATTTGATGAGAGAAGGAAGCGATGGTAGTGGTTGGTGGAGGATAAAGGAACACCCTGGTAACTATGTTCGAATACAGTGGCTCAAGGGACTACCTTAATAGGCTCAAGAATCACCGATGGTCCAAAAAAAAAAGAAACCATCCTGATTTTGCCAATTGAGTAGTAATTTCTAGTTTTTTTCCCCCTTTTCATAGAATAAAAAGTGGGTCCCGTGATATGAAAAAAAAAACAATTCTTGCTGAGAACTATATGTTTAATGACATATTTGAGTAGTACTTTGCTAGTGTTTTTTCTACCCCATTTTCAAATCAATTTATTTTTATGTTGATTTATTTATTTTACTATGGTCTAAATGTTTTTTGTTCACTATTCTGGAATGCAGTTATGCAGAAATCAATTATGACACAACTTCAAATTCTCCTCAACTTCCACTTCAAGCCTACACGATGCATCACCTCTTGTCGAGGGAATTATTCGTCCATCTCCACTGTTTTCTGCGGGTTTTAGTGAGAATAGTTGTGATCTTGGTCGCGATCTTCACCTCCATGTGGGGGTTCCATGTGGGGGTTGGTTTAAGACTAATTTTCTATCCCACCACTAGTTCATGAGCTACGAGGCCCATAACGATAGAGCTATAGTGACATCGAGCAGCGGTCGCAACGCGATGGTTGTGGGGTTTGATGCAAAAGTTTGGTTGGTGGTTTGGGTCGTAGGTATGATGAGCTTGATGGTAAATGGGGTTGTATGAGATTATTTTCTTATTTTAGAGGAGTCTAAAGGTGGTGTTAACGGGATTTGAAAACCTGATAAAGGTTTGGGAAGAAAAGGAAGCAGAATTTTATGAATTTTGGACAAGTCATTGATCTTATTTGTGTTTGAAAAATAAAGGTTTTGCTGTTATGTGTGTGATGGTGAAATTAAGCAAGAACGGTTCTGGTTCTGATGCGGGTAAGCGGGTATGGCCCGATCCGCGAATCCGATCAAACCAATCCGAACCGAACACATTATGGTGGGTTGGATTGGATCATCGGTTCAATTCGGATTTTTTTTACTGCATCTGATCACCATCGGTTCGGGTATCGGGTTTGGGGATTGAAAAACTGATACACCCGAACCAACCCAATGAATTGAGAATTGTTTTTTACATTCAGCCCAAACACTCCAACTCATTAAATTGCTATTTATATTTTTATTTGAGATGTTGGTTTTATGTGGATTATATAGATTATGTCATTATCGAATGTTTTGTTCGTTGAAAATGTTGGATTTTGCTATGTTCTTTATAATTTTTTACGTTTTTATAATAATTTTCGTGCAAATTTCTATATTGAAATCAGAAAATCTGAACCGACCCAAACCGAACATGATTGATTGGTTCGGACATTTAAATGCCCTAAATTCGAACCAATCCGGTCCAATTACACCCCTTATTCCTGAACAAGTGTTACAAGATAGCGGATGATGATTCCACCGACTCCATCATCTCTTGGACCAAACTAGGCATTGGGTTACGCTTGTGGAGGCTTATAATTGTGACTAGGGTTGAATGCTATTAGGGCACATAGGGTGGTGGAGGATGGGAGGGGTGGTGATCGATGGGAAAGAGAGGAGAAGATTTTGTGGCGGTGGTTGTGGGCTTGTGGCAGATGGGGAGGAGGTTGAGGTTGAGGGGAGGTGGGGTGGAGTCCTAGTATATAACTTAAATTGATTTGTGCCAGATTTGAATAATATTTTTTATAAAAAAAAAAAGACTTAACCTGCTCTATCAATAATAACATGTCAAAACTAAGGTGCTTGTGATTTTTTCCCCAACACATTAGAGGACTCGTACAAATATAATTTCAATAAAAAATAAAGAGCACGTGAACTAGGTTTGAATAAAGGTTCACAACAATTTCTTTTTGCACTCTAAATAGCGATGAAAATAGGTCAGGTTGCCGACAGAGGTCTATGACTTAGCCTACATCAAACTCAAGTCAGACCAGATCAAGTTAATAAATAGATAAGGCTAAGATTTTTCTAAAAGCTTGTTTAGTTAAAACGGTGCTTAGGTCACTCAAAAAGCCTTATGAGCCTATTAGGTCAGCCTATTTAAATAAATATAAAATTATATCTATTTTTTTCTCATTGGATTTTTATATTAATATCTTAAAATTATATCTTTATTGACTTATTTATATGCTTAATCATGCCAGATAATATAACAATTTAACCATATAAAAATCTCTATAGAAATAGACTGATAATCTATTTACTTTGACTTAGATGTTATATCAATTTTAATATATTTTAGCTCATTAGCCTATAAGGTTCTTGATATCTTTACAAATTAAATTTATCAACCAACTTGAATATCTTATTAAAAAGCACACTTTCAAAAGGTTTAGATTGAGCCTTAAAAGAATTTTTATAGAGTAATGATATATAGACACCTTATTTTTTAAACACTTCATTTCCACCTCTTTTTATTTCTATATCTCTCGTCTTATCATCTATCACATCTCATATTTTCTCTCTCTTACTTTTTCTTTTCTTCTTATCTCTCTCACCATTCCGCCTCTCCACCTCAAAAGAGAGGTGTGGATGAAACATTACTCATTTTTATAACAGATAACAAATCAGACTTAAAACATTAATTTTTTTAAGTAAATGACATCTGTCTAAGCCAAACTTAGTCTAGCCTATTTCTATCTCTAGCTCTAAACGAGCAACACGAGCAACGAATACATTTAATTTCAAAGCAAATTAGGTGATTACCTTTAAATTCCAAAGCAAAGCAGCACAAGCTTACGTATCATCTCTAACCAAACTAAAGGGAAAAAAAAATTGCGTATACATGTGTTAAACCTGACCTTCGTTGCTGTCGGTATTAGAAATCGATGATCCAGTTTTTGTTTTGATCTTTTGCTGATTAAATAAAGTCAAAATAATACAGTATTCCATATTTCATGATCAATTAGCCCTTGTGGGAATTATTTTACTTAGTTACTTTTATGTTCTTCATTGACTGGAGTAAGTCAAAATATACGCACATATATAATGGAAGAGTATTTTAAAATTGGACAGGAAAACTTAAAATAAAGATTAATTTATTTTTTTGCAATCAAGAATTGAAACTTGCAATGACCTACTATATATATTAAATATATTTGAAACGAATTTTTCATAACAAGTTACGACTTACGACAATATATATGTAGAAAAAACAATCAATATGACATAGTCATGACATAACGTGTAAAATACTCCATCATATGTCACTATCAATAAGCAAAAAAACAATCCATTACAGCTTTGAGATTTATTTCTATGCAGTAAGGTGTAAAATATTTTTATAAAAATCCATCTAATCAGATTTAAAGATTTGGAGAAAAAGCAGATTTTTTTATTAATCTAATTAATTCATATTGTGGATATTAATTCAAATATTAAATCTAGCTAATAGATAGTGATATAGTGCTATTAGATAGAGGCTAGAATAAAAGATAATAACTGATTTAGTTATTATGATAAGAAGTTATCTTTTAGTTATCTTCTAGTAAGTTAGGTCTTTTATATAAGACATGTATTGCTTTCAGTTTTAATTAAGTCAATAATATATATTCCCTCAATCTCTCTCTCTACTCTTTCACGTTATTTCTCTAGAGCACGTTCCGATTCTTGGACCTGCGGGTCGTGAAGATTGAAGCTGCGTGTTTCAATCTTGTTTAAACGGAGCCAAACACAACCTCTGATCGAAGCTGCGAGTTTCGAGGCCTGTGATAGGTTTGGTGGTTTAGGGTTGCTGTGAAACTGTGTGTTTCAAATCTGTTTGGCTCGGTTTTGTTGAAGTGCGATTCTGTGAGTCTCGTCCTTCATCAGAATTGTAATTCTGCGATTCTGAACTTAGTGGAAGCTGCGAGTTTCAGAGGTTCCTCCCCTACACGCTGTGAATCTCGATTTTGATCAAGAAACCAACCCTCACGATGGCAAGTAACAATCTGCCGGGAGTAAATCTCCCAGTTCTAACTGATAAGAATTGGGATCGATGGAATTCTCAGATGAAAGTTCTATTTGGGTTTCAAGATGTTCTTGATGTTATAGAGAATGGGTTTCAACCACTGACCCAAGACATGACTGAAGAACAGAAGACTCTTCATAACGATATGAAGAAGAAGGATTGTAAGGCGATGTTTCTCATTCATCAATGCGTGGATGATACGCATTTTGAAAAAATAGCAAATGCATCTTCAGCAAAGGAGATGTGGGACATTCTGCAGAAAGTTCATAGTGGCAGTGACAAGGTAAAGAAGGTAAAGTTGCAAACTCTTCGAAGACAGTATGAAGGTCTTCAGATGGAGGAGAATGAAAAGGTTGGTGAATACTTCACCAAGATCCTAACCATTGTCAATTTAATGAAGGGCTGTGGAGAAAAGATCACTGATGTGATGGTGATAGAGATAATCATGAGGTCCTTGGCTCCCAAATTTGACTACATCGTAGTGTCAATTGAGGAATCTAAAGATGTGGACAACATGAAGATAGAAGAGTTGCAGAGTTCATTGGAAGCACATGAGATGCGCCTTGCTGATCGTAATTCTGTGAAAGTTGCAGAACAAGCTTTGAAGGTTGGTCTGGACAATCATGATGGCAAAAAGAAGAAGTGGACAGGCAAAGGAAAGTCCGACAACAAGTCAAAGTGGTCTCAAGATAATTCTGACAAGCCAGAATCGTCCAAAAGGAGAGGTGAATCTGCAAAGAATGGTGGCAATCAGAGGAAGACTGATAAGAAGAATGTTGAATGCTACAAGTGTCACAAGATGGGACACTACTCCTATGAGTGTCGCGCTGGTAAACCAAAACAGCAGTAGAATGCACACAAGGAAGCTTATGCAACAAGGGAAGATTCTGATGAAGATCCTATAATGCTAATGGTCACAACAATGAATTCAACAGTGAGTGCTGAAACTGATGAGATATGGTACCTAGACTCAGGCTGTTCCAATCACATGACCAGCCACAATGAATGGTTGGTAGATCTGGACAAGACGAGGACTGGCAGAGTAAAATTTGTTGATAACAGGACACTTCAGATAAAAGGGAAAGGAGATGTAGTCATTCCAAGGAAGAATGGTAAGACTGCGGTTATCAAAGATGTTTTCTATGTTCCAGAGTTAAAGTGCAATTTGATGAGTATTGGTCAGCTAGTGGAGAAAGGGTACAACTTTGACACGAAGAATAGGAAGCTTCATCTGTATGATCCTGAGGAAAGGCTAGTTCTGAATGCTAATCTCACAAAGAACAAAACCTTTCAGGTCAATATGAAAGCTGCTGAAATCAAATGTTTTGCTGCACAAGAACCTGAAGAAGAATGTTGGACTTGGCACTCCAGGTATGGTCACTTGAACTTTAAAAGTTTGCATCAGTTAGGTGCCAAACACATGGTGTCCGGTTTGCCTGTTACTGCATTGCCTGAGAAAGTTTGTGAGGTTTGTATGGTTGGGAAACAAACCAGAAATTCTTTTCAGTCACAACTAGGAATGAGAGCTAAAGACATTCTAGAAGTTGTGCATTCTGATCTGTGTGGGCCATTTGAGGTTCCTTCATTAGGAGGAAACAAGTATTTCATGAGTTTTGTTGATGAGTACAGCAGGATGTTGTGGGTATATCTTATCAAGCAGAAGAGTGAAGCATTCTCAACATTTGTGAACTTTAAAGCTGCAGTTGAAAGGCAAAGTGGGAAGCTTCTCAAAACACTCAGAACTGATGGAGGAGGAGAGTACACTTCCAAGGAGTTCGCTGATTTTTGTTTGAAATGTGGTGTGCAACATGAAGTAACAGCCCCTTATACCCCACAACACAATGGTCTAGCAGAGAGAAGAAACAGAACCATCCTCAACATGACAAGGAGCATGCTGAAGGAGAAATTTCTGCCTCAAAGTTTTTGGGGAGAAGCAGTGGCAGTAGCTGCTTATATTCTTAACAGATGTCCAACAAAGAGGCTTCCAGAACAGGTTCCTGAGGAAATTTGGACTGGAAGTAAACCAAAGGTTAGTCATTTGAGGATTTTTGGTTCACTTTGTTATAAACACGTTCCAGATCAAAGGAGAAGCAAGCTACAAGACAAGAGTGAAGCAATGATCTTAGTTGGATATCATCCAACTGGTGCGTACAAGCTGTATGATCCAGCAAGAAAGAAGATGACTTTCAGCAGAGATGTCATGGTGCTTGAGAAAGAGCACTGGGACTGGAAGGAGAACAGAAGCAGTCTTAGAAGATTTGGACTTGATGTTCTGGGTGAGAACAATAATTTTGCACCTTTATCACATGTCCACCAAACTAATTCTGAGGCTTTACCACATGATGATCAGGCTGATTCAGATGGTTCTGCAGACCATGTTCCAAGACCTCAAAGGCAGAGAAATAGGCCTGAAAGATATAGTGAGTATCAGACAGTCCCTGACCATGCAGTTAATGATGAAGGCGATCTGATTCACTTTGCTTTGATGGCTGACGCTGAGCCATTGCATGTGGAGTAAGCTCTTGCGAAACCAGTTTGGAAGGCTGCTATGATTGATGAGTTGAAAGCAATTGAGAAAAATCAGACCTGGTCTCTGGTCCATTTACCTCCAAATAAGCACAAAATTGGGGTTAAATGGGTGTTCAAACAGAAGTTAAATCCTGATGGTTCTATTGCTAGGCAAGGCAAGGCTTGTGGCTAGAGGTTTTCTACAGAAACCTGGGCTGGATTATTCTGAGGTTTTCGCACCGGTGGCAAGGATAGAAACCATAAGACTAGTGGTTTCCATTGCTAGTGCGAGAAACTGGCCTATTTTTCAGCTTGATGTGAAATCTGCATTTCTGAATGGACCTTTGGAAGAAGAGGTTTATGTGAGTCAGCCTCCTGGATTTGAGATACAAGGAAAAGAGAACATGGTTTTCAAGCTCAGCAAAGCCTTATATGGCTTGAAGCAGGCCCCGCGAGCATGGAATAAGAGAATTGATGGTTTCCTCCTTCAACTCAAATTTCATAGGTGCTCTGTGGAGTATGGTGTGTATGTCAGAAAGAGTCATGGAGACACTGGTTTGCTACTCATCTGTCTATATGTAGATGATTTGTTGATAACTGGGTCAGATCCTAAAGAACTTGATGAGCTGAAGCAGATTCTGAAGTCTGAATTTGAGATGTCAGATTTAGGAAAGCTGAGTTACTTCCTGGGCATGCAATTCGAGTATACTGCAGCAGGAATTTTCATGTACCAGCAGAAGTACATCAAAGACATATTGAAGAGGTTCAACATGGGGAATTGTCATCCAGTAACAACTCCATCTGAAGTGAATATCAAGTTGAGGAGGGATGATGAAGGGGATGTTGATGCATCTCTGTACAAGCAACTTGTTGGTTCACTCAGATTTTTGTGCAACTCAAGGCCTGATATTTCCTATGGTGTAGGACTCATCAGCAAGTTCATGTGTGCACCTAAGAAATCACATTTGACTGCTGCCAAAAGAATTTTGCGGTATCTGCAGGGTACTACAGATTATGGAATATTGTTTCCAAGGCAGAAGAAGCTTGGAAAGGAGCTGGAACTGGTTGGCTACACAGATTCTGACTATAGTGGCGACTTGGATGACAGGAAAAGTACTTCTGGGTACTTGTTTCAGCTACATGGAGCTCCAATCTCTTGGACCTCAAAGAAGCAACCTGTCATAGCTCTTTCCTCATGTGAAGCTGAATACATAGCAGGGTCCTTTGCTGCCTGCCAGGCTGTTTGGCTTGAAGAACTGTTAAAAGAAATGAGTTTTGTGACTAAGAAGCCAATGGAGCTGATGGTTGACAACATCTCAGCGATTAGTCTTGCTAAAAATCCAATTTCTCATGGAAGAAGTAAGCACATTGAAGTCAGATTTCACTTTCTGCGTGAACAGGTGAATGGAGGGAAGCTGGAGCTGGTGTACTGCCCCACTGATGAGCAGAAGGCAGATATCTTCACCAAGCCTTTGAAGACTGAAAGATTTGTGATCTTAAGGAAAGAGATAGGTGTAGTATCTCTTGGGTATTTGAATTATGGGGGAGTATTGTGGATATTAATTCAAATATTAAATCTAGCTAATAGATAGTGATATAGTGCTATTAGATAGAGGCTAGAATAAAAGATAATAACTGATTTAGTTATTATGATAAGAAGTTATCTTTTAGTTATCTTCTAGTAAGTTAGGTCTTTTATATAAGACATGTATTGCTTTCAGTTTTAATTAAGTCAATAATATATTTTCCCTCAATCTCTCTCTCTACTCTTTCACGTTATTTCTCTATTTTCTCCAACAATTCATATGACATATTGTTTTTTTTTTTAACAAGATTTGACATCGTGTTAAAATCTAATTAGTCGATAGTAGTGTAAAAAACTTTACACCATTACATGTAGATGCAGGTTTTCTCTTACAACTTTTTCCTACAAATACAAAAGTGTCCCGGTTCTCAGTCTTAGATACATGATATGCAAAAACAAATATTCTATCATCATAATCAATAGTGACTAGTGAGCACAGAAAAATCAATCCCTAGCTAATTAAAATTTTAACTACATGTAGAACGTTGCTAACGTAGTGAGAACTGAGATGAATGTTTTGGTCCAACATGTTTCTTTCAATATATTTTGTTTATTGTTTTTGGACAAACAATATTTTTTTGTTCAACAGTGAAAAAGCAATTTTTGGTTAAGAAGACCTTGCATTGAAAGGGCTAAAAGCCCAAAGCACGCAAAGATTGTTGTAGTCTCTCTTTACGAAAGAAAAACCTAATAGCACCCTTTTGTCCGATCTGGATCCTCTCCAGCCCAAAATCCTCTCCAGCCTCTACGGCTCATTTATAGCCATAGATCAAAATAATTAATGGTTGAGATGTGTTGAGGTGAAAAAAGTAATTTAAACACTAAATTTTTTTAAGTGTGGTATACACTGCTGGACCCTCCTGCAGCTGGGCACAAAGCTTGGAGCAGAGTAGCCACTCTCTTTGGTGGGGGGGGGTCTCCTCACTCAGTTCGCGGTTCCTAATCCTCTAGAAGGCCTTTTCTTTTATTAGGTAAATGTTTTTCTCACAATAGGTGAGTTCTTTACCACATTAGGTGGTTTTGTTGCCCAATAAGTGAGTTTTTTCTCCTTCTTAATGTGGATCTTCTCTTTTTTCTGCTGCCACAACTAGCTCCCTCCACCCCATTTTATGCAGTTGTTGTTCCGCCACAGTCGTCGTTCGTCACCTTTGTTGTTCCACCTCTGCCATTGTGTTGCCTCCAATAGCCACTTCCTCCACCACATTGTGAGCACCAACTTCCTCTTCCCTCTCTGTTTCTTTACTATGGTTGGTTAGGTATTGGAGACCCCCAAAGGCTAAGGTTGGTATCTAACTTATTTCGTTATTTTTCACGGGCTCGATATAGCCTTCTTTAAAGGTTGTAGCAACCGAAGTTGCGACACACAATGTAAAAAAATCAATAAAGTGAATAATAAATTAATATGGTATAGTTCCCGTCAAAAAAAGATTAATAGTGTATGTACAGAGTTGTCACCAATTTATTTAGAGAAATGGGAACCATCAACAACATTATAGAACTGGTCTAACCAAGAGATTCAAATCCCAAGTCATTTACGCATAGGGAAGCACTGTAAACAATTTTCTTGGATTAATTGTGCAATTAGATATTTCCCTACATTAAGTCTAGAAGTATTTTTTTGACTGAGAAGGAATGGAGCACGTTTTACATTCCGGGTATATACAACTGATTTGATTTCAATCGGCGCATGTCTTTTTTTCATAATGCTGACTTCAGTTGGGCTCTCCTATTTCGTATGATTGCTTGGCAAATATTAAAGGATATATGTGATCTTGTCTTTAATAATCACATCAAAATGCCTTGTAGTATGTGTTTTTCCATCAATAATTGTACAACTAAGATAACCAAGAGTTTAGGCTTTCCAAATGATCTTTCAAACCTCCACAAGAAAGGAGAACCCAATTGCCAGGAAGAAGCTAAACCTGGCAATCTTTCAGATCATGCTACCTAGAAACTAAACCCTGATGGAAATGTTCACCATCATACTTGCAATGCAGCTTGTGGAGGGTTGATCAAGGATTGCAATGGGAACATCATTTAGGGTTTCACCAATAAGTTTAGCCAAGGTAATCTCCTAAGAGTTGAACTATGGGGTGTGTTAAAAGGGCTGAGACTACTAACCTATGATTTGGGACCTAGAAAAATTAAGATTGAGCTAGATTCTAAGGAAGCCCTGTGAGTCAATTGTTGTGAATTATCCTTTGGAGCATCCTTACTTAGACTTGATGAAGGAGATTTTCAAGCTTGGTTCACAAATTTGGAATGTCTCCTTCCACCATATTGTCATGGAAGCCAATCAGTGTGCTGAGATCCTTGTCAAATTTGGGCATGAAGTCCAAGATTTAGTTTTCAAGAGTGAGAATGTCCCTCCTTTTCTAGTTTATGTTTCAAGAAATGATGTAATATGGGTTTCTTCACCTAGACTTGTATAGAAGGGTATAAGTTAAAGGCCAAATTATAAAATAATAAAATTAGTATATTACTAAAGTTAACATTTTTATATTGAAATTAGGGTTGGGTGCTAAAAAAGAATTGAAAATTACTATTCTATCATGTCAGGATAATTTTATCTCAGCTCCCCTTCCAGGATAACTATTACACGTGATGAACATGATAGGATAAGGGACAGAATTGCATTATCTTATCCTGATAGCGCAAATAACAAATAAGTATTTTATCATATCTTGTCTGCTTATCATGTCCATCAAACGGATACACCATTTTTAAAGAAAATCGTTGATGCCTATAATGATTACTGATTTATGCAACTGTACATTGCAAGAATTTTTGTCCCACTGGATTTAATGAAAATACTTTAGTTGATTAGAAATTTATTTGACCCCGTAATAACTCATGCTTCTATTTTAACCTAGGGTGACTCTTTGTACATGTAATGTTGACCTTTCAAAATTGGGGAAACTAGGTTATGTTTCTATCCAAGCCATTCTTGGATGGATAACTAAGCGTTACTCACCATTGACCCTACGAGTACACTCAAGTGTTTAAATAGAATAAGCAGCCTCACCGAGATCATACCCACCACTCATCTCACCGGGTTATTACAAAGCAATATTAAGAGGCCATTTACAAAACCAGCACGAATGAATAAGACTGAAACAAAAACATACTTCTATGCTATATCTGCCATAGCCTTCTGCCTTCGTCCTCCAAGGTCCATGTCAGATTCACTTCAAAGTCTTGATGTTGCACTTTCAGAAGTAAATACTGACCAGGAACAACTTGCTGCGTTGTATGATGCCTTGACATTTCCACTATCAGCCTTCAACATCTAGCACCCCCAATATAAGTTAGAAATTTTAAAATAAGTATTGACTAATAGATCAGAAACTAAAGTTTTATAAAAATCAAGTTAGAGATAGACAAAAAAATAATTGCAAATATCAACGAGGAAATAAACCTAAAAATAGATAGAAAGTATAGTGTGAAAAGAACTAAATTAAAGTTAGATAAACACATGCATTTGACAAATATTTGTTATAAAAAATAGTTAAAATAGGTATTAAAAAATAGGTTTGAAAATATAGGTTTTAAAAACTAACTTAAAGTTAGATACTTAGATAAATGAATACACATATAAAAGACAGAAGGAATAGATTTAAAATGAATTTTTTTGAAGGTGATTTAAAATGAAGTCAACAAAGTTAAATAAAATCATTTCATAAAGTTAAATTTATATGTCATAAAATTTATATATCATCATGATTTAGGCATGACTCATCACAACTAAATTGCCAACCTAGGCTTTTAGTGGAAACCCCATGGCTATGGGGAGCTTGGAGGAGCTCAACCCATACTTGGTGATGCATGCACGACAGGGCCTGATGAACAAGACAATCTACAACTCAAGAGGATCAGCAACACATGCAAGACAAGATAACCCATATAACTTTTAACCCAACGGCAACAATGAAGCTCAAGCTTCATCATGTAGGCTACACTCAGGCTCATCAACAACAGGGGCTAAATGCGACTATTATGCTAAAATGCAAAAGGTGAGTGAAACTTACAAGTTTAGGTTTAGCAAGAAAAACTCACCTGCGGCCTTGCATGCAAGGGAAGAACTCGAATCCTCTCTTGCATGTGTGATCAGAGCATAAAAAGAATAGGGGGTGTAGAGAGCTCACTGAAAATGAAGAGAAGGAGTCGGAAAGCTCTCCGGAGTGGGGTGGTTCATGGCGATGGAGTCACCGAAGAAAAACTGACCGATCGGGCTTGTTGCCTTAAGCTTCCCGTTTCACTAAATATCAAGCAATAATCAGACATTTTGAATTAATAAAACCTATACAGGAAAGTATTGTGACTAAAACAGATTATGATAAAACAAACACTTTCAAGGAACACGCAAACGAAGTAAACAACATATTTGAAGGGAAAATATAAACTTTCAATAATTAATAATGAACAAGCAAACATATTTTGGAAAAATTTAGTCAAATAGTACTCTTACATAAAGGAGCCAACCCATTCCCTCTGCTGCAGCAATAGCAGCCCCTGCATCCACCAGTGCTTCTTCAGATGCTGGTTCTGAATCCTTTTGGATACATTCTTTCTTTGACTTGTGGCTTTTCTGTTTTTCATTTGAATAAACAAAACACATATGGTTTGTTAGAGTCTTAGGGACTTCTCTGATTTGAAATGAAAATTTTAAAAATCTTCTTTTATTCTCACATGTAAATAAAGCACATAATATTTAAACCTTACTTTTTCAGCAGCTTCATCAGACAGCTGTTGGTGTATGTTGTTTCAGGCATAGGTAACATAATCAGTTACTGTAGAGAAGTCCAAGACATCCTGCTCCATGTTCTGCAATTAGACACATAATTTAGCGAACAAGTAAAAACTACCTGAGTTTGGATCTTAGAGGAGTGCTAGCAACACTCTCTTTTCAACACTCTCAATGATTGGTTGAAATTCATGTGGGCCTCACTAAATTACAAGTGTGACTCATATTTTTAGTGGACCTCATTTGATTTTCAACCAATCAATAGGAGAATGTTGGAAAGAAAGAGTTAACGAGAGTGTCGCTAGCGTTTTTCTTGGATCTTAACATTGAATTAGATTATTGTAATATTTTACATCAGGATTCTCAAAGTGGAGGGAAATAATGTGTTTGGAAAGTCGCCTGTCAGTCTGTTTGTCAGCCTTGTGAAGGATTAAGTAGATAAAATCAAACCTGCAAGGAAAAAGATCAACTCAGTTCATTGTAACAATTACAAAATTATTAGTAACTTGAATTTATTTTTTCAAGGCATTAAAAAGCTCAATTTTAACCCATACTCCTCACACTATGGTTTGATAAAAAGAATTAACAGCGAATTCAATAACATGATTAATACTTCTTTTGTTTGACAATAAATCATAAACATTAAAGGCAAGGTGAAGGCAAAAAATTGCTCATAGTAATAAGCTTCCCAGTAGCAGGAATTGCATACATATGCAACCAAACCCAACATCTAGTTACCATAGTTCACAGCCAACATCTAACCTGGACAGAAGAGTGGGAAGAAGGTGTATATTGTCAATGACGGTCAAGCGAGGATTATATCGTGACCCACTTGGATTTGCACAAGCCAACATCGACATCCTAGCATTAAGGGAAGCAATAATGCCTGCCTTTGCTATTGAAACGGTTTGTTGTTGCATAACCTGGAATAAACAGAGGCAAGCTAGTCCATTAGATGTTCAAAAGTATACAGTTCATAGGTGATAGGTCACAGGCTTATTAGTATGGCAGGCCTTGTCATAATGTATATTTTAAACATAGCAAGTTTTGGAGAAAGGACAAATATGACTGCAGAAATACTTCATTAGCAAACATGCATAGACAAAAAAAAAGGTAATCAACCTCTTGTAACATGCTCCTGGCATTGTCAGACATTTCACCGAATTCATCTATATAGCAGATACCACGATCACTCAAAACTAGGGCAGCACTCTCAAGAACCTGAAGATAAAGCAGAAATAATTAGGGTCCACCAAATTTCTTGTACAGAAGGCAATTAAAAAAATAAAAAAATGTATTATGTCCTCACAGTTTCCCCTGTTTCAGGATATTTGGTCACATAAGCTGTCTGTCCAACAGCAGAACTCCTTCCACTTGTGTGAATGCCACGTGGAGATAATTTGTGTATGTACTGTAGTAGTTGGGACTTGCTTGTCCCAGGATCACCAACGAGAAGAATATTTATATCACCACCGAAGCTAGCACCGGATACCAACGTCAAAGCATTGCCACTAAAAAGCTGCAACAAAATAAAAATTAGCATCCTCCGGAAACCAGTCAACCAATCGATGAATGCATAGCTAGAGAGAAAGATGTGTAACCTGACATAGAAGATCTTTCTTCACATCATCTATCTCCTAGATGTTTGGCGCTAATTACTCTGTCAGACTTTCATATATATCCGGATCTTTTGACAGCTCCTTCAGTTTAGCCACCTGCAACTCGAACAAACAAACACACAATTAGCAAGGGCATAAAGCAAGAAGTGGATTTCATAGAAGATAGATACAAACTGTACCTTCTCTTTATCAAAGGTAACTTCTGCTTTTTTCCCTGGGTATTTTCAACCTCCGTAGTATCCTCTATCAGCATCCTGGACTCAACGAACTTCTTTATGTGAAGACAATCAATATATATTTACAACATGAAGGGGACAAAACAGAAACATTGAGCAGACAAAATAGAAAATGTCAGAATGGAGCTCTAAATGTTAAATGAATTAAGAGCATAATGCATACCTTGAATAATGACTTGGAAGTTCTCTGAGTTGGCCCAACCCTGACACTCATATAGCTCTATAAATACCAGTCACCTGATGCACAAGAAAAGACATGATGGGATAATTAAGCAAAAGCAGAGATGGATATTTATCTGTCAGAAAGTATGTCATAGTATATTCTCTCACCTAAACTCTGTCACCTGGCTTTCCAGCATCTACCAGCTTGTCCTGCATCAGCAAGCTAACTGTGTGAAGCATTCCTCCTTCAGGTATCTATCTCATCAGGAGTCTCCTGGAGCCTCACAATTAGCTTATCCGAAAACCTGATTTTTTATAACAAATCAGTTAATTGCAGTTTTATAGCTATCAAACCTGAAATTCAAGCCCTTAATTTCTACACATAGCAGAACAGTTAAACTTTTTGATAAGCAAGCTGAATAGTTACACAATCAAGATTATTATTTAATACAATCATGAACCCATGTATTACGTATCATTTAAATCTATCCATTGTTCTTCAATTGAACCAATATACATATGTTAACCACTTGACACAAGAAGCATAGTTCTTAACCTTCTAGATATAACTAACCCTTGTCACTTGTATTTTAGGATGAGCATGAACTTTAATTGAGTTGTCACACTGGACTCAAAATGGACTCAATATATTAATTTTAATCATTAACAGCAGGTTAATTTTATTTGTAAACATAAGAAATAATTCAAGCATCTTTATAACAATTTCAAAGGCATTACTGGATTTCATGTTAGCTTTTGGTTTCAAAAGGTAAATCGAGAAGAAGATGAGTTTCAGAAGATTAACTTCTGTAGCCAATCATTTGCCTAACTTTTACTTGGCCAGGAAAATTTCAGTTCTGCCATTGATTTCTCACAGTCAAGAGCAAAAACCAAAAGAAACTGAATAACTTCCATGCACACATAGTATATCAACAAAAGAATAAAAGAAATAGGAAATTTGCTTCAACATCAGGCTCCCTCAAGGTCTTCCTTAAACAAATAAACCATAGGTGTGCATTACCTGCATTGGTTGTGAACCAGTGTTCCCTTCCCTCAAGCATAAAGTAGGTTCAGTAATCCGCCCTAAAAGTCACAATGCTCAGCAAAACATTAAATATACAAAAAGGGTCATGGGATTACCTCTCTACAGCAACTGGTTCAGAGCAGAATCCACACACAAGACACCTAAATATAGCTCTCCTTATTTCCGCTATGATTGAGCTACATCGTATAATCATTCCTTGAAAAGAAGCCTATCAGTCGATTTGCCTGCAATAAGACACAATTTGAAATTACAGTGGGGGCAGACGTAAAAATCCAAGTTTGAATGTGCTTATCGAACATGGAATTCATTCAGATGGTCGTGAATATCTGGACAAACCGCCCCCCGTGGATCTAGGGACTCGTATAGATGATTTCCGACAATAGGGCCAGTCCTCAAATTATCATTATTCAAAAGGCAACAAGGGTCCATAATCAGAATTAGCATTCTCATGACTTCAGGGTCATTGTTCACATGATTAACCATCTCGTTTTAGGGACTAGTTTTAGGGACTCGCGTTGATGATTTCCATCAATAGGGACAGCCCTCAAATTATCATTATTTGAAGGCCAACAAGGGTCCATAATCAGAATTAGCATTCTCACGACTTTAGGGTCACTGTTCACTTGATTCACAATCTCGTTTTAGGGGCTCGAATTGATGATTTCCAACAAAAGTGTCAGCTCTCAAATTGTCAGTATCTAAAACACAACAAGGGTCCATACTCAGAATTAACATTCTCGCGACTTCAGAGTCATTGTCTACATGATTAACCATCTTGTTTTAGGGGCTCGCATTAAAAGGGTTCATAATCAGAATTAACACTCTCACGACTTCAGAGTCATTGTTCACATGATCAAAAAGGTTAGCCCTTCAATTATAATTATCTGAAAGGCAACAAGGGTTCATAACCATAATTAGCATTTTCGCGACTTTAGGGTCATTGTTCACATGACAAACCATCTCCTTTTAGGGACTCGCATTGATGTTCTCCATCAAAAAGGCCAGCACTCACATTATCATTATCCAAAAGGCAACAAGGGTCCATAATCAGAATGAATTAGCATTATCGCGATTTAAGGGTCATTGTTCATATGATTAACCATCTCGATTTAGGGACTCGCATTAATGATTTCCATCAAAAGTGTCAGCCCTCAAGTTATCATTATCCGAAAGGCAACAAGGGTCCATCATCAGAATTAGCATTCTCGCGACTTTAGGGTCATTGTTCACATGATTAACCATCTCATTTTACGGACTCGCATTGATGATTTCTATCAAAAGGGTCAGCCATACAATTATCATATTATACGAAAGGCAACATGGGTCCATAATCATAATTAGCATTCTCGCGACTTTAGGGTCATTGTTCACATGATTAACCATCTCGTTTTAGGGCCTCGCATTGATGATTTTCATCAAAAGGGCCAGCCCTCACATTATCATTATCCGAAAGGCAACAAGGGTCCACAATCCGAATTAGCATTATCACGAAATAAGGGTCATTGTTCACATGATTAACCATCTCATTTTAGGGACTCGTTTTAGGGGCTCACATTGATGATTTCCATCAAAAGTGTCGGCCGTCAAATTATCATTATCCGAAAGGCAACAAGGGTCTATAATCAGAATAAGCATTCTCGCGACTTTAGGGTCATTGTTCACATGATTAACCATCTCGTTTTAGGGACTCGCATTGATGATTTCCATCAAAAGGGTCAGCCCTCACATTATCATTATTCGAAAGGCAACAAGGGTCCATAATCCGAATAAGCATTCTCACGAATTTATGGTCATTAGTCACATGATTAACCATATCGTTTTAGGGACCCACATTGATGATTTCCGTCAAAAGGGTCAGCCCTCAAATTATCATTATCCGGAAGGCAACAAGGGTCCGTAATCAAAATTAGCATTCTCACAAGTTCAGGGTCATTGTTCACATGATTCACCATCTCTTTTTAGGGATTCGCATCGATGATTTCCATCAAAAGGGTCAGCCCTCACATTATCATTATCCGAAAGGCAACAAGGGTCAATAATCCAAATTAGCATTCTCACGACTTTAGGGTCATTGTTCACATGATTAACCATCTCATTTTACGGACTCGTTTTAGGGACTCACATTGATGATTTCCATCAAAAGTGTCGGCCGTCAAATTATCATTATCCGAAAGGCAACAAGGGTCCATAATCAGAATAAGCATTCTCGCGACTTTAGGGTCATTGTTCACATGATTAACCATCTCGTTTTAGGGACTCGCATTGATGATTTCCATCAAAAGGGTCAGCCCTCACATTATCATTATTCGAAAGGCAACAAGGGTCCATAATCCGAATAAGCATTCTCACGAATTTATGGTCATTAGTCACATGATTAACCATCTCGTTTTAGGGACCCACATTGATGATTTCCGTCAAAAGGGTCAGCCCTCAAATTATCATTATCCGGAAGGCAACAAGGGTCTGTAATCAAAATTAGCATTCTCACAAGTTCAGGGTCATTGTTCACATGATTCACCATCTCTTTTTAGGGATTCGCATCGATGATTTCCATCAAAAGGGTTAAGGGCCAGCCCTCACATTATCATTATCCGAAAGGCAACAAGGGTCAATAATCCAAATTAGCATTCTCACGACTTTAGGGTCATTGTTCACATGATTAACCATCTCATTTTACGGACTCGTTTTAGGGACTCACATTGATGATTTCCATCAAAAGTGTCGTCCGTCAAATTATCATTATCCGAAAGGCAACAAGGGTTCATAATCCGAATAAGCATTCTCGCGACTTTAGGGTCATTGTTCAGATGATTAACCATCGCGTTTTAGGGACTCGCATTGATGATTTCCATCAAAAGGGTCAACCCTCACATTATCATTATCCGAAAGGCAACAAGGGTCCATAATCCGAATTAGCATTCTCATTTCTCTCGACTTTAGGGTCATTGTTCACACGATTAACCATCTCGTTTTAGGGACTCGTTTTAGGGACTTACATTGATGATTTCCGTCAAAAGGGACAGCCCTCAAATTATCATTATATGTAAGGCAACAAGGGTCCATAATCAAAATTAGCATTCTCGCAACTTTAGGGCCATTGCTCACATGATTAACCATCTCATTTTAGGGACTTGTTTTAGAGACTCATATTGATGATTTCCGTCAAAAGGGTCAGCCCTCAAATTATCATTATCCGAAAGGCAACAAGGGTCAATAATTAGAATTAGCATACTCAACTTCAGGGTCATTGTTCACATGATTAACCATCTCGTTTTAGGGACTCACACAAAAAATACACAACTAAGTCTAGGCAAATAAACACAGAAAAAGCACACAAAAAATCCAGAAGTAAATCATATTAGCCAACACAGAATTGCACACACATTCTAATATACCTTGATGTAACGCTCCTCAACTAGTCGTGACATGTGCAACTTCCGATGGACATTCCAGAACAAAGCTATGCATCCAACAAGTTGTTAAATCTTAAGAGTGTTAACATGTTTACTCATTGATAATAGAAATATATGCATTAGAGTCTGCCTTAGAGAAAGGAATACCATGGCAAAAATGGGTAAAATAACTAGAATATGCTGTGAGATTCACTGACGAAACGCAAGCATATGACTTGTAATGCTCTGCCAGCAAATTGGGATACTTGAACTCCTTCACCCTACAAGAGACAGAAGTAAACATCCTGAGCAGCAGTTTAGTTTAGCCTCTTAAGAAACACATGCTTAAAAGTCGAGAAGATATTATACCATTGAGAGTTTAACCTCATTTCCAATACGTTAACCATTGTATCAACTGCTCTTTGTTTTGAATAATTATAAACTGCATTGTCCACTTCCACATTTACCATGTGCTCAAAATGATTCACAAATCATCTTCATGAACCTGAGATGAAAATACAGATGGGAATTTGAAATCAGCAACAATAAAATAAGTAAAGAAAAAGCTATAGTTCAGATTAGTAGCAAAAACTGCTAACAGAGATACATCATATAAGAAATAGGGAAAAGGCTAAAAACTGCATAAGGTCCAGAATTTAGCTTCTAAAACCTTCTAGAAAGTGGCAAATTAAGTAAACAGACCAGCAACAAACATGAACCCGTCCTGATCAATTCAAATATAGCGCCTGCCAAGATCCCCAAATCTCACGAAACAGCACCCGGAGTTTATTCAAGAAGCAACAACCACCAGCCTATCAACACCCAACAGGAAACTTCTCCCCCCACTAGAGATAAACGAAAATTGCAGAGCAAATACTCAACATTATAGACACTGCAGACACATAATTAGGTTTCCAAACCACTCATAAAAAGATGCAGAAAAAGCTCTGTTTGGCTTTTAACCAAAGCCACGATCTGAAGAGAATTGAGTCTACTACCTTTTCTATATCCACCTCTTCTCCCTTGAAAATCACACAAATTATTTGAGACTACAATATTAAATGGATTATACAAGGCAGAGAATGAACTCACAAGTAAATTATTAGAGGTACTATGATATGAAGCAGAAAAATATCACATGGAGCTCGCATTAAAAAGGCAAGAATGATATATAGCATTTCAAAATAAAACACAGAAATTATCAATTTGGACATCTTTGTATTTTAATTTTCCATCAACTAACTATCAACTGATTTTTCTCAGCACTTGATACCAAGGAGAATTGATTCTCAGAGAAACCCTAAAACCCTAAGCCAACAGAAGAAAACAAACAGTAGTCCAAAATTTCAAGATTAATTCCAAAATTTCAAGAAAACCCACAATTCACAGAAAGTCACACACGATGATTTGCAATTGCAAGTTTAGTCCCGAAATCTCCCAAGAAAACCCAGAAATTGAAGACGATAACGAATCGCAAACCTGAAAGTTGGAAAGCAGCACCATCATCGCTCACTCGAAGAAGCTGAATGGGAAGCGCGGGAGAAGAAGGATTTTGTGCCCTACGGCTACCAATGTGAGTTGTGTTTTAACCTTGCCGAATATATATATATGTTTGCTTTCCCCGTACAAGTTACGCAACCGCGTATTTTTTTATTTTTTATTTTTTCGTAACCGCTTAAATAAGGAAATAAAGATTTTTTTTTGAAAGTAAGGAAATAAAGATTTAATTAAGCCTTAGATGATTAAAATAAGTTAAATATTTTTATAATTTTATATTAAAATTGAATAAAATTTATTTCAATATAAAGTAACTAGGGTTTTAGTGTTTTATAGATATAAAAAGGAAATTAATGTATTTTTAATGAAATAATAAGGATAAAAATGAGAAAAAATTTAATAAGTTTTTAGTTATAAGTTACCTCAGTTAGTTTATTAAAAGAACTTTAAGCTACTGACCAAACAAGATTTAATCACTGTATTTTACAAGATTTCCTTTTTTATATTTGTCGTGGGATTTAATCACTGTATTTTACAAGATTTTAAATACTTTTTTTTTGAAAGAAAGATTTTAAATACTAATTATGATATTCATGTCAGATGAAATTGTCATCTTAAATATTTTATTAACTTAAATATATAAATTTATTATTCGATTAATATAATAAATAGTTAAAAATGGAAAATATAAAATGTAATAAAATTTTAAATACCTATCAAACACATTTAACAGTTTAGGTGAAAAAATATTCTAAGCTTTCACCATGCAGCAAAACCACCACTTAATCAAGGTGATGGTTTGGCATTGGGCAACCTCCCTAATGGAAATTATACGCAATATAGCTCGTACCGGGCATGTCGACTGAGTATGTGGGTGTTGTGGTGGTTGAGTGGCTCTTAATATTGAGGAGAGTTTTCCAAGGTGACGTTTTGTGGCCGAACATAACGTGACATAACAGAACGGAACGGGACAGAACATGATGAAACATGACAATAATGTTTTTTGTACTGCCATAAGTTTAATTACATATACAACCTAATAAGCTAATTAAGATTTTGTTTGTTTCAGATAAAAAATTGGAATTTTAACCTCTCCGAATAAAAGATTAATTTTAGAGATTTTGGGAAAAACATAAAATGATTTATGTTTGGCTCCATAAAAAATGATTTTTTAATTGAAAAAATGATTTTTCTAAAAATAAACTGAAACAAACGCACTCTAAAGTTGTTTTTTTAAATAATCCGCTTTCAGCTTTTTGTAAAATAATGATTTTTTTAAAAGTTGAAACAAACATAAAAATAATGTGATTTTTCCAAAAAAAAAAAGGCTGAAACAAACACACTCTAAAGTAGTTTCTTCCAAATAATATGCTTTTTTGTCTCCGTAGAATAGCTCAAGTGGTAGGAGCTGAGAGATATATGAGTTGGGTGGTCCAGGGATTGATTCCTGGTCGGTATAATGCAATTTATCTTTCCGATGTACCAAAAAAATAATATGCTTTCTGCTTTTTGTAAAATAATGATTTATTGAAAAACTGAAACACACATAAAAATGATAAAAGTGATTTTTTCTAAAAATAATAAAACAAAGACACTCTAAAGTAACTTTTCCAAATAATATGCTTTCAACATTTTGTAAAATAATGATTTATTGAAAATCTGAAAATAATATAAAAATGAAAAAGTGATTTTTATATTAATAATAAGTTGAAGCAAATTTACTCTAAAGTAACTTTTCCAAATGATATACTTCCAGTTTTTTGTAAAATAATGATTTTTTCAAAAGCTGAAAGAAACATAAAAATGAAAAAAGTGGTTTAAAAAAAAAAGCTGAAACAAGTTTTAAAGTAACTTTTCTAAATATTCTGCTTTTAGCTTTTTGTAAAATAATGATTTTTTGAAAAGCTGAAACAAACATAAAAATGAAAAAGAGATTTTTCTAAAAATAAGCTGAAACAAATGCACTCAAATTAGCTCTTTTGTCATTGTTTAAAAAAAGTGATTGTACTTTTAAAAAATAATTGATTTTAATTTAAGTGATTTTTTTGAAAAGTGAAAATTTATTTTAAGTTTGCCAACAAATATAGGAAGTGATTTTAAACGGTTTAGATATAAATGATTTCAAATAAAAATTAGGGACATTTTTTACGGTGTAAAATTTTTAAGTGGTTGTTCTGTTGCGTCTTCTACTGTTTCATAGAACCAAAGTGTCTTGTTTTAGGAGTTTTTTATCTTGTTGCGTTCCGTCCTAAAATCACGACAAACATATATAGAACGAAACTCATATGTCATGTTTCGTTCCTTTCTCACTTGTCTACCAAACGCTACCTAGAGAATCCTGGTCCAAGATGTTGGTAGCATCAAATTTATGGTATATTTCTTCCTGGATGTTGTCTAAATTAATTTTAGGAGGAACTTCTTATATAAGCCAAGAACGAAATACAATGATATTACAGAAAGTTCATTTAAATATGCTCCTGCAAATGCCAAGAGAACACCATATCCATGTCTTCTAGCAATATTTGTAAATTCTCTTGCTGTTACCCTGAGCTAAAATGACAGAAATAAGTTATTCTTTATGGGAAGGATTGGCTCTCATGCCTTAATCAGTGTACAAAACCAAACCAAGAATACTTGTTTTCACATATTAGATTAAAAATTCCTGCATTATACAATAAAACACTATTTTTTTTTTTATAATTTGGAGGGCAAAAGCCCATACAATAAAACACTATAGTGTAACTTGATGAAGCTATTCAAATATAATATAAGTAGATCACATTGAATAATTTTTATTGTACTCTCTCAATGTTTTGTACATTTATTCATTGAAAAAATGTACCTCTATTTTAAATCAGATACAAATATTTGTGGTCAGAAGCATCTTACATTACTAAAAAACACAAAGAAACAAGCTTAGCTACAAGCATCTTTATTTCCTTATATATGATCTTATATATGTAGACAACATTTATCTCTTCATTCTGAAGTACTCATTTTTCAAATGAAAAAACACAATTTGCAATTCATTGTGGCTACAGAATCATGGCATCATGCAAGTTTTTGGTTGGTTTAACTTTTGGGATCATCTTGATTTTCACATGAATAGAACACGTTGTGAAATGGGAACGCTAATAATAACCCAAGAAATTAAACCTCGCCAAAGTTAGGCCAAATTAATTGGAACGTGGTGCACATTGACATCCACGGCCAATTGGGTCCTCTCAATTATATTGGATTCGTAACACCTTATTATGTCAAGTGGTTGGCCGTGAAAATTGGAGCATGGTGAATTGGGAAAATATTTAAATGAACTACGTATCCCTTTACGTCACCAGTTCCATTATGACGCCATTCGCCTCCGTCCATGGTGCCCCTAAATAAATAGTATTGGTTGATATGAGTGATTAGCCATTGAAAAAAAAAATAACTTTGTTAGGTAGAAAATCATGAGTGAGCAGAACATAAAGGTTGGTGTAAATATTAGTTTGGTGAAAGAAATATGTGTATATATGATTAGAATGGAAAAGAATGAACATCATAACATTTTATTATAATATTTGATTTTTAAATATTGGTGGGAGTTATATAAGGAGAGCTGGAGAGGTGATTTTTCTTAGCTAAAATTAATCACGTCCATAATTACCACTGCAATTTTTAATTCGAAAAAATTAAAAAAATTAGATTCAATGTACATTAAAAAAAAATAACATTGAAGAAGCTAATTCATGGGTATTAAGTATTAACCCAACTTTACCATTTCCACTTCCACATCACACTAGTTTTGGTTCGGATTTAAGTCTAAACTAATAAATAAGTCTTTATAAAAAGTAGAACAATCATCAACCTCTAAACTAAGACTAGCCTTAAACTAATTATTGAATGTCATATATGAATTCTAAGATAGTATTATATCATAAACTATTTTATATGGGTTTTAGTATATTCACACAACTTTCTCTTCTATTTCATTTCCAACCAATTTTTTTGCATATCTCTTTTTCTATCAAATTACATATCATAATATCATATCTCTAACTTCTATTTCTATCTCTCTCAACTAGGTGTGAGGTGTTAGAGTGATGCAATGAAATGCGAGACTCTCATAGCCTGATGGTTCATGATGGGGTTTGAGAGTTCACCATCCACATTGAGCTATATAAGTGATTTGGACATCAACCATACATTGATCACAAAACCTTAAGATAATGAGTGAGTCATTCCACTTATAAATTGTTCAACACTTGCTTATCCATCTATGAAATATTTCATTCACACTAGTATACTTCAAAACTCTCATTCAAGTGTGATTTTTCTATTTTTTACTTCCCTTCAAGTCTAACTAACTTGTTCATTTTTATCCTTTTTTTTATCGAGGCTTTTTTTTTCGGGGCTTTTTCCCTTTCTTTTTTACGCTCATTGAGTACTTTTTTTTTTATGGAAATCATTGAGTACTTTACTTTGCGCATTCATTTATCAAGTGTTGGGACTCAACATTAATGAAGTACATCATCTTAGACTTTCACTTGCTTATTCATCCAATGCAAGACTTATTTCATTTTACACTTATATAATTCAATAAAGTGTGAGTGAAATGAGTGAAGTGTTAACCGATTTTTATTAATTAGTTCTATATCCCCCTATATTAAATCTTCAGATTCACTAGAAATATGATGAATAATATTTTATGACTTATCCTTTGAAAGCCATAAAAATTGCTAATGAATGATTAAATAAGAACTGGCGCAGGAAATTGGTAATTTGGAACAAATCAATTATCATGAGTCTAACACGTGAACCATCAATATTTCCTTCCACATCCATTTTTCAGTTTTTACTTTGGTTTTCCACCACTCTTTACATTTCCCACAAATTCTGACTCTGGTGTGGCATTTAAAGTGGAAAATGAAAAAATGAACAAAAATTCTAAACCCCATATATAAAAAGGGAAACAAAGAAGTAAAAAACTTGAAAACCCCTTGAGTTTTGATACTTTTCTACCCATTCTTGTTACCTACCCATGAGTATATATGAATTGTGATCTTCTTTTGGTGAACCACCATTCCACATCTTCATAACTGCAATAAATAAACATGATGCAAGCTCAAATGTGAGTGAGATATGCACGTGTGTGTTCATTGTTCAATAGTATAAATAACTCTTTACTCTTGCATCCCCTTCACAGACAAAAGCCAAAACCACACTCCCTCAAATTAACTACAATTGCTCTCTAGAGATGGCAAATCTCAGCAATGGCCTCTGCCATATAAACTCCTTTGTCAACATTCCAACAGTGAAGTTTACAAAGCTTTTCATCAATGGAGAATTCGTGGATTCAGTTTCAGGTTCTAACTTCTAACAGTAAAGTTTCTTTGAATATATAATTGTTACAAAAATAAGCAAGATTTTACACAGGAGTGACAGGACTAAGAAAATTTTAATACACTTTTTTTTTGAAACCTTGCCAAATAATAGTAGGGTAATGATTCCAATTTTTTTTTTTAAAATCAAACAATTAAGTCAAATTGTTACTAATATGTATTTTGGACTTTTGAAAAAAAAATAAAGGAAAAACGTTTGAGACAGTTGATCCAAGAACAGAGGAAGTGATTACAGAGATAGCAGAGGCTACCAAAGAAGATGTTGATATTGCTGTGAAGGCTGCACGTAAAGCATTCGATTCTGGTTCATGGCCACGCATGACTGGTGCTGTAAGTTCAGATCTTCACCCTCTATTTCTATTATTATGGATTACAAATAAGGCATTCATCATTATCCAGGAAAAAAAAAACCAGTAGTTGTGGATTTTCAAGGTGAAAAGTTGCATGTTGAGTATTATAAACTATTTGAATACAAATAGCATATAAACTATTTCCATTACTGCTTTTTTTTTAATATTTATATGATGGTATGGTCTATGAGAAATTGAGAACTATTTTAGTTGGTTGCTTTCCATGGTGATAAAAAGAAAAAAAATTGCAGCAACACACTCATTTAAGCATACTCTAACATACTCCATGTGATGGGTTTATTTTCCTAAAAGTCAATATATTTACCTAAATAGTATGTTTAAAAGAGTATCGTGGTAGCATTTCTCAAATAGAAAATATATAAAAAATAGAGTATGTTAAAGGATCAAATATCATAAATTGAAGATTAACAATTTTTCTCCCAAACATAAGCAGTGTTTCTCAAGTAGGGAGTAACATGTATTAATTAATTAATATGGTGTGGTCATGGGATATTTGTTTGTTAGGGGAGAGCAAAGATTATGCTGAAGTGGGCAGAGCTAATAGAACAGAACATAGAAGAATTAGCAGCATTGGACACCATTGATGGTGGGAAGCTATACAGTTGGTGTAAGGCTGTGGACATTCCTGAAGCCGCCAACCTCCTGCGTTACTATGCTGGTGCTGCTGATAAAATCCATGGAGATGTGTGCAAAACTTCCAGGGACCTCCACTTGTATACTTTAATGGAACCGGTTGGTGTAGTTGGACACATTATTCCTTGGAATTTCCCCACCATCATGTTCTTTGGTAAGGTCAGCCCTGCCTTAGCTGCTGGCTGCACCGTGATCCTCAAGCCTGCTGAGCAAACACCACTCTCAGCACTCTTCTATGCTCATCTTGCAAAGCAGGTATGGTTTATCAAAATTGGATGAGTTTCTTATTAAATATAGTTCCTAATTCATTCAGAAACATTAGCATATTAGATATCCTGGTAATTTTATTAATCTGTGTTTGGTTCTACATTTAAGAGTCCTAGAATCAGCTCTCATTGTTCGGAATAGCTTTTAGGTGGTCATATAGGTGTTTAACAAATCGATTTCAAGAACTGATTTCAGTCCCAAAATAAATTTTGCGGAGAAGCTACTAGCTAGAGAGAGTAGCTTCTGTGGTGACAATTGCAGAATATCATAACATTACCCTATAGAAATTACTTTTTCCATAAATTTATCCTAAAATTAATCACTTACTTCGCTTCACTTCCAACTCACTTTTAGTGTAATCAATAAATTTAATCAAAATCAATTCTATCGCCGACAACCCTGATGGCCTGATCTAAACGCGCACCTAAATCCTAATATCACTAATACATGGATGAAAATAAAAATATAAGCTGACTGGTTTTTCTTGTTTTCCCTTTTGATGAAGGCTGGTATCCCAGATGGAGTGCTCAATGTAGTACCCGGATTTGGTTCAATTGCTGGAGCTGCAATTACCTCACATATGGACATTGATGCTGTAATTTGAAAGTGCACTGTATATTTCATACCAACTAGGCACCGGCAATCACTAAGTTTGCTTTGATTTTGTTATGTTACAGGTCAGTTTTACAGGTTCATCAGAAACAGGTCGTCAAGTAATGATGGCTGCAGCCATGAGCAATTTGAAACCTGTTTCGCTCGAATTAGGAGGCAAGTCACCGGTCTTGATTTTCGATGATGCTGATGTAGACAAAGCTGTTGAACTTGCTCTCTTTGGCATCCTGCACAACAAGGTATAGTTTCTTTCAAGAAACATAAAAAAGAACTAAGACTTATTATACCTCTACACTCTAGTAACTAACTCTGTAATTTTCAGGGAGAAGTCTGTGTTGCATTCTCCAGAGTTTTTGTCCAGGAAGGGATTTATGATGAGTTTGAGAAGAAGGTGGTGGAGAAGGCAAAAACTTGGGTAGTGGGAGACCCTTTTGATCCTAAAGTTCAGCAAGGCCCCCAAGTAAGGATACTTCAAAGGAGCATAAAATGCACAAAATTGAGTGTGTTTGGTTTGGGAGACCCCAGAATCAAATCTGACATAGTAAAATCAATTGTGAATGACTATATAGAAGTTTGGAAGTCATTTTTGAGATTTGATATCAGTCCCAAATCAAATTTGCTAGAAACTAGAGAGTAACTTTTGCATTGGAGATGATCAATTGTGAGATTTTACAACTTGATTTCACAGCAATACCCTGCAAAAGTCATTCATAAATGCATCCCAACATAAATCACGTTACTCTTAAGTCTTAACCCACTTTTACTATAATCAATGTTACCAAAATTAGTTTTATCCAAAATCAATTGTGAAAACACTGATCCAAACACGCACTGAAGTATTTTATTTTATTTCAATTTTCATGTAGTTGCTTGCAGAAAAAGAAAAAGGTTAACATGATTCTCCTCTGCACTTGGTTTTCTATGCAGACTAGTAAGGCACAATTTGATAAAATCCTTTCCTATATTGAGCATGGAGTGAATGAAGGAGCCACACTGTTGACTGGGGGCAAGACAGTGGGAAACAAGGGATACTATATTGGACCTACTATCTTTTCCAATGTTAAGGTGTATTTCAACTTTACCTCAAGCATGAAACTTGGCTATCTTTATCATAACTGAACAACTGACCTAAATATTTTTATTTATTCATTTTGAAAATTGTGTGTAGGAGGACATGGTGATAGCAAAAGATGAAATATTTGGACCTGTGATGGTACTTTCTAAGTTCAAGTGAGTACCCATGTTATTCTCCTTTTCCTTTTTCACTCAGCATAAACTTATTGAATGATAGGAACCTTTGAGAGAACCATACTACAAAAGTTAGTCGTACAATAGCCCTTTGACTAGTCCCCAATGTCAAAGGACATGTGGAAGACTCTGTTACCAATTGATAAGAATTTTGGGAGAACCTTATCACAATTACAATGTCATATTTCTCATACGAGATTTAAGTTTCATAACGTTGCAATTGGATCCTAACATAAAACTAATTTGGCATATGTACAACAGGATCATTGAGGAAGCAATTGAAAAAGCTAACAGCACAAGATACGGCCTAGCAGCAGGGATTGTGACCAAGAACTTGGACATTGCCAACACTGTCTCGAGGTCGATCCGTGCCGGCATCATTTGGATCAACTGCTTCTTTGCCTTTGACATTGACTGCCCTTTTGGAGGGTATAAGATGAGTGGATTTGGAAGAGATTATGGACTGGAAGCACTTCACAAGTATCTTCAAGTTAAATCAGTTGCAACTCCAATTTACAATTCACCATGGCTTTGAAAGTTTCATATGTTTTTGTAAACACTAAACATAAAAGTGTCTTTCACTGCTTAAGTTTTTTTCCCTCTCTTCTGGATTCTGAATAATAAAAGTTTTTGGCGTTATCTGGTAATAATAGTGTATACAAGTCCTTTAAGAAGTTAAACAACTCACATGAATAACTTAAACAATTAAGTCCTTTAAGAAGTTGACTAATATATGATGCTATTCGATTTTTTCCCCCATTTGTTTCATGGTATGGTTTTCAGGGCTCAAGGGCTGCTCTAAAAATTGCTGTACAGAACGTTAGAGTAAACGCAAACGTGATTTTACGAATCTCAATTGAACCATACATACATACATACAAGTATACAGCAACAGAGAACAGAGAAAAGAAGAAAGAGACTTGTTCTCCAAAGGAGATGTATCAAAGAATAATATTGTATATTTGTATTTCATCACTAGTAATTACAACAAAAAATCCTGGAATTCCCTCAAAAAAAATATTAAGAGAAAATACAAAAAAATAAAATCAATGGAGCATGTATGTGATTCCCAACGCCACCAGCATAAGCAAGTAAGCAATTCCTTGATCAATTGCAGTGCCTGTCATAAATAAAAACAATATTAAATTAACAATTAGAAAGAAGGAGGAGTTTTCTTACTGCATAAATTAAAAAATGATGACAATAACAAAAAAAATCTACTGAAGAAGAAAATTGGAAACTTTTTTTCACTTACCATCACTGGTAGGAGCAGGTGCTGGGGAAAGATCCAAGTTCTGAGCTTGACCCAGATGAGAGATTGCCATGATGAACAAACTGATAAATATTGGGAAGGTGAGAAGTCTTAGAGGACTCATGCAAACTATATTTTCCGAGAAAGTGGCAAGAAAATGCTGGAAAAATTGAGCAGATTGACACAGGGAAACTTAGGAAATTTCAAAAGTGTGTTTGGAGAGAAAGAAAGAAGGGTGGGTGGTATTTATAGGTGAGGGGCAAAAGAGGAAAGTCAAAGGTGGTGGGCGTGTCTTAACTGTATCTCTGTGCCGTACAAGATTGAAGAGCTATATTCTCAAGCAACAATCAAAGATTCAACCTAGGTTTCTAGAATCAGTTATCATGGTCAGTCTAGAAAATCATCTCCTAATTCAATAGGAGTAATCACCATTTTGGTCCCTAAGAAAGTAGGCACCGGTCATATTAGTCCATAGAGATCATTAATGGTTAAAAAAATCCTTGTAAGTGTTAACGTCGGTCATAGTAGTCCCTATCTAAGTTTGACCGTTAGTCCCTGGAACAGAAAGTGCTCATGTGTCACGTTATGTGCCACGTAGGTTTCAATTTAGTCCCCGACGTTATCAATTTAGTCCCTAGGTAATTAAATTTAATTAAAATAATGAGTTAAAAAAATAAAAATACAAGAATAGAAAATCTTAATTAAAAAATAAAAAATAAGCCAAATAATTAAAATCTGATCGCCGTTTCAGATCTGCCTTCACTACAAGCACACATCTCTTCCTCTGCCTACACTCCACCACCCTCCCTTCACCACGACCACCACAAGATCTGTTTCCTCCACCCCAGTCACCAGCAACAGAGCCGCACCCCCATAGCCACAACCTTCCTCGCTCTCACCTTCTACGCTGCCTCTGTTCGATGCCGACGACCTTCCTCGAACCGGCAAGGAGCGTGGAAGCGTGGTGGTGGCGCGGTTGCAGATGAGCGGCGTGAGAGGAACATAGAGAGTATGCGACTGGGAAGGAGGAGTGGAGCGTGGTGGCGATGCAACAAATCTGACGAGGTGTGTGGCGGTGGCAAGCAGAGGAGCGTGGTGGTGGCGATTTTGAAGGGAGGAAGGGAGGTGATGGTGGGTGGGTTTGGGGTTGGTTCTGGATTTGCTGGGTTTTGAAGAAAAGAGGAGTGGGAGGTAGAGGGAGTGATGGGTTTGCTGGGTGAAAACAGTTCAAACAACATTCAAACGTTTCTTGCTAGTGTTTGTGGAATTAACACAGTCATTCTGGGTCATTCTGAATGTAAAGTTGAGATATATGTTCATTTTGCTTCATTTCAATAAAGCTATGCTTGCTTTCTTTCTCCTAGTCAATTGACTTGCTTATTTTCATGGTTTTGAACAGAAAAACCATTTGTCTGGATTGTGAAAATCTTATTTAAAGCTTACATTTGATACCGTGCAACAATTGATGAACACGGTTTAATAGGGACCCTTTAATGGTTGCTTTGTTTGCATCTAATTTCTGAGGTAACGTTGCCATGACAAAATCCAGTAAATGAATTGAATGAAGAGTGTGGTAGAAAAACAAGCTTGAGGGTTGGGGGTTGATGTTTTTCTTAAACAGGATTTGGGTGGGATGAATTTGGGTTGAAGATGATGGGAAGGATGAAGATGGGATTAATTTGGGTTGTATTTTTATTTTTTTAACTCATTATTTTAATTAAATTTAATTACCTAGGAACTAAATTGATAACGTCGGGGACTAAATTGAAACCTACGTGGCACATAACGTGACACATGAGCACTTTCCGTTCCAGGGACTAACGGTCAAACTTAGATAGGGACTACTATGACCGACGTCAATACTTACAGGGATTTTTTTAACCATTAATGATCTCTAGGGACTAATATGACCGGTGACTACTTTCTTAGGGACCAAAATGGTGATTCACTCAATTGAATAGCAATCCTCCACTATTAATATCCTGCAAATTCATGATTTTATCAGTATATTAATTTATCTTTTTATCCACTATTTTCATGTTAAATTTCAATCTTTGTTTTTATTCTCGTCAATTTACATCAGATAAAAAATTAAATTAAATCAAATAAGAAATAAGAAATGAGGTTTATACAATTTTATTCAACTAAGAGATAAGGTTTGGAGATAAAAAAACAATTATCATGATTTGAAATTGAATGTTTTACCGGATTAAATTAAAATTCTAATTTTTTGAGATACTAAAAAATAAGAAGTTATATATTGGAAATAAAGAAAGTTGAGTTGTTTGTAAGTGAAAACAACTTATACAGATCTAATGCCTTAATAGTTTTAGTGAAAGATGTGGTGTTTAGTTCACTTGTTTGCTCTCTAAGCCCAACGTGAGATCTCTCAGTAAGGACGTATCTAGGGAGGGGCAGCCAATAACCTCGCCCTCCCTAACATGTTTAAGTCTTAATCAGGCGCGGCCTATATGATGTTGTATATTTTCTAAAATGTATGTATTCTTATTATGTTCATTATTTTAGTCATCCATTTTAATTAATATTTATTGTAGCAGCTAGAGAAGTTGATGAAATTCACAAGTTTTTTAAAAATGGAATCGGTGATACTCTTTGTCAAGCCTTAGAACGATGATCTCAAGATATAGTTGATATTTTGAATCTTGTGTCAACAACTAAATATCTTCTTGTGTTATACTTCTTTTTTAATGCGTCATACGCTTACACCACAACAAGCTTTCGCGACAAGAGGACCATCACATTGTGATTCTATATGAGTAGTAACATAGAGAAAAGTACCCATACTCGAGCGAGCAACCATTCCAAAGCCTGTGTGGAAGCTTGCCTCGTCCAATCTTGCATCTACATTTTGCTTAATCTAAATGCAAATAAAAAAGATGAGGGAGACGGCAACACCCGTGACCCACCTCGTCCATCTTGCATCTACATTTTACTTAATCTAAATGCAAATAAAAAAGATGAGGGAGACGGCAACACCCGTAACCCACCTCGTCCATCTTGCATCTACATTTTACTTAATCTAAATGCAAATAAAAAAGATGAGGGAGACGGCAACACCCGTGACCCACCTCAGCAGGGCCGGCCCAAGGGCCAAGCCACCAAAGCAAGGGCTTTAGGCCACTAAAAAAAAACTAATTTTTACTAAGAAGAGAAAAAGGCCTCCAATTTTTTTTTACTAAGTAAAAAAAGACCCCAAACATTTTAATAAATAAATATTTCTTTAGGTAAAAAGACCTCATTTCAAAATTTACTTTAAACCTTGTGTAGTGTTGGGCTACCCTCGCAGCAGGTTCCTCCACTGCTTATAATGATAATATTGATTAACTTCTTACAGCTTTGACCAATTTGTATACGTGCGCGAAGTGGGAATTGATTAATGGTTATTTTGTGTAAGGCTCGAAAAGAAAAATGAAAATAATGTGATGGCATTTGATTTTTTCAATTTGCCGACTATACTACATTACTATACTATACTTTTCTCACGGAGAAAAAGTAAATCGCGTTAATATATTGGAGAGTTGAAAAAATATCCACCGAAACAAAGGAGAACAGAAAAGAAGAAAGAAACCATCCTCTGAAGTAAATGTATAAAAGAATAGTATACTAAATTTCATTAATAATAATAATTACAAAAAAATCATGGAATTTCCCTCGCCAAATATCAGGAGAAAATACAAAATAAAATAAAATCAATGGAGCATGTATGTGATTCCCAGCGCCACAACCATAAGCAAGTAAGCAATTCCTTGATCAATTGCAGTGCCTGTCATAAATAAAAAACAATATTAAATTAACAATTATAAAGAAAAAGGAGTTTTCTTACTGCATAAATTAAGAAGAATAATGGACAAAAAATAAAAAAACTGTGAAATGAAGAATTGGGAAAGTTTTTCACTTACCATCACTAGTAGGAGCAGGTGCTGGTGAAAGATCCAAATCCTGAGCTTGACCCAGATGAGAGATTGCCATGATCAACAAACTGAGAAATATTGGGAAGGTGAGAAGCCTTAGAGGACTCATTTCCAAATAATATTTTCCAAGAAAAAGAAGTGAGAAAATTTAATTAATGCCGGAAAAGTTGAGCAAATCAACACTGGGAAACTGAGAAATTTTCTAAAGTGTGATGTGTTTGATGAGAGGAAAATAAGGGTGCGTGGTATTTATAGGTGAGGGAGAGAAGAAGAAGAAGGGATGAAATGAGGAAGGTGGCTGCGGAGAAATTTCAAAGAAAGAAAAGTGAGTTACGTTTGAAGACGCGTCAGCGATTTCGACTGGGTTGGCGACTCGTTGACTCAGGTAGGGACAGCACATCACACGAAGGAAAAATTAAGGAGAGTTGAAGAAATTGTATGCATGTCATGCTCTTACATGTGTCTATTTATTTTAATTTTAATTTTTGTACTACCTAACACATTTGGATTCTCAAGCAACAGCCATCAAATATTCAACCCCAAAGTTTTCTAGAATCAGTTACCATGGTCAGTCTAGAAAATTATTGCATATTGATTATTGAATATATACTAGTTTATTCACTATTGTATGACTTGGATTGGGTCAAGCGTGCTTCCAAGCAGAACGACCCAAAAACCAAGTAAGGAAGCCCAAAAGGTAGACAACCAAGCATGAAGTGGAGTCCAGATTCATCCCCCTTTTCTCCCCAAGAATAGTCATATTTGTTATTATAATTCCCCTTGATTTCCTCCCTAAATCATGTAACCTAGTCAACTCATTCAATGCATTTATTATTAGGGTTATGAGTTCACCATCTATATAAGAGGGAGCTTATGATGTATAATACATGTTCTCTATTACCACAATATTACTCTTGAGCTTCTTTGCTCTACCCTAGGATTTTATTCCAGAACATTGGCGCCCACCGTGTGGCTCGGTAAAACTTTCCTCGGCCCCAAGTGATCCTGATATTGACATACCACCTCTAAGGGTCCTTGCATGTTGTGCTCCATCTCGATCATAATCATATGCTGGTTTTTGTTGTGCATCTTCTCAATCTATGCTGATTTTTGGTTTTCATGATGAACTTACTCTTCACTTGATTTTCCTCTTGCTAGCTTCGTTCTTCTTTATTATTATAGTTACTAAAATAATTAGATGTGCAGTTTTATTTCAACTAGTTTTTATTCTGTGTCAAAATAACTATTTCTCCTTAGAGTGACAAGGAAAATCAACTCTTCAACGGCAAGCTTGGGATAAAAAGAGCAACAGATTACCATGGTAACCAGTGGAAGAAGACCTTGTTCGATCACACATCTGTGAGCGGCTGCGGAAGCATAAGCAGCGGTAAGAACTCCACGAAAAAACCCCAAGCGGAGCAATAATTGGTCGGCCAACACATCTATATCTCTCCCTAATCAACTTCACCCATGCTTAGGGACGTTTCAATTTAATTCTTTGAAGAATTACTCGATTTCAGCAATGACTGGTTCATTATTTTTAATTAAGCATGATACTTGCCAGGTTTATTATCATACTTTTATTTCTATTTGATTTAGAAGATTTATAAGAATAAGACGTAATTTTATCTAAATAAAATTTTTCATAAATTGAGGGGTATTATTTGTTGCTTTGATTTTTTCGGCCAGATTTGTTTGATTGGATACCGTTTTCATTCAAGACAATTGAAGTGAATTAACATGATTTATGCGTCAGTTTCTGAAGAATTTGATTATTGTATGAATTCATTAACCTGTGAATTAGACTGCAATAATTGTCACTTATAAGGCACAACCTTCCTTTTGTGTATGTGATGTCATTTAAATATTGGAATTGAATTGATTTGATTAAGTCAACCTTGCTGTTCCACATTTTTTCACGATCTTATGTGGAATCAATTTTATTGCTCCAAGTTAGCTTTTTAAGATTATTACATTTATATAACTTTAATATGCATTTTTTACTTGATGGTATGAACGACATTTATCATTTTGATATATCGGTTATGATTATTAATGATCATTTAATCACCTATCAATACAATTTGAATTCACATTCATGACTTATGTTTTCCTTTTTGACTAAATCCCCTAACTTTATCAACGTATCATATCTTTCCATTTAGCTGTTACTATTCCTAATTGGCATTATTAGGATTGATATCACCCTTTGCGGTTTTAAACGTTAACCCATTTTAATATTGCTCCCCTATTATTGTTATTATCTAGGTGCCTAATGAATAGCCTTTTATTCCTCCCTTTATTATAGTATATCCGTTAAATCATATTGTTGCAATAATAATTGGTGAAGAATCCATTATAACTACTGTTTATTACCATTTATCGCCTTACCAAATGTGTCTCTCACATCCGATCAAACAACCAAGAGATTCAGCAAGTTACAAAGACGTTTTGTTAACTAGAATGCTAGTGAAATAGTTTAATCAAATTTGTCCTTGTAAAGAAAGTTGTTTTGCAGGGATGCTAGTGAAAGAATACCACCAATTTAGTCCTTGTAAAGATTGTCGTGATAGACTATATGACCTGAAGACTAAATTACTAAATATTGTCCAAATTTGGTTTGCCTTCTCTGCTCGTCTGGTTGACTCCATGGAAAGTCTATAGTGTATCTCCACAAGTGCTATCTTTGGATCTCCGCCAACTCCGGTTACGCGTCGAGCCTCGTCACCTGATCCTCGACCAAGTGCGTTAAACCTCCACCAACTCTGGTTGCGTGTTGAGCCTCACCATCAGGTCCTTGACCAGGTGCGTTAAACCTCCGCCAACTCCGGTTGCGCGTCGAGCCACACCACCTGGTCCTCGACCAGGTGCGTTAAACCTCCACCAACTCCGGTTGCGTGTTGAGCCTCACCATCAGGTCCTTGACCAGGTGCGTTAAACCTCCGCCAACTCCGGTTGCGCGTCGAGCCACACCACTTGGTCCTCGACCAGGTGCGTTAAACCTCCGCAGGTGCGTTAAATCTCCGCCAACTCCGGTTGCACGTCAAGCCTCACCTATTGCCCCATGCCAAGTGTGTTTCAAACTCCGCCGACCTCGTGCACGCGTCGAGTCTCACAGCTTGGCCCCATGCCAAGTGCGTTTCAACCTCCGCCGACCCTGTGTCGCGCATTGAGCTTCACCGCTTGGCCCCATGCCAAGTGTGTTTCAAACTCCGCCGACCCCGTGTCGCGCGTCGAGCCTCACCGCTTGGCCCCATGCCAAGTGTCAAGTAGGATACGATGCAAATAAGTTTAAAGAGGAAAAAACAACTAGTTCATTAAAGACAACTGACTTAAAGCAACACATGCCCAATTCTAAAGGCTTTTGTGCCTAGTTCCTAGCCACAAGCCTTGGTGGGCTGTGTACCGTCATGGACTTGGATTGGGTCAAGCGTGCTTCCAAGTAGAACGACCCAAGAACCAAGTAAGGAAGCCCAAAAGGTAGACAACCAAGCATGAAGTGGAGTCCAGATTCATCCCCATTTTTTCCCCAAGAATAGTCAAAGTAGTTATTATAATTCCCCTTGATTTCCTCCCTAAATCATGTAACCTAGTCAACTCATTCAATGCATTTATTACTAGGGTTATGGGTTCACCATCTATATAAAAGGGAGCTTATGATGTATAATACATGTTCTCTATTACCACAATATTACTCTTGAGCTTCTTTGCTCTACCCTAGATTTTATTCCAGAACAACTATCTTGCAAAGTCATGTTTTATATATCAGCACAGACTCTATGGTAGGACTTTATGGTGGTGAGTTAGTAATTGTGTCCAGTAACTGAGTAAAGTGAGTTTTTTCTTTTCATGAAATTATTCAGTGAATAAGATGCACGAAGTTGGATAAGTTTTTCAATTTGGTCTCTTTAATTTCATCAAAGGAAATTTCTTTTGTCACATTATAGTTTTCTTTTATGTACTGCTCTTGAGCTTTTAGCAAGCCAAAAAACCTTTTAAAACAAGAAACAAGCGAAAAAACTAATTAAGTAGCATGCATATTTGCAATCAATTAATTCAATGGCAATTCATATATATGCCTTTAGATTCTCATGTTATGGCTTCCTTCCTGGTTATATACATAAATTCTTTTTATCAAAGTAATTTTTGTGTTTTCCCTAAATTCTAGCATTATTCATCTGCCAACTAAAGACGTAAGTCCCAATTCACTAATAATATTCATATATTTTCTCCGTCTCTCCATCCTCACATATCATATCACATTTATTATTTTCTCTCTACATTTCATATATATTTTGGTGTGTACACCAAAAAGAGTGGTACACTCATCTCCATTGTAATTTTTTTGTCAACTTAGCATGCACCTTATATCTCCTTTTTGACTATCAATTCCATAACATTTAGAAACTAAATCGGTGTAAACAGTATCATAATTCAATTCCCATGAAAACTAATTATATAGTCCCACTACAAAAATGCGTCACGTAGCGGAGGTTTTTATTTATTTATTTATTTGCTTTTATCGGGGGTTTTCAACCCCCACGAGTTACTTACCGACGGTTTTGAAAAATCCCGAAGTTACACTCTCCACAACATATTAACAGTGTTTTTCAACAACCTCTCGGACATGCAAAATGTGTTTAGCGGCGATTATTTAACAGGTTTTTTAACATCCCTTATCCGCAAACTTTATTTAACGAGAGTTTTACTGCAAGAGCTTATTTACTACTTTAAACCTCTCTTGGCTACCAGAGTTTACTTTGAGGACATTTTTAACCTCATTTAATTGTGGGAGTTTATGTATTAACCATTTAAAGAGGTTTTCTAAACATCTTAACTAGTCTTCTTTTTTCCTTTTTATGGTTTATTAACCATCTTCGATTTGAGGCTGCCATAAAAAATATCTACATACAAATATTATTCACCTCTTTAATGCACAGTTATTTAATATTTAAATGCACATAATATGAATTAATAAATCTCTATTGCAAATAACCAATGTAATGTGACCATGATTTAAGGATTCATAATCCAAACATCATAGTGAGAAACTTAAGGTTACAATATCCAAAATAACAAAACACTTCAAATAAAGAAATAAACCTATAGATAACTTTCAATCCAAAATAACCCATACACAACTTTAGATCCAAAATAACCTAAATGTATCTTCAAACGAATCAACTTTGAAAACAAAATAGCACTACTTGTTGCTAGCATTGTATGATCCGCTTTCATCCGAATGTATGTCGAATGTACTTCCAATATCATTTTTTTGGTGCATACTTCCAATATCATTTACCTGGAAATAATAAAATTAAAATATTTAGTAGATAATAAAAAACTTATAAACATAAAAGAATATAAAAATTATAATTTGTGGTCATACCCAAATATGCATGTCAGAGGAGAATATGCTATAAAAATATGCATATTGGATTGTTAGTTTCCTAAAATAGTGAAACCACAACCGAGGAAATATAGTGCATGTTAAAAAAAGTATTCAAATGCCATAAGTCACCCATTATCCTGAACAACTGCAAATTAGTGGTTGTTTGGAAATTCAAAATTGGCTCTGGACTGGACCCCACGCTTTTGTGTCAAAACAGAAGTAGAGAAAAATGATAAGGCATCACTCTTGAGAGAGGGTGAAAGAGGGAAAGGACATTAGATGAAAAGAAGCTAGTGAACCAAGGAATCTAGTGCAGAAAATAAACACATGCTTAATGAAAGAAGAAAATTCAAGAAACAGGCATTATAGAGGTTCCAGCACACCTGCGTGAACAAGACAAAATGACATCATGCAACAAAGCAACAACAGATATAGTACAATATGTAGCCATCCTATGTTGTAATTCTAAAACAACTACATAACCAAATGTTTGGGACATATGGTGAAACGATGATAAGGATGCATTCATTAAGATGAAAAGAAAGTGTGTAGTGTAACACCCCGATTTCCAGGTGTCACTTTAGTAACCAAAAATAGACTTTACGCTGAAAACAGGTAATTTTTTTTGTTTGATACCTTTTAAATCAAGCAATAGAAAATAAAGACAAAACCCAACCAACACACAAATATATACACATGTACAGCCTCAGCTGCACTCCCATGTCACGCGCACTCGCAGTGACTCCAAAGTAGTGTGCCCGTAGGCAAATAGTTACAGATCCAGAAGTGTGAGTGAAAAGGTTATAATTACAATCCACTGGGAGAAAGTCGGCCTCAAAATGGCCTAAGCAAAGACTCCTATAGTCCGACTGACTCACTGTGATCCCTCAATAAGAGAACCACACAAAAGCCATGCGTCGGGAACCTACCCCGTCCCAAAAGCAAAACGAATCAGAGCTCTACACAAATATGACGCCTGCCTAACTCTACCAACCCATAACTGCTCACACATCCGAGTCCTCGGCGAACTGAAGACGGCAAGTTGAAGCTCAGCTCCATGCGTCGTAGAACTTCTTTCGTCAGATGTTCACACTCGTCAGTCCGGTCCTCCATGACCCTTCCCCGGTACGTCGCTCGATGACCCACAACATCGATCACCCAAGCGGTGGGGGCATCCCGATCCACAAGCTCATATCTGATCCCCCCCGAGGGAGAGACCATCGAACACCAGTCGGCCATCGACATCTGGCAGCAGGCCGACCGCCCAAACACAAACATACAAACAAAGCCAAGGCGCTAGGGTCAACTCACAGCAATAAGTAGATATACACTCAACATGTGATATGGGGTATAGATATATGTTGATATATATACATATAAACAATCCTAGCATGTTATGGCTCTAACATTGCTTCAATAAACAAACAACACACAATCTCAGTCAGCATGAATGTATGCGTGAAATGCACAATATGTATCCGGATTTGTGACGCGTTCCCGTTCGCCACAAGTGAAGCATTTTCACTATGGATGGACCATTCCCGTTATCCATCCTGGATGAAATCCATCCTGGATGAACCATTCCCGTTATTCATCCTTGGTGAACCATTCCCGTTATTCACCGAATGATGAACCATTCCCGTTATTCATCATTAATGCAAGGTGAACCATTCCCGTTATTCACCATGATATGCACAGGTGAACCATTCCCGTTATTCACCCGATTGAATGCAACGTGGTTAGCCAAACAACGAATCGTCCTTACCACGAAAGTGTTTAGCTCACAACCCAATCTCAACAAACCCATGAGTTAGTGTCGGTCAATACAACACAACTCGGAGTAAGTGTCGGTCAATACAACACAACTCCATCCACAGAATACACAAGGGTCTAGTGTCGGTCAATACAACACAGCCCAAACAACAAGAGCACTAGGTGTCGGTCAATACAACACGGCTCCACAACAATCCCCAAGAGTACTAGAGTACTCGGTGACTTTCAATCATCACCATAGCTCACCTTAGTGGCTTCCCCCAATTCCGATAACTCTCCAAACCCACAACAAAGTCGACTTTTCCCCGTCTTTCGTAAATATTTTCCCCTTCAGTTCTCCTATGCTTAAACGTTAATAAAAATTGTTTCAATTCGAATTAGTCAAGTTATGAGTTTATTTCTCAAAGTCTAAGTTTCCCAAGTCTTTAGTTTTTCAAAGCTCTATCATTCTAAGTTTTCAAAGATCAACCACCCAAAATACATTTCCCGGGGAAAGTCTAAGAATTCCAACATATGGCTAAGTCTCAAACCCCACATTTGGACTTGCCTAGGGTTGTTCATCCAACCCGAAATATCAAAGATCACCAGATCAATGAATCTCCACTCCGAAATTGCGTCAAAACGCTCAATCCAACAAAAGCACAACATCACAAGTATGGAAAAGCATCATAACATCAACTCATCATCAAAAACAACATCAGATAAAACATAAGTCGAATTTATCGACGCCTATCATGCAGTCATAGCTAATATATAGTAAGTTGCCCTAACCTCGAGCTGATCCAGCTTCGCAAATCAAATCTCCTTCACAGGAATGCCTTGAAACTTCCAAAGTTCCTTCAACTGAACCTCGGAGGAAAAACAAAGCAGAATCCACACAAAATCGATTAGTTCGATCGCAATACAATACATAAACGATAGACAAAGCATCAAAGCTTCAGAATACGACAAACAGGTACGAAAGGACAAGTTTTCGAAAACGAAAAACTCCCCTCCCCTTAGGAAAAACCCACGGCCAAAAGGAGAAAAGGGCTTCGGCTCTTTTTCTTCGATCAAATCAGTTTACAAGGTAGTTTTAGGGTAAAACTAAGGCAAAGAAACTGTCAGAACAATTTTCGGACAATCGGGCCGAAATACGACTACGCAGGGGCATTTTGGTCCAAAATAAAGGCTCAAAACTTCAAAGTTATCAGTTCTGAAAACAAATTTGACAGCAACGATCCTCATGATATCCGTGACAACAAATCCTAAAGGCACGAAGTCATATTAAGTCTTTTCGACAATAAAGTTTCGAAATGTGAGACAAAAAGAGTTTTGAGTCAATTTTTCAGATCCTGGACAACTGAATCGCAATCAGAGTTTACTGACAGAGGTTTTAGACTCAGGGGAACATAAGGAACATAACCCAAGCGAGAAATCAGAGAAATCGGACAATTTTAGAAAAAGCTCAAAACTTAGAGCACAGAAACGACTTCAGAAACTCAGCAGAAACAGAAATCAGAGGCAGGATTCATGATAGTTACCTCGATACCTAGAAGTAGGGACGAACTGCACGAAGATTGGTCAAGTTTTCGCGGAAATCCCCTCCCCCCTTGCTCTCCACGAAATCAGCCACAAATGGAAAGAAAATGAGAGGATTTTGCTTTTTCGCGCTATTTATAGGCGGGTGAAATCGCGGGAAAATGAAAATTTCGCGATTCCGATTTTTGCAGCACGATCACCGAGAAATTCTAAGAGAGATTCTGGCGTCGGAATTCCAGAACTCAAAACAAATATCTAGGATTTGGGAAAAACGATATCGAAAAACTCAAAAGCGGTGTCGGTTAATCTGCCCCGAAAAACTACTTTTTGCTGTGATGCTCAAACGACAAAACTTCCAACTGAAGAAAGATTGGAAACGTCGAAACAAGTCTGGCAACGCGGACGGAATCTTCGTTAGAAGTCCCGAATAGAAAAAGTATTCATCCATTGCTCGAAAATAGGGTTTCGAAGCAAAGAAATTAGCGTCGGCGGACATCCGAAAAGTGAAACCTATCGTGCGTACAGTCCAGAGTTCCGAAATGAAACGCTGGTCGATGGAAAAATAAAAAGAATCTTTAAATTTTCCGAGAGTTCGAAATCTCACTCAAAACGTTGCTTTAAGAGCGAAATAGCCTATTCTGGACACGCTTGCCATAAGGCAGGTGTGCAGACGACTCGCACTAACTCCGAAAACAGCTACGCAACATTCCTCAAGCAATTCCTGAACTTTCTTCTTCATTAATCTTTCTCAAATGTCAAACTCCTGTCACGCTTACACTATTTCTACGTGTGAGTCGGAAACTTAACTTGTTCTGAAAATCCAGGTCTTACATGTAGCAAGATGAGTAGGAACCCAATTAAGGGAAAATAGGGTGGTTATCCAACATGCTGTCTGTTTTCACGATTATTAAGTCAAGTCAAACTAAAATCACAAGTATAGAGCTTAAACAAAATGGCATTAAAATGTGGAGTTTGGTATAGATTAAGGTAAAGATTGGAATTGCAGTTAGTAATTTACGAAGTTTTACGGAAAATATCACAATGTTATGTATAAAACGACATTTTTCAAAACACCATAATACAAAATATATTACGGTAGTATGTTTAACATAATGGTGGTCATAACCACCCTTATCTACATTTACTTCTAGCACCAAACATGTACATGTGTGATCTCTCACGCTCTCGTTCAATGTCTCTTTTCTATTCGCGCTCTCGTTCAAACACATTGTGCGAAAAAACAATGTAAATTGTAACATAATAGAAGTTACATAATGAAAAAAATAATCCAAAAACACTAAAAAATACTCATGCTTCTTAGACTATTGTGTTAAGTCAACCTGAAGATATATGTGAAGTGAAAGTACATATTCTAAATTGGGAACCTAGTCTTAGATTGTCTCATTTTCCACCAAAATGACCTGGAATAGATATTTGATTCTTGGGACTAACTTCATTTCAGAAAAGTAAGTCTCTTCCATGACAAAGTTTTAGGTTTCAGATGCAAGTTCATAGGTCTGAAGGGCATTGACAACTGCCTCCTTAGCATGGTTATTTGTGTGCGCTTCAGCCGTCGCCATCAAGCGTATATCCTGACCAACTTCCTCCAATGTGCCACTAGCATGACTAATAAGCACTATTGTTGATTCTAGGTAGTCGGCTACTTTATAGCGTCAGAACATGTATCAAATGTACTAATAATTGCAGTTATAGCTTTAACATCATGGACAATTGCCTCCTTAGCATGGTTATTTGTGTGCGCTTCAGCCGTCACCATCAAGCGTATATCCTGACCAACTTCCTCCAATGTGCCACTAGCATGACTAATAAGCACTATTGTTGATTCTAGGTAGTTGGCTACTTTATAGCGTCAGAACATGTATCAAATGTACTAATAATTGCAGTTATGGCTTTAACATTCTGCATATTAATTTTTTTTGATATCAAATCAGCTTCTAGCAACAATAAGCAATGTATGCAAGTAACCCTTACCATTCAGTTTTGCTTATTTGCTTCCTTGTCATTTAAGGGATAACCATTTTGTACAACGTCTCACCATTCTTTAATACTTATATCGTGCATATTAAAATCAATTTAATCAATTCAGCACCTAGGTACAATCAACAAGGTTAATAATGCTAGAATCAACCTTTATCGTTATGCAAGCCATCTTACATTATTTTCATAACCAAAACTGTAAACAAAACCGTAAACAAAAGAACCCTAAAAAGCTCTTTCTTCTTCTTCCTCGCCATTGCCATCGCACAACCTACTGCCTCAGTCAGCTCAAACCACCAGAAGGGAGAATCGCAACCACCATCTCAACCTTCTTCTCCGAGCTGTTGAAATTAAACCGGATTTGGTATTTTTACCTTCGCAAATTGAGCTGTTGAAATCCGGTTAAATTGGTAGTTTTTTTTTTTACCTTCGTAATTTTACCTCCTACAAGGGTACTTATTATTTGTCAACTTTGAAGAAATTTTTTTTCCCTATAATGTCATTAGTGTCTTGGTGTCTGTTATCGTTCTTGCTGTCAGGATTTGTAAAAATCCTGCCCAAGCATGAAGTTTCTGAGGGAAAGTTTTATGAAGGAAACTTCATGTGGAGCTTGGTTGTGGTGGATGCTTTTATGTGGAAGGATATGTTATTGTTTCTCTTTATGTTATAAAGAATGACCATTTAGTTTCATTTGGTTGACTGGTTTTTTCCAAATGTTGATTGTTAATAGTGGCTCAACATTCTAATTTCACATTGTGAACCTATTATAATGTGGTTGTCCATATCTTTAATCTCTTTCTATGTCAAAAAAAATGGTGGATTATGGCCAACTTTATTGTACATTGTGAAGCAAATAGTTATAGACCAACCATTTGAAGTGTTTGATGAAAACATTTATATATTGACTAAAATATTCTTCTCATATTACCCCTGCAACAAATAGACCAACCATGTGAAGTGTTTGATGAAAATGCTCAGCTTAGGTGGGATACGTATATGCCCCCTTGATTGGCATCTAGGTTTGCCTCCGAATAGGCATATGGGAAAATCACCTTATATGCCCAGTCTCCGACTTCAACAACCCTCAGATTTCCCAAACATGTCTGCTCATGGATCACTTGTTGGATTTATTAATCCAACGTCACCCTTAGGATTCGATGGGCATAACATCCCACCCCATGGCGCTTAACATCACAGCCCCTTGAGGACTCTGTGCTATAAGGAAATAAAGTTGCACCCTCACTAACAACAATTGCTTTTGGCGTAGTGGTAAGCGCTTGATCCAATAAGTGGTATCAGAGCAAGGTCATGGGTTCGAATCCCCCGGCTAACACTGGGGGGGAGATTTTTGGATTTATTAATCCAGCGTCACCCTTAGGATTCGATGGGCTTAATATCCCACCCCATGGCGCTTAACATCGCAGCCCCTTGAGGACTCTGTGCTATAAGGAAATAAAGTTGCACCCTCACTAACAACAATTACTTTTGGCGTAGTGGTAAGTGCTTGATCCAATATCACTTTGGCTTGTTCAACGTATACTCTAGCATTCGCAAAGGCTTGCCTAAGATGGCTAGTTGCTGCCATTCCTCTTCCCTCCGCAATAATATCCAAACGCTCAATTGCATTACTAATTTATGCAATTGCTAATTTGATATCTTACAATATTTTTGTATGTTTTGTATTTACATCATTTGTATGGTTCATTGCATTCCATGCATGTACATTCAGTAAAAAAAAAATCAATTTAGCAACTAGGAAAATTCAGATCTATGTTAATAATACAATTAATAATCAATTCCTTATTCTGTATTCGCTGCTATTCAGTTGTTAGAGAAACAATGCTAGTAGTACTGTTAAGTATCAATTCTTACCAATTTGTTTAAGCCCCTGAGCTCATTTGCCTGATTTCCTTGCCCACCATTTGGTGCTTCATTCTGTAAAAAAATTAATAATTTAGCAGCTAGCATTGACCTTTTTAATAATACAGTCGAGTATCAATTCTTACCAACATGTTTAAGCCTTCAGGCTCATTGGCCTCCTCATTTCCTTCCACACTATAAGACTCAGGATTTTAGAATTTTTCTTATTCCTTTCCATGATAAGTGTTTCAACACGAAACCCTGGACTGTACACACGTGTGGTCTCTCACGCTCTCGTTCAATGTCTCTTTTCTCTTCGCGCTCTCGTTCAAACACATTGTGCGAAAAAACAATGTAAATTGTAACATAATAGAAGTTAAATAATGAAAAAAATCAATCCAAAAACACTAAACAATACTCATGCTTCTTAGAATACTGTGTTAAGTCAACTTGAAGATATAGGTGAAGTGAAAATACATATTCTAAATTGGGAACCTAGTCTAAGATTGTCTCATTTTCCACCAAAATGACCCGGAATAGATATTTGATTCTTGGGACTAACTTCATTTCAGAAAAGTATGTCTCTTCCATGACAAAGTTTTTGGTTTCAGATGCAAGTTCATAGGTCTGAGTGGCATGGACAACTGCCTCCTTGGCATGGTTAATTGTCTGCGCTTCAGCCGTCGCCATCAAGCGTATATTCTGACCAACTTCCTCCAATGTGTCACTAGCATGACTAATAAGCACTATTGTTGATTCTAGGTAGTCGACTACTTTATAGCGTCAGAACATGTATCAAATGTACTAATAATTGCAATTATGGCTTTAACATTCTGCATATTAATTTTTTTTGATATCAAATCAGCTTCTAGCAACAATAAGCAATGTATGCAAGTAACCCTTACCATTCAGTTTTGCTTATTCGCTTCCTTGTCATTTAAGGGATGACCATTTTGTACAACGTGTCGCCATTCTTTAATACTTATATCGTGCATATTAAAATCAATTTAATCAATTCAACACCTAGGTACAATCAACAAGTTAATAATGCTAGAATCAATCCTTATCGTTATGCAAGCCATCTTACATTATTTTCATAACCAAAATTTGTTTGTCCATTGTTATTTGCATTTGCATTTATGACCTTACCTGTAACGTTCCAAATGAGACAAAGTGTAAACTAGTGTAAGAATCAGAAAAAAAAAAAAAAAAAAGACTTTCATGAATAAATTGATTTAATGAATTATGAAGTCACAAATAACCAACCTTTGAGCACAAACAACTTCGAAGTATTACATTCATATAACCTATTACTCATGCTAGGTAAGAAGATAGGCTTATCAAGGTCATTTTCACATTTTTTGAATCTTCAACACACGACTCCGTGGATAATCATGTGTATTCTTCACGTAACTCACAGGAAGAAACCTACAATTTTGAGAAAGGATACCCAGTTAGCTTCAAAATCTAGTGCTAGTGATATCCCAATTAGCCTTATGCAACATGGACATCAATTTTGTGATTCCGCAAGACAATACTCATCAGAAGCACTTGATGTTGTTAAATCAAATTAACAACTTGCTATATATAATTCTATACTTCCAGAGAAACTAATTGATGTTGTTAAATCAAATTGACAACTTGTTATCTATAATACTATACTTCCAAAGCACCAAATTGATGTTGAAACCTAGGATGTTTACTTAAAAAAGAGTTCTTACAGAACAAATTTTGGCAAAGCAATAAGTAATGAAAGTTAATATTGATAAGCAAAACAAATCGTGAATGTTTGGCCTAATTGTTTTGTTACCTATTTTTCTTCAATGAAATGGTAATGCATACAATTTCAGGTCTATTTTACAATGTAAACTCATAATGCAACAACTAGCTATGGCTTAGATCATACATAACAAAAGAAATCAATAATGTAACACAACATGCCAAAATCAAAACAAGAGAAACACGGCGTTCTTGTTAAATCAATTAAACCAAAGAGGAAAAGGGGAATTACATAAGAATGCAGCGTGAAACAAAAAAATTAGCATCGCCCCAAATCAAAGGAACGTAAAAAGCACAAACGAAACTCACGCTCACGCTCGAGCTACATTGAAGTTGATGAAAGAGGAGTAAGATTGAAATTAGCATCGATTCAAATAGCATCATTTCTTCGAAACGAGTAGAAGAAAGGGGGAAAGTGAAGAGTATGAGAAGTGGGAATGAGTATTACCGAAATTAAGTTATAACTAGATGAAAGATTCGCACGTTGCGTTAACATATATTAATATTTTTTTAGTTAAAACAATATTTTAAAATATAAATGAAATGCTAAGAATTATAAAATAGTAAGGTAAATTAATAATGATTTATGAACACATTAACAATACCGACATAAAAAAATACCTCCGTTTCTGTGGATTTTGCTTTAAAAATATTCGCGGGAAAATTTCGTAAACGTAAGAAAGTTTTGATATAAAAAATTTCAATGAAAAATTCGCAAGAAATAACTTTGCGGGGGTTCAAACCGCTGCTATATAACGTTGCAAAATCCGAAGTAAAATACGTAAGAAACTTCAAAGCAAAATCCGTCGGAAAATGAGTGTTTTTTTATGTCTATTTTGTTTTTTTTTGGTAAATAGGAAAATTATGTCTATTATGTCGATGTGTTCTTGAATCATTTTTGAAACTAAAATATTAATTATGTCAATACCGATAGAATTTGGTAATAATTAAAACTTAGAAATAGAACTAACAATAATTCATGCAACTAACTTAATACTCATGCTAAGTAAATGTAAATTATTTTAAACAAACTTAATTAAGTAATATTAATTTTAATAAATAAAAGTATAATATAATCTTTTTATTTTATAAATTTTACTAAATATATCAATAATATATATATATATATTTCATAAAATATTGTAAATATCTGTATGTGTATTGATACGAATATATAGATAGATTAAACATGTATTATATGTTGGTTATATAACAATGCATTATAAGTGTGTTATATAAACATGTGTTATATGTTTCCTGAATGAAAAGACCTAGATTATATGAGTCTAGAAGTGTAGATATATTTTGAGTTTATATTTATAAATATCATGAATATGTATACATCTCTCAGCGGCAGTGCTTGTGTTTATTTTTTTCTCATGGATCTCGTTCAACATAGTTTTAGTGATTTTCATTTTCACAGTATCTTGGACCCTCTTGAAAGATTTTTTAGTATGGATGATTGGGCTCAGACAAAAAGGCCAAAAGAGCTAACCTCATTTGGCTTTTCGAATATCTGTTTGAGTGCCAAATCCTTGTCCATCGCTTCTGGAACCTGTCTCTTCAGAACACTCGCCCGTATCTGAATGCGACCCTTCTTGTTTCCTGCTTGATAGGGCTTTTGTACGGATTTCCCCCGGTTCATGAAGATTGTATTCTGGTGCTCAGCCATTATTCGGTTTCTGCGTTATTTGAGCTAGGCATAACAATAGTTCTGTTTCGTTTTTCTCATCCAGAAACTAAGTTGTATACTGGGTTCATTATCTTGGTTGGCCTTATTGTGTTTGTGTCCGCTGCACTGTGGACACTTATGGGGTATGAAGTCAAACATGCTAGGGCAGTGATCGTTGCATCAAGCTCCTTGGCTTTGAATTTTGGTCTTACAATCTATGAGATGATACAAATTCTGGAAAAGGTTGCTGAACTTAAGTGGCAGATATGGATCACTAGATTTCTCAGCCATGGTTGTTGGATCTGTTATTCAGTTTTCACCAGATGGATATTTTCATTTTGGTCTGCAATTCCTTGGGAATTGTTCTGGTTTTGTTAGAGGTGGGGAAGTTCATCTTCCAAATCATTCGAAACTGGTGATTCCTCTTGAAGGAGTTGATCGTTGTCGATGTTGCTAAGCTCTCTGCTGTTTTCTTCTTTTAGACTGCTGTGGAATGTTTCTTCTGCTAATGCTTTTCTGCCTCTTTCGCCTTAGATGATTTTTGCTACTTGATCCCAGTTTGCATCTTTGTACATATTCTGGAATTTCCATTGGATATTGCCGTGTTATTAAAAATTGATCAAGAAAGCATGTTTGCAATAGTGTATTTTTTTCTTCGAATCAATTATGTCACTCATAGATTACATGATACAGTATGCATAATCTTACGGGATTTCCGATGCGTTTGCTAAAAAAATAATATATTTTTATGGAATAATTATCAGTAAATATAATTGTGATTAAATAAGTTTAATGTTCAATATGTCATATTAATAATGTTCAATGTTTAATAATATGAGTAATTTTTACTAACCTATAAATAGGTTATATTATACGAACTAATTTTTTTTCTAATGAAGCACTCGATTCATTCCTAGTAATGAATATTTTTATCATTCCAAGTAATGAATATTTTTTCATTCCAATTGACATATTATAGGCGGTCTGTGTCGTCGGTAACTTAACGATAGTTGAGGTCATTAATAATTTACCAATGACTATGACCGTCGCTAAGTTACTAATGAATTTTGAAAATCGTTGGTAAATATTACTAAGGAGCTTAATATCAAAGGATATTAGACCGTCAATGATTTTTCTTTACTGAATAATTTTTGGGCTTACCGACAGTTTTGTCTGTCGGTAATTCCTGTTTTTCTTGTAATCAATGTCATATTTGTAACTTACAGTTTAACTTTATATACTAGAATAGATTAATGTGACTTCATATTTCCTCTTGTAACAAAAAAAAATTAATGTGACTTCAAAGATGTGCAAATATATTTTAAAGAGAGGTTAGATGAAAGGTTAACTATATTCATTCGGTCATATCTTAAACTTTTTTCTTAATTGAGGCTCATGTATTGAAGTTAAAAATCTTACTGAAAATAATCATTTGAAAGTTGAAAAATAAATAGGGGAGCGTGCTCCAACTGCTTAAAACTACTTATGCGACATGAAATGAGAGCGGATTTTTTTGATGCGGCAACTCCACATCTCAACTTTAGATTAAATATATTCTAGAATAAAACACGTGCAAAGCGTGAGCATATACTTACTTTGTAAGATGGTTGAGAGATTAGAAAAAATAAATTAAAATAATAATAATAACTTGTAATTATTTTCAAATTTCATAATCAATTAGAGAATATACTGTTTGTATTTTTAATAAGAAAATAAATTATTATAAGAGATTTATATTTACTTTTGAATTATATTTAATTATAATGGAAGTTTTTTTTTGAAATAATTATAATGGAAGTTACATTTAGAATAGTGGAAGATGAAATATCTTTAGTCCTATAAGATGAAAATTAAGCTAAATATGTAATGTGACTGAAGTAAATGACACGTGACAACACTACATTTCACGATTCAAAATTGATATATTATTATACTAGATTTACTTATATTTATACCTACTAGAGGAAAACTGCCTATGGTTTTGTTCCTATGAGATAGGGGTGTTCCTTAAGGGTCGGAAAGAAGTTAGCATCCCCCTCCGAGGGCGGGGCTCTGCTCCGTTCACCTCCCCCGATATGGATTGGGAAGCTATATAATTTCTCTCAAATTCAACTTGTGTCAATAAATAACAAATAGTTAATTGTGATTTGTGGTTAAGTGAAGTTTTTTTAATAACTTGTGCAAATTAAATATCACCCTATAAACTCATAGTTTTTACTAGCATAAACATATTTATATGCAACTTTATTCATTTTCCTCTTTAAAAATAGAAAGAAATTTAGATGAGTTGTTAGCTACTAATTATTAATTACTAACATGGAATAAGAATTTTAAGAAGGGGACACATATTTTTTTGTCTTAAAAGAAGTATAAGTTCTTAGAAGAAGTATGTGACCTCCATGGATCAACATAATTTGTACAATCAAGATGGATATTGGAGGGATGATCAGCAAGTGGTGGCCTCCTCCCGTCGGAGTCCTCAAACTCAATTTAATGGCAGTTTTCAAGAGCATGAGAATTGCATGGCACAAAATCAGCAAGGGCATTGGTTGTTTGAGTTCTATTTGCACTAGGGAGGGGGCAACCCCTTATTAACGAAAGCTATGGTGTCAAGGGAAGACTTTTCTCTCACCAGGAACCGTGGTTGCAAGGACGTGATCCGTGAGGTCAATTTTGCAAAGCTTCTTTCTTCTATGAAGGATGAGGAAAGTAGAAGGTTTCTCTCAATGCTTAATGAGATCAAGGAGCGGATCGGAAGGGAGTGTGCGTTGTGGATTTATAGATTTTTATAGGGTTAGCTTAATTTTTTTCCGTACCCAAGATCCGAATCCAAAATTAAACTTGCTTAAATAGTAAATTAAGTATATGTCACTGGAATCCTCTAGCCGTTCTTTTGTGGAAGTTACTATGATAAAAAGCATTTCTCACTGTATTGGCACTACTTTCATTCCTTGTTAATAAATTTTTTTTTTGGTAGAAGACGCTAAAGAAAAGAAAAACTAAAGTCTCAAATGAGGAACACCTAGCCTATAAGCCAGCAGCAAAGGAGCCAATCCCGGGGGGGGGGGGGGGAGGTGGAAAGATTTCCACCTGCACCGAATGAAAGTCCACGCATTACCTTCCCGATCGAAAAGACAAAATTTGTTTCTTTTATATCAGTCCACTAAAATTTTCAAAAAGAGTATTAATTAATTTTTTTCATATAATATCATCATGAAAAGAATAAAAAAAGAGAGATACCATTCCATTTTAAAGAAGGAACTAGCCAACAAAAAACTTGCAATAGTAATCACCAAGTCTTTTTGAAGCTAGAAATTTCACACGTCTTATTTTAATCCAGAAAAAACAAAAGTGAATTCTAGGTAGATGAGGGCCATCAAAATTGAAACTGTATTTGTTAAAATTTGTATATAGTTTCTTCAACCGATCCTTTCCCCCCTGCCTTATGCTCTTCTGCAAATTGTCGCTGCTCCAATATGTGCCTCCCATATAATACACCCCAACAAAGAAACTCCATTTTCTCAAGTTTCAAGAACCTCCTCTCTCTAGCTCGAAATGGTTCCCTCCATTAAAGTAATGGTTCAGATTTAAACTTTGATTTAGATTTTCAACTGCCTCTCTTTCTTCCCATTTAAGCCCGTTTTTGTCTACTTAAAAATAGGTGTCAAAAAGAAAAAATTGGTTTATGCTTGTGTATGATTATAAAAAGTGCTTCTCACTTATATCAAAAGCTACAAGAAATAGCTAGGAGGAATAATTAATCAGATTTCAGTTTTTTTATTTATTTTGCATTATATAAAGCATACACAAAGATGCAACGTGGAAAAATAGTGATTTTCTTTTTAAAAATAAGTAATTATATAACTAAATAAGCAATGTCAAATGGACCCTTTAAGTGAAAAGCAATTTTTTGTATTTATACATAAATATAAAAATTAATTTAAACTTTTAAAATAATCGCTTAAAATAAAATTAATTTTTTATTCAATTTTAAAATCACTTCTTTGTTATTTGTTAAGCGCACACAAACGAGCCCAATTTTATATGGATACTTTTTTGATTAATTTTTTAAACATATTAAATATAAAATAGGGGCCCTTTTGATCACCTTGTGAAAGTTTTAAGGAGTTTTTCGTTCTGTTCTCTTTCATTCTACCATTTTCCACAGACCAGAGTGTCCCGTTCTGAAAGCTTTATGTGCCATGTTTCGTTCTATCTTAATAACAATGCAAACACATAACGAAACCTTATGTCTCATTGTTCCTTTCTCATTTGTCTACCAAATGTTACCTTAACATTGACATTGGTTGAGCGATGGAGACCCGAAACTCACACATTTCACATGGCAGTGGGTGAGTGCACTATCACCCTACAGGATGTCATGTTGTTCATTTGGGCCTGAGGATAGACTAGCTATCGATTACAAGCGTGACATTGAGTGCTTGGAGGCCTATAGTCGAGCGATTGCCTGAGGTGGCTCCAGATGATCATAAATATGAAGAGGTCAATGAAGTTTTATACGTGTTTAGAAGTCATACATTGGTTAAAGATATGACATATATAGCCTTTATAGGGGTACGAGTAACCCCCAACTCTTGAGCTAACTCTTGGGTGTTAGGTCTCACAAATTCTAATATGATATCAGAGTCTATCCTATATTCGTTTGTTGGTGGAGATCCCTCATATTTAGACCTCGCAAGTCTTGTTTGGGATACTCTTGAAACAAGTGGACCCCTTCTCTAATAAAATGTAGAATACATAATAAATAATATATATAATTTTACAAGAAGATGAGAAAGACAACTAAGAACCCAACAAATCCTAGTCTCAATGTTTATAACTTGTTAGAACTTCTAAATCAAGAATTTGATCCATAAAAGGTATAATCTAGAAATATTTAATTTTCACCCCACCCTAATCAAAATTGTGAGAAGAAAAAAGTGCAACTAAGAAAAACGAAAAATGAAGTTATTATATAGAATTTAGATGTCTAAAAATGAATACAATGCTATAAATAACACTACTAGGCACATAACATGCTTTGGTTTAAGCCACCAAATATAATAATATGCCCCCACGTGGCAATATCAAAGGCAGGTGTCTAAAGAGCTTTGCTTGATCACTTGTGGTGGAGCCACACTAGTTTTAGAAAACATCATCAAGTGGGTTTGGTTTGGTTCATCACACATGACAAGAATGAGAAAAAGAGAAATACACACTCGATCAGGTAAATTAAGGTTGCAAATTGCAATGCATTATAACACAAACCCCTCTTCTAGGGAATCTATCTATCTAGAAGCCTTTACTTATCCTCCACCTTTTCCCCTTAATTTCTTTTCTTCTTCTACTACAATGCCAAATTACCCTTAAGATTCTTTTCTTTCTAAACCTTTAACTCGTGAAAGCAAGGCACATATGTAGATATTATAGCTATTAGCTAAAGCATAGCCATATATTATTAAGCAAATAATTTTGTTAGAGATAAATATGCATAATATCCTACATGATATTCCTTTATTTATTTATTGACTTATTTTGTAATATGCCTTAGAATATTCTTAACATATTCTGTTCTTTCATTATTATAAATAACATTGTCTACCTCACACACAATTTGTGGTGAGAGTATCCAATTTTACATGGTATCAGGTTTTGGTTGAAACCCTAACCTCCAAACCCTTCCTGGGCCGCCACCGTCTTTTCTCTCCCTTCCTTCTTTTTGTGAAGGTGCCTTGATTTCTGTGCAGCAACTTTTCCTTTTTCCTCTGCAATCCTCGTGTTCTGGGCGTGTCACCACCTTGCTTTCCGTGCGCTGCTGTTTTCTGTGCTTCACGCGTTTTCTTCCTTGCGTTCAGCGCTGCCCAACCGCATCTTCAGTGCGCCGCCCAGACAGAGTGCTTTGTGCGCCGCCTCTTCACGGATTGGAGAGCATCCCGTCTTTTGTCCCTTGCGCCGTCAACCCGTTTGTCTGCTCCAGATTCCGTGTCGCTCCAGCCTTCTTCAGGTGCCGTTACATCTTGTTCCTGCCGCCAGCCGTCAGTCCTTTGGGGATCCACGTTGGTTTGCTTTTACCTCGGGTTTATCTTAAGCTTTGACGTTTTTTGACCAGATTGAGTTCTTTTTTACCAGGATTGATTTCGCTGGAAGTTTAATTTCTTTTTTGGGACAGTTGTTTTTCCTTTTTTTTCCCATGGCTTCGGATGCTACTTCTCTGACTTTTTCCTTCAACACTCTGGTGCATATGCTTACAGTGAAACTTAAACCCGATAATTTTCTTCTCTGGCGTAAATAAGTTACTGCTCTTCTTCAGAATCAGAACTTGTATGATATTGTAGACCCTACGGTTGTTCCCCCGTCAGAATTTATTCAACAGACTTTTGCACAACCTGTCACTCAGTCGTTACGTAATGGTGCTCCTTCTCCAAATCCTCTTTATGCTCAGTGGCAGGCTCGCGATCGTAATGTCAACAGTCTGCTTCTTTCTTCCTTGACCGAGGAGGACTTATCTGAGACCTTAAGCGCAACCACTGCTTGTGATGTTTGGGCTGCTCTACACTCTGTTTATGCCTCACGTAGCAAGGCACGTGAATTACGTCTCCGTGATGAACTCCAACTCATGCGCCGAGGCTCTCTTTCTGTTTCTGAGTACGGACAGAAATTTCGCACTATTTGTGATCAGCTGGCTGCTATTGGTGCACCTGTGCCTAATGATGATAAAGTTCATTGGTTTCTTCGTGGTCTTGGCCCCTCATATGCAAATTTCTCCACGGGCCAGCTTGATCAGGTACCACTGCCCTTATTTTCTTATATTCTTTGTAAAGTCGAGAGTCATGCTATTTTTCAGGCTTCCCTTGAGGATTCTATGACACCTCCATCTGCTGCCTTTCATGCGAGCAATCAGACTCGCTCTTCTAGCTCTCCGCCCTCTCGTGGTGGTCACCGTAGTAATTATAATGGTGGCTCTCGTCTGCGTCGCGACAATGGTGGCTCTCGTCGTCGTGGCTCTTATACTCCTCGTTGTCAGCTTTGTCGTAAGCAGGGTCACTATGCTGATAAATGTCCAGTTCGCTGGGATCGTCCCTCAGAGTCTGCAAATTTGGCACAATCATTTGCTGCGAGTTGTTCGTTGAACTACTCCAATCGTTCCGACTGGTATATGGATACAGGTGCTACCTCACATATGACTCATTCTCTATCTCAGTTGACAGACTCTCATGACTACTTTGGTAATGATCGTGTTCTTGTCGGTAATGGAGCTGGTTTACATATTACTCATATTGGTTCCCGTTCTGCTTCACATTCTGTTCCTTTATCTAATGTTTTGGTTGTACCTCGGCTAACCAACAATCTTTTCTTTGTTAGCAAATTGACTCGTGACCATAATGCTAGAGCTATTTTTTAGGCTGATTCTTCTGTTATTCAGAACCGACAGACGGGGGCCGTTCTGGGAAAGGGTCCATGTGATAAAGGACTTTATGTTCTTGACCAAGGATCGCAGGCATTGTTTGCTACCAGTTCTTAATTACCTCGTGCCTCATTTGAATTATGGCACTCACGGTTAGGCCATGTTAATTTTGATATTATTCAACAACTGCATAAACTTGGTTGTTTCAACGTTTCCTCTATTTTGCCTAAGCCTATCTGTTGTACTTCTTATCAGGTGGCTAAGAGTAAACGCTTAGTCTTTTATGATAATCATAAACGAGCTTCTGCCGTTTTAGACCTTGTCCATTGTGACTTGTGGGGACCGTCTCCTGTTGCCTCTGTTGATGGTTTTTCTTACTTTGTTATTTTTGTGGATGACTTTTCCCGATTTACTTGGTTTTATCAATTGAAGCGCAAGTTTGACATTTATGATGTCCTTGTTCGATTCAAAGCATTTGTGGAAAATCAATTCTCCCGGTCGCTCAAAGTTTTCCAAAGTGACAATGGCACCGAGTTGACCAATAACAAAGTCCAGGTTTTATTTTCTTCTTCTGGTGTGCTTCATCAGTTTTGATGCCCTCATACTCAGGTAGAGAATGGTCGGGTTGAACGGAAACACATACATGTTCTTGAGCTTGGTCTTGCTATGTTGTATCACTCACATGTCTCTACTAGCTATTGGGTTCATGCTTTCAGTACTGCGGTATATATTATTAATCGTGTGCCCTCTAAGGTGTTATCTGATCAGATTCATTTTGAGCTCCTATTTCATGTTGCACCTACGTATGCAAATTTTCATCCTTTTGGGTGTCGAGTGTTTCCGTGCTTGCGTCCCTACATGAAAAATAAATTTAGTCCTCGAAGTACTCCTTGCATATTTCTGGGATACAACAGTCATCACAAAGGATCCAAATGCTTCGATCCGACTACTTCTCGCACTTATGTGTCCCGTCATGCTCAATTTGATGAATTTTGCTTCCCGTTTGCAGGATCCAAATCTTCTCCCAATGACTTGGTGGTCTCTACGTTTTATGAACCGGCTGCAGTATCTCCTTCATCTTCACAACCTGTTATTCCTGTTGTTCCGGAGAGTTCCCCACCGACTGGTCCTCTGCCTTGTCCATCGTGCGTTGACCCAGATGTTCAGCCGGTTCCTGCTGACGGTGCACCACCTTCGCCGGCTCCTCACAATGACGCTCCACCTTCGCCAGTTCCTACTTCCCCAGCACAGCCGGCCACCTCTCCTGCTGTAACTCAGGCTCTGCCTGCTTCACCGCCTACCACTCCTCCTGCTGTGGCTCAGGTTCCACTTGCTCCTGTTGATGCTCTTCAGCGGACTCGCTCTCAGAATGGCATTTTTAAGCCGAATCCGCGTTATGCCTTGGTTCATGCTCAGCCTACTGGTCTTCTCACTGCTTTGCATATTGTTGCTGAGCCTAAGGGATTCAAATCTGCTATGAAACATCCTCACTGGTTAGCAGCAATGGAGGATGAACTTTCTGCCCTTCATAAAAATTGTACTTGGACTTTGGTTCCTCGTCCTTCCACTACCAATGTTGTTGGAAGTAAATGGGTCTTTCGCACTAAATTTCATAGTGACGGCACTGTGGAGCGCTTAAAAGTGTGTTTGGTGGCTCAAGGTTTCACGCAGATTCCAGGGTTTGATTACTCTCTTTCTTTCAGTCCTGTTGTCAAAGCTACTACTGTACGCCTTATTTTATCTCTTGTTGTACTTAATGATTGGCAGCTTCATCAGTTGGATGTCAAAAATGCTTTCCTTCATGGTCATCTCTCTAAAACTGTTTATATGGAGCAGCCTCCTGGATTTGTTGATCCTCGTTTCCTAACTCATGTGTGCGGTTCAATAAGGCTCTCTACGACCTCAATCAGGCGCCTCGTGCTTGGTTTCAGTGCTTGAGCTCTTTTCTACTGCGTTATGGTTTTTCGTGTAGTCGGGCTGATCCATCCTTGTTCTTTTTCTACAAAGTACATATTACTCTTTATCTTCTTGTATACGTGGATGACATCATTCTTACTGGTAGTGATCCCTCTCTTCTGACTCAGTTTATTGCTCGTCTTAATGATGAGTTCGCCATTAAATATCTGGGTAAGCTTGGCTACTTCCTTGGTCTTGAGATCACCTATACTGCTGATGGTTTGTTCTTGGGACAGGCCAAATATGCCCATGATTTGCTTTCTCGTGCTCTGATGCTCGAGGCCAGTCATGTTTCGACGCCCTTGGCTGCTGGTTCTCATCTTGTCATTTCCGGTGAGGCTTACTCAGATCCTACGCATTATCGATCTTTGGTTGGGGCCTTGCAGTACTTGACTATTACTCGCCCTGACTTGTCATATGCTGTTAATTCCGTTAGTCAGTTCCTTCAGGCTCCGACTGTGGATCATTTTCAGGCTGTCAAACGCATTCTTCGTTATGTCTGTGGCACGCAACACTTCGGTCTTACGTTTCGTCGTACCTCTTCCCCCGCTGTACTTGGTTATAGTGATGCTGATTGGGCTCGCTGCACGGACACTCGCCGCTCTACTTATGGCTATGCTATTTTTCTTGGTGATAATCTCTTGTCTTGGAGTGCCAAGAAACAACCTACTGTTTCTCGTTCTAGTTGTGAATCTGAGTACCGCGCTATGGCTAATACTGCTTCTGAGCTAGTTTGGTTGCTTACTCTTCTTCATGAGCTTCGTGTTCGGCTATCAGCGACTCCTCTTCTTCTTAGTGACAACCAGAGTGCCTTGTTTATGGCTCAAAATCCCGTTGCTCATAAGCATGCCAAACACATTGACTTGAATTGTCACTTCGTTCGTGAGCTGGTTTCCTCTGGTCGATTAGATGTTCGCCACGTACCCACTTCACCCCAGCTTGCTGATATTTTCACTAAGGCGTTGCCTCGTCCGTTATTTGACCTTTTTAGTGTAAGATCAAGTTTTGATCGAGTAGTACAACTCTATGTTTTGATGATTACAAGTTAACATTTTAGTATGAACAATTATGGTACTCTAACGTGTTTTTCTGAGTGTGCTATTTACAGGCTCTGACCTCAATATTATCTCACACAAATCAGAAGCACTGTGCTTAAAGAGTGACCCAAGCAACGCTTTCGCAATCTCTATGTTCAGTCTGAACAGTAGAAAAGCTTCAGAAGATCTGAAGTATATCAAGCTCTGATGTGGACTCAGTCACTTGAAGTTCTAAAGATCTAGACGTTCTGACAACCCAGACACTCTGAAGGTTCAGATGATCTGATGGTGTAGAAGACTCTAATGATCCAGAAGCTGAAAAGTGGAGACTCTGATGTCCAGAAGCAAAATGGCTCTGAAGACCAAGTACTTCCCTCTGAGTTCAGAATCAGAAGATACAACGGTCAGAGGATCCATGCTTCCTTCTGACTCTGATCAACGAGCTTCACAAGTTCCAACACGAAGCAATCCTCTGATCAGAAGTCAAACAAGGTTAAAGGTCAAGTCACTATCCAAAGTACAAAAGCTAACGTACTATCCTGACGACCTAACCTAATGTTCTCAACCACAGCAGAAGCTGGAATTTCCAGAACTGCCCTCCAACGGTAGCATTCCCATGCAGCGTTCAAACCCTAATCCTTGGAGTATAAATAGAGGCTGAAGATTGAAAGATGTGGTTGGAAGAATCTCACACGCGCAAGCTATATTCAAACTTTCTAAGCATTCTTTCATCTTGAATTCATTGTGTTTACTATAAGCTTTTTAGAAGCAATCTCTTTGTAAACGATTCTCAATTAAACAGTTGTTTAGTTTACCTTTAGGAGATCAAGGTTGATCGGATCCTAGAGAAGACTAAGAGAGTGAATCTTAGTGTGAGCTAAGTCAGTGTATTGTTAGTCACTTGTAGGTTTCAAGTGCAGTTGTAACATTTACCTGATTAGTGGATTGCCTTCATTCTAAGAAGGAAGAAATCACCTTAACGGGTGGACTGGATTAGCTTGAGTGATTCATCAAGTGAACCAGGATAAAATCCTTGTGTGCTTTTCTATCTCTTATCTTAAGCACTTTATTTGTTCTCGAAAGATTTGCTAAAATCTTTTAGGTGGAAGTTTTATTCTGAAAACGTTATTCAAACCCCCCTCCCCCCTTTCTACCGTTTTTCATACCTTCATTTAGATCCAAGATTCGAGTTGGTCTTAATCCAACGCTAAGCTTGACGGTGGGTGTTAGAGATAAATATGCATAATATCCTACGTGATATTCCTTTATTTATTTATTGACTTATTTTGTAATATGCCTCGGGATATTCTTAGCATATTCTGTACTTTCATTATTATAAATAACATTGTCTACCTCACACACAATTTGTGGTGAGAGTATCCAATCTTACAAGTTTGATAGGGAAATTGTTTGGAAGAATCAATGTGTCACCCTGGAGTTCCTTTTGTGAGCCAAGAAATCTTGATGGTACATAGAAGATGGCTTCAATTCCGGGAGGCACACGTGGCGGCAGGGCAGGCATCTAGGCAAGTTCATGGTGGTGGAAGCTCTGGTGATCGAGGGTGGTGCAGTGAAGCACTGCTCGTGCTCGCCGTCGCAGCATCCAGGGTCATTCCGGTGCCGGCAGCATCACGGTGAATATGTGTGGCACAGCAGCATAGCAATTAAGTAATCCTTTGGTTCTATGAGATTAGATATATATCCAATTTAAATCGTACATAAAGGTTAAGGTTCTACCTTTTTTTTTTTACTTTATAAACATGCATATGAAATATAAGAATTTGAGATTATATACAAAGGTTCTCAGAGAGTTGATTGCGTTTTGTAATGAACAATGACTGTGTTTTTCTCTGTTTTCTCATTTGCTAATTAAGCTAATGCATCATAACTACATGATTAAGCTAATTAAGGATTTCCTAAGGTTTTTAATTTTTCTACATTAATGTTGCATAATTGTCACTCTCAACAAAAAAATAATCTAAACAGAAGAGGTTGCCACTTTTTGTTGCTCTTGGTATCTCTTTACTAATCTTATCCTTCCATTTTCTGTTCAAAATCCCTTTGTGATAAATCCTTGTATAATTGACACAGGGGGGGGGGGATGATTAATGGAGTAATATCTAGTTGTCTAAATAACTCACGAGTTATGAGAGTTACTTTACCTTATTCCAAGTAAATGAATGATATTTAAGATAACTGAGTTAATAATTTCATAATTAATTTTTTTATAAATAAATTTTTTGGGGTGATTTTTTGTTTATTTAAGTGCTTCTAGTAGACGAAATCAATCTTGAAAGACTCCGTCTTCTTCCATTAATTACTATTATAGCGAAGGTGAGTCCACAGAGCAGGTATTACTTAGGAACCATATCATGAAAGATGAAAATTATAGAAGCATTTTATTTGTTGGGGAATGATGTCATAAATTAAAAAGCATAGTATACTTCTTTTGAGCAGGAGGACAAGACATATATGAACAAGCATCCTGTCATGGAAGGGGGGCGCGACAATGACAATGTTGAATCGTGTAGAAGATACCTTTTCATGAAATGTGGTTCCTTAACTTTGTTGCAACGTTCTTCCTCTGCTGCTCCTCTCTTCCAAACAACTGTTTCACCTTTAAGTTGATCATAATACTCTAATATCTCTAATAAAAATAGACCTTGAAAACATAATCAATTGCTACTTAATCTCAGCCTTCTTATTTTGCCCTAGGTGATCTAGAGCTCTGTCAGCATCCCACCTGAAAATAGAAATCAGAACATAAAATCACAACACAGTAGTTGCAATTCTTAAAAACAACTCATAGAGGTGCATCATTTCAACAGAATATCTAGGACGTCCATTCTAGTCAAAGACGAAACAAAATATGTCCACATATTTTCAAACATAAGTACCAAACAAAAACTAACAACAAAACCCAAACAACTTCCTAGTTAATTTAAATCAGATATCTTCACTACATATAAAAATAAAACAGATCCTCCTGTAAAAATTCTAAAACTCCATTCATGATGATGTAAGTTAGTCTAAACAGGGGGATGTCTAAACAAAAATCATTCAAGAAGATCTAATGAGAGAAATTGTAATGGGTCATCATAGTAGAAGCTGATAATTAATACTTCCTACTTACCCAAAGCATGTGTCATTTCTTATTGTTTAGCCCATCTCCACATCACCTGAAAAAAATTAAAACTAAAAATTCAAATTGTGATATCTACATGAACCCAGGAAATCAGAATTTGTATCCATTCTTGCTTTTGTTATTGCACTGTAAAATCAGAATTTTTAAGTAAGTTTTTTAATTAGGAGAAGCTGATTTATTAAGAAGTAGTTATCAGAATTTTTCAAGTTCAAGCTCACCTTCAAAGACTGCAGACAAAGAGATACTCAATGTACTCAAACAAATGTAGAACGTTAACACTATTAGCAACAAAAGTAAAGTTTCTACCTTTTTCACTGAAATGAACCCTAACTTACAGTTTAGCCTTTTTTTTTGAAAAGCTAGAGAAGATAATATTATTAATCAAATCCATGGGACAAACACTCCCATGAAAGGAAAATTACAACAGTTGTAGTACCATAAATTCCAGCATCACTTGATCGAAACCCCACTATGGATCCCCCCTTACACGCAGCACATGTGCCATTATGTATGACTAAATGCTTACTTGAAGCATACATATTCCATAATGATAAATACCCCAACACACACACACACACAGATGTACATCAATAATAATTATGTACCAGATATACCAGTACCAGATACCCCAAACCAGCACCACGGCAAACCGCACAACAAGCTAGCATATATAGGAGTGCAACTAAACTTTATTACTTAAGAAATTTTATGACTTTAAGAAATTTAATTTAGTTTTTAATTTTATTATTTAAGTTATTGAAGCAAAAGAAATGTTTTATCATTTAATGCATTTAATGTAAAGGAGTGCAACTAAATTTAAGTCTCCATTACATACATATATAGATATAGATATGGCTTATATATCTAAAAAAAATAGATATAGATTTAGATGTGATGTATGATAAATAATAATGACAGTCAATTTATTTAATATGACATACATCAATAATAATTATGTAACTCATGTTTTATCACATAATTAGTCATAATTAGTTTGAAAAGACTGTTAAACATATAGGCTATATCCTAGTAGGAGTATATATTCTGTCTAGAAACAAGGCTTTGCAATTCGCCTCATCAACATTCAAAGCAAAGCAAGAGGAGATCGCTCACACATAATTTAACAGGTATGCACGAAAAATCTTTCCCAGATTTCTGGTGTTCTACTTCTATAATCATATATGCTATTATTGCTATATGTATATATCGATTTGTTGATCCTTAATTTTGGGAATTTTGATTATGCAAATATATATCGATTTGTTCACCCTCGGGTTTTCAAACAACATAAGCTTGTTCGGTTTTGAAAATTCTATTGTCTGTTATGTTTCGATTCTCAAAACAACAACTTTTTAGGTCTCTGTCTTGAGATTTGACTCTCTAGATAAAAAAAATCCTGGGTTTTTTATCCATTGATTTAGCGACCCGATCTAGTTCAACAATAATAAGAATAAATAGAGGTTTAAATATAAAAAGAAATTACAAACCACTATGATTTTCGTCTTTGAAAAGGGGTAGTTTGGTTTTTTTTAGATAAGCCAAAAGTTTATTCAATAGCACAAGTGCGAAGGTATAACAAATACAGATCAGCATGCCAAAGTAACAAGAAAACAGGGAAGAAACAGAGTTTAGAAACAAGGTAGCTTAGTATCAATGTAATTGAAGTAAAGGATTTGGGAATATCTTGGTAGTAGAACCTGAGTTTCATGAGATCATGCATACTGTATATATGTTTGTTGCGCTGCTATCTTTGAATTGCATTGCATCATAGTGTGTTTTCACTTTTCAATTATATAAGTTCATTTGAATTTTCAATGTAATTTTTGTTTTGGCGTTAGTAACTGTAAGATTGGATACTCTCACCACAAATTGTGTGTGAGGTAGACAATATTATTTATAATAATAAAATAACAGAATATGCTAAGAATATTCTGAGGCATATTACAAAATAAAATAAATAATAATAAAGAAAATATCCCGTAGGATAGTATGCCTATTTATCTCTAACACCCCCCATCAAGCTTAGCGTTGGATTAGGACCAACTCGAAGCTTGGATCGAAAAAGGTCAAACAACGGACGAGGCAACGCCTTAGTGAAAATATCAGCAAGCTGGAGAGAAGTGGGCACATGGCGAACAGCTAAACGACCAGAGGAAACCAGCTCACGAACGAAGTGACAATCCAAGTCAATGTGTTTGGCATGCTTATGAGCAACAGGATTCTGAGCCATAAACAAGGCACTCTGGTTGTCACTAAGAAGAAGAGGAGTCGCTGATAACCGAACACGAAGCTCATGAAGAAGATTAAGCAACCAAACTAACTCAGACGCAGTATTTGCCATTGCCCGATACTCAGATTCACAACTAGAGCGAGCAACAGTAGGTTGTTTCTTAGCACTCCAAGACAAAAGATTATCACCAAGAAAAATAGCGTAGCCATAAGTAGAGCGGCGAGTGTCAGTGCAGCGAGCCCAATCGGCATCACTATAACCAAGAACAGCGGGGGAAGAAGTACGACGAAACGTGAGACCAAAATGTTGTGTGCCACAGACATAACGAAGGATTCGTTTGACAGCCTGAAAATGATCCACAGTCGGAGCTTGAAGAAACTGACTAACAGTGTTAACAGCATATGACAAGTCAGGACGAGTAATAGTCAAGTACTGCAAAGCTCCAACCAAAGAGCGATAGTGTGTAGGATCTGAGTAAGCAGCACCAGAACTGACAAGATGAGATCCGGCAGCCAAGGGTGTAGAAACATGACTGGCCTCAAGCATCAGAGCACGAGAAAGCAAATCATGGGCATATTTAGCTTGTCCTAAGAACAAACCATCAGCAGTATAGGTGATCTCAAGACCAAGAAAATAGCCAAGCTTACCCAGATATTTAATGGCGAACTCAGCATTAAGGCGAGCAATAAACTGAGTCAGAAGAGAGGGATCACTACCGGTAAGGATGATGTCATCCACATACACAAGAAGATAGAGAGTAATATGTCCTTTGTAGAAAAAGAACAAGGATGGATCAGCCCGACTACACGAAAAACCATAACGCAGGCGAAAAGAGCTCAAGCGCTGAAACCAAGCACGAGGCGCCTGTTTGAGGCCATAGAGGGCCTTGTTCAACCGACACACATGAGTCGGGAAACGAGGATCAACAAATCCAGGAGGCTGCTCCATATAAACAGTTTCAGTGAGATGACCATGAAGAAAAGCATTTTTGACATCCAACTGATGAAGCTGCAAATTATTAAGCACGGCAAGAGATAAAATGAGGCGTACAGTAGTAGCTTTGACAACAGGACTGAAAGTAAGAGAGTAATCAAAACCTGGAATCTGAGTGAAACCCTGAGCCACCAAACGCGCTTTTAAACGCTCAACAGTGCCGTCACTATGGAATTTAGTGCGAAAAACCCATTTACTTCCAACAACATTGGTAGTGGAAGGACGAGGAACCAAAGTCCAAGTACAATTTTTATGAAGGGCAGAAAGTTCATCCTCCATGGCTGCCAACCAATGAGGATGCTTCATAGCAGATTTGAATCTCTTAGGCTCAGTAACAGTATGCAAAGCAGTAAGAAGACCAGTAGGCTGAGCATGAACCAAGGCATAACGTGGATTCGCCTTAAAAATACCATTCTGAGAGCGGGTCCGCGGACGAGCAGCAACAGGAGCAAGTGGAACCTGAGCCACAACAGGAGGTGTAGCAGGCGGGGAAGTAGGCGGAGCCTGAGTCACAATAGGAGGAGTGGTCGGCTGTGCTGGGGAAGCAGGAGCTGGCGAAGGGGGAGCATCATCCGGAAGAACCGGCGAAGGTGGTGCATCATCAGGAGGAACCGGCAGAACATCTGGGTCAGCACAAGACAAACAAGGCAGAGGACCAGTCGGTGGGGAACTCTCCGGAACAACAGGAATAACAGGGTGTGAAGATGGAGAAGATCCCGCAACCGGTTCAGAAAACGTAGAAATCACCAAATCATGGGGAGAAGAGTGTAAACCTGCAAAAGGGAAGCAAAATTCATCAAACTGAGCATGACGAGACACATAAGTGCGAGAAGTCGTCGGATCGAAGCATTTGAATCCCTTGTGGTTGCTGCTGTATCCCAGAAATATGCAAGGAGTGCTCCGAGGACTAAATTTATTTTTCATGTAGGGACACAAGCACGGAAACACCCGACATCCAAAAGGATGGAAATTAGCATACATGGGTACAACCTGAAATAGGAGCTGAAACGGAATCTGATCAGATAACACCTTAGAGGGGACACGATTAATAATGTATACCGCAGAACTGAAGGCATCAACCCAATAAGCAGTAGGTACACGCGAGTGATACAACATAGCAAGACCAAGCTCAAGAATATGTCTGTGTTTCCGTTCAACCCGACCATTCTGGGCCTGAGTGTGAGGGCATGAAAAACGATGAAGCACTCTAGAAGAAGTAAATAAAGTCTGTACTTTGTTATTTGTGAATTCAGTGCCGTTGTCACTTTGAAAAACTTTAATCGACCGAGAAAATTGATTTTCCACAAACACTTTGAAGCGAAGAAGTACATCAGAAAAATCAGACTTACGCTTCAATGGATAAAACCAAGTAAAACGGGAGAAGTCATCAACAAATATAACAAAGTAAGAAAAACCATCAACAGAAGCAACGGGAGATGGTCCCCACAAGTCACAATGAATAAGGTCTAAAAATGCAGAAGCTCGCTTATTATTATCATGAAATACTAATCGTTTACTTTTAGCCATCTGACAAGAAGTGCAACAGATGGGCTTAGGCAAAATAGAGGAAATATCTAAACAACCATGTTTATGCAATTGTTTGATAATATCAAAATTGACGTGTCCTAATCTTGAGTGCCACAATTCAAAAGAGGCACGGGGTAATGGAGAACTAGTAGTAAGCAACGCCTGCGAGTCCTGATTCAGCACATAAAGTCCTTGATCACATCTGCCCCTTCCCAGAACGGCGCCTGTCTTTCGATTCTGAATCACAAACGAATCATCCAAAAAAATGGCTTTAGCATGATGGTCACGAGTCAATTTGCTAACAGAAACAAGATTTTTAGTTAACTGAGGCACAACCAAAACATTAGATAAAGGAACAGAATGTGAAACAGAACGAGAACCAGTATGAGTAATATGTAAACCAGCCCCATTACCCACAAAGACACGGTCATTACCAGAATAGTCCTGAGAGTCCGTCAGCTGAGATAGAGAAGGAGTCATATGAGAGGTGGCACCTGTATCCATATACCAATCAGAACGGTCAGAGTTATCCAACGAACAACCTGCAGCAAACGATTGTGCCAGATTTGCAGACTCAGAAGACCGATCCCAGCGAACCGGACACTTATCAGCATAATGACCCTGCTCACGACAAATTTGACAGCGAGGCGTATAAGAGCCACGACGGCCAGAGCCACCATTGTGGCGTCGCTGACGAGATCCTCCATTAGAGTTGCCACGATTTCCACCACGAGAACCTCCACCGGAATTACCACGGTTGCCACTATTGGAAGACTGATTACCAGAAAAGCGGGGCTGATTGCTTGCATGGAAGGCAGCAGGCGGAGGGGTCACTGATTCCTCAAGAGAAGCCTGAAAAATAGCATGGCTTTCGACCTTACAAAGAATGTCAGTAAAGAAAGGTAGGGGTACCTGATCAAGCTGGCCCGTGGAAAAATTTGCATATGACGGGCCAAGACCACGAAGGAACCGGTGAACTTTATCATCATTAGGCACAGGTGCACCAATAGCAGCTAGCTGATCACAGATAGTGCGAAATTTCCGCCCGTACTCAGAAACTGATAAAGAACCACGACGCATGAGTTGAAGTTCATCACGGAGACGTAGTTCACGTGCCTTGCTGCGGGAGGCATAGGCAGAGTGTAAAGCAACCCAAACATCACGAGCAGTGGTTGCGCTTAGAGTCTCAGATAAGGCCTCCTCAGTGAGGGAGGAAAGAAGCAGACTGTTGACATTACGATCTCGAGCCTGCCAATCAACATAAAGAGGATTTGGAGAAGGAGCACCATTACGTTGTGGTTGAGTAACAGTTTGTGCAAATGTCTGTTGAGTAAATTCTGGCGGAGGATCGACGGTAGGGTCAACAATATCATACAAGTTCTGATTCTGAAGAAGAGCAGTAACCTGTTTACGCCAGAGAAGAAAATTATCTGGTTTAAGTTTCACCGTAAGCATATGCACCAAAGTGTTCATGGAAAAAGTCGAAGGAGTAGCATCAGAAGCCATGTGAGCAAGACTGGAAAATAAATCAAATAATCAAATATGTGGATGAGTCACTAGAAAATGACAAAGAAAAAATAATGGCTGTTGGTGGCTGGCTGGCACGGGACCCCACAAAAGACAAGGTGATGATGATGGAATGATTGTTACATATGAAAAGCAACGTGATGATGATGGAATGATACTTGCAAAGCCTTCACGAAAAGCAAGGTGATGATTACGAGTGTAGGGCTGCTGATGGCGCACAAAGCACGAGAACAGCACAGAAATTTTTGGCTGACAGCACACACGGAAGCATGAGCAGGCACAAAAATCAAAGGGGAAAATAATGGTTGTATCAGAAAAAAGAGGGAGAGAAAAAGGGTGGCGGCACAGGAAGGTTTGGGGGCTAGGGTTTTCAACCTAAACCTGATACCATGTAAGATTGGATACTCTCACCACAAATTGTGTGTGAGGTAGACAATATTATTTATAATAATAAAATAACAGAATATGCTAAGAATATTCTGAGGCATATTACAAAATAAAATAAATAATAATAAAGAAAATATCCCGTAGGATAGTATGCCTATTTATCTCTAATAGTAACAATGTAATTGAAGTAGAGGATTTGGGAATATCTTTACTGGAAAGTTCTGTTAGCAGACATAGGCACTAGACAGTAGTAACATTTAAATATCTTGTCAACTCATTTACCTCAACACAAGGAGTTCTGGATTCATAACAATTCACTGGAAAGTTCTGTTAGTAGACATAGGCACTAGACAATAGTACCATTTAAATGTCTTTTCTAGAAGTACTCCTAGATTTCTAGGCTACAACTTGAAGTTTATTATGTAGAATTCAGTGTGCAGTTATTCAATTACTATCAACTATTCTCTGCTCCCGACAAAGCTTGCCTCTTGTTTGGGAAACTTTTTTCTAGGAGTAACAGTTAGTTGTTGACTTTGGAGGCTCTATTATACTTCTTTTGATCCATTATATATCATGCCTATTTACTTAAGCCTTGAATGCACGCAGGATATCTCTTTGAATTTACCACAAATGCTGCAGCAGATGCAATCACAACAGCACCTGGAGCGGCTACAACAAGCGCAGCAACTGGTACAACAGCTGCGGCAACTACCTCACTTGCAGCAACAACAACATCACCAACAGTCGATAGAACGTGCGCGCGAACTGCTACAACGACAGCAGCGGCTGACACAACAGTTGCGGCAACTTCCTCAATTGCAGCAAGAACACCAACAACAACGTCCTCACTTGCAGCAGCAACAACAACAACAACTTCCTCACTTTCTGCAAGAACAACAACAACAACTTCCTCCCTTGCAGCAACAACAACCACAAGTCTTTCAACTTCAACAACAATTCTCGCAGCTGCAGCTTCCACAGTAACAATAATTACATAGCATCAACTACTTCGTCAGTAGCAACAAATGGTTGGGGTAGGAATGGGTCTAATCTATGTTCAATGTCCAGGAACAAGTAAGTCACTAGGAGAACAAACATTGGTGGTGAAGGGGGTTCATTAGGAGAACAAACATACGCGGTTTATATTTTGGTTGTATCGCCATATAATTTCCTCAGCCAATATTTCCATAAAAAACTGATAGGTCAATAAGGTCATACATACTTAGGCTATGTTTGGCATGTTTAGCTGATAAGCTAGTTGAAAGCTGAAAAGCTAGCTGAAAGCTTATAAGCTAGCTGATAGCTGAAAGCTGATAAGCTAGCTGAAAGCTGAAAAACTAGGTGATTGAAACAAAAGTGTTTGGTAGAACTAGCTGTTAAACAAGCTGAAATTGTAAAATGACATAAAAGGACATACTTGTATAATTATTTTTATATTTAACATTACTTTATTTTCACATTAATACCAATATGATATTAATATTAAAATTATTATCACTTTAAATATTTTTATTAGCTACAGTTATATATCATCTTAAAAATATAATATTTATTTTTATTTATTTTTATTAATATAATATTTATAATACTTGTGGTGCGCAGCGGTGTGGCGGAAACTACATACGTAAGTGTGAGGGGAAAATAAGTTTATTGTTTTTATAAATATATAAGGGTAATGGTAGAATTTTAATAAAATAATAAGGATAAAAATGAGAATAAATTTAATAAGCTATAAGCTTTAAGCTATAAGCTACCTGAGATAGCTTATAGCTTAAAGCTTTAAGTTACTAAAATAAGCTCCTTCACCAAACACTTTTGAAGAGCTTTTAAGCTAGTCAAATAAGCTTTAAGCTAGTCAAATAAGCTATAAGCTAGCTGAAATGGCATGCCAAACATAGCCTTACTAAAAGCATGCTTATCAAGAAACTTACTAAAAGCATGTTAACAAGTTATTGGTGGTAGGTACAAATTCATGAAAATATTGTTTAAGTATCTAATTGAAATTGAAGGAAAATATTAGTAACACTCTCTTTGTAACACACTTTGCAATACTATCATATTGAATAGTTGAAATTCACGTGAGATTGATTGAAAATATGAATCTAATTTCTAATTTAGTAGAAGCTACGTCTACATGAGTTCCAATAAATCAATGAGAGCATTGAAACGATTGTTAAAGAATTTTTCTTTTAAAGATAGAGCTTTACTTAAAAATAGGAGATTGATAGCCGTACTTGATAAAAGGAAACAAACCATATGGACTCACTTTGTTCCTCAATCCTCACATACAGGGCACACCGAATCAACACAAATGCGTCAGTCAGTGTAGCTGTGGACAGCACAAAGCTTAAACAAAATGAGTGTGACTCCTTTACCTGAAAAACCCCCTGCACTTGGTTCGCCACCAACTGTTAATCTTTCGTGATAAGTAGGCTCTCAATCTTCACCTCGATCGCCAATTTCAGACCGGCGATCAGCGCCTCATACTCGGCTTGACTATTGCTGGTTTGAAACTCAAATCTCAGAGACTACTCCAGAGTCAAGTCTCCAGGGCCTTCCAATGTTACACATGCTCCACTCCCCTTTCCATTGGAAGAACCATCCACGAACAATGTCCATTGAGTGCTCACCCTCTCACCGGGCTCTAACGTCAACTCAACCACGAAATCAGCTAAGTCTTGCGCGCCCATTCTCATACGTTTATCATACTGCAAACCATACTCAGAAAACTCTACTGACCATGCCACTAAACTCCCTAACAAGTAAGGCTTTTGGAAGACCTGCCTCAGGGGCAAATCCGTTCGCACCTTCACCTGAAAATTCTGAAAGTATGGCCTCAACCGCCTGGCGGTTACAAGCACTGCCAACGCCACTTTTTCAATCTTTTGGTATCTAATATCCACGCCTTGTAACGTGTGACTCACAAAGTATACTATCTTCTCCTCTCCATCTATCTCTTGCAAAAATCACAGAACTTATCGCTTATCACAAATTTCAAAATAAGAATGAAGAAGCAAACGTTGCATGGGATTTGACAGTATGGGCGGGGAGGACAGGAGTTCCTTCAAGCTAGTGAAAGAATGGTGCTGACCTGTCACCTAAGTGGGGAAGGAACCGTGATAAAGCCGCAATTCGCCCTGTTAAGCATTGAACCTCCTTCGCGTTTATGGGGCTCTTCATTTGTTGTATTTCTTTGCACTTAACTGGGTTAATCTCAATCCCTCTGGAAGTAATCATAAACCCCAAGAACTTCCCATCTTGGATCCCAAATGAGCACTTTTCCGGGTTAAGTCACATGTTGTGCTTGTGAATCTCACCGAAAGCCTCCGACGGATCCTCATAATGATTCACTCCCAACACAGATTTTACGATCATGTCATCAACGTACACCTCCATGTTCTTCCCAATCTGATTGGTGAACACCCTGTCCATCGCCCTTTGGTAAGTCGCCCCCGCATTCTTTAGCCCAAAAGGCATTGTCTGATAGCTGTAACTCACTCTAGCGGTCATGAAAGTTGTTTTGTCCTCGTCTGTCGGGTGCATGCGAATTTGATGATAACTAGAATAGGCATCCATCAAGCTGAGCAGCTCATTGTCTGATGCGCCATCTACCAGCTTGTCGATACTTGGTAACGGGTAAGAATCCTTCGGGCATGCCTTGTTAAGATCTATGTAATCCACGCACATCCGCCACTTGTTGTTCGCCTTCTTCACCATCACCACGTTCACCAGCCACGTGGGGTACATCATTTCCCTAATGAATTTCGCCGCCAACAACTTGTCTACCTCCTGCTTTACCGCCTTGTCCTTCTCATCGCCCATCCGACGGCGAGTTTGAAACACTGGCTTAACTTCTGAGTTAAGTGCCAATTTATGACAAATGAAATTGGGATCTATCCCACGCATGTCCTTGCAACTCCACACAAACAGATCTAGATTCTCACCATGTAGCCTTCCCAACCGCGTCTCCTGCTCCTCAGTGAGTCTTGTTCCAATCTTCAAGATTCTCTCACCAAACCTCAACTCTTTCGTTTCTTCAATTGGTGTGGGCCGATTCAAACGCCCCTCGCCCCTTGGGTCAAGACTCTCCGCTGGAGTCTCTTCTCATAGCATCAGTGCCCCGTCATGGCATTTTTCCTAAACAATTGTCGTAGCACTCCCTAGCTTGCTGCTGATCGACTGCGATCCTTCCAACTTTTCCATTATCCAACGGATACTTGACCGCCAAATGAGCCGTTAAAATTATACCGCATAAAAGATTTAAGGTATTCCGCCCAATGATCACGTTGTTTGAGGCCACTACTTGCAACACCAGGTACCTAACCCTTAGTACCCTCACATTCTCCTTCTCACCAAAAATAGTATCCAGTTCAAGGTACCCTCGTACGCACACCTGCTCGCCGGTGAAACCCACGAGGGTCCCTGTGTATGGCGTTAGATCATTATCAGTTAAGCTCAACTTGTTGAACGCGTCTTCGTAAATGATGTATGCTTAGCTCCCTTGATCCAAAAACGCTCGCTTGATATCAAAACTGTTGATCCTCAGCTGGACCACAATAGGATCATCCTTATGGGGTTTGATTCCCTTGAAATCCGCATTTGTAATCGTAATGTCTGGATGATCAAACCCGAAGGGCACTTCTTGAACATAATTCACTGCCCGCACGTGGTCGTGGGTTCGATCCCCACAGATGGCGCCAAAATGGTCTCGCTACGAACACTCAAGAGAGGGGTAGCCCCTAGAGTAGAGAGATTGCACTAGAGAGAAATAGCTGAATAACTTGTTTATTGATAGAAAATGAGGAAAAGTCTTTTATAATTGGTAACCGTCCTCTATTTATAGGGTGAGAGTTGGGCTTCCCACGTAACTGCCCTTGATGGGTCTGTTGGGCCTCGCAGTCGAGGCCCAATTTACTGGCCAGGCACCCGCCCCTTGGCGGGAATCCTCTGGGCGTAGCCCCTCTAAGGAGAGAATAGAGAAATAACGAGAAAGAGTAGAGAGAGGGATTGAGGGAAAATATATTATTGACTTAATTAAAACTGAAAGCAATACATGTCTTATATAAAAGATCTAACTTACTAGAAGATAACTAAAAGATAACTTCTTATCATAATAACCAAATCAGTTATTATCTTTTATTCTAGCCTCTATCTAATAGCACTATACTATCTATTAGCTAGATTAAATATTTGAAGGGGCTACGCCTAGTCCACTAAGGTACCCATTTCTAATGTGAGTATGATTTCACCCATGGATTTAGAGACTCTCATGTTGAGGGACTCCTTGTCGGTGTCTAAATTTTTTGTGTTATTTTCCAAAGTAAAAAATTAAAATAAAAAATAATTCAAAAATATATATATCTTTGTATTTTTTTCAAAAGGAAAAATCATTTTTCCAAAAAGGAGTAAAGAATATTTTCTTTTTTTAAAAAAAGAGATGTTATTTTCTCAAGCGAATCAAACACTAAAAGTCACATTTTAAAGAAATTTACTGAATGAAATTCTATTTAGAACTTTTTATAAGCACAAACATGTATTTAAAATGTACAATTTTTCATGCACTTTTGGTATGATTCATTTATTCCCTCCCAGAGGTAATTTGGTTTAAGATGTGAACATTTATATTTCTATAAGGTTAACTCACATTTTTTTCGGGACTCGAACCCAAAACTTGCTCAAATAGTGAATTAAACATATACTACTAAAATCCTCTATCGGTTCTTTGTGGAAGTTACTATGATAAAAAGTATTTCTCACTGTATTGCACTACTTTCATTTCTTATTAAAAGGTTTTTTTTTTTGACAGATTATTAAAAGGTTGTTTAGAGAGATATTTATTTCTTTTAAATCAGTCCACTTAAAATTTTAAAGGAGTATTCAACTATTAATTGATTTTTTCCATATAATATTTTCATGAAAAAAATAAAAAAATAGAGATAAAAGTATTAGCAAGAAAAAACTTCCATGTTAATCACCAAATCTTTATGAAGCTAGAAATTTCACACGACTTATTTTAATCAAGAAAAGAACAAAAGTGAATTCTAGGTAGATGAGAGCCATCAAAATTGAAACTCTATATAGTTAAAATTTGTGTATAGTTTCTTCAACTAATCCCTTTCCCACTATGTATCGTCTCTCTGGTCTCCACCACTCCACTCTGCTCTTCTGCAAATTTGTGTATAGTTTCTCTCTCTCTCTCTCTCTCTCTCTCTCTCATATACGTACTGTTGTGTTTTGTTGGTATTACGGGAGATAGGGGAGCCCATGAGGCGAGGAGCAAGACACCAAGAGTTATCGACGCCACATCTTAACCCAAAACCTTAAGGCATTAGGTTTATGGGTCCATCTCCTTATAAACTCTCTCTCTTAACTTAAATTCTCTCATGTGAGGCTTGACTCTAACACTTGATTCCAACAATCTCCCCCTCAAGTGTGAGTCCCTCAACCACATCATCCATGGTCCTCCCGTTTGCGGAAGCTATCCACCTTGTACCGCCATTCGCTCAACAGAACCCGCCGCCTTGCCACACTGCTAAGAAGACTTTCGACATAAGGAATCGTTTATCATGGCTACACCAACCACCAGCTCTGATACCACTTGTTGGGGGAGACATGAGAGCCCATGGGCCGAGGAGTAAGACACCCAGAGATCTCGACGCCACATCTTAACCCAAAACATTAAGGCATTAGGTTTATGGGTCACATCTCTTATAAAATCTTCTCCTTACCATAGCACCCATCCACTTATCTTTCTCATGGCTAGCCATAGCCTCATGATAAGTAGAGGGGTCTCATGAGCTGGTAAGAAGGGCATATACTGCTAAGTCTCCAAACTCATATCTCACTGGCGGTGTAATACGACGGGGCTCCCTATCACGCACAAGTTTATAGTCTTGTACTCCACCTAAATCTGAGTCTGGTTCACTCTGTTGTTGGGCTACAATCTGCATATGACTCACTAGTGTCTCCTCAATGTCCACTTGGATCTTGTCCTGACTGAAAATTTCTACCGCAGTATCTGGCACAACTGTCAGATCTGACTGTTTCAACATTGACTGCTCATCAAATACAACATCTCTGCTGACAACCACCTTCCTCTTGACTGGATCCCACAACTTGTACCACTTCACACCTTTATTATAGCAAATAAAGATGCATTGTTTTGACGTTGGGTCAAGTCTAGACCGATCCTCACTGAAAATATGCACATATACTGGACATTCAAAAATCCTCAAATTACTGAGATCAATGGGGTTACCTGTCCACACCTCCTCTGCAACTTTTCCATCCAAAGAAGCTCGTGGTGACCTGTTGACTAGATAGCACGCCATATTGATTGTTGTTGCCCAGAAACCTTTTGAAAGATCAGCATTCAACCGAATGCACCTTGCCTTATCTGTCAGAATGTTGTTCATCCTCTCTGCAACACCATTTTGTTGTGGTGTCTTCCTCACAGAAAAGTGCCTTTGAATTTGATTCTCCTCACAGAAATGCATGAAGTTCTTGTCAGTGTATTCAGTTCCATTATTAGACCGCAAATATTTTATTTTTCTCCCTGTCTGATTCTCAACCTCTGCCTTCCACAATTTGAACTTGGCAAAGACTTCAGATTTATATTTCATAAAATAAACCCAGACCCTACGAGAAAAATCATCATTAAATGTAACAAAGTACCTAAACCCTCCAACGGAGAGCTCTTTTGTAGGCCCCTAGACATCAGAATAGACATAGTCTAAGATTCCCTTGGTCTTGTGTTGCCCGATTTTGTAACGAACTCTATACTGTTTCCCAAGAACACAATACGTGCACAATCCAATTGTGCAACTGCGAACACCCTTCAGCAGATTCCTCTTATGTAGTTCCATCACCCCACGTTCACTGAGATGACCCAAGCGCATGGGGCATCTTTTGAAACTCAATTGATGAGGAAAAACACAACTTGATTCAGACAGCACGATAGAGCGAGAAAGCATGAATAAACAACACAAAAAACTTTGTTCACGCAGTTCGGCCAAATTGCCTACCTCTGCGGCTATAGAGTAGTTATAGCTCCATTTATTGATTCTCAATAATCAATCGTGTTTACAATAGCAGTTTCTCTCAACTACCTAATTGTCTCACACATCTGCAATAGCAGTTTTCCTCAACTGCCCAATTGATGTGTACCCTCGCGCACTGTTGAATTACGGCGCACTTGCACACCGCCCAATTGCGGCGCACCCCGCACACACCTGGTGCATACTAGCACACTTTTAGGGTTAGGGACCTTATCTATTTATAGTGGATTCTACTAATCTCTATTTTACAATAAAATCATAATAAATCTTATAATAATCCCTTAAAATCTTTTACAATTCACATTAAATAAAATCCTAATAAACTGAATATTTCGCCTCAAAATAAAATCTGTGGGCCCCAGATTTTCCTAATGAGCCAATTCCCAACAGTTGGGTCACAATAGGCTTAAAACTTTGGGGATCATCACTTTAGGCTAACAAAAGCAAATCATAAATGGATTGGATACCACATCTTTCACCCAAAATCTTAATGTATTAGGTGTATAAGCCCTCTCACTTATAAATTGCTCTACACTCTCCTAATCCTCTAATGTGAGACTTCTTACTCAGACTTGATATCTCAATAATCTCCCCCTCAAGTGTGAGTTTATCTCAAGCGGAAGTCTCCAACTACTTGAACAGCTGTTGGATCTCTATCAACGGGAGATACGCTGCCTGCCAACCATTGTCAGGAAGACTTTCGATACAAGGAGTCATTATCATGGTCGCACTAACGATTGACTCTGATACCACTGTTGGGCCGCAAGAGGCTTAAGGGGATCATCACATTGGGCTAATAAAAGCAAATCACAAGTGATCTTAAAGTTGAATAAAAAATTAATTTCAGTGAAAGTGATTTTCCAAAAAGCAAAAATTGATTTATGTTTGTGTATAAACATAAAAAAGTGCTTTTCAATTGCGAATTTACTTTAAAAAATTGATTATATCAAACGCTACAAGAAATTGCTTAGATGAATAAGCAAATTTTTGCTTTTTTATTTTTTACTTTGCATTTTATCAAGCATACACAAATATGCAACGTGAAAAATAATGATTATTTTTTAAAAATAAGTAATTATATAACGAAATAAGCAATGTGAAACTGGCCCTTTAAGTGAAATGTAATTTTTGTATTTGTACACAAATATAAATTAATTTTTACTTTTGAAATAATCGCTTAAAATAAAGGCTTAAAGGGTCCAAAGGCCCCTAAGATTACAAAGGGAATCAAATCCAGGACCTAGAAAAATTTTGCATCAAATTGGGTCCCTAGAATTTTTTTTTTTAATTCAATTAAGGCCAAAGTGTGTCAGAGCTCAATTTTGTCCTAGTCAGCAATGCCACGTGTCTTTTTAATTTTTTTTAATTAGAAAAAGTATTAAATTTTAGTTTTTAATTCCAACTCATATATTTAAGCAGAAATAAAAAAAAACTTAATAAAATCCTAAATTTAAATAAAAACCTAATCTAATAATCTCTAACCTAAATAAAAACATAATCTAATAATCACAAATCCCTAAACTTACCTGTTCATCTCAAATTGAACCCTATCCATCCCCATCCCCAAATTGTACCCTATGAGAAGAACAAAAGGAAGGAACAGAAGGAGAAGAACCAGATCTCTGTCTCCTCTCAGAAACACGCATTTACAATGGACAGAGACTGGAAGAATCAACAAAATTGAGGGAGAAGAAGAAGATGAGGAAGAGGAGAATGTGGGTGATGAAGTGGGTTTCGAGAAAATTCATTCAGCTTCAGCTTCTTCTTCGAGGTGTTCTTCAGCTGGGAGAAGCTCAAAGAGGTGGGTTTTCTTGAAGGATTTTCTCAGGAGTAAAAGTGAAGGAAGGAGCAACAACAAGTTATGGTCCACCATTTCATTCTCCCCCACCAAAAAAAGAGCACAATCAGAGGAGTTGAGGAAGAAGACGTTTTTGCCTTATAGACATGGTTTGCTTGGGTGCTTGGGATTTACTTCCAAGAGTTATGGTGAGGTGAGGTTGAGTTCAGATTTGCATGTGGATTGGGGGTGGTAGGGCTCTGGTTGTCTAGGTTTATTGGGTGGGTGTGGGTGGGGGTGGGGAAGAAGAAGAATGGGTTTTTTTGGAGTTGTTAATTTCTGGTTGGGTTTGATATTTTTTGTTATTATTAGATTAGGTAATTATTTAGGTAAGGGATTTTATTTAAATTAGGGATTTATTAAGTTTTTAAATTTTTTTCTACTTAAGTAAATGAGTTGGAATTAAAAATAATAATTTTTTATAATTTTTTAATTAAAAAATAATTTTAAAAGCCACGTGGTAAAAGTGACTAGGACAAAATTGAGTTGTGGCAACATTTGGCCTTAATTGAATTAAAAAAATTTCTTAGGGACCCAATTTGACGTAAAATTTTTCTAGGTCCTGGATTTGATTCCCTTTGTAATCTCAGGGGCCTTTGGACCCTTTAAGCCTAAAATAAAATCAATTTTATATTCAACTTTAAAATGACTTCTTTTTTAAGAACACACAAACGGGCCCAATTTTTATATGGATAGGGGCACTTCTTTTCTATACATTTTAAATATAAAATAGGGGCACTTGAACTTGTGAAAGTTTTAGAAGAGTTTTTCGTTCTATTCTCTTATGTTCCACCTTTTCCTGCAGACCAATGTGTCCCATTTCGGAAGCTTTATGTCATGTTCCATTCTATCTTAAAAACAATACAAACACATAACGAAATTGTATGTCACGTCATTCCTTTCTCATCTGTCTACCAAATGCTACTTTAACATCAGCGTTGGTTGAGCGGTGGTGACCCGAAACTCACATTTCACATGGCAGTGGGTGAGTGTACTTCACCTACAAGATGTCATTGCACAATTGGGCCTGACGATAGACAGGTTATCGACTACAGGCGTGACATTGAGTTCTCAGAGGCCTTTTGTCAAGCGATTGCTTGGGTGGCTCCAGATGATCATAAATATGAGGAGGTCAATGAAAGTTCAGTTGCCACACTTTGTACGTGTTAGAAGTTCCACACTGGATAGCTAGAGAAATGACATAGATAGCCTTTATGAGGGTATAGCAACCTTCAACTCATGAGCTAACTTTTGGGTTGAGTTAGGCCTCCCAAATTCTAATATGATACTAGAGCCTATCCTAAATTTGTTTGATGGTGGAGACCTCCATATTTAGGTCACCCTGCATATGTCCAATCCTGCAAATCTCACGCTCCGAATGTAAAACTCTGAAAGTAAGCGGGGTGTCTTAGAAGTCCCACATTAATAGAGACATGACGTATATAGTCTTTATAAGGGTAGAGCAACCTACAACTCTTGAGTTAGCTTTTGAGTTGAGTTGGACCTTCTAAATTCTAATGGCACGCGCGCTTATATAACACTTATTGGAAGGTATGTTATTGTTTGGTATACTAGGAAATTAGTAATGCTGAGATATTTTGAGTTGTTAGAAGACTTTCATGAGGCTGAAATTGCGGATTTGCGATCCTAAGACTTTTATTTAGGAGTTGTTTGAACTTAATTCTATTCTTGATCTAAGAATTCAAACAAATGATTGATTAAGAATTTGATTTTTAGGAATTATATTCTAAAAATATTTAACTTTTACCACATTCTAGTGATACCAATTTAGAAAAAAATGCAACAAAGAAAAGCGAAAAATGAAGTTATTATATAAAATTTAGATGTCTAAAAATGAACACAATGCTATAAATAACACTACTAGGCACATGCCATGCTTTGGTTTAAGCCACAAAATATAATAATATGCCTCCACGTGGCAACATCAAAGGCAGGTGTCTAAAGAGCTTTGCTTGATCACTTGTGGTGGGGCCACACTAGTTTTGGAAAACATCATCAAGTGGGTTTGGTTTGGTTCATCACACTCACACATGACAAGAATGAGAAAAATAGGCATACACACTCAGGTAAATTAAGGTTGCAAATTGCAATGCATGATAACACAAACCCCTCTTCTAGGGAATCTATATATCTAGACTTTACTTATCCTCCACCTTTTCCTCTTTCTTTTCTTCTTTTACTACAATGCCAAATTACCTTTAAGATTCTTTTCTTTCTCAACCTTTAACTCGTGAAAGCAAGGCACATATATATTATAGCTATTAGCTAAAGCTATTACTATTAAACAAAGAGTTTGAAAGGAAAAAAATTTGGAAGAATCAATGTGTCACCCTGGAGTTCCTTTTGTGAGCCAAGAAATCTTGATGGTACATAGAAGATGGCTTCAATTCCGGGAGGCACACGTGGCGGCAGGGCAGGCATCTAGGCAAGTTCATGGTGGTGGAAGCTCTGGTGAGGGTGGTGCGGTGAAGCACTGCTCGTGCTCGCCGTCGCAGCATCCAGGGTCATTCCGGTGCCGGCAGCATCACGGTGAATATGTGTGGCGAGGCAGAGCAATTAAGTAGTCCGTTGATTCGATGAGTTTAGATATATCCAATTCAAATCGTACATAAAGGTTCAGGTTCTACCTTTTTTTTTTACTTTATAAACATATATGCATGAAATATAAGATCAATTTGAGATTACAAGGTTCTCAGAGAGTTGATAGCATTTTGTAATAAACAAATAAACAATGAGTGCTTTTCTCTGTTTTCTCCTTGCTGATTAATCTAATGCATCATAACTACATGAGTTAGGTTCGAAAGGGTTGAGGATTTTTACGGTTTTTAAATTGAGTACATATAATGGCACCTTTTGAACAAAAATTAATCTGAATAGAAGAGGTTGCAACTCTTTGTTTCTATGTGGGTATCTCTCTACTCATCTCATCCACTCATTTTCTATTTAAAATCTCTTGGTGATGTATCCTTGTATAATTGACAGGCTAGGGGAGGATGATTAATCGATTTATAATATTAAATGAATGATAATTAAGATAATTGAGTTAGGAAATCCATAGTTAATTTTTATCATAAAATTTTTATTGGGTTGAATTTTTGTTTATTTAAGTGCTTGTAGGAGATAATATCAATCTTGAAAGACTCGGTCTTCTTCCATTAATTAATAATATAGCGATGGTGAGTCCACAGAGCAGGTATTATTTAGGAGCCATATCATGAAAGATGAAAATTATAGAAGCGTTTTATTTGTTGGGGAATAATGTCTTAAAAAGCATAATATACTTCTTTTGAGCATGAGGACAGGACATATATGAAAAGCACCCTGTCTTTAGAATATTGAAAAGGAACACAACAATTATTACCCTTTGATTTATATTTTCTTTCATCTTGGGAATTTTCGCCTACACCAACAATTTGCTAGAACTTTATACTTTTATGCCATTGTAAGAATCCACTGAGAACGGAATATTTGTTGAATGAGAAAATGTTACCAGAAATTTGATTCTAGACAGCAACCCATTAACCACACATGACAATGATATTCCTCCAAGAAATTGAGATTCAAAACTCCTTTCATTTCAATATCATATCGTGGTAGTGGTAGGACCCTCCATGCTCATGAACATTCTACGTGTCTGTAATTGGGTCTTCCATGCCTTCACTTGCAGCAATAACACAAGACATGATCACATAGAATCACATGTTTGGAAACGAGTAGCTTCTAAGTCCACACACGCGATTCTAAGTTTCTAACCACAAAGAAGTTAAAGTCATGCTACTAATAGCCGCATTTGGAAAGTACACACTTCTAAGTTTCTCACATATTTAGTTTGGCATCAATGCAAACATGAACCTAACTTCACATATATCAAGATCAACCTAGAACTAGAAGCAAGAATTTGTTTAATGTGGATCGGAAAATATAAGATTTTGTTACATTAACTTGAGTATAGCAGAAATATAAACACACCAACCAAGTTTGTCCAGTACATTTGGTAAATATAAATTCACTGCTTGAGACTTGGCTCTCCCTCGTGTTCTTTAAATCACAACAGGTTATTTTTCAATAGTAGTTGCAATGACTTATTTTACACATCAAAATGAGTCTTTCATTTTAAAGGAACCAAATCTCACTATGTATGTTATAATACATTCACACATTATTATTCCATCTCATTTTCATGTACTTTTTATTTCTCTTTTATTTTTTTAATCACATCATACTTCCCATTATGCTATTGGTGTGGAAAAATTTCTATCTCATACTAGGTGTGGGACGAAATCGGGTACTGAAAGTATTTTTCCAAAAGCCATCTATTACACTTTATGAGAAAAGCTACTGGCATGGTTTATAACCACTGTCCCGTTTCATAAATTATTACTTTTTCATAGTAGAACAAAAGAAAATCTCGTGCTACCAAACCAATGGAAAAGGATACAAGCCACAATGCACTAACAAAAGAAAACTCCACTAATATCAAACGTATGCACATATAAAATAGATATTTTGGGGTCACTGGGAAACTCTGTAAAGAACATGACATTTCAATGCAGAAGACATTAATATTGTACTAGTTCTCAAGCACAACTAAAACATTTGTCAAGATGACGTTTAGTTAGTTGGTTAATGTAGTTAAGAAAGTTGCACAGCTAATCAGTTAGCTGGTTAATTTAGTCCCGATGCATGTATCATTTCATTTCTACTTGATAAATTCAGTTCACTCCTCTCATATCTGATAAAACTCCCCGGGACCATTTTCATCACTTTTATCTCGTACTAGAGCTAAATTCAATACTTTACAAGGGCGTGAGAGATCCATACAATATACAATTTATAAAGCACAGTAAAAGCAACGCAAAGAATAGAACACCACCACCACTTTATAAACAAAGGTTGCTAAAGATTGATAGTACAATATCAGGTATCTTCAGCTCCAATATCTGTGTTCACTTCAGCTCCAACATCTGCGTTCTCTTCAGCTCCAATATCTGCGCTCTGAGCCAATGTATCTCCCAGTGACTGAAGCAAATCAACAATGGATTAGCAAAATCTTCTATAATAAATCAAACTATGCATTAAAATAAATCCCATAAATATAATTCAATTTGAACTTTAACTAGCAAAACCATGTTTAAGAGTTCGTAGATGAAACGGAATAAAAACTAACAGATTCTAGGAGAAGTTCAATCCCAGAGCAAAGCACTCCGGGAATTTAAGAAACAAGGATAATGGTTAACATCAATAAGTTTCTAGGCTGACAAACATAGGCACAAATTCAACCCTGGAAATGAAAAAATACCCACTTCAATTTAACTAGCATAAAACATGGAAAAAATTTCATGTCTAGTTTAAGAGAATGCTTCTACACCTCAAGCATTCAGCCAGAAAAGGATTTCATTAGCCAGTGATATATATAGTATAGCATTTTATACCTTTGCTTGTTTGAATTTTAAAAATATTGACAGAAGAGCATGGAGTAATTTATAGAAAAATTAGACACTTTGGTCCTTTATGGCTTACAGTTTCAATCTTTTAACATAAAATGCCTCTCTAGGGTTTATGCAGCGTCTAATGCTTCACAGTAGATTACTCTACAATAGTGCCTCTCCTTTATCAGACTAACTTTGAAACGGTTTTAAACCTCTACCAAATGGGGTTGAAACTGAAGTATGATGATAAAAGACTAAAATCAGATAAAGTGTTTGATAGTGACGAAAGGATATCTTAACCAAAATGCAAGGTTGATTTCCCAAGAGCTACCCCCAAATGTTACAAAAGAGATATGTATAATATATCACATTTCATCTCACCTAACAAATCAGTTGCTCTAGTATAAATCAGAACTAACTACACAACTCAGCAAAAGAATGGAACAGACAAAGAACAGTCTCTATGTATAGCTGAAATGGATTCCTTGGCAATAAACATGTAGAGGAAATTGCATTGCAAACTAAAGTTCAATAAAAGAAACAAAATTTCTCACCTCAGGATAGCAGTTTTGCCGTACAATTGTCTGCTTGTTTATATTCACATACACCTCGCACGACACTGTCGCCTGCATTCAGCACACACAATACTTCAGGTACAGAGGTTTAAAAGTAAAACAGAGCACTAACATTCATCATCTCAACAAATGAAAATCTTAAATACAATCACAAGCCAAGTCACAGTAAAAGAAACTTCAGAGTTCAAACAATGTCAAAGCCTCATCAAATTCACCAATACCCACATCAAATTTTACCCAATTAAGCATGTTCCAAGCAAAGCAAATTCAGACAAACTCAAACGAAATTGAATCAAAAAAAAAAAGCAACTTAAATTCACAAGGTACCTTCAAACTTCAAATTCACCAATTCTCACATACCCACATCAAATTTTAGCATCTTTCAAGCAAATCAAATAAAAAAATGGAACTTAAATTCACAAGTAAAGGTACTACTACTACCTTCAAGGGAACATCGAAGAAGAAAAGCCCCAATTTCCCATCAACACGCGTTTCAGTATCGAAAGGAATCACACCCTTGGCAATGTCTTGGAGCAAGTAGAAAGCATCATAGATGACCTCAAACCCATCAACGGTGAGCACGGCGTCGACGTAGGACGATCCACGCGCCCTAATTCTGCCACCGTCGGATGACGAAACAAACCCTAGCTGGCGGCCGCGGTAGCCAACAGCGACGGCGAGGGAGTCGTAGGATAGGGAGAAGAAGTCCCTGTTGCGAACTTGAACTCTGACGGAGAACGAGAGGTCGAGGACGGGCTTCGGGTTGACTCGGATCCCGATGTGGTTGATTCCGACTCGGATGAGGCGGACTTCCGGGTCGGATGGGTAGAGGAAGAAGGCGGCGGAGGTGAGGAAGAGGAGGAGGATGAGGGCGGTGAGGAGGCAGGAGGTGGTTGTGCTGCGGCGGCGGTGGTGGTGGTGGTAGGTTGGGAGGAGAACGACGACGTTTTGGTGGGGGTAATTGTTGTAGGGAAGGGGCTCGTAAGGGACAGAGTCGTCCTTCCCGGTCATGGTTCCTTTGTTTCAGCGTCCTACGACTCCGGACCACCACGTATTTCATATACAGCCAAATAAATACGAACCTTGCTTAAGATTTAATTAATTAATTCCTCTATTTATTCTTTGATTTTTGAGTTTAATTTCTATGCACCGACGGTGTAAAGTTTTTTTACACCGTCAACCAATCAGATTTTAAGATGTGGGAAAATCTCTCATTTTATTTAATTTCATTAATTGACGTGGCACATCCTTAAAATCTGATTGGTTGACGGTGTAAAAAAACTTTACACCGTCGGTACATCAAACTTTTTCTCTTGATTTTTATACGTCACTTTTATTTTATTTTTAAAAAAGAAGTTTGTTAATTTTTTTAAAATTATTGTTAGAATTAAAAAACTTACAAGGTTCATTAATTTATCTATACTTTAAGGGGATGTCTAAATGACACATGATAAAGTTTGGGTTAAATAACTCATCATCCAATCATATTGGAGATAAGTGAGTTGGAATTTCTATATTTTATTTATTAATTTATTTCCAACTCATTTATCTCCAATATAATTGGATGATAAGTTATTTAACCCAAACTTTATCATGGGTTATTTAGACAACCCCATTCTTTAAATAAGCTTAAATGCTTTTGATAGTAAAGATTTTAAGAATGTGTGATTTTGGTCTTATAGTATTAGTTGCTTTGGCTAAGTTATTTTTCTCTACTTTCAAAATTGAACATATATGGTCGATGTAAATCATAATTTTGTACATGAATGATATAGTAAGAGAAATGATGTAACCCAAATAAACTATTCATCTTCACCTTTATCCTATCATTCATCTTCTTCTTTATAATCCACTTCAACTCAACCAGAACTTACACAAAAACTCCCACTCAAACCATAACCTTCAACCACCAGAGAACAAGAAAATAAAGAAACTTTAATCCCTTAATTCCTCACACAATCATCCAAACATAGCGGTGGCTCGCCCGGGAACAGAGAAACCATATATCCATTCATTTATACAATTGCTAGTGGTAAAAGTTTCGCATTGTAGTTTTACTTAGCATATTTTAAATTTTCACCTCCTAGTCTATTATTTTTGCTTTTGAGGAAAATATGAGAAGGGAACAAATGAGATCTCTGAAAAGGGGAGGCAAGGAAGTCGTAGAAATGTTGAAGAGGAGACAACCCACTCTTGAACTTAAGGCTAAAACGCTAACGCTATAATAATTATAAAAATAGCAACCTTTCGCCTTATAAAATAAATCAAGTTTACTTACTAATAAAATCAAGCAGCAACGGGACTTATCGAGAACCCGAACTGCTTGACTGACTCCTTCATACATATATACTAGATTCATTAGAGTGGGGGATGGATGAAACTCATAATTAAATAAGTGCAAAAAATGGCGCAAGTGAAGCTGGGAAATAGACTGTGGTGCAACGACTAGGACTCGTGTCGGAGGAGTTTTGTGGTGGTGCTACGAGATGGCGATTTATCGTATAGAAGAATAATTCTGGAAACCTATTGATTAACCATAGATGCAAATCGATCAACCGCAATGAGACAACTCTTTCTTAAACTATATAATAAAAAGATCTTCCCCTCGACACCAATCACGAGTTTTTCTCCATTCTTCTCGTATATCATCATATACAGAGAAGAGAGAAGGAAGAGATATGATTTGTGTTTTGATATCTAATATAAGAGATATCAAAAGAGAAGATCAAAATCCTCTCTTTCAAATAATATTTCATTTTATGTCTAAACCAAAACCAATGAATTTATAGCATGTCAATTAAGAAATATGAAAATAACATTTATAACATTACATAAGTGATTTTTAATTAACTTAACACAATTTCATGGTTGAGCCAAAGAAAACATCATTTTGAGATGAACGATGTTGATTCAAAGAGAAAGTGAGTAAAGTGTGATGAATTAAAGAGAAAGATTTGTGTGTGAATATCAATATATTAAAGTTGCAAAAACATAAGGATAGTAGTGTCTTTTTAATCTTTATCAAGATTCAAAATCCAATGGTTTCTTTTGGGGATTGGGTGGTTTTTCTTGCGCATTGAGTACTTTGACAACACTTGACATGACCAAGAAAAATAAAAACCATTTGCAAACTTTAACATGATTATCTTCAAAAAAAATTTTGGTCAACATGATTATCTTCAAGACCCCTAATGTGGACCACTTTTAAAGTGGTCTAATTTTAGACCACTTTTTTTAACCTGTTATAATAGGTCAACACATCTTTTTTTAAAGAAATTTAATACATAATAAATTTTTAGTGATATTTTTTCTTTAAAAAAATAATGTGTTGACCTGCTATACCCAATCAAAGTAGGTAGTGTAAAATTACACCACCTAAAATTGGTGCATATTAGGTTCACCCTATCTTCAATTCCTATCATACGCAATATCGCTAAAATCACACGCCATTCAAATCCCATCCAATCTCACTATCTCGGAACACAAAAATGTGTGAACCAAGTACATCAATGATCATACGTTTTTTTTTTTGAAAGTGATCATACATGTTCACTAACACGTAAACGAGTATAATACCTATTTTTACCAATTTATGGTTGAATGTGGATATGCACAAATACCCTAATATATTCTCATTGCCCAAATCATATTGTTAAAAATCTTCTAACTTTTTCAATTCTATTTCTTCAGCTCCAAACTATATTGATGATCATGTTCGTGGATATGAATCTTATGATCTCGTTAAATGCTCTCCTTTCTCCTATTAATTATGCACATCAAAATAAATACAAGCACATATACTAGTGATTCCTCCAAAAGGGTGTATGATAATGTAGAGGACCAAAATTGATCCACAAAATTGAAAACTTGTGTCATGAACCTATTATCCAAAGAGTTTAATTTATTGGGTAAGGGTCATATGAATGAATTTATATTATTATTTCTAATATGTCCTTTTATACAAGAGTCCGTTTAAGTTTGTTTGTTTTGACTTGAAAGGTAGAGAATACACAAACTTATTTACCATATGTTTTAATTTATTTTTTAATAAAAAAATAGGTTTGACCAAAAAAGAATAAATTTGGGGCAGTAGAGTTAAATTCTAAACTGAGATTTCCTAATACTTATCAAGAATCATATGACTTTAAAGAAAAAGAATCATATGGATAGTTTTATATTATTATTTTAAAGAACGTGCTTAAAATCCAACGCAATTAGAGATTGTATTTGTGCAATTAAAACAAGTTAGATCAATATTTGATGATCTTTCAACAAAGCCGGGGCCAATTGAGAGGTTATAGCAACTCATAATCCACACTACACCTATAAAATTGAATTATATAAAATAAAGCAAAGGCAAATTAAGATAAGGTTCCAAGAATTATATAACACTAATTATCATCATCAATTTTCAAGTAATCAAGAATTCATAAAGATACACATGAAACACTCATTAAACAATTTCATGTGGAGAGCTAGAAGCGACAGACTAATTTTTAGGGCCCGTTTGGTGGTCAGGATAGGATATGATAGGTGAACATGATAGCAACAGGATAGGATAAGAGCATGATAGACTCTTATCATATCCTGTGTTTGAGGTGCAGATGATAATGACAGGATATGATCAGGAAAATGTATCAGATTTATATTTGAATAAAAAATACATTTAAAATTATTCATTCTATTAAATTTAATTTTTTTACATTTTCATGAATGCGTCTATATTTTAAAATAAATAAAATAAATTTAAATTTTATTAATTAACCTATTTTATTGTTTTGAAGATGGCCTATATTTTAAATAAAATTATGCAGTTAACCAATTGGTTTTCACTTAGTTGTGACACGTGATAATTAACAATAAAAGTTAACTAAATTAAGAATATTATTATTTCAAAAGTACTTTATATTTAAATTATAAATTATTATGTAAGTAGATAAGTAGTTTTAAATAATAGGAGATGAAAATAAAAAATTAATCTATTATTATTAAAAATCAATATTTGTAATCAATAGTTTTCATTTAGTTGTGACACGTGATAAACAATAAAAATTAACTAAATTAAAAATATTATTATTTCATAAATACTTTATATTTAAATTATTATATAAGTAGATAAATAATTTTTAAATAATAGGAGATAAAAATATTAAATTAGTCTATTATTAATAAATCAATATTTGTAAGTGAGTAGTCTATTTTACTATTTATGAATAATAATTTTTTATTTTTTATTTTAGTTAAATTGATATTTTTATATTTATTAATTAATATTACTATAAATTATATAATATAAAAATAAATTAATTTGGAGTTAGAATACTGAAAGAAAATATATAACTGGTATCCTATCCTGTTCTATCCTAGCTCCCCCCTCAGGATAACTTTTACACATGGTTGACAGGATAGGATAGGAGACAGGATAGTGTTATCCTATCCTGCTGGCGCAACAAACAACAGATAACAACAGGATATGATTATTATCCTGTCATATCCTATCCTGTCTTGGCCACCAAACGGGCCCTAGCATTAAAAGACCTGGAATTGGAGCGTTTCATCCAAGTTGGAGGAGAATTTGGCCCGCGATGCAAACGACACCGGAAGGAGCCTTCATGTGTCGTTGGAGAACACAAGCAGTGACCCTTTGACAACCACGACGTTGTTCCGCTTTCACTTGTTGGAGATGTAGAAACATTGAGCTTTCCCTGATGAGCTTGAGAAGCCATGGATGAATGAAAAAAATTGAAGGTAAGCTACGTTCTGTTTGATTGTGAAATACAGCCATATAGTGATCTTTCTATATATATATAAGGGAAAAATAAAATAATATTAAAATCACTGAGGTGAGGATATATTTTTTTTTACAAAAGGAAGAGTTGAAGATAGATATATAATTCCGTCAAAAAAAAAGATAGAGATATAATTCCATCAAAAAATAATTTTTTTCGAAAATAAAATATAAAAAAAAATAGAGATATAAGATAATATTTTAATGATATTACAAATATTTACCTTTTCAAAAAAAAGAAAAGCTTTAGGTGTTTTCCTTTTTATGGGATTTTGATCGACTAAGAGTAATGTCATGGCATTATTATATTTTTTTTTAAAGGTCATGGCATTATCTTTTTTTTTGAAAGGAACATGATTCTATTAAAATCAAAGTGGCATAGAAGCCAAACAATCATCCAACAACAGCGGGGCTAAACCCGGCGGTCCTTCCTCCACCCAAACTTCATTGGTAAAGGTAGAGGCATTTCGCGCCATATAGTCAGCCGCATTATTGTCATTCCGGCGAACAAAAGTAAAATCAACAAAGTCGAACAAATTACAAAAACGAAAACAATCCTGAATAATAGTAAATAAATAAGAGCCTCTGGTCGCCTTCTTCCAAGCCTGGAACAAAGGAAGACAATCTGTCTCAAAAAGAACTCGCCTGAATCCCAGCTGAGTATCTAACTCCATTGCCCACCTCAACGAGAGAGCCTCTCCAATGGTTGGCGATAACACCATGGTTGGATACATAGAAGCGGACGCCATAACCTCCCCATTGTAGTTCCTGGCCACCATTCCAAAACCTGCGAGTTTGTCTCTCCCCACCGCAGCGTCGATATTAATCTTCACTATTCCCCTTGTTGGTCGAATCCATCGTGCCATGGTAGCAGCCGGCACATCCCTAGTCATGCCCTCCTCCAGTGGTGCCCGTAACGCTGCCGCACGCGACATCACCTCTCTCCAATCAACCCGCCGCTCATCAAAAACCGCTCGGTTCCTAGCCTCCCACATTGCGTATAGCAACCGCTGCACCTCTGCCACTCCCCCATCGTCCAAATCACGGACCAGCTGCTGAAAGAAAGTCGAGAAGCTCTGCTGCGGGTCTACTCTCACACCCAAACGAGAGCCAAACCAAGTAGCCTTCATGACCTCACACCGCATGAACAAGTGATCGACAAACTCATCTTCCAAACCACAAATTGGACAACTCGGATCAACATCAATAGCTCGCTGACGGAGCTTCTGTCTCACCGGAATCGCGCCATGAAAGAGCCTCCAAGAGAACTCTTTGCATCGCGGAAGGGATGGAGCAGCCCAGAATTTTTTCCACCTTCCCTCCTCCATAGAAACAGACATAGAGGGGGAAGCCACACCTTGCTCATCAACCTGTTGCAAAAATACATACCCAGTTTTGGCACTATAAACACCATCGTTAGTCCCCATCCAAAATAAACTATCCTCCATAAGTTGAAGAGGGAGGGGAACAGCTAATATTTTCTCAGCGGTTGCAGGACAAAAAGTCCACTCAATCAAAGGCATGTTCCATGTCCCCGAAGGAAGCAACAGATCAGCCACCATTTTAAGCCCAAGATCCTCCACCACATCTTGCCGGAAATTGATCGGTGCTCCATTAGGGAGCCATTTATCATCCTAAATACGAATTTTAGTGCCATTCCCCACCCGCCAGCACCTTCCTTGTTCAAACATCCACTTACTCTTCAAAATGCTAGACCAGGCGTAGCTCGGTCTATAACCTCTTTTAGCCTCAACAATAGAACTCCCTGAAAAATATACAGCCTTAAAAACTCGAACAAACAAAGTTTCTGGAGAAGTGTGAATGCGCCACCAGTTTTTCACCACCAAGGCCAAATTAAAGTGCTTAAAATTCCTGAAGCCGAGACCCCCAATGAGTTTGGGCCGGCAAAGTTTATTCCAACTCATCCAATGTAAACAGGCATCCCCCCCCCAAAAGAAACGAGCAATCATGCTCTCTATCTCCTCACAAAGGCCATCATGCAAAATGAAACAGGACATCACATATGAAGGAATCGCCTGAGCCACAGATTTAATCAACACCTTTCTACCTGCACGAGACACAGTTTTTTCTTTCCATCCTTTGAGTTTCTTCCAAACACGTTCTTTGACAAATCTGAACACTTGGGTTTTAGACTTACCAATTATCGTTGGAAGACCCATCTACCTGTCATAACTTTCAACAGCCTTTACATCTAACAGCTCTTTCAGCTCATGAAAACAATTCTTCGGCACATTACGGCTAACAGAAAGCATGGACTTGTCCAAATTAATCATCTGCCTAGAGGCTCGTTCATAATTTGCAAGAATGTTTTTGATACATTCTGCTTCCTGAACATTAGCCCGGACAAAAAGAACACTGTCATCTGCAAACAAAAGATGAGAAATCATAGGTGCTGACCTTGCAATTTTAATACCATGTAATTGAGAAGATGCAATTGATTTCTGAATCAAAGCAGAAAAAACTTCTCCACAAAGAACAAACAAATAAGGAGACAAAGGGTCCCCTTGTCGCAATCCCCGATGGGGTGCGAAAGTCGGTTGCGGATTTCCATTTAACATAATTGAGAAATTAACTGAAGATACACAGTTCATAATCAAGTTTACCCACAAAGTCGGAAACCCCATACTGTCTAAGACAGCTCTCAGAAAAGACCATTCAACTCGGTCATAAGCCTTGGACATATCAAGCTTTAAAGCCATTATTCTTCTCCTACCTGTTATCCTTTTTTTCATGTAGTGAAAGCATTCATAAGCAATTAAAGCGTTATCCGTGATCAGCCGACCCGGAACAAACGCACTCTAAGATTCACTAATAAGGTCAGGCAAAATCAGTTTCATTCTATTGGCTAAAGTCTTAGTTATAATCTTGAATATCACATTAGATAGACTTATCGGCCTAAACTGATTTGCAAATATAGCTTTCTTAACCTTTGGAATTAAAACAAGGAGGGTTTGATTAACCATACCTGGTTGAATAGTCCCTTGTAAGACCTGCAGGCAGAACTCAGTCACCTCATCTCCAACCGTACTCCAAAACTTCTGGTAGAAAAGAGCGGGGAAGCCATCTATCCCCGGGGCCTTGGTTGGGTGCATCTGAAAAAGCGCCTCTTCCACCTTCTCCCTAGAGAAAGGTGTGTTGAGGATGTCTAGATGATTCTCCTTGACCCTGTTGGCTAGATGGGTCATGGCATTATCTTTAATTGTTTTTGAACGTGCATTATCTTTAATTACTAAGGGCCTGTTTGATATCTTTTTTTAAAAACAGTTTTCTGTTTTATAAAATTTAAAAACAAAAAAACTTGCTTGATAAAGTTGTTTTCTCATAATTGATGATATTCTTATTTTAATCGAGTTAAAAAAAAATATTCTTATTTTAATCATTCACCGAAAAAAAATGTTATTATTTTAAAAATTAAAGTATTCTTATTCTTCATTGTTAAAAAAGTTCCTATTTTAAAATTTTTATTTACTACTCTTGAGCTTGATTGTTTCTTTTGAAAAAAAAAATTCATCTCAAATATTCATCTCCGACGTTGACGGCAAGGGAGTTGTACGATAGCGAGAAGAAGTCTCTGTTGCAAACTTGAACTTTAACGGAGAACGAGAGCTCAAGGACGGGCTTCGGGTTGACTCAAACCCCAATGTGATTGAGTCTGGCTCGGATGAGGAAGACCTTGGGGTTGGATGAGTAGAGGAAGAAGGCGACGACGACGATGAAGAGGAGGAGGAGGAGGGCGGTGGAGTAAAGGAGGTAGGAGGTGGTGTTGTGGCAGAGCCAATGTTGGTGGTAGGAGGGGAGGAGAACGATGGCGTTTTGTTGGGGGTAATTGTTGTAAGGTGGATGGTGATGATTATTTTCAGTGTCCTAGGCCTCCGCACCACCACATATTTCATATACAGCCAAATAAACACGATCCTCGCTTAAAAATTAAGTAATTCCTCTATTTACTCTTTATTTTTTACTTCCTTCATTCTATAAAGATTGTTGTTTAAGGTTGTGGTACAAAGGGTAAGATAACAATTATTGATAGTATAATGTTACTATAGTACCCTTAATTAATTTTACTAGTACAATATGCAACAATTAAATTCTACTTTGATAGAGAAAAATGTAGTTTTTTTTAACTAGAAGAATGTAGTTAATAGAGAAAAGTTGTAGTTGGTTCATATGAAATATGATAAGTGAGAGAAAATTTATTAAAAATGAGGGTACCGGTGAAAATTTTTTGCAAAAAATGCATTGACTTTCTAAAACAACAAACATTTTGGAATATTAAAAGATGATTTGAAACAAAAATCTTTCAGGAACGGAGGGAGTATGTCACTTTTATTTAATTCTCAAAGATTGAGAAAAATAATTATCATTATAATTAATTTTCCTTTTAATTAGGTTCCATTGAATAAATACTATAATTAGTTAATAAGTATATTCTCATAATCGTTCAATATGTCGTCTTTTAAGTAAGTGATAGAGTTCGATTCTTAATTCTTATACATGAGAAAAAACTCATTGGATAATAACTATATGTTTAAATTTTACCTAAAAATCTCTCTCAAAGTTAACAACTTTTCAAAATCTCCCAAAGTACTACCGCATTCATATAAATAGGCTTAAATGAACTTTTGGTCAAAAATGTGTAATTTTGGTCCCTATTATTTCAATTTCTCTACTTTTAAAATTGAACATATATGGTGCATACATTAAATTGCCGTCCAATAGTTAAAAAAAGGTTGATATATGTCATAATTTTTTTATATGAATGTGAATGACATAATAAGAGGGACCCCTAAACTATTCATCTTCACTTTTATCCTATCCTTCATCTTCATGATCCACTTCAACTCAACATAGAACCTACACAAAAACTGCTACTCAAAACCCAGAACCACACAGAATAAGAAAATAAAGAAATTTTAATTCCTTAATTCCTCACACAATCATCCAATCAAAGTGGTGGCGGTTCGCCTGGGAACAGAAAAACCATAGATCAATTCATTTATACAATTTCTAATAGTAAAAGTTTGACATTGTAGTCTTACTTAGCATATTTTAAATTTCCGCCTCTTAGTCTATTATTCTTGCTTTCGCCCCTAATATACATAAAAGAGAGAAGCTAGTAAGAGATATGATTTGTGTTTTAATTAGAAAATATAAGAGAGATAGAAAGAGATGGATTAAGATCCTTTATGAACTCTGTTTCTTTACAATAGGATGGTAGTGTCTTTTTAGTCTTTATCAAGATTCAAAAGCCAATGGCTTCTTTTGGGGATTGGTGGTTTTTCTTGCGCTTGAGTCATTTGACAACACTTGACCAAGAAAAATAAAAATCATTAGCCAACTTGATTATCTTGAAAAAGAATTTTGGTCAACATGATTATCTTCAATTTCAATCCTATCATATACGCAATACCGCTAAAATCACACGCCATTCAAATCTCATCCAAGCCGTTTTATTATTGTCCAGATAAACAATCTCACTATCTCGGTACACAAAATGTGTGAACCAAGTACATCAATGATCATACGTGTTCAGTTGTTCACTAATAATGTAAACAAATATAATAAGTATCTTTTTTTATTTTATTTTTTCATTTTCCAATTTATTGTTGAAGGTGGATATGCACAAATCCCCTAATAATAATATCTTCTCATTGCCCAAATATTTTTTAAAAACTTATAACTTTTTCAATTCTGTTTCTTCAGCTCCAAACTATTTTGATGATCATGTTCGTTGATACCCTCCTTTCTCCTATTAACTATGCACATCAAAATAAACACAAGCAGATTTAATATATCGGATTCCTTGAAAACGGTGTATAATGTAGAGGATCAATAGTTTTTTCTTCTTCTTTTGAAATGGATACTCAACAAGTAGAGGATCAATAGTTTATCCAAAAAGTGTAAGTTATTTATTTAGTAAGAGTTATATGAATGATTTTATATTATTATTTTTAACACACTCTTATGTAAGAGTTCGTTTGAGCGTCTATTTGGACTTTAAGCCTAGAAATGCACATGTTCATTTATGATATGTTAATAAATTTGGAGTAGTAGAGATTGAATTATAGACGGCTTGATCATAAAGATTCTCTAATATTATCTCATATAATCTCGAAAATTTAAACTATTTAACAAGAATCACATGAATAATTTTATAATATTATTTTAAAGAATGTGCTTAAAATCCAATACAATTCGCTTTTAAATTTTTTAAAAAAGAGAGAAGCTGGTATTTGTGCAATTAAAACAATTAGATCAAAATTTGATGAGCTTTCGGGACAATTGATAGGTTATAACAACTCATAATCCACACAACATCTATAAAATTGAATTATATATAACTAAGCATAGGCAAATTAAGATAAGGTTCCATATCTTTCAAAAAAAAAAGATAAGGTTCCAAGAATTATATAATACTAATTATCATCAATTTTCAAGTAATCAAGAATTCATAAAGATTTACATGAAACACTCACTAAACAACTTCATGTGGAGAGCTAGAAACAACAGGCTTATTAGCATTAGCAGGCATGGAATTGGAGTGTTTCATCCAAGCTGGAGCAGAGTTAGGCCCGCGATGCAAACGACACCGGAAGGAACCTTCATGTGTCGTTGGAGAACATAAGCAGTGACCCTTTGGCATTGACGCCGTTCCGCTTTCACTCGTTGGGGATGTGGAAACGTTGAGCTTTCCCTGATGAGCTTGAGAAGCCATGGATGATGGATGAAAATTTTGAAGGTAGCTGGTTCTATTTGATTGTGAAGACCAGGTATCTTTCTATATATACAAGGGAAAAATAAATAATATTAAAAGCACTGAGGTAAAGATAGATTTTTTTAGGAAGAGGCCGGTGAGGATAGAAATATAAGACTGGTATTTTAATGATAAATTTTTTTTTATAACGATATTTTAATGATATTACAAATATCAACCTTTTCAAAAAAAAGTAAAAACTTTAGGTGGTTTGGTTCTATTTGATTGTGAAGACCAGGGATCTTTCTATATATACAAGGGAAAAATAAATAATATTAAAAGCACTGAGGTAAAGATAGATTTTTTTAGGAAGAGGCCGGTGAGGATAGAAATATAAGACTGATATTTTAATGATAATTTTTTTTATAACGATATTTTAATGATATTACAAATATCAACCTTTTGAAAAAAAAAAAAGTAAAAACTTTAGGTGGTTTCCTTTTTATGTAATTTTGATCGACAAAGGAGTCATGTCATCTTTAATGACTAAGTGTCGTTAAAAAAATCTTTAATTACTAAGTCATTAATTTGCTCTTTTTTCAATCATCATATATATTATTATTTTTTCAAATATTCTTATTTTAAAAATTAAAATATTCTTATTTTTCATTGTCTAAAGGATTCCTATTTTAAACTTTTTCTTTTTTACTACTCTTGAGGATGTTCATTTCTTTTACACACAAAAAAATCATCTCAAATATTAGGTTCGGTTGTTGGACAGTGTGTATGTACAAAAATTTCTTTGAAAATACCTACACAAATTACAGACCTTCGAGGAGATTAATCTCATACAAATTGACTATAAGATACTTTGGTGCAACCAAAATCTTAAGAAATGCTCTTAAATACAAAACAAAAATTCGCATAACATAACTAACGGTTTTAATTGATCGCCTTCCTCCTTGCCCTCAGCGGCTCAGCCCCAACCAATTAAACTATAAGCTTTTTTAAACAACGTGTTTTTCGGGTTCTAAACTCTATTAGCTTTACTTTTGTTACAGAGAGGGAATTAAACCCCAGCACAAAAGCTATAGACAGAGCAGCAAGAGAGCCAGTGAGCCACTCATCATAGGATCACCCTTCCTCTTGTAAAAAAAAAAACATTAATGTATGATTTAAGTTCTAATCAATTAAATCTTCTCAAAACATAAAGTTATACTTCATTATACATTAAGTTTTCATGATTCATGAATATATTACTTTGAGAAAAGAAAAGATACACCATCGGTATAAACTTTTTTTACACATACGTCCAATTATTTTTGCCACATTAGAAATTATAATTGTAGTTTAATTAAAATATATAAAGAATATAAGTATTTATCCCACGTGGCATACAATAATTGGATGACAGTGTACCGTTCATATCCATTAAAATCTATTACTTTTGACTAATTTAATTTTAAAAAATAGATTAAATTCTTCAAAACATTATATGACTCAAATTAGAGTGATACTTAGTTATAACCTTTTGACTAATTAATTTAAATGCGGCATAAGTTCACCATAAATTTTATCAAAAATAAATAAAAGAGAAGTAATAATTATGTTGTTGAGGGACCCAATCCTGTGAGGAATCAAATTGAAAGAACATGGGACACATGATAGGAAAGGCAACAACACTAGAAGAAAAAGTAGAGAACAGGTTAACCGTGTGTGGAGCTAATGCTTTGATTGACATGGATGATTGCACACTTGGCAGTTTTAGGCAAAACAAAACAAAAAGACGTAACAATTTTCAAGATGTATGGAAAGGGTAAATATGCAAAACACGTAACAATTTTCGAGTTGACTGGATTTGAGTTTAGGTTTGGGTTTTGCCCGTTACCGTAGTTATTTATGGGTTTGAATTTGGTATTAGTTAAATCTGTGCCCATACCCGCCCAAACTCGAACCCAAAGATACCCGAAACATAAAATTACAAAAAAACCCTCATACATATATATATTTATAAACTTTGTTCTTAGTGTTTGATGATTAATTGTACTTTTGTATGTTTAAGAAAGTAAATTTTAAACTATTGTTGTCTCACTTTAGTGATGGATGAGGATGATGAATAATATTTGTTTTTTTTTTCTTTATATGAATTTCACTTTTTTTTTATATGAAAGTAAGTTCTGGATTGAGTTGCTACGTAACTAATGGGTTTGGGTTTGGGTTTGGGTTTCGGGTAAATCCGAAACCCAATGGATTTGGGCATGAATTTCATTTTATCACCCATAAGGGTTTGTGTTTGGGTTTGGGTTATGGGATTTGGGTTTGGGTTTGGTAATTCACTACAAGGAAAATAGTTTAATTTCATTTTAGAGGCAAAGTATAATATGCGGCAGTTTTGAAGGCGGTTTAGTCAAGCGCCGCAGGTTGGGAACAATTAGTGGCGGTTTTCGTTCAATTTCTGGCGGTTTCAATTTTTTGCAGCGGTTTAACAAGGGGCGGGGAAGGCGCCGCAGATTTATAGTTTTTAAAATTAAAAGGGGTCACGTGAGATTCCTAACTCACTTGCTTCACGTTTCATTCACGTTCTGCTCTGAAACTCATCTTCTTTTTCGCGATCTTGAAAATTACAAAACCCTAATCTCGTTCTCACTCAGCCAGCCATGGATTGAAGACTTTCACTGAGTGATGGATTGAATCCATGGATTGAAGAGTCTCATCTTGCGATTTGTGTGTTCTTCTCCTATTTTGATTGAAGAACGAACATTCTCTTGTTCAGGTTTCGATTCATGATTCAACCTTCTATATCTTCAATTTTGATTGTCATTGTTTCGATTTTGATTTTACATTGTTTCCATTCATCATTCAGTGAGAAAGATCTGGCGGAGAAGAAACCAGAGAGAACGGAAACAAGTTGGCAAGAGGTTTAGCGATGAAGAGAACAGGGACGGCGATTTCCTTAGTGTGTGGCAAGGCAGAGGAGAACGCAGATCTTGATGATAATGAAGAAAAAGCTTGAGACTCAGGTTCGATTTCCTCTGGTTCTGAATGGGTTAGAAACGAAGTAATGACAAATTCGGTCGATCTTGTCACCGATTCACCCAATGATTTCAAGCACCACAGCATTCTCGATTTCTAAGTTGACCACCGTTGAAGCCAAAGGATCCTCATGGCCATTGCAGTGAAGGAAGAGCAAAGCATGGTCTCGGTTGTGATGCCAAACCGCAACCTCGAAGCCAAACCACAATCAGAATCGCTCAAAGCAGATTCCAGCTTCTTCGATTAATTCTTTGTGTTTTGTTTACTGTTGTCCTACAATTGCTTTTGCTTTAAGACTGATATCTTCATTTTTCTCATAGATGTATGATACGGACCACGTTTGATGGAAAAGAAGCAACAGAGAACCAGAGTGGTACACCACCTGTTCGATGATATGTCACAGTGGGATGTTGCCTCCTTGCAAACCAGGAATGGAGACGGAAAAGGAATGGGTTTCGCGCATTGACTGACACAGAATAGCTCTTTTCACTTTATCTCTAGACCTCTTTTGTTAAACTGTTTCTCTAGTTTTGGAAACTGATTCTGGTTTTTTCTTTGGTTAGAGGTGAAAAGGTCAGTATTGCAACTTAATGATAATTGCAGCAGTCAACATGTATTACTGGATATTGAGGAAGATGAGGATACCTCTAAGGAGAACAAGGCTTGTGGGGGATTTGCTTCACAGAAAGAATGCAAGAAGGTACAAATAATACAAGGCTTGATGCATGTATTACTGCTTCCTAAGCCTAAGGTACAAATAATACAAGGCTTGATGAATATATTTGTGGTATATTAGAATGGAAAAAGGAACAGATCCCTTTAACCAGAGGCTGCAGTTTCAAAAGAAGGAGAAATCATGATAATTAGGTGCGTAGCAAAACGATCAAATTGTCAAGAGTCATCTATTGTGTAATACATATACTCACTATAAAATTATATTCAGGAGAGCTGAAGTACTAATCGAATCACCAGTCAAACCTGGAAGCATAGTTTTGGTAACTCCAAAAACACAATCTAACTCTTCTAAGTATTCTGATTCTTATGATAATCTATTTTGTACATCCTAAATATAACAATCCTATGGTTATTTTGTTTCCTCTTGAGAAATTCAGACGGTGTTGAAGACTGTGACTACACTATTTGATGCCTTTCCAAATGCAGCTGAATGTGAGTCAATTTTCCTAGATAACTAGATTTCTCATTTCACTAGTGTTCTTTACCCGTGCGTTGCACGGCGATTAAATTTATTGTAAAGATAAATCAGTAGTAATGTGTTTTAATTTAGTTTAGGCTCTTTTCAATAAGTATAAAAGATATGGAACCGAACATATGTTACAAACATGTAGATGAATATAGCACAGTAAATAGATTAATTTGATGAGGTTGTAGATACCTGACTATGTCAACACTTGAATAGTAATAAAAAACAACTTTTTAAGTAATGCATTACATTGAAATTAAAATAAGATAAACATAACAATGACAGCAACATGAACCCTTATTCAAAATTGTAGTCCATGATTAATGATATAAACTTCATAATCGAGCTTGTTGTCAATAAGCATATTTGAGCTATAGAACCTAGAAAGGAAAAAAAATTATAAGTGTAATAATCAGTAACCAATACAAATATAAACAGTGTATAATTTCAAGTTGCTTGATATATTTTTATGCTGCCAACAATAAAGAGAATAACCATATCAGTTTTCCTATTTCTAAAATTTAAATTCAAATTAATTGTAAGATAAATCAGCACTTACATGTCAAATATTATCGAAGACTTCTTGATACACTACGTTGCGTGTAGTGTTAGATACAACTCCTTCGTCATCAATGATGAGCATCTTCAACATTTTTCTAGATTTAACTCTAGAAAGTGCAACATATAGCTGCCCGTGAGTAAAGACAGGCCTTGGCAAATACAATCCAACATGAGATAAAGATTGTCCCTGACTTTTATTTATAGTCATCACAAAACATAAAGTAACAGAGAATTGTCTGCGCTGGAATTTGAATGGAATGTCAGAATTAGATGGAGTTAAGCTCATCCTTGGAATAAATGTTGTTTCACCCATCTTGTTTCCATTTAAAACAGTAGCAACAATTATATATTTAGTCAATGCGTTGACTATCATTCGAGTGCCATTACACAACCCTGCAGCTTGGTCTATGTTTCGAATGAGCATGATAGAGACACCAACTTTCAATTTAATTGCATGGTTTGGTATTTCAGAGCATTTGAAATCATTTAAGAATTCAGATGTAAATTATTTCGCATTGTCACCTGAATCTTCGTCTGACTTGCACGGAGTATCACAGCTCAAATATTCTGTTTCATCACCAAGAATCATTGCTAACATAAAGTTGTTGATTTCCTCTAAACTTTCAAGTGTTGGTGCAAGGATCACTCTTTCTTGAAAGAATGAACTTTTTTGCAAATTATGTGCAAGTTTCGGATATGCAAAATTAACTAATTCAAGCAACGGTTCCTTACACTGTTCAATAAGAAGATCTGGAGGAATCTCAATAAGTGTTTCTTCCTTATCAATCGTTTTAACTGTACCATCTCCCACTTGAAGCAACCAATCTGCAAACTCTTTTATTTCTGCTGCTGAAGAAGTTGATGTAGCATTTTGCAATCTCATATTAACAGTCAACTTCATTACCTTGCAATGCTTCCACAGATATGAAGAATTGATAGCTGAACCGACAATTTCAGAACGGCTTCCTTTGGAAATAACTGGAAGTATTTGTCTAAAGTCGTCTCCCAGTACCACAACTTTACCTCTGAATGGAATGTCATAACCATGGGTAGACTGAGTCTTCATAATGTCATTTAGAGATCTGTCTAAAGCTTCAAAGCAATGTTTGTTTAACATAGGTGCCACATCCCAAATAATTAGGCTTGCTTTTTTCAATAATTCAGCTTCTGGGGAACCTTGACGAAGATTACAGGTTGATATCTCATTTATTGAAATAGGAATAGAAAACCTTGAATGAGCAGTTCTATCTCCAGGTAACAATAGCGATGCAAATCCGCTAGATGCGACATTTAAGACGATAAGGCCCCTTGAACACAAAGCAGCATATAATATATTCCAAACAAATGTTTTTCCAGTTCCTCCAAAACCATATAGAAAAAAGAATCAACTGTTATCAGACAAAACATCGTCCAAAACATTCTTATAAAAAATATCTTGCTCTGAAGTAAGTGAACTGACCAATTCATCATGAATCTTTACCATTTCAGCCATATTATAATTCAACTCACCTGCAACGAATCTATCTTCAAAATTATGAATTTCTGAAAATTTAGGGTATGGTAAACATGGAAATTCCTTGAGTGACCTTTCATTGCCTTGCAATATTTTTTCAATCTCAATCATACATAAGTTCTGTAATTCTTCATCCTCTATACGAAGATATGAAGGAAATTAAATGAAATAAGGAAAATAAATTAAATAAGAAAATTAAATTAAATGAGAAATATTGAGTTTTAATTTTTCCATTTTGAGAAAGAAAATGCATTTACACAACTTAAATTTTTCCTTCTAATAAGACTCGCCATATTTTGATAATGTCAAATTTGGAATATTTTTTAAAAAATTGTATTATTTTTAACGTGATACTCACGTATAAAACTTTAAAAAAAAAATTGACACATTTATTTAGACAATAGAAGCTCTGATATAGATTTTTTCTGAATTTTTTTTTTAACCTGCAACAAATAACAGTGAGATTTGTAGGTGAATCTTTGTTTTTTTCTATTGGGAAAACTAATTATAGGTTAATTTGAGTATAAGAACAAAATATCTCTATAAAAATTAGAAAATAGATATGGTATATAATTATGATATAGTAGCTGTCCAATCTCTTAGGTTGTGGCGTACTTTCTAAAATACGGTAAATACTGTTGGGTTCAATTAACATATGGAAATAAATAGTAATAGCCATGGACAATTATACATGTGAAAAAATAAACGCATACTAATTCATAAGGGAGAAAAAAGTAAATATTACTAATTGTGTCCAAAAAATTAATTTGATGAAATACCTGGAATGTTGAGTGCTTTTCTTATGTCATATAAAATCCCATCACTTAAAAGAGTCCAAGACTTTCTCCAAACTTCTTGTGGCCTGGAAATCAAGTTTGTCATCAGCATTCTAGTAAATAATTTCCTTAGCTGAGATCCGGAACCAAGTTCACTTACAATTGAAATTCCATCAACATACTCCCGGTCATCCTCCATTAATCCCATCGCTTCGCATGCATCGCAGAATGTGGGATAAACAACACCCTTAATAGTTCTTATGCTTTTAAAACTGTCACAATCTTTTTGCCTAGTTAATAAAACCCGCATGTAGTAATTTTCTCCCATTCCAGGAGCAATAAATTGCAATCGACCAAGAGAAAGGTCTCTTTTCCTAGGAACCCATATTGTTGATTTTTTGTTTTACACAAACTTGGAATCAAATTCTGCATATGTGAGATTTCAGCTCAATGTTATGTATAACAATTAATTAATATGGACCAAATTTGAAGGCTGCACGTGAATTACTCATCAGAATTTCCTATTATAGGAAAATAGGATATACAATTAACATGATCTTAATACAGTTAAATAGGAAATTAATTAATATGTTAAAATCGTCGTTGCAACCTTGATGGTAAATAACACTAAGTTCATTAGGTTTGACTTGTTTTGCAAACAACATTAACATGGTGTTAATGCTTGAATGAAATTCAACCGTGACTTTCTCAACAAAATTAACACCATTTTAATTCTTGACTTTTTTTAAGCAAAATTAACACTATTTTTTTGCAATTTGAGTTAAACCTTTTTAATGAATGGCCTGACTTTTTCTCCTTAATTAAACACCAATTTTCGTGGTTTTTATATTTTATAAAAAAATCTGAATTAATACATTTTTTTTTTCAAATTCTGATCTTTGCTTGATTTATTTCAAATAAAAAAAAACGGAAAAATTGTTAAAAATAGAGCTAATTGAATTAATTCCTCCATATCTTTTAAAAATCCATAACCGCAAAATTGTTGGAGATTTTAAATAAGGAATGTTTTAAAAACCTATAATGGAATTTTTTGCTCCTAATAAATGGTTTATACAAAAAAATATCCGTTTTAAAAACATAATGAAAATTCAGTTTCAAAAACTTGAATGACTTTGAATAATGGGCCTAAAAAAACTGAAATCAAAATGGGCTTATACTATATTGGTCCAAAATAATAAGACGGTGACACTTGTCAAGTAAAGAGGGGAGGTGGGTGAGAGCCATTCTTGGAGTGCCAAATCATGGAGGTGGGGCTCACAACCTTCCTCTTTTCTAAAGTATATAGATTTCATTTCATTCATATCACAGAACATCGACTAATACATACATATTTATGCTCTGTTCATGCAGGGTTCTTAAGAAAACCTCATGCAATACTAACATGGATACTGAAAATTTATAGCATATTTATAGAGCCTATGGTTAAACCACTACTAGATGGGTACATAAAACTATGGGGCTTCACGGTTCGATTGCTTATCGATGCATTCAAGCTTTTGGCATTTATTTCTAAAATCCTATTCAAGTAGAGAGTATGTATGATCTCACATCACATTAGCTGCCATCATCATTCATCATCATCAGAACCACTGTTCCACCATGTCTCCAACAATGAAAGGGCAAGCAAGTGTTCTATTGATAAAGAAGGGAAATGTTGCATTGCCTGCTAAAATTCGAACTAGCTACAACACCAAGTGTTCTTTAATACAAATTTGAACTTACCGTAAGCGGTACTTTCCTTGTGTATGTTCTTTAAAAAATAGTAAGATCTTCTTTCATTTTATTTTTTTAACCCATTGGTGTATTGTTCTATTGTTGTATCTTGCTATTAGACGGATAATCATCATTCCTTTTGATATTTTATCCCATATAATTTGAGCTTTTCATCAGACATTTGTTTCTTACTACCATACCAAAAAGTAATGGACATTGCATGGACAGATGTGCATACAAATTTTCCATCATTAAACAAGCATGAGATGCATATATCTCTGAATGCTTGATCTCTATCTCTGCTTCCTTTTTTTCTCACAAAAATCTTCAAAGATAAGTTTGTTTAATCTCAGCCAGGGAGATATCTGTTTGAATAAAAATCATGTTTAGAAGAGTCTTTCTACATTTCATCCCTTCTTTATGTGTATTATGATTCCTGTCTTATGGTTCTTCAAAAAGTTTCCATTTTTATAATGCTGACAGTTGTAACCTTTTTTGCTTTTTCCAGAGGAAAGCCCAAGGACAAGGGACATGTGAGTTTGCAGGAACAACTACTGCTATAACATCTGACCCTAGTAAATCTTCAATCTCTCTTTTCCTTTTTGTTTTTACATGTTTCTTGAACAATAATAGTAGCTAATTAACCCCCTTTTTTGTTTCTCTGTTTTTCTTGTTTTTGATGAGCAAGCATTGGTGGGTTTGTCTACCCTTCAAGCGCCAGGTATGACATTTTATCCCCTTAGTTATTCATCTTCAATTCTTTTCAGATTTCCTTAGTTTAGTGTATCTTAATTTCTTTATCACTTTAAATTTTTAGAATTGGGAAATCCTTATATTTATGACTCCTACTGTGTACATTATTCTTTATTGTGTGATTGAGACACATGGATTCACACTTATATGCTCTTTCGTTTTCTTCCTTCTCAACAACAAAAACAACAACTATAAATTTCATCCTATGCTAGTGCTTGTCAGATTTTGTTTCTTTATCTTAACGATTTTTTCATAATAATAATTTTGAACTTCTTAATACAAGTCGAATTTGATCACGAATTGAATCAAAATATAACCATTGTTCAATTGCAGGTGAACATGGAGTATGATCTTGATCCAACCATTGCGAAAGAGGTTATGCAAGCTGCTCAAGTAGTTGCAGAGAGAAAGCTCAATGATCATTTTCCGCTTCTTGTGTGGCAAACTGGCAGTGGCACGCAGAGTAACATGAATGCTAATGAGGTTGGTTACTTCTTATTGCTGTTAAGGGATATCAATGTTTTATGCTAAAAGATTTGATAGAAAAGCTTACTAAGGTTTCACCAGGAGAATTCTTTATTAAGGAAAGAATATGTTATGTTATTTCTTTTTCCATAAGCCTGGGTGAGGTGTCAAATAGAATCCCTGATGAGCTTGGCTTGAATCTTGAAAAAATGGATCTTGATTTGCTTAGCACAATGATATCCACTGTAGGATTCTCAGTAAAAATTTAGCTAATTTAGCTCTACAATTCAGTAGGTTGGTTGGTGCTTAATAGAATTTGAGTTGGTTGGTCCCATACTCCCATGTGTCTTGTTATGGTATTTCTATTTTGTAAATCACACAAATGTGGAGCTTCTGGCTAGCTTTTAATTTGGTTCTAAGATACTAGATATGCTCTTGGGATAATATTATCTATAGTTAGTTGAATATTTTTTTTGTTTACACTATTATTCGCTTCTGGCACGCTGATTGTTGATGATCATTTTAGAATTTTGCAGCGATTCTAACCGCCGCAGAACAGAGGCGGAATGAAATATACACTTTGCGGCGGTTTTAAACCGCCACTATATTCTGCGGCGGTTATTCCAACGCTTGGCCAAAACCGCCGCAGAACGCCCGCCGACGCTCGTAACTGCGGCGCCCCAAGAAGCGCCTCAGTATACATTTTGCGGCGGTTTAAAGCGCCGCAAGCTTCTCCCAGAACCGCCGCAAAATGCTGATTTTTTTGTAGTGATTGTAAAACTCGTGTCCGATCCTACCCATTGCCATCCCTATTCCCATTAGACAAACATATATAGTTCCAATTTATATATATATGGATGTCCAACTCCAAAGGAACAATGAGAAAACAAATGGACAAAAAGATTTTCAATTACTGGTGCAGAATTCTAGACTAGTTTCATCTGATCTTAAAAAATACAAAAAAAAAATGGAACAAACAAATTTAATAGGGACCGATAAAAATCATTAGATCTGGAACAAATCAATTTAATTGGGAGAAACGAATCACACTTTCTTCATTCATTAGATCTGAAAAATTTTCTTCATCTTCATCTCCCCATTCATGAAGAAGAAATTACAAAGCAATACAAATTCACTCTACAGGCAGTAATAGAAAAAAGAAGAAAACGATGAGGATAGAGTAAACAGAGACTTCAAAGCTCCAGCACTTCAAATACGCAGGGTAGAAATTATCAGGGAGCTTGAAATCACCCAGTAAGTTCCCATAACATCACCACCTTGAAATCTCCCCATTCATCCTTAATCCACCCCCTTCATCCCTTTTCATCATCAAACACCACAAAATCAGACATTAAATTTCCAATCACCAAACAAAAAATAGAGAGCAAAATCCCAATCGCTCTAAAACCCTAGTTTCTATTTACCTCCATTTCCCTTTCTTTCTTCACCAACTCCGTACCCTCTCTTCACTCCATCATCGTTCCACCCCCAATTTCACATTCCCCGTAAACCCTAGCTTTCGCCACTTCTCCTCCGAATACGGGTTCGGTTCAGCAGTGGCTGGGTTGAGTCCAGAGGGTGAACTGTTAGAAAATTATTAACCTGAATATACTGTCAATAAATAAATGTTGAGAAACATCAAATATATATTCAAAGGGGAAATACATACTGATATTGATCAAGCACAACATATTACAATAAAAATTAAATAATGATTAATGATAAATAAATAAGAGCATGAGTTTAGAATAGCCTGGGTTGAAGCACGCTAGACGCTGTCCTTAGAGAGAAAACACCCCCACTGCACAGGGTAGAATGAGAACTTAAATGCGCTCCTCTTCCAAGATACGTCAACTCGTTCGATCAGTTGTGTGCAGCAAAAGATTCCTTTGTGCTTTTTAAAGAAATTGTGGGAAAAAACCAGAGAAAAAGGAAGAAGAGAAAATGATTTTAATAGATGTAGTGGAAAATCATTTTGTTGTCGTATATCTTTTTAACTTGCTGAACGTGCACCAAGTAAACAGGCAACATGAAGTCTGCCACAACAAAATAGGAGTTTGTTTTGACTCATTTGAAGCAAGCCTCATGTGGGCTAAAAAATAGGAAAACAGGTAAACTTTCTGATACTTTTCAACAAGTAAACAATCAGGAAAGAATATAATATTAATTAAAATATAAGAAAATAAAATAGTAGTTAAAATAAAATGTCAATCATTTTTAAATCATAATTTTAAATTAAAATAAAGAAATATAATTTTTCCAACAAACTGGAGAGGGTTCTAGTTGGAATTGAAGGTGGTGGGATTGATGGGTATCAGCGACGTATGGGTATTGTTGATTGTAGGCGTAGTAGGGTTGTTGGTATGCATAGGATTGGTCGCAGGGTTGAATATGAGATGAGTTGTACTGCAATTCATAGAAATGTGGCTGTTGGTGGTGGTTGTAGTTGTAGTCGTAATTCATGGCTGCGAATAAATTCAGAATTTGAGGTTTTGTGAAAGGAGAAGGAAAGGAACAAAATTGGGGTTGTCTAAATGACCCATGATGAAGTTTGGGTTAAATAACCCATCATCCAATCACATTGGAGATAAATGAGTTGGAAATAAATTAATAAATAAAATCTAAAAATTCCAACTCACTTATCTCCAATGTGATTGGATGATGGGTTATTTAACCCAAACTTCATCATGGGTCATTTAGACATCCCCACAAAATGGAGATGAAGAAGGAGAGAGACGCTGAATGTGTGTTGCTGAAGCCTACTGAACGCATGAATTGGTCAAGAAAAAGCAATATTGTTTATGAAATTTCTTTTGTTTTTGGATTTTTTGATGCTTCTTTAAATGTTTCCAGAATTTGTGTTGAAATTGAAGATCTAGCGGATGTTTTCTATATTTATGTTTCTAAAGTTACCCTAGAAAAAAGAATGTTTGATGAATGCATACAGTGTAGCCGGAATTAGCAGTCCAAAGTTGTTGAAGACGACCAAGAAGGCTTGGGCATAATTCCTAAATTAGTGTTTTTAGGAATTTTATTTGTTTATTGAGCTTATGTTTTCTCAATTTATTAGGCCCTGTGTTTGTTTGTACTATCGTTTTCTTTTGTGTTTCAATCTCTAGATTTTAACTTCTTCATAGCTTCCTGATATTAGCTTTTATTGTTGTGTTCTTATTCTTGTTAGATAATATAGGTTTATTATATTATTTAGGTTTAAGGGTAGCTTAGTCTTTTAGCATTTTAGTATTTACTTATTTATATTTGTTCTGTAGCTCTCTATTGTAACCCTAATTTTGCAATGTAATCCTATAGCAGCTTCCGCTTTCTCTCTTCTTGTCTCCCTTCTTTTTTTGTGTTACTATTGTTAAAAATTCTTACAAATATGTTTTGTTTAATGACCTTTGATTAGCTAAGAAATGGTAAGCTTTTGTTCTTATATTTGTTAGTTGTGCTTCCCTTTTATCTTTTACACAGTGGAGTATTCTTTGAGTTTTTCTTTATTCAAAAATTCTAAGGAAATGCAACTTGGAGCTCGAGAAAAAGCACGCTTTCTTCCTGGGATTAATTTGGTTCAACGTAAGTGATTATAGCATTTATAAGTTGTCCAACTCCCGGCTGAATGCCTACCAAATCATTTTTATTAAATAAATACACACCAAGGTAAAGGGCAAGATAAAGGGTTGTCTGTGAAGAAAATTAAACATGAGTAATGAAATCTTTGGAATAGCTTATTTGAGCTTATCTGATATCATAAGCTCTTAAGCCAATGTTTGGGAGAACTTATGCTTATATATAGCTTATTTTCGATTTATTTCAACAAAAAAAACTTCATGTTTTGATGCAGAATGGTTAACCTCTGAGTTCTTAAACGATGTGCAATACTCAGGAATTCCAAACCGTACTATTGAAAGTTGGAGTTTCGATCATGCTTGCTTCTTCGAAATATAGACTCAGCAGCTGGTTTGTGTAATATAACCCAATGAGAGTCACCCGTCTTACTCAATATATAATTGTTGCAACTACTTTATCAGGAATTAAGTTGGGTAAAACAATACACATTCCAAGGATAAGCTTAACACCTTCTAACTCTGGTCTTCCCTTCAAATTCTCTCGAAGGCAATTTCTCGTAACTTTATGCTTCACAATGACTATAAACAATAGTTAAGGTCAATCCCTTTCTCATGTGAGTTTGTACCTTCCAGTTTATCATATGCTCTATTGATGATTCCTCATATCTATGATTTGTGCTATTTTCTTCACGTTCATGAAGAATGTGAAACGAGTTACTGTTGATCTGAATCAAGCAAGCTTAGCTTAATTTTCCGTGCGAAAATGAACTCGTAATCACGTTCATTTAGAAACTTGTCTTTTTTTCACAGTAGATTAAATGAGCTATTAGTTAGCCATTATTAAACCATCCCCTAATATGTTTTACAGTATTTGAAATTTGGTAAAACAATCTTTTTATTAGTTATTCTATTGTACGAATCTCAATCTACGGAACAATGATTTCAGTTTAAGACTTTATGTCAACTTTGCTCATCATTTCAGATTATTCTATTTTTAATAATCAACGTATTGATTGATGTATTAAATACAACATACATAGTTGCACGGGTAAAAAAAACTAATAATAATAATAATAAGTGTTGAGTGTTAACTCTTACAGAATTTTTTTTAACTCCTTTTTCATGGCATTACGCCAAATATCAATAACACAATTTCTTTCAACTCTCCTTTTTATGGCATTACGCCAAAGATCAATAACATAAACCTGGTTGCTAGATGCATAAAAAAAAAGCTCAAGTTGAATCTTTTCATAGATCAGGAGATAAATTAGGAATTAGAAAGATGGTCTCAACCAACATCACATTCTAATCTCCACATCTTTAGGAGAATTTTATTGATATTAACAATGGTTTCAACAATGAAAAATACAATAAAAAACCTCTAAACCAAATACTTAGCTGTAGATTTCAGTGCACTGGTTTTACATGCACAGTTATAGCGTGTCAAATTGATCATCCCACCCACACGTACAGCGCTATAGACTTACCTCACAAGATGATTGATTGGTCACATCAATCAACAGAGAAAATATCACAAGAGCTCTTTTACACAGCCAATGTGTGCTAGTTATATATGATAAAACAAAATCACACTCAAATGATTTATTATCATTGTTTTCCAATTCTACCAACTGTAAAAGGTATATAGATGGTATAACATGTAAAATAAAATTAAAATAATAACTTGTTTCATGACTACTAAGAACAACCACAAAAGTCTTGTCTTATCCCACTAAGTGAGGTAGGCTAAGACGACGAACTCCCAAGATAGAATATAGATTTCAGCTTATTTCAATCCTTAAAAAGGGTGATCCATTTGTGCTGGATTCACTTTAAAAGGACTTATTCAACCTTAATTACAAAACCTCAAACTTACAACTTAAATTTGAAATTCAAACAGGGATATGTAATTATTGCACGGCAGCACATGAAATTCTCTAAACTCATCAAATTCTTCTTTGGTTCAATCAGCCAAACCCAGAAAACTCCTGGCACTACTTGGGGGATGGTCCTAACAAAAGTTTAACAAAAAAAGGCATGGATATATAAGAAAGAAAGAAAGAAAACATGAAATAAATCAATTAATTTAGCTCAATATGATTTAGGGTTTACCTTTAGGATCGATAGGATGGGTTGGAAAAGGAGTGTTGTCTGCATCAGCACAGAAGAAACAAAACCAGCCACAGATATATAAGAAATAAAAAAATGAAATTAATTAATTTAACTCTAAATATGATTTATAGGGTTTGTACCTTTCATCATCAGGGTCTCAACAACGAGGAATTCACGGGATACATAATTATTAAACACGTGACTAAAAGAGTCTCCAACCTCCTCAAGTTCTTCTTTGGTTCGATCAGCCAAACTTGGTAAATTCACACCATAATCAGTTGGGGGGTGGTCCAAATATAAAGCTTTCTGGAAATTTTTGAACCTCAACTCAAACTCTTCTGAGTCACGGTATTCCATTCCATAGGCTTTGCGCCAGATTTGGAAAGCTTCCTCGGCAGTAAATTTCATGGAAGCAGAAAGAGCTTCAACAATTACAACAACAAAAACAGACAAACCAGGCAAGATATATAAGAAAGAAAGAAAACATGAAATTAATTAATTAATTAAACTCAAAATATGATTTAGGGTTTGTACAAGTTGGCCGTGGAAGGATAGCGTGTTTACTGAGTTCTTTGCTGGAGACAGAAGAATAAGAATCCGGCTCCCTAAAAGAGCTTCTGAACTGTGCAAATTCTTCTTCAGTTCGATCAGCATAGTGCGGATAATTCTTGCCATTACTTGAGGGTATGGGCTTATCAAGATTTTGCTTGAACACTTTATACCTACATTCTTCCTCCTCTCTGTCCTCGTAAACTTGTGCATACACACAGCACCAGATACTGAAAGCTGTTCTGGGGTCTAAATCAATTGCTGCATAAAACAAGAATTAAGCACAGAAGAAACAAAAACAGACAAACCAGGCAGGCAAGATATATAAGAAAAATAGAATATGATTTAGGGTTTAGTTTACTTTAGGATCGAAATCTACAACAAACAAGAATGCAGAAACAAAACCAAGCAAGATATATAAGAAAGAAAACATGAAAATATGATTTAGGGACCGTTTGTACCGGAATCTTGTGACATTGGAACGGTAGTGTTGTCTTCTTCTCCTACTAAATCTTTCGATTTCGCAAAATCCATGTCATTCTCAACTGATCAACAGAAAACAAACAAGAAAACCATTGGAACGGGAACAAATCAAAAGATATATAAGAATGAAGATATGATTTAGGGACCGTTTGTACCGGAATCAGTGCTGTGTTCTTCTTCTCCTACTAAAACCTTGTCAACTTTGAATTTCTTTACCAGTGGAGCAAAATCCTTGTCATTCTCAACTAATCAAAAGAAAACAAGAAATCGATTGTAATTAAATTAGAGGTTATGGTGCGTATCGTGCTTTGGTTTACGGTGATTTGTACCTGAATCGGAGGGGCTGGGAATGGAGGCGCGAGGCGTCGTCATCGTTGCGGAGAGGAGAGGAAGAATGAAACGGAATGGCAGAACGACCACGCTTGGTTCTTTTAAATCCTATTCCTTCTCAGTTAAGCCCAAACTTAAACACAAAAAAGCCCACTAGAAAAGAACAAGGGCTATTAGAGCCAAACTTGGGAGATCTGATCAGGGATTGATTGGGAAGGGAAAGTAATTACAGGATTTTGTTCTTCTCTAGGTCTCTGTAGCTCTGTCAAAGCGAAATTATGGGGAGTCCTCAGGCTAGTATCCTCAATCAGGCCATCAAAAATCATAGTGAAGATGGATTCTAAGATTGCTTGTGACCCTATCACTGTCAAATATCCCAGGGGCCATCCTTGGGTTGATCTAATTCGAGACATCCAATACTTAGAAGACCAAACTTGGGAGATCTCCTTCAAATGGATTTTGCCAAAATGGGACATTCCTCTCCTGAGAGTAACTTTGATCATAATCATATTCTTAGCTCTCTCTTTCCTATACTGAGAAATGATATTGTTCCTTGAGGTTCTTGTTCTTGATGGGCTTTTGCCCTATTTTTATCAAAAAAAGTATGGCCCAAAAACAGACCTGGCCCCACCCCATCCCTGACTTTGCATGTCCCTATAAATGGGCCCCCATGGAACTATTATACATTGTTTGGTGACGATAATTTTTTTTTGCAAAACATCAGGAAAAGGAAAAATAGGGGTAGATATCTCATTTCTCATGTAAGTTCACGAATTTGAATCTTGTGTACACAAAAAGTTTTTATCAGGAGAGCTAGCCCGACTGAAATCATTGGCGTTGATGTTACCAGCTCTAATAGAATTACCTCTTATAGAAATGTGGATGTTAAAACTAAATATGACAAAAGTATGAAAAGAATAAAAACCTCCCTTGTGCAAAAACATGCTCTTTGCTTAGTTAGAAAACAAAACGAGACAAACAATAATATCTTCCATGATTGAAAATTGAAATGCAACTTGCTTAAATATCTTGAGGACAACACAAATTTAAGTATCTCATTAAAAACAATGCTGATCTCAATGCTTATTGAATAGAGTGCCAGGTTGAGATTTATATGGTTCCTAGGAAGTAAAACTCATAATTTAATGGATGATTGAATATTACATAAGTTTTAACCGATAAAAAGAGAGTGACGTGACAAATAGTAGGTTTCACCGCATTTTTTTTTACCTTTGCCCACCAGTCTTCACAGGGAAAGGGGGTCCACATAACTAATCTGGCTCAGGATACAGTAGTGATGTCCCTACAAATGTATTATTTTTTACCTCAGAGGGCATTAAACCCGGGTCAGAAGCATATGCGAAATCACTTAAGGAAAAGCACATTCACCACTTGTGGTTTCCAAGGCATTCTTTGAAAACAAGAATAATCTCTTGCAAATACATTCATTTCATTACATAGATAAAAAGTTTTGGTTATTAATTTAATTAAAGAAAACTGAATTTGATCTTGATGATAAAATCAATTAACTATCCTAGAAGCTTAATAGTTTCTATAAATTTAAATTAGACAAATATATTTTACTATGATTATCATGACCGTCAATAATGTAACAAAAAATCATGATGGAAATAATAACTGACAACTGAACAACCAATTTATATCTTCGATGTGACTTTAACCGATCATAAGCAAAAGCTTGTTTTAAACCGTTTCATGCTTCCTATTCATATCTAAGCACTAAAATGATCCAGAACAGCCTTTCAACCTCTCTCTACATTCCTTATATCATAGAGCGGATACAATCTTTCTCTCTTACCCGCTGTTAGGTAGTTACTTTGCATTTACCCTCTTGCCCCTTCTAGAGTAAACCTTCATAGTCTTGGCCCCAGCTGTGTCATGATGGATTAATACATCACTTGGGCCTTTCATCTGCAAGTTGAGCCTCACAAATTAGAAATGAAACCGAAGCAATGCAATGCTCTGAGATTAGGGATGGCAATGGGTCGGGTAGGGTGCGGGTTTTGCCAAACCCAAACCCAAACCCGAAATCAAAAACCCACACCCGCACCCGCACCCAAACCCGAAATGGGTGGTGAACTTAAACCCACACCCGAACCCATTGGGTTTCGGGTTCACCCGACCCGTACCCACACCCGCACACAACCACAAACAAACAGCTGAACCCGACCCGAAAAAGAACCCGAATTATAAAACCCGACCCGGTTGCAACCCGATCTAACCTTGAATAACATTACTTTCTTAGCAAATTTCATTGCTTTTTACAATCAAAATCACCTAAACATACACCTGCTTATTTATATATTTCATAGTGACTCCACAATATTGTCAAGCACTCAAGCTTATTAAGCTGCCCTTCAGCAACCAGAAGTGCAAAAGCACATTGTATGTAAATTCATTAGGCTGACAATTATTCTCCACCATTTTTTTGAAGAGCATGATGGCCCTTAGCAAGTGCCTCAATCATAGTATTATAAGCAATTAAAAAGACAACAACAGTCTTAATCTTCTCAATTACAAAATTCATGGGTCCTTAAACTTCTCAATTACATTTGAAAACCACAAGTAAAATAAAAGTGATAAACTCAACAATTTAAAGTCTTCAACATCAAGCATAAATCCAACACAAGGAAAAACTCAAAGCATACAATTAAAACAACAATCTTCAACAACACCCTCTTCCAAATTAAAACAACAGTTCTCAATAGCTCAATCCAATTATATAAAGTCCACAATCTTCAACATCAACCTGTTATATTCACGTTAAGCAGCTCATTAGTAATTTTTCTTAAAGCAACATTGAAACAAGTTATTGTAATCAAAGTTAACAATAATACTAACCGTGTTATGCATTAAAGCATAGATGCAGTAGCTATTAATCATCAAAACGGTAACTCAAACCATCTATTATTTCAGCTGTAATAAGAAGTCAAAATTAAATAAAACATCGAAGCTTAACATTAATAACATATTCAAAGCAAATGAAGAATAAAATACCTTCGTCATCGGACTCCATTTCATTCAATACCGTAGCATATTCTTGTGCAACACTAGAATTCAAATTCCCTACAAATATCCCACATAGAGTACCAAAGAATGATTAGTTGACAATATATAAACATAATTTGAAATTAAATGATATTGAATTAAAATTTTAAATTTTTACCATCACTCTCATTAGACCATAGCCAACTCCTAGCACACATCAAAGCCTCTACAGTAGTCCAATGAAGTCGACTTCGATGAGGGCTCAATATTCGACCACTAGTGCTGAATGCCGATTCTGAAGCTACTGAAGAGATAGGAATAGCTAACACATCTCTTGCAATTGTTTGAAGTGTTGGGTAAAGTCCTCCATTTGCCTTCCACCAATTTAAAATATCAAAATCAGGCGGTGCCTTCTTTAAGACTTTCTCTCCAAAATAATGATCTAACTCAGATTTAGTATTTGTAGAGCTAGCTTCTTCCTCCCTCTCAACATACGATTCCAATTCTTCCACCAAAGGGTCATCATGAACAACATTAGTATCAATCAATGGAGAGCTTTCAATAGAATTGTTTTTGCTTTGATAATCAGAGAGCAAATCATAACACAAATCTTGGATTCTTTTCACTTGTGCAACTGAGTTGTTAGCATACAACTTTACAAAATAGAACCGAAGCACTACCAACTTGTTCCTAGGATCCAGAACTGTAGCAACTCCCATGACATCATGTATCACACTCCAATAACTTTCAAATTTTTCCATCATCCTATTTGCCATCTCCTTAATCAATGTATTAGAGGAGCTCTGCCATCTAATTATTTCCAACTTAATCTTACAAATCTTGGGAAAATAAAGATTGGCAGTTGGATATTTGGTACCAGAAACCAACTCAGTTATATCATTAAACAATCCTAAACACCCACAAACATCCTTTGCAAATTGCCATTGTGAATTACTTGGCAAACAAGTGTATAGCTTTTCACGTTGAGCTAGCCGAACAAATACATCCTTATATGGTATGGCAGACTCAAGCATCTTAAATGTTGAGTTCCACCTAGTTGGAACATCATTTACTAAGCCTCTAGTACAATTAATTTTCAATTCTCTAGCTGTTTCTTCAAATTTTTCGTGCCTTTTTGGGGTACCATTCCAATACCCCACACTCTCCCGAATCTTTTCTACACCATCCTTCACCACTTGTAGGCCTTCTTTAACAATTAAGTTTAAGATATGCGCAGAACAACGCATATGCAATAAAGACCCATCCTTTATCAAAGACTCCAACTGCAACTTATTCTTAACAAGGTCAATCATTTTATCATTTGCAGCACAATTGTCTAAAGTGATTGTAGACAATTTTGAGTCAATGTTCCAGTCCATCAAACATTCGACAAGTACTTGACAAAGTCTTTCACTCGTGTGAGGGGCTGGAACATAAATGAACCTAAAATAACAAGGAACATAAATAACTAACTTACATTTAAAAATTTTATCATACAAAAACAGCTAGTAGGATAAAAGAAATTTAAACTTTATTACCTCAAAATTCGACTTTGTAAAGTCCAAGTGCCATCAATGTAGTGAACTGTGACCGCCATGTAACCCTTTTTTTGGTTGCTTGCAGTCCACATGTCTGTGGTAATGGCCACTCTTCCTTCATGAGTGTCTAACATCTTCATAGTACATTGCCTCTCAATATCATAGATTTTCAAAATCTCCTTCTTGATAGTGTTTCGACTAGGAACTAAAAACAATGGTTGGAGAGAACCTAATATTCTCCTAAAACCAATATGATCCACTATTGATAGTGGATAATCATGCATGACAATTGCATTTGCAATCAACTTCTTTGTTTTCTCTGCATCATAATTTCCAAAGCCTATCTCTTGCTTGCCTTGGATGGCTTTAGGCATGATGAATGTTTGCCCTTTGTTATGGCCTCTCGTCTTAATCAACTTCTGAGTACACCTATTTGCATGACCACGCAAGTGAGTTGTTCCATACGTTGAATTGCCACTAAGATGTTTCTTGCACCACTTGCATACCGCCTTTACTTCCCCATTCACTTTAACCTTATCAAAATCATTCCATACCTCACTTTTTGGCTTCTTTGTTGGAGGTTGTGTTGAATCTGCAACATTTTGCCCATCATGAGTTGAATCATTTAGTGAGGGACCTTCAGGTGTAGGATTAGAAGATCCTTCCAGACTTGGTTCATACATGCTTTCTTGTGTAGGATTAGAAGTTCCTTCCGGAGTTGTGTTCACTTGATCCATTTTCCCTATAACATCAATAACAAAATCAGAAAAAGTAAACAACAATGTTTGATAAACAAACAAAAATTAAACTTATCTCAATTTAATAATTTAATTATATAGAATAGAAGGGATCCCAAGATAGAGTCATTCACAATTTTTAGCACTCAATTATTCTTAGAATGATAACTACTAGAAACAATCAAGTCTTTGAATATGTTAAAGCATTATGTGTCAAAAATTTAGCTAAGGGTTCAGCCGTGGTCAGGTTCAGCTAGTTATCAAAGGTCACTTTCTAATCATCACAATATTGGAATATATGAATTATGAAAGAAAGTCAGAAACAGAATTTGTAGCAGCAGTGTCATATTTAATATGAATAGATGACAAGTACATAAATAGATAATTGTCTTGAACTTGAGAATTTAAATGTTGGGAGTGGCTTAAGTTCCATTCAATATATATAAATGTATACATGAAAGGTACATTTGAATGACTATGGTAGGTACAAAAGTTCATTTAAGTCAAAGGGTGTTCCATCAAATTACTATTAAAGGTTTAAATTAGAAAAAAGTACCCAGAATGCTGGCCTTGTGTTTTATGCACTGAACTTGACTACCTATAGCTATTGGATTAGACCAGGTTTATATCTGTGTGGATAATCCTTCCCATAAAGAAGAAGAAACAAAAGAAAATTTGCTTAGTTAGCTCCTGTGAGTACTTGGTGGAATAATAATGTTCTCTTTGTTTTTTTTAGAATGAAATATATATATAAAGAAGATAAGATAACAGATACAAAGAGGCTGGAAAAAAAAACAGCAACGAAACAAGGGTTAAAACAATGGAATGGACCAAGGAGATTAAACAGAGGTCATAATGGAATGGACCGAGGAGATCAATGGGATTAAAAGTTAAAACAATGACTAGAAAGAAGACTAAAAAATTATAACTATATTTTAGCAAAGTAGAAGTACCTGTACATTCACAACAAGTATGGGTGGAAATTTCCCAGAGGAACCAATAACAGGAAGCTCCACAAACCTAGCTATATGGTCCACTTTTCACGGAGATAAGAAAACATCGATCTACACCAAATGGGTAATATTCAGAATGGTTAGGAGCAAATTCCTACACAGAAACAAGATTGTTAATATTAAAATGCAGAAGCAGATTAAAAAGAGGCTAAGGGGAAACGGTTGAAGGGAAGAGAGAAAACCTGAAGCGGAGGTGACGGCGGCTCCGTGGACGCCTGGAAGGTGGCTCCGTGGACGGAAGAAGGAGACGGAGCAGGACTGGAAGAGGAGAACGGCAGATTCGGAGGAAGCAGAGAAGGAGAAAGCCGTGAACTGAAAGTGGAACCTCAAAGCCTAATTCTATTCTAGTAACATATATATACCTAAGGATATATAAGGAATTTTACTTATACATAACCGGGTTCGGGTCGGGTCGGGTGCGGGTTTGGCCAAACCCAAACCCGAACCCGAAAACAGTTAAAGCAATCGGGTAAAACCCGAACCCGAACCCGAACCCATTTAACTCGGGTTTTCACCCAAAAAATCGGGTCGGGCCGGGTCGGGTGCCCACGGGTTTGGGCTTCTCTGCCATCCCTATCTGAGATACTAAGATAATACTGGCAAAATATTGAGAAGTTAGAATAAAAAAAAGTGTAAAACGACCAACTAATTTATATAAAACAAATTACATAATTTTTGGTATATTTCTCAAGCTGATTTGTGCAATATTTCTTTTACAAAATAAAGGAAATCAATCACTAACGTTCAGGGATTATGATATGCTAAAGAAGGAAACTATCAAGTATCAAGTAATTAATCAACTCTATAAATCTGAATCATAATTATAATCAAGTTACTTCATTACTATCAGGGAGCAGACATCACACTAAGAAGAGCAAGTTCTCTCCATTCATTGTAACTTTCACCCAGTTGAATGGAACGTTTCTCTTCCAATTTCACTTTTGGTTCAAGTTGATTTGAACCCACCCCTACAACCTAACCTATAATGGACCAGGTACAAACACAGACACTTATTTGATTCCATGTAAAAGGCCCTGCCCAAACGCAAAATGTATCGACACCATAATCAAAGCATCTGATAACTGCTCCAAAAATGAAATCTAGCCACCACCCCAATTCGACTAAATTGACTTTCACAGTCATGGGCTATGGTTTGTCCTCCCTAATTCAAGGAGACTCTTCTGCAAGGAGCATGCTAAATTGCTAAGCATTTGAAAGGAACACAATCATCCAAGATATTAAGATTTTAATCTAAGTAATTTTTTTTAAAATAAAAATATTGTCTGCCAAGTTAGTAGTCAACTGATCTCATGTCTAACCTGATCCAGAAGCATTCGTACCAGCTTCAATCTTTTTACTCTCAGAATCTTTCAGCACGCAATCATCTCTAGACCGCTTTGTGGAAACAACGACTATGCCAGGCTTCGGCTTTTGTTCAACATATGCACATTTACCTTTGAAAGGCTCCATATAACAGAACCTAATATTGCAAGAGTTCAAAATAAATAAACACAATATATACATCAATATAGTATTTTGTGGCACGTTTACATATGTGAATTTCTTAATTATCTATTCCATTATTTCTGGACTGGGCGAGCCCCTAGAGGGGCAACGCCCAGCATGTAGCCCGCCCTGAGGCGGGGCCCTGGCCTTAAATTGGGCCTTGATCTCGGAGGCCCAATTGGCCCAATAGGTAGTACCTAAGCTCTATAAATAGGAGGTAGTTACCAATTGTAAGGGACTTTGGCTCATTGGAGGAAATAACACATGAAATTCAGCATTCTCTCTCTCATTCTCTCTCTCTAGCACAATCTCTCTACCCTTAGGTACTATACCTTTCCTCAATGTTCATTCCCAGGACATTTGGCGCCGATTGTGGGGACTGTAAACTTTCTACTCCCATTCACGTGGATTGATTGTGCAGGAAGTTATCTCTGATTGCGATTAGGCAATTCTCTGGTTTTCTGATTTTGATTCTGTGACCGGTGTTCGTTTTCCGATCGGGTTTGCGTCATTCCTAGTTTGGATGGAGACTCGACGCAGGAGGCAGCATCATTCACCAGTGCGACAGCGAATTTCGCAGCCTCGGCGGCCTCATCGAGTTGTCCTGGATTCTCCGATACGAACGGCGGGGGTGCAGCCGCCTTCTCCTCCTCCATCACCAACACCTCCTCCGTCGCCTTCGCAGGTCGGATCTCTGGAGCGCTCACCAGAGAATTCACCTGCTCCGGAGCAACAACCAGCGGTGACACAGGAGCAATGGCGCCATATGATGCGCAGCATTGGCAACATCCAGCAGCGGAATGAACATTGAGGAAAGGTATAGTACCTAAGGGTAGAGAGATTGTGCTAGAGAGAGAGAATGCTGAATTTCATGTGTTATTTCCTCCAATGAGCCAAAGTCCCTTACAATTGGTAACTACCTCCTATTTATAGAGCTTGGGTACTACCTATTGGGCCAATTGGACCTCCGAGATCAAGGCCCAATTTAAGGCCAGGGCCCCGCCTCAGGGCGGGCTACATGCTGGGCGTTGCCCCTCTAGGGGCTCGCCCAGTCCACTAGTCCACAAGACACCGAGCTCGAAGTATGAGAGCTAAGTGTGTCTTTTAAATGCCTTTACATGTGCTATTGTATACTGGGATCTAAACTGCCAATCATGACTTGAGAAAAGTGTGGTAAACTACGTCGCCAACATGGCGTGAGCAAAAGGAAACTAACATCTTTAGCCACCTAGTCCACTGACTTGGCGAGCAACCCGAGCCGGCAAGTCCACAAGTCCACAAGCGGCGAGAGCGATCGCTCCGTGCTGGCGATTAGCTGGAGCAGGTACATGATCGTTCGCCGGCGGGCATCATTCTGGAGCGACTAAACTTTGTTGCTGGTATCACCCGTCAGGCGATGGTGTTTGGTTTCTTAAGTGGCGAGGCCTTTCGCGCTTTCCCTTATTTCAAAACCCTTTCAAATCCCTAACTGCCCCACGTGACTGCCCCACGTGATGCGTCAGTTACATCAATTTCCCTCTTTCTCCGGAACCGTCACTTCACTTTTCATAACCGTCCCATCGTGCGCAGTAACTCCCCATTACACGCGACCCACTTTCCCAAAACCATCATGACTTCCAACCTTCCACACGCGTCCACCACGCGTCACCCTTCCAGCTTCCCCCCTTCTCCTATAAAAACCCTTCTTCCCCACAATCATCCCTTTCCGAGACCTCTCTTTACTTCCCTAATCGCTTACCAAACTCCCTCTGCCCACTTCCGTTCTGGAGCCGTCGCTTATCACCCTTTCCGCTACCCACTCTTCACATCCTACTCCGGTGAGTCCTACTGTCCTTATCTTTGCATCATACACATACTCATCTTTTCCTTTCTTTCACTTCGCTGTCTTCTAAAAATGGCTTCAAACCCTACCTCCCCTAATCATTCCTCTTCCTCCTCCGGAAGCGACCCTGACTCCACCGCCGCCGGCGGCCTCCGTTTAGAGGTCCCGGAGATCCCTCCTTACCGACTAAAAACCTACGCCACTCTGCCCCTTCCAGTCCAAAGTGCCCCCACTCACGAGGCTATAGACCAACCTTCCATTTTCCAGGATAGCGATCTCATTGTGCAATTCGTGTGGTCCCTGGGTGGTTTGTCTAATGACGATGAGTTTAACGCCAGACTCAGGATCTGGATCTGCAGCCCCGGGGATCGCCCCTGGCTTCATAAGCCAAACGGCGACGTAAAGAGATCCCACTTTTTCTTTGCGTATGAATACATGTTTAGCGAGCTTGGAATCAGGCTTCCTTTCTCGCCCTTTGTCCAAACCGTCCTCCGCGACGTCAACGTGGCTCCCTGCCAACTCCACCCCAACGCCTGGGCCTTCATTCGGTGCTTTGAAATCTTATGCGCCGCGGTTGGCATCGCCCCATCTCCCACCAGTTTCTTCTACCTCTACGATGTTGACCCCAAGTCCATCAAAACAGAGGATGGATTTCCCTAAAGGCCCGGGCCGGCCGGAAGTGCTTGCATCCCCACAAAAGTAACGCGAAGTCCTCCTTCGCGCGGAAGTACTTTCGTGTGGCGGTTCACCCCGCCTACCCAAAGGCCTTCACCCTTAGGGATGGGACCGCCCTTTTCCCTCTTTACTGGACGGAGAAGCCTAATGGGATTACTGATCCTTCAGAGGAATCCTTGTCCACCAACGACAAGGCTTTTCTGAATCTCCTTGCCCCGCTCCCCATCCTTGACCACTCAAGGACTCCCAAATACCTAGGTTGTCCATAGCTTGGTTTTCTTATCGACATTTTCTTTTCTCGTCTCCTGAGTTGTCACTGATGTTTTTTATTGTTGCAGAAGATATGAATTTCACGAACGCCGAGCTCCTGAAGGCCCGCGAGAGGAGAATGGCTCGCTTTTCCCCAAAGTTCAACGCTGAGGGCGACGTGAAAAAGCGGGGTGGTGCCGAGAACCAAGCTGAGGGCGCCAAAGCCCCCAAGAGAAGAAAATTGGCCAAAGTCTCCTCCGTCGCCGGCTCTTCCAACCCCGGCGCTCAGCCCAACACTGCCGCTGCGTCTATAGGCCAAAATGTTACTGAAGCCTCCGTCGCTGCGGCCACCGAGACAACCACCGTCCCGGCTCCTACTTCTGCCACTGCCGCCGCCGAGTCCACTGCTGGCGCCTCAATCGCCTCCTCCGGTGCCATAGCCCCCTCCGCTGACCAGCCGCCAACCGCTGGCACAAACACCAACATTTCCCAATCTCCAGCTGTTGAGAAACCCGCTGCCACCAAAGCTGCTGCGTCTTCCGATACTCCTGCTGGGGAGAAAGAAAAAGATGAAACCCCGAAATCTCCCACTCGCCAGGACGCACCTCCTAGCCCACCCCCAACAAATGATGGGGGCTCCATGCCTTCCCCGCCTCATCAAGAGGAAAGATCCTGTCCTGGCGCCGCCATTACCTCTGAAGCAGCCCGGATTGAGCAAGCTCCTGCTCCCGAGGGCGGTTCTTCAAGCTATTACAATATGCTTCCCAACGCCATTGAACCTTCAGAATTCCTGCTCACTGGCCTCAACCGCGACGCCATAGAAAAAGAAGTGCTGAGCCGAGGCATCAACGAGACTAAGGAGGAAACCCTTGCCAGTCCACTAGTGCTGGGTGCATTTTCGCCCACGCGTTTGAGAAATTCAACTCCACCGCCGTTGAAGCTGAGCGGTTGAAGGCTGAGAGTGCTCAGCACCAAGAAGCCGCCGCTGCTTGGGAAAGGCGCTTCGACAAACTGGCGACGCAGGCTGGAAAAGACAAGGTCCATGCCGACAAGTTGATTGGCACGGCGGGAATTAAAATCGGCGAACTGGAGGGTCAGCTGGCGCTGATGAAAGGATGATCTTGACGCAAGTCTTCAAGCTTGCAAGAAGGAAAAAGAGCAAGCTGGGAAGGACCTGATCGCCAGAGGCGAGGTGCTGGTTGCGAAGGAGTCAGAGCTCGCCACATTGCGCGCTGAGCTGGAGTTAGTGAGGAAAGCGCTGGCGGAGCAAGAGAAAAAGTCTGCTGAGTCCTTGGCCTTGGCGAAGTCTGATATGGAGGCGGTGACGCAGGCCACGTCCGAGGAGATCAAGAAAGCGACCGAAGCTCATGCTGAGGCCCTCGCCACAAAAGATGCTGAGATTGCCTCCCAACTGGCAAAGATCAAAGGGCTAGAGGACGAGCTGGCGACGGAGAAAGCCAAAGCCACTGAGGCGAGGGAACAAGCCGCTGACATTGCCCTTGACAATCGCGAGCGCGGCTTCTACCTTGCCAAAGATCAGGCCCAACATTTGTACCCGAACTTTGATTTCAGCGCTATGGGAGTGATGAAAGAGATAACCGCTGAAGGACTGGTTGGTCCTGACGATCCTCCCCTGATTGACCAACACCTCTGGATGGCGACTGAAGAAGAAGAAGAGGAAGAAAAAGAAATAGGAGAAAAAGACAGAAGCAATGAATAATGTAATTTTAATGTCACTTAGCCTTTTCCGCCCTCTTGTAATGTACTTTTCCGCCATTCATATATATAAGCAACCTTTCGCCATAGCTTTTATATCGCCGTTGGATATTTTGTAAATCATGTTGGAATGCTTTCGCCAAATATTCACTCGCCGACCTTATATCTTGCGCTATTTTTTCACGCGTCATGTGATTGAATTACGCCTAACGATTCTGTGCGTTAATTTTAACTAGGACTTGTTGCTTGGTATTTCCCCACCAAGACTTTAACATTTTCCACAAAGGGATAAATGGCCTCCATTCTTGAGGGCTTCGCCCGGGGCTTTGCCCGCTCGGGGCTTACAATGCTTGGGTCCCAATGGCCATTTGGGGGTCCCAAGACTTTTGCCTAGTTAACGGTGCTCGTCGTATTCTGGCGAGACTTACCCAGCACATCGTTTACGGGACCGGCGATCACATCAGACTTTCCGGGGGGTGATTCCCAGGCGTCAAAGGCCATTTGTGGAATCGCCGCCACCATCAGGGTTCCAGCAGGCCCCTTTGGGGATCAAGCTTGTCCCACTTAGTCATCGCCGTAATTCTTTATGTCGATCGGCAATTCCGATCGTCAGGGAATCCCTGGAATTTTTGGACACGAATTTCATGAATTTCCGTTTTATTTTATTGATGGAGCGCCTCATTAAAAAACTCCTTTCGGAGAAAAAGAGCACGCTTTGTTATAGCAATACATTGGAGAATTTGAAGACACTTTTCAGAAAAATTTAAAGGATATCCAGCTTCGGCGACTCCGCCTTATTCGCTTTCTCGCCTGCGATCAACTATAATAGTAGCGCAAGCTCAGACCATTGAACGACCTGGGTAACCGCCTTCCATCAAGCTCTTCCAAGTGATAGGAATAACCTATCGGGGGAAGGTCTTTGACTAAGGCGACGGCTTGAGGAGGCTAAGGGAGCTTGGCTGGATGAACTTCCGGTGGTGCTGTGGTCGTACAACACCACTGTGCAATCTACTACAAGGGAAACCCCCTTTAGAATAACCTATAGGGTAGATGCCATGTTGCCGGTGGAGATTGACAATTTTACATGGCGGACTCAACCAGATTTTGAAGGGGAAAATCAGGCCAACATGGCGATGGAGCTGATCCTTTTGGCAGAAACGCGTGACGAGGCGCACATTCGGGAAACGGCGATGAAGCAACGCGTGGCAGCCAAGTACAACAGCAGGGTTCGCGTCCGAGATATGCAGGTCGGCGACCTGGTCCTCAAGTGGCGATCAGGAGCCCCGGGAAACAAGCTGACTCCCAACTGGGAAGGGCCCTATCGCATTGTCAAAGTTCTCGGTACCGGCGGGGGACCCGGCGGAAGTGGAGCAATGCACGAAGGAACAACGGCGGGAGGCGAGCCACTATACTCTCATTGACGGACACTTGTATCGCCGTGGTTTTTCAACGCCGTTGTTAAAATGCGTACCGCCAGAGAAGTACGAGGCGATAATGTCTGAGGTACATGAAGGAGTGTGTGCGAGCCACATCGGGGGAAGGTCTTTGACTAAGGCGACGGCTTGAGGAGGCTAAGGGAGCTTGGCTGGATGAACTTCCGGTGGTGCTGTGGTCGTACAACACCACTGTGCAATCTACTACAAGGGAAACCCCCTTTAGAATAACCTATAGGGTAGATGCCATGTTGCCGGTGGAGATTGACAATTTTACATGGCGGACTCAACCAGATTTTGAAGGGGAAAATCAGGCCAACATGGCGATGGAGCTGATCCTTTTGGCAGAAACGCGTGACGAGGCGCACATTCGGGAAACGGCGATGAAGCAACGCGTGGCAGCCAAGTACAACAGCAGGGTTCGCGTCCGAGATATGCAGGTCGGCGACCTGGTCCTCAAGTGGCGATCAGGAGCCCCGGGAAACAAGCTGACTCCCAACTGGGAAGGGCCCTATCGCATTGTCAAAGTTCTCGGTACCGGGGCCTATCACTTGGAAGAGCTTGATGGAAGGCGGTTACCCAGGTCGTTCAATGGTCTGAGCTTGCGCTACTATTATAGTTGATCGCAGGCGAGAAAGCGAATAAGGCGGAGTCGCCGAAGCTGGATATCCTTTAAATTTTTCTGAAAAGTGTCTTCAAATTCTCCAATGTATTGCTATAACAAAGCGTGCTCTTTTTCTCCGAAAGGAGTTTTTTAATGAGGCGCTCCATCAATAAAATAAAACGGAAATTCATGAAATTCGTGTCCAAAAATTCCAGGGATTCCCTGACGATCGGAATTGCCGATCGACATAAAGAATTACGGCGATGACTAAGTGGGACAAGCTTGATCCCCAAAGGGGCCTGCTGGAACCCTGATGGTGGCGGCGATTCCACAAATGGCCTTTGACGCCTGGGAATCACCCCCCGGAAAGTCTGATGTGATCGCCGGTCCCGTAAACGATGTGCTGGGTAAGTCTCGCCAGAATACGACGAGCACCGTTAACTAGGCAAAAGTCTTGGGACCCCCAAATGGCCATTGGGACCCAAGCATTGTAAGCCCCGAGCGGGCAAAGCCCCGGGCGAAGCCCTCAAGAATGGAGGCCATTTATCCCTTTGTGGAAAATGTTAAAGTCTTGGTGGGGAAATACCAAGCAACAAGTCCTAGTTAAAATTAACGCACAGAATCGTTAGGCGTAATTCAATCACATGACGCGTGAAAAAATAGCGCAAGATATAAGGTCGGCGAGTGAATATTTGGCGAAAGCATTCCAACATGATTTACAAAATATCCAACGGCGATATAAAAGCTATGGCGAAAGGTTGCTTATATATATGAATGGCGGAAAAGTACATTACAAGAGGGCGGAAAAGGCTAAGTGACATTAAAATTACATTATTCATTGCTTCTGTCTTTTTCTCCTATTTCTTTTTCTTCCTCTTCTTCTTCTTCAGTCGCCATCCAGAGGTGTTGGTCAATCAGGGGAGGATCGTCAGGACCAACCAGTCCTTCAGCGGTTATCTCTTTCATCACTCCCATAGCGCTGAAATCAAAGTTCGGGTACAAATGTTGGGCCTGATCTTTGGCAAGGTAGAAGCCGCGCTCGCGATTGTCAAGGGCAATGTCAGCGGCTTGTTCCCTCGCCTCAGTGGCTTTGGCTTTCTCCGTCGCCAGCTCGTCCTCTAGCCCTTTGATCTTTGCCAGTTGGGAGGCAATCTCAGCATCTTTTGTGGCGAGGGCCTCAGCATGAGCTTCGGTCGCTTTCTTGATCTCCTCGGACGTGGCCTGCGTCACCGCCTCCATATCAGACTTCGCCAAGGCCAAGGACTCAGCAGACTTTTTCTCTTGCTCCGCCAGCGCTTTCCTCACTAACTCCAGCTCAGCGCGCAATGTGGCGAGCTCTGACTCCTTCGCAACCAGCACCTCGCCTCTGGCGATCAGGTCCTTCCCAGCTTGCTCTTTTTCCTTCTTGCAAGCTTGAAGACTTGCGTCAAGATCATCCTTTCATCAGCGCCAGCTGACCCTCCAGTTCGCCGATTTTAATTCCCGCCGTGCCAATCAACTTGTCGGCATGGACCTTGTCTTTTCCAGCCTGCGTCGCCAGTTTGTCGAAGCGCCTTTCCCAAGCAGCGGCGGCTTCTTGGTGCTGAGCACTCTCAGCCTTCAACCGCTCAGCTTCAACGGCGGTGGAGTTGAATTTCTCAAACGCGTGGGCGAAAATGCACCCAGCACTAGTGGACTGGCAAGGGTTTCCTCCTTAGTCTCGTTGATGCCTCGGCTCAGCACTTCTTTTTCTATGGCGTCGCGGTTGAGGCCAGTGAGCAGGAATTCTGAAGGTTCAATGGCGTTGGGAAGCATATTGTAATAGCTTGAAGAACCGCCCTCGGGAGCAGGAGCTTGCTCAATCCGGGCTGCTTCAGAGGTAATGGCGGCGCCAGGACAGGATCTTTCCTCTTGATGAGGCGGGGAAGGCATGGAGCCCCCATCATTTGTTGGGGGTGGGCTAGGAGGTGCGTCCTGGCGAGTGGGAGATTTCGGGGTTTCATCTTTTTCTTTCTCCCCAGCAGGAGTATCGGAAGACGCAGCAGCTTTGGTGGCAGCGGGTTTCTCAACAGCTGGAGATTGGGAAATGTTGGTGTTTGTGCCAGCGGTTGGCGGCTGGTCAGCGGAGGGGGCTATGGCACCGGAGGAGGCGATTGAGGCGCCAGCAGTGGACTCGGCGGCGGCAGTGGCAGAAGTAGGAGCCGGGACGGTGGTTGTCTCGGTGGCCGCAGCGACGGAGGCTTCAGTAACATTTTGGCCTATAGACGCAGCGGCAGTGTTGGGCTGAGCGCCGGGGTTGGAAGAGCCGGCGACGGAGGAGACTTTGGCCAATTTTCTTCTCTTGGGGGCTTTGGCGCCCTCAGCTTGGTTCTCGGCACCACCCCGCTTTTTCACGTCGCCCTCAGCGTTGAACTTTGGGGAAAAGCGAGCCATTCTCCTCTCGCGGGCCTTCAGGAGCTCGGCGTTCGTGAAATTCATATCTTCTGCAACAATAAAAAACATCAGTGACAACTCAGGAGACGAGAAAAGAAAATGTCGATAAGAAAACCAAGCTATGGACAACCTAGGTATTTGGGAGTCCTTGAGTGGTCAAGGATGGGGAGCGGGGCAAGGAGATTCAGAAAAGCCTTGTCGTTGGTGGACAAGGATTCCTCTGAAGGATCAGTAATCCCATTAGGCTTCTCCGTCCAGTAAAGAGGGAAAAGGGCGGTCCCATCCCTAAGGGTGAAGGCCTTTGGGTAGGCGGGGTGAACCGCCACACGAAAGTACTTCCGCGCGAAGGAGGACTTCGCGTTACTTTTGTGGGGATGCAAGCACTTCCGGCCGGCCCGGGCCTTTAGGGAAATCCATCCTCTGTTTTGATGGACTTGGGGTCAACATCGTAGAGGTAGAAGAAACTGGTGGGAGATGGGGCGATGCCAACCGCGGCGCATAAGATTTCAAAGCACCGAATGAAGGCCCAGGCGTTGGGGTGGAGTTGGCAGGGAGCCACGTTGACGTCGCGGAGGACGGTTTGGACAAAGGGCGAGAAAGGAAGCCTGATTCCAAGCTCGCTAAACATGTATTCATACGCAAAGAAAAAGTGGGATCTCTTTACGTCGCCGTTTGGCTTATGAAGCCAGGGGCGATCCCCGGGGCTGCAGATCCAGATCCTGAGTCTGGCGTTAAACTCATCGTCATTAGACAAACCACCCAGGGACCACACGAATTGCACAATGAGATCGCTATCCTGGAAAATGGAAGGTTGGTCTATAGCCTCGTGAGTGGGGGCACTTTGGACTGGAAGGGGCAGAGTGGCGTAGGTTTTTAGTCGGTAAGGAGGGATCTCCGGGACCTCTAAACGGAGGCCGCCGGCGGCGGTGGAGTCAGGGTCGCTTCCGGAGGAGGAAGAGGAATGATTAGGGGAGGTAGGGTTTGAAGCCATTTTTAGAAGACAGCGAAGTGAAAGAAAGGAAAAGATGAGTATGTGTATGATGCAAAGATAAGGACAGTAGGACTCACCGGAGTAGGATGTGAAGAGTGGGTAGCGGAAAGGGTGATAAGCGACGGCTCCAGAACGGAAGTGGGCAGAGGGAGTTTGGTAAGCGATTAGGGAAGTAAAGAGAGGTCTCGGAAAGGGATGATTGTGGGGAAGAAGGGTTTTTATAGGAGAAGGGGGGAAGCTGGAAGGGTGACGCGTGGTGGACGCGTGTGGAAGGTTGGAAGTCATGATGGTTTTGGGAAAGTGGGTCGCGTGTAATGGGGAGTTACTGCGCACGATGGGACGGTTATGAAAAGTGAAGTGACGGTTCCGGAGAAAGAGGGAAATTGATGTAACTGACGCATCACGTGGGGCAGTCACGTGGGGCAGTTAGGGATTTGAAAGGGTTTTGAAATAAGGGAAAGCGCGAAAGGCCTCGCCACTTAAGAAACCAAACACCATCGCCTGACGGGTGATACCAGCAACAAAGTTTAGTCGCTCCAGAATGATGCCCGCCGGCGAACGATCATGTACCTGCTCCAGCTAATCGCCAGCACGGAGTGATCGCTCTCGCCGCTTGTGGACTTGTGGACTTGTGGACTTGCCGGCTCGGGTTGCTCGCCAAGTCAGTGGACTAGGTGGCTAAAGATGTTAGTTTCCTTTTGCTCACGCCATGTTGGCGACGTAGTTTACCACACTTTTCTCAAGTCATGATTGGCAGTTTAGATCCCAGTATACAATAGCACATGTAAAGGCATTTAAAAGACACACTTAGCTCTCATACTTCGAGCTCGGTGTCTTGTGGACTAGTGGACTGGGCGAGCCCTTAGAGGGGCAACGCCCAGCATGTAGCCCGCCCTGAGGCGGGGCCCTGGCCTTAAATTGGGCCTTGATCTCGGAGGCCCAATTGGCCCAATAGGTAGTACCCAAGCTTTATAAATAGGAGGTAGTTACCAATTGTAAGGGACTTTGGCTCATTGGAGGAAATAACACATGAAATTCAGCATTCTCTCTCTCATTCTCTCTCTCATTCTCTCTCTCTAGCACAATCTCTCTACCCTTAGGTACTATACCTTTCCTCAATGTTCATTCCCAGAACAATTTCCCTACTCGGTAAGAAAACACTTTTGTTTCTATTATCTATTCCTTTATTGAACTTAAATCTAATTTGTAGTTTTGTACACATTAAAATATCATCTTTTTTAACTGATTTTAAAGATACTTTTTTCTCTTAGAGTTATTTCTCATCTCATGCATGTACTGATGCCGATGCAACAAAATGTGCTTTCATTAGTTTATATGTTTTGACGAAAAAATTGTGATAAAACCCAGCCAAATCTGATATTATTCAATGGTAAAACCCTAATTCCCAAATAGGAATTGGGGGAGAGATACAAGGAGAGGATCCCAAACACCCTCCTAGAACCAGAGAGACCCAACGCTCCCTAAACCCTAATTCCAAAATGAATACAAAGATACCCAATAGTCTCTCTAACTCACTTATTTATACTCGCTCTCTAATTATGCTGAACCTAATAAAATATAAAATCTAATGCTGACTGGATAAAAGATACTAATAATAAAATCTAATACTAACTAGCTAACCCCGTGTACCTACCAAATTGTTAAAGCATTAGGAAGTCTGTAAAAAAGTTAGCGATCAGTTGGCCCAATAGTCTCTCTCTCTCAAGCAGATATATTATTGTAAAATATCTATTTGCATACCATTGAGTAGGTAAATTTCTGCTGTCGAAGTCAGGAGGCAATATTCTCCACTTTCTGCACTTGTCACACTGGACCCATTCGCAATCGGGTTTGTAGACACAATTACCTTGGTGCTGCGAAAGAAATTGAAGTGAAGTTCAGCACACCTCCCCAGAAAAGGAAGATCTACACAAGGGAATTCTGATATTTGTCACGTGAAAAAGAAAGTTCAACTCATTTGTCATTCATCTAAAACCATGTTTAATCAAACATAACAATGTTGAGATCCATATCTTATGCAGAGAGACCAAAGTAAACATCAGGTGTACAACACATTTTATAAGTGGATATTAACCATTCATAACTTGAATTTCGACACAGCTACCAAATTCAATTATTTGAAACAAACTCCCGTACTTGGAAATCTGTCCCACATGGAGACCTAAGGAATACTTTGCTTTTAGGCTTAAGGAATAACAAGAATTTGAAAACGAACTGTTACTATGAAAAAAATTACAGAAGAGCTTTACCAACTCAAGTGAATCAAAATTCTTGTCCCAATATTCATCTGCTCTTCTACCAAGCCACTCCTCAATATATGCATAAGATTGACAATCTTGGAATCCCTGTTTGTTATCATGCACCCACACGCCATCCTGATCATCCTACGCCAGGAAGTAAAAATTACAGAAGTTCATATGTTGTAAAGAAAAATGAATGACTCCATACTTAAAGAATTACGACAGTTTTATATATAAAATCTTTAGAAGTTACATAGCAAACTACTCCAGCTTGTATAGGATAATTTAGGAAATTAAGCAGAATGTATAAGCATATAAATCAAGTCTTTAAATAAAAGAAATCTATTCAAGCACAAAGTATTTCTTCTCAAGTTTCAATGATTGGTGGTAAACCAATACTAATGTGGATTACGAAAGTATTACTCTTCTATAACACAAAATTGTCATTTTACCGTCTCTTCTATCACAAACTTTAACACAGTGCACCTCACTAAAATCAGGACAAGTATGCAAATCATCTGGCATATTGGACAAGCAAACAATTAAATGTGTAAAACTAAGCACTAAAATAGTGAAATTATGAAAGCATCAAGTACTTTGTTTCCACAAAGGTTTCAAATGGTTAAAGTACAGGTTAATCAATGTCAAATAAATCTATTACTTAAAGGAAATGCAATCAGAAAGTACATACCATTAAGTTGGTCACATCTATGACACCAATTACACCTCGTCCCACATCTGCACTATGAATCATGCGACCAACTCTCTTGTAAGCCTACAAAAAAGTAGACAAAAATAAGCTTTCTTATGTGAAATCTACAAGTTAAGATGCGCAGTCAACCCCATCATGAAGCTAGAAGTCTCTTTATAAAATTCCATGTTCAAACAAGGCAGCCTCCTCATGATTACTAAAATATAAAGTACATAGGTAATTCACTGAGCGAGGGAATCCACATACAACATCGAACAAGGAAGTTGCAAAACAGGATTTCTCATTGTAATGATCCAGAAATACTAGATGTCACAAATTTATAATGATTCAGCCCTAACCCTATGTTTGGTAGGGACTCGGACATGCTGAAGATAAAGAATATAGCTAGACATTGCAGAATGTCCCAGTTTGGTGTAATAGAAATGTAGCAGAGAAGGGGAAAACACGTTGGCCCGTGGAGTAGAATATTTTTTTGCTTCAAGTGAATGAAATGTGGTTAGGAGGTTTGCCACATACAAGAAACAGGTGATAGTAGGAAATTTCCATCACAAAACCTTTAATTAGGTCTTATCAGCAGGCTGGAGTAGATAAACAGAAGTTCTTTCAAACAATACACAGCTAAAGAGAAAACAAGTTTCCGGAAACTAAAGGCAGGTATTCAGATTATAACTCGAATCACAATTAGTGAAGATTTCCTGCAGAACAATGCACAGAGAATTGATGAACGTCAAGGTATTAAAGCCCATCAAGGGGCAATTAGGTACATTCAACATTTTCACAGTAAAATGTAACTCGCCCAGTATCTTTGATGGCCATATTTTTAATCTTCCAAAATTAGGGACGTACAATACCCACAAATCCAAGATCTCCTGGTGCCATTTGAATGGTTTGTAATCAACAGCTAACAGGAGATATCGAGATTCACATCCTGATGCAAGGCTATGCTACATACCAGTGTTTAAAAGATGGATGCCACTTACCCCCTTATGGTTAGATTTGAACCAGAGAGTAAATCATTACCTCAATTAAGCGACCATGCCAATACAAAAATATTCCACAGCTCGTTTGCTCCCATTCTAATTGACTGAACCCTAATGTCAATTTAACAGGCCTTCCCAAGATTTCACCAGTTTCGATAACAGTTTTAGTCAGGAAATTTGCTAGTGGTCGACTTTTAACCTGAACAAAGACAATGAACAATTAGATTGAAAACGTGCAAAAGAAAACAGAACAATATTTTTCATCCCTCTCCCAGAACTTTAAATACGAGAATGCAATTACCAGTGTCCCTTGAACACTCATCTTCATTCGTGGAACTAAGAAGATGACTTCTAAATAAGCTCGCAGTGAATAATCCAATGGAACCTGAAGACCATAAGAAGCATGAAATTGCAGCATAGTTTCAACTGACAACACTTAAAAGTAAAAGAGATGGCAAACCTTTTGATTAATTTGCCCTAGACGAGAGCGACTTCTTTTACTGCGGATTTGAATGTCACCTTGGTGGAAAGAACTTCCACCTTTTAAACCACTATGCCACTCAAGACAATATTCTGACCCCGATGGGTCCAAATTCCATATATATATTTGTGTTCCCGAACCACCACTGAGATATTTATTAAACGGTGAAAATTCCATGATAGCTTTCAAATTGGACTTTGAAAGAGCTTCTGATTGAACATTAGTATCAACTTCCATGCGTTGTCCTTGTCGTTTGTAACTAACTATGGGAATCTCAATATTCTGCATTACAATAATCAAATGACGTAACAGTAGAAAAAATAAAGGAATATTATCAAAACTTGGAATATCAAGCCAATGAACATTGGGTCTAAGTCTAACTAGTAATTACAATTTACAACTACCAATATCCAAAAACAAGGCAGAAACCATATCATAATTTTTCAAACCCATCATTTCTCATAAACAATGGAGTATATGCATGATTAAGTTGTATCAAGTGTAGCAAGCCCCAGAAGTTGTTAGGTTCAGCTTCTGGAAGATAGAAGTCAGTTTATGAAAGTTGGAATTAGCTTTTGCTAAGACACACTGTAAATATCTTTTACAACACACTCACAGTTCAGATAATAACAAGATCAGGTTTAGGTTCATTATTCTCTCTCAAAGCTTAGGATAGCTAGAAAATGGAGGAAAGATTTGACTCAATTGAGACTACGAACTCTCAAATATCCAAGATATTCAAAAAAATTACTTCAATAAACACTCTTTCTTTCTTTCTTTCTTAGTGCTAGTTTCTATCCAACAGGTATATAAGCTTCCTCTAGAAGTCATGGATGCTTGGTAGTGATACTCAGATAGTAAGAAAATGGAGAGAAGATTTGAATCAATTGAGAGGAGGAAGAAGGAGTGGAAAAGAGACAAATGGGCAAGATCCAATAACTTAGAAAAAGGAGGGTAGATGTTGGTCAAATGTTTGACCAACAAAGACGTTTGGACATAGCAAAGGAGATATGAAAACAAAGATTTCAAGTGTTCAAGGTCATTTTTAAGGTTCCAAAAGAAGATATGAAAATTGAAGGACCTAGGGGTGGCAGAAAAGAGGACCAAAACGAATCTTTTCAGGCCTAATTTGGTTTTTTGGTGGTCCCTCAAACAATCAACAGTGGACTGCAGCAGCACTGAGGCATAAAGCTTAGCACAAGCTCTTGCTGGCATGCTACAAATTCAAACCTTATTGCAGGAAATCAAGGTTGTCAGAACAACTCCTTCCATTCTCTATGACAAGTCAAGCACTGTTTTGGCCCACAATCTAGTTTTGCAGTCTAGAACAAAATTTGTAGAGTTGGACATTTTCTTTGTAGGAGAAAAGATTGAGGAAGGAGTATTGGAGTATGATTCAGTTACTGGCAGTTATTAGTTAGATAGAAGTCAGTTTGTGATAGTTGAGCAGTTATTGCAAAAACACTATAAATGTATTTGTAAAATTGTTCAGAGTTCAGATAATAAAAGAATTTCAGTTCATTTTTTCCTCTCATTTCTCAGTAGTCAGTACTAACATGTAACGAAAAGAAAATACATATCACGCTAACTCACATCTTTGCCTTCATTCAATGATTGTGAAAGAAATGCTATTGATCTGGAATTAGCAGTCTGGGTAAGAACAAGCACATCTCTCCCAAGCCTCATTGCTCCTGTCTGTAGAAAAACCACAAAAAAAACAGCAATTTACAAGTTTACTTGAGCAAGAAAATTCAGGAGATTAAAGAGATCCTGTAATTTATATTTGACTTGAGTATATTTTAGGTCCCTCTAAATATTACGACTTTTGTTTTTAAACCCAATCCACTTTTTTACCACTCTGATGATGCCCTATTGTTTCAAAGTGGGACCTTCTAGTACCTAGTGTTATCTCTTATTTCTTAAGTACAGACATGGCTAACAGGAAAGCCACGTCGATGTTGCCATATGCACAAGGAACCTAGCATACTCTATGGGGGCGCTTGTTTCACCACTTGGAAAAGGATTCCCGGGAATGATAGTGTTGGAATACACGTTCCATGGTTTGGTAGAAGTTTTGGAAAAAATATTCTTTGTTCCTGGGTAAGAAATATTCCAATGTAGAAGCAGTTTCCATTTCCACAATAGGAGGGTGGGTAAGCTGAATCCTGAAGACCAGGGAATGAAATTTATTTGTGAAAACCCCCCAATCATCATTAACCACGTAAATTCTAAGAGTAACCCGCGATGTTGCTTAAGCATATGAGGGTTTAGCCAGAGCACGCCAGTAACTAAATCCTCAGAACATTCAAGTTCCATTTCCTTCAAATAGAAGCCTCTAAGTCCTCCATCACACAGTAAGGTTTGGAATAAGTCATTACTATGACTGAAACCATAACAACTGATAGCGTTTTTGGCTTTTTGCAATATACTGACATACCCCGGACATGAGAAGAAAACTTCAGGCTGAATAAGTACATAGGGGACGGAATTAAGGATATCGAAAAATATTCCTCAGAATTAAATTTGTTAACCAAACACATTATCTAAAGATACCATGGAATAGCATTCCCGTCCTAATATTCCCGGGAATTATATTCCAGGGTATCCTTTTCCAAAGCTTGAAACAAATGTCCCCTATGTGTGTGTGAAAGGAGAAAAATCTATGATGGATTTAGCCACCATCAAGAGATTCAGGGTTCTATAGTAAAAAATTTGAAACCTAACATTATCCTCTTTGGATCACAATCTAGCATTAGCAAGGCCCAATCAAACAGTATTGTAATCTCCAGCTAGGGTATGAACAACTTACACACACTCGATTACTTGACGAACAAGACTTCAAGCTGTTTAATATTCTAAGATCAATTCAAACCAATTAGTTTCTCTCCTCCCGACATGGATGAGTTGCACACAAAATAAGAGAAATCCAATGCCATTCTCTTTACACTCCAAAGGCCATAATCACCACAAAATACTTGCATTCATGAACAGCAGAAGTAGAAGGAAAGGATGAGGGCGTAAAATAAGAGGACACTTGAGGGCCGGCTATGGCTGTGGGGAATAAGGGTGCGGTAGGTGGAACCATTCGAGGTGTAGTAGAGAGAAATGGGTAACTAAGAGTTTGAAAGTGGAGAGGAAGATAAAAACAAGATACTGAACATGAGTGAAACCTTGTGACATTTCAATCCAGGTGGGATAGGTTTGGATATATGGCAATGGTAACATGGTGTCTTCTAAGCTATGTAATCAATTAACTGACAGGAGATGACAAAAGGAAGTCAAAGTCTCCACTCTGAAACGAGGAGTGATCACCATGGTCAAAAAAAAGGATATGAACTAAAAATAAGTTACTATGGGTAGAGGGATTAAAAACATATTTAAGCATTTATTTTTCTTCTAAATCAGCATGGGACAGAACAAGATCGTGATAAAAATTAAACTTAAATATCATCCTTGTAAAATGATTTAGACAATAACCACAATTATGACAAAGCTTTCTGCAGTAAAACTCTCATACAATGCAAACAAAATAAGCAAGCAAAACAAAACAAAACAAAACAAAACACGATCAAGTATCTTTACTTGGAAAGAAAACTAATAACCACATAAAATAATAAAGTAAATGAGATAATGAAACATCCTCCAAACAGATGGGGAAGAGGGGGGAGCGTAAAAACAGAAACATAAATTAAATGGCAGACCCCAAAGTACCTTGATTTGATCACCACAATGAAGCCATTAACACAATCTTGTGACACAAAAGGGACAAAAATTCAAGCTGCACTCCACTACCGTTTGGTAGGGATAAAAACAGAAGAGAGATAGATATGGAAAGAAAGTTACCTTGAATCCAACACCAAACCTGCCAATGTGATCCTTGTCATCTTTATCAAGTTGCTTGTGTCCAAAAGACCATTTTCACAACCTCATCATGGTTCATCCCTTGACCATCATCAATAACTGAAAACATAGGAACATTCTTCCTAGATTTCTCCAGATTTATCATATCTACAGAAATATCGATCCTGTTACATCACATCAGAGCAATAGTAAGCACTATTTGAGAAGGATAAAGAGCTCATGAGAAAGTTTTTCAGAACCTGAGCTGCCATCTTATCTCACTTTTCCAATCCTCTCTCCAAAATGAGTCAAAACAGGTAAAAGGATGACCTGACACCTATAGCTTTTTACTTTCAGTAGATAGCTCAGAGATATTGATATGAAAGGGTAATTATATATAAACTATTCATCCATTCACAAAAAAACTTTTCAAGCAGGCACATTTTGACATCAAATCCATAAGTGTGAGAAAAAAAAAAAGAAATGTGAGACCATTGTCTCCATTTCTTCTTACTTTTCACTTTTGATAGTTATCATCAAATAACCCAAAACCTTCAAAACCGAAGACCTTATTACAGTCATTCACAATAATTACTACTAACGGAGAAACAAAAGACAAAGTCCCAGCACAAAGTCCTTGACAAAATTTTATTTAAAGTTTTAACATTTTCCACATCAAACCAGAAGTACTAATAAAATGACCAATTCATATATTACCTATCCATATACATATGCCATAAAAGCCGTTCAAATAAAATTTCTAATTTACTGAAAATAGAGTGAAATAAACATTACAGGTAACAAGTTTTCAACAAAAACAGAAACAAGATGACAGTGCAAGAATGAAAGCATAAAACCTACTTAGTAGCTTTAGCATCCCTTGAATTATCAACAAGCTCTGCGATTCCACCAAAAACCCATCCAGAGTGAGCCTGTCCAAGAGTTTTCAGGTAACTTGGGTCTACCCGAATTAAATTTTTCTCAAGGATTCTATCCTGCTTCACGTGAGATTGATATCCACCACAAGTTTCAGCAGTAAAACGATTAGCACGATCTTCAACGGGAGGAATCTTAAGATCTGAAGAGCAAACATCTGCACTGTTTGCTAGACATCTCCCCATGGTATTATCCTGTCCAACACATTCCTCAGCTAAGTGCGAACCTGCTAAAGAAACATCTACAACGAATTACTTTCACCCATGTAAACACGAGGCAGAAGCCAAGATTAAATAAAAATTCCCATAATCTTCTTTTCTATGTATAAACAAAAAAACCAATTCCCAAGCAATAGATAAACTAAAGTCACATATAAAATCCTCCACTACAGAAGCAATTTTTTTTTCAAAAAAGAAAATCAATACAAACAATGTCGTAAACCTAAAGTATTATTGTGCATCAATCAATCATGTAGATTCATGTGTGCTCTTCTGAATAGGCACAGCATTCACACTTTTGTAACATTAAGCATTGACTAGTTATGTCATCATAATAAAAACAGTCAACAATTGAAGAAACACCTGATTCACAATCTCTCGGACGAGTATCTACAGTACATGTGTTGTCTATTTGGTATGCAAAACTGACTGGGCTAAATTTTGATGCTTTAGCAGGAGGAAGAATGTAAAACTTGATCTGCTCAAACTCTCCATAAGCAACCTGCAAAACATGATTTGATGATTTTGATTAAACACAAAAAAGAACAACACAAAGGTGAAGAGGGAAAATATACTAGTTTTACTCAACCTGTTAAACATTGATATATCATGAACTTTAGCAATTATTCAATAATGTGAAAGGAATCAAGGACCTTAACGGCAAAAAAAAAAAAGCAAAGACACAACAAAGATATTGAGAAAAAAAATTTGGCAACCAAAAAAGATAATGGGATAATTAAGTAGACTAACAGACCAACCACACTTATTTAGAACATAAGATCCTGTTATCTTTTAAGTTGGTAAACCAATTGAAATGACTAAAGAAAATAGATAGGAGAGAACAAAGGTACCAAGTACGAGAATACCTCCATTACATATTTTTGCATTATTTATTTTTTTTAGGGTACATTGGTTAACAGTTCAATTTAAGCTTTTTTGTCATAAGCAATTCTCATACAAGTGTTTGTTCATAAACTTATTTGAAAAGCTTATTAAAATCGAAAGAACTTTAAAAACAGGAAACTCAAGAACTTTAATAACAGCAATTCTCACAAGAGTGAAAATAACAGGGTCTAGGAAAGAAAAATATAAAATATCATACACGGTCATGATCGTGCAGGAAACTCAAGAACTTTTCCCACTCATACTCATCACGTGGATTGGATGAAGCGCGGGTAAGTGGAAATTGGGTCAATTTAGAAAGCCCAGACATTTTCTTCTGTGAAAACATATACTTTATGATTAACTCTTGTGGCCTGCAAATTTTGTCAGGTCAAGATATTCATTAGTAAAAAGATCACACTATAGATTTTTTAGCCTCATCAGAGAACAGGAGATGGAAGGCATTTCCAAAGTTACTCTTTAAACAATAAAATGCTTAGGAGAGAACAAGAGACATACAGTTCAACGGGTGGATCAGAACACTTTACAGGGCATATAAGTTTTTTATCTTTTTTAAGGACAATGTGCATACTCATCTGCATAAATGAATACAATAAAAATTAGCTCTCATAAAACAAAATAGTCACACTGCCACACAACCAGGAACTAGCTATAATTGAAATGGGGCAGTCGTCACCAAGAGACAACAAAAATCTTAAAATCAAAGAGTATTAATATGTGGCACTTGCCCCTCAAAATTTTAGATTCTCTACTCTAATTTGGATCAGGCTTGTTAATAGTGCGCTATAGTGGCGCAATAGCTCTATAGCGTAGCGCCCTGGGGTTCAATGCTACTCCACTATTCACCGCTATAGCACCGCAACAACACTCAAAATAGCGTTTTTTTGGCTTGCCGCTACGCAACGCTATCCGCCATTAACAGCCCTGATTTGGACTTTACTTAATATCCCAAATTTCATTTTTCCTGATTCTGTTATGTTTAAAAAAAAAATTAACCTCAAAAACCAAGTGACTACTACATTTGGTCTACAAAATTTTCCTGAACTATCCAGGCCAATCAACAAGCACGATGGCCATGCCCGCCCATGCGCACATGCAAAGTTGAGTTTGAGTTTAATTTCCCACCCCTGTTCAAGTTCCGTAACACACAACGAAGGCGAAAACCGAAAACAAGCAAAAAGTTCGCACCTTTGTGACGATTATCCAAAAAGTGAATGTTACTAATTAAGGAAAACCTGCAGAAGTAAACAAGCAACAACAATCAGTAAGCGAAAAGCAAAAACAATGTGCAGTACAGATTTTTTTTTTTGATGAGCAATGTGCAGTACAGATAATCCTCATGAATGTTCACAACTTGAAATGCAATCTATCAACATGAATAGGAGCATAATGGTTACTTTTTGAGAGGAGAATGAAGGTTTGACAATGGAGTGTGAAGAAGTGAGAAACCCTAGAAATGTAGAGAGAGAGAGAGAGAGAGAGAGAGAGAGAGGAAGAAGAAGCAAGACGTTTGAGGGAAGAGGAAAAGACGAAGACGCGCCCCAGAAAATAGGAACATGAAAATAAAGCTGGCTTTTCCACTCCCCTTTGTTTTATACTTTTTTTTAACCGGATCCGATACCCACCATGTCTGATATGGGCACATCAATATTATATAGATGTGGGCTTACCAATACAATGTAATTAATGGGCCGGGCTACTCATGATCCAACAGATCAAAACCCAAGGTATATATAAACGACACCGCCCAAACGGTGGGGAATCCAACGCATTTACACTCATTTCATACTTTTTTTAGTTTACGGTTGCTCTCGAACTGCTTAGCCCTAAGGAGGAAGTACCATACCGAAATATTGGCGCCCACCGAGGGGCCGAAGGAAATTTTCCTAGGCTCCGTTTTCATCAACAATGGTGACTCGATCCGGGGCGAACGGAGAGAGAAATCAAGTCCTACCAGACAATGTTTCTCCCGACGTTTTTCAGCGGATTATGGACGATCTTAATGATCTTCGTCAACACAATCGGCAGTTACAAACTCAACTTACTGATCTTAATCAGACTCATGGGCTACGAGAGGGCGATCGAAGACGTTTGAGGGAAGAGGAAAAGACGAAGACGAGAAGGTGCAGAGATGGTAAATTGCGAGTTGGCGAGAGACCCGCCCCATAATAGTTACATTAAGGGCCTGTTTGTTAACTGTTTCCAAAACAGTTTTCAGTTTTTAAAAACTCAAAACTTGTTTGGTAAGACCGGTTTTCAAAAACAGTTCTCATTTTAAGTTTTTAAAACTAAAAACCTAAAACAGCTAAAAGATGTTTTCAGTTTCAGTTTTTAGTTTTCAGATATCAGTTTTCTAAATGTTTGAAAACATGTCATTCAAACTGTTTTCTTCTTCTGAAAACTGTTTTTAAGAATTGTTTCTGAAAACTGTTTTAAAAACTGAAAACTAGAACTGCAATCAAACAGGCCCTAAATCGTTCAAAAAAAAAAGAATAGTTACATTAAAGATACTAGTTCATGCGATTAACATAATCAATTGTGAGATTTCACGTATTATTCAATAAAATTACTTTTTATATGAATTTATCTAAATATACACATAAATTATTTTACTTTTAACTTATTCCAACTTACTATAATCAATTTTAGTCAATGTTAATACAAACAGCATAGTGAGAGAGTTGTCTAATTTCATTCAAGCACCTTACTTTTCCTGCACTCTATCCTTAGATACCAGAAACAGTTCAGTGTTGGATCAAAGGGTTGTCTAGTTCCATAAGGCTTGTTTTGCTTAATTTGAAGTGTTATCTTTCATTTGAAGGTGACTACAAATTAACTTAATCAAAAAACTTTCTGGTGAAGAAATCCCTCAAGTGTAAAATAAACTAGTGCGATAACCCGTGCGCTGCACATAATTTTATGTTGGGACTTTTCAATAAATTAATAAATTTTCATATATATGTAATTTTTAAATTATAAATAAGTCAATCGTGTATAAGTCAACCGTGTAATAATATATGAAGAGAAAAATAGAATAAATAAATGAAATTGTGTTGTATACATCAAAAAATTTCCAAAAACATCCTTAAACACTACATTTGCAGTACTGATCTGTTGTTTGTCTGACTCATCAAGTATACAAAGTTTAAGACCCTTTCTTGAGCGTACTCTAGAGAAAGCTACATGTAACTGACCATGAGTGAAGACGGGCCTCGAAAAGAAGACCTAACCTGAGATAGTGTTTGTCCTTGACTTTTGTTTATGGTCATCGCAAAGCATACTGAAATTGGAAACTGCCTTCTTCTGAGTTTAATTGAAAATTTAGAATCAGAAGGAAGCAAGTCCATTCTTGAAATGTGCATTTGTCATTAGGATTTCTTCCCGTGATAAAAGTTGCACCAATAACACGTTCACCAAGTTCATCCACAATTAACATGTTTCCATTGCATAAACATGTTGCTTGGTCTATATTTCTCAAAAGCATGATTGGAGTATCAACTTTCAATAATAGTTTGTGGTTAGGGATTCCTGAACATTTAGCGTCGTTAAAAATTCTTTCGTAAACCACTCGCCTCGGATTTCAAAAACCTCATCAGATCGTAAGGCAAAGTCGGAGCTCAGATGCTCATGTTATGGTGCAGCTATCATGCCAACCATATAAGTGTTTACCATTTCAACAGCCTCCAGTGAAGGGGCCAATATTGCTCTATCTTGAAAGAATTGCGGGTCTTTCATTTTGTGTAGAAGGTCAGGATATGTATATTTAATCAATTCCATTATTAGGTCAGGACTAATTGGGATGAGCAGATCTGGCGGGATTTGAGCATCATATTCTCCTGCTTCGAAATCAGGATGATCGCTAAAAATTTAACATATAATCATATGAATGCATTTCTTAAAATCACTAAATATGCACTCCTAAAATTATTAAAAAATATAAATAAGAACTTAAATTATATTAAAATTAATATATCTTTATATTAGTCTATATATGAAAGTATTTACATGTAAGATGTTCACCGTCGTGTGATTTTTTACCTGTAATGCATCAATTAAAGTATTGTGCATAACATACATTCACTATCAAATTATTATTTATATATATATATATATATATTTTCTCTTAAGTTTATTTAAAAAATTAAATAATACTGAAGTTATATTAAAATATATTAGTTTAAAGGAACAAATTGAAGTATTTTCTATAAATTTAAACATGAAAGAATTTTCATGTAAAATGTTCACTCCCATGTGAGCATTTTACTCTTTAACTTGTACATCTAATATAAAAGTGCTAAGAAACTTTTGTACCATTTTGTCACTAATAGTTGCAATTTGAAATAAACTATATGATTAGAGTTATGGTACCAAAATAAATAACATTTATATTAAACTAAATGATTAAAGTTATGGTACCAAAATAAATAACTTTTTTATTTTTTTAGTAGGCACTGCTTCATGACTCATGTGAGATAGTTATGAATATATCTTCCACAAAATATTTTAATTTAAAATGTTCTTATATTTAATTTTCACTATTAGAATAACATGTTGCACGCAAACCGCCGTGACTTTATGTAAATTTATAATTTAATATTTAGAAATTAATTTAGAGGGTATTTTTAACTATAATAATCAAAATACTAACATACCCCGATGTGACTCTAGTTATTTTTTCAACATATTTTCAGTCTTAATTTTTTTTTCAATTTTTTTTTTTGTGAATTTTTTCTTGAAAGGTACTTGTGAAATGGTTAAAACAACAATCCACAAAGTAAATGAAAGTGAAATTTAAATGTTAAAATACTTTCAAAATCAGTTTTTTTTTATAATAACAATTTTTTTTACTTAGGTGCAATATATTTTTATTTTGTAATTTTTATACCAATTTTCATGTAGTTAATTACATGTTTTTATCTATGTGTATAATATTTTCACTCTTAAGTGTCGTGTTTGGCACAATTAATACTTGCTCAAAGACCAATGATAGTATTGAAATTAATCAGAAAGATAGAAGAAGATCATAACATGTTTTGTTCCCATATCTATCAAGTAAGTTTGAAGAATCCAACACCAACAATCTGGTCTACTCTACTTTATTCGGCATTGAAAAATATATGGTAAGTTAGCAGAGATCCTCTATGTAAAGTGAATTTTCCAGATATTTCTATTTCTGAAACTTCAAAAAAATTGTTTATTGTTTATGTTTAACCAATCCCATGGATTTAAAAGATATGTTTTCACAATCCTAAAACCTCAATCATATCTGAAAGAGATAAGCCATATTGAGAAATAAATTTCTCGATTACTCCTCTGTTAAAAACCCTTTTAAACCATCATATGCATGCCTCTCTCGGCAGCACCTATCAATTTCATACAATGGTGTAACCTTCCATGGCATAACCTACCCTGCAAGAATAAAAATCACAAAGCATGAATTCAATATAGTTTGACGTACTTGGAAGAAACAAATGACAACCTCCTGCACACACCCACAAATTGAGCATAACAAAATTATAAGTGAGAAAGAAATGAACTGACCATGATTGGATTGATAATATTATCTAATTAATTGGTTGCAAAGAAAAATGATATAAAAAAGCCAACCTAGTGTATTTGATGGAATAATTTCAGTCCTTTTTTTCTTCTTCTTTAGAATAACTTTAGAGCCATCGTTGTGCAAAGTTTCATCCCACCCCAGTCCCCTCACCCTATTTAAATGAATTAAATGAATGGCTATCTTGCCGGTGGCACCTTGCACAATGTAAAGTGGTCCATAAGTTCTAAATTATACAATCTAGCAATTTATGTTACAAAAAGAAGAAAATAGACAACAATCTCTTAATTGTTCATTGAAAAGTAAGAATGAATACCTTGTTTTATACAGGCATTCAGATCAGCTACTTTATCAACACTTGAAGCCATGAAAGTTGATGGAGCAGTTGCAGAAAGCTAACTAAAAGAGATATCAGGAAATAAGATGCATAGACCAAAATTCAAGAATACTACTTTAGACTTTAGAGCAACTTCATTTATAGATACCAATGCAAAGACTATAATTCAGTTCATCTTAAAAGTCATTGACTCTACATCGCTCCATCCATGCTTGTAATATATAGATAAATACCAGCATAACATCATAGATAACATTAAGCTGCTGGGCAACGAACAAAATCATGTACATGTAGTTGATCAGTTTCAATGAGGTGGCTCTACCTTCATGCCTCTCTACTAATGTTTTCTCAAGTGAGTAATTGTTTTCCAAAATCCCAACGCCTGTAACGCTTTTGCATTCATCTTCCACGCCAAAAAGTACCTTGAAGATACCAGCATTCTCACCATCAATTTCTCCAAGAATATTCCCTATTAGAAAAATCCATAATAAGTAAACCCAACTTGCTGAACAAATTAATGAAATTGCAGCTTTATGTTGAACCACACTTTAATGCTTAAAGCATTAGAAGCTGTAGAAGTTCAGTTAGGAGCTGAAGAAGCATGATTAAATTCACTGAAACAAAAGGAATTAAAATGTCAATTACTCAAGTATTTCTTGCTTTACATCACTCTATTGAAGAGTCGCTGACACAGGTTAAAGAACAACATTTTGAAATGGTTAAAGTAAGAGTGGTATTCTTTAGCTTTGGCGAAGCGTTGCTGGTGGGTTTTTTGAGATAAGTAGATTGACATTATAGGTAGATTGGCATTTTGAGATGCCTTGGCGTTTAGTGCAATCATTATTGACAGGGTCTTGGTTTATCTCTTGGTTGTGAGGCATGGTCCACGGGTGGTAAAGAAGACTTGGAAAGGGATTACTGTCATAGGAATATATTGTGCAGCACATTGGTTAGTCCTTATGTGGGTTTGTTCTAGCTTTTTGCTAATGAAGGTCATATGGTTTGAGTCCATACTTTTGTTTAGTAACTACTTTTGGTATTGAATTTTGTGTGAGTACTCTTTTTTCCCTCTTAGGGATTTTTCCTCTGGATTTTTCCTAAGGGGGTTTTAATGAGGCTCTGCATAAGCTACTTCACCAAAATAGTCTGGTTTGGCAAAGCTTTTTGCTTTGTTCGTCTGGGCGGGGGATGATTGTATTTTCTTGATTTTCTTTCTATCATCCAATCTACATGAGAGGATTGTTCTCATAATTTTTCTCTTTTATCAATATAATCCATTTGTTCTAAAAAAAAACCCTTCATTATAAACAATTAAAGGAATTACAAACTTTGGATTTAACTAAGTCAGTGCCCCTCTTGAGACCTTCACCAATTAAAGTCAAATGATCCACTGAGTCATCCCACAAAAGCCACGAACAAATTTCACAAAAAAAAAAGTCATGAAATGTAATTGCAACAAATTCTTATCAGTCTATTAGAAAGTTTGAAAGTCCTAAAAGTCAGCTAAAAATACCTCAATTCATTATCCTTACTAAAGCTATTCCAAGCAGATCTTGCCGAAAATTTATGTACATGCATTTGAAAAAAATAATGCAGTAGAATAAGAAATCTAGAAGACAATACACATACACAAAAAATTATATACATGCTGATTAATACGTGTCAAAATAATGTAAAAATCATAGCCCTAAAAGATGATCAACTCTCAAAGGTTCAACTTTGCTCGATCTATGTTTATTAGATCAGACGGCTTATGAGTTATAAAAATGGTAGATAGAGAGAGAAAATAAGAACTGCGAGATGAGATAAGGTTCAAATCTGCCTGTTAAATTTTGAAATTCATACACAAATGTCTCATTTCTAGAATTCAAATAAAAAATATTAAATGGTAATTAAAGGTTAATTAATAATTTAAATTTGAATTCAAATTGAAAGAAAAATCAATTCTAGAATTCAAATAAAATATATTAAATGGTAATTATGACTGAGTTATGGTTGCTTTTTTTTAACGTGAGTTATGGGTTTTTTTTTAACCAACGTGAGTTATGGTTGCTAGAAGGATGGGATTGGCATCATTTAATATATAATAAGGTTTTTTAAAAAAATAAATTCAATATTATAAAATCTGTTAGTTTTCCGAAGGATAAAAAAAAAAAATCTGTTAATTTTTTTTAACGTATAAAATCTGTTAATTAAAGACAACAAACATTGCTTAATTTAATTTTTACTATTTTAATTTTTATTTATTTATTGAGTCATTAATATGGACCAATGAAAAATCATTAATATGGACCAATCAAAAACTTACATTTGGAAAATCATTGTATCAACCAATAGGAGAAAAACATGTGAAATTTATGTTGCAATATGACCCACTTTGGTGGATGAGCCTTATATATTATTAAGATTACTAATATGTCGCAATTCGTATTTCCATGGGTTGTGGTGATTTAGATTTCAAGATTTTTTTTTTTTAAACTGGATTTCAGGATTTAGATCCGATCAAGTTGACAAAAAAAAGTTCATAATGTATAATGAACCACTAAGTGGAAAAGGTCAAGTATGTCGATGTTATTTACAACATATTAATATACAATAGAGCTTTTTTTTTTGGTCACTATACAATAGAGCTTTAACTAACCCGCGGAAGACTATATATTGCGAGCCGACCTAAAGTAGAGAAGTCCAGCTATAGTTATACAAGTGAAATCACATCTTAACAAGTGGGCTTTGTATTATAAAGAGGATAGGGATAACAACAAAATATTTATTCTATTTTATATTCTAGAGCTGAGTTAGCAACATATCTACTTTAATCTTCTAGGATCATTACATGAGCAATAACAATTGGTCTAAAGGTCAATGTGGGTTGACACAGTTTTCTTGAGGTTCCAAGTTTAATTTTCACCTTTTAGGTCGAGGGTTTGAATTCTCCTACCATCAGTAAAATTTCAGCTAGCGGACAACCCTTTCTTCAAAGAGATTCTCTCGTGCTCTTATTAGGAGTGAACCTTTTCTAACCTTCCCAGCATAACCCTGGCACCCTACCCGATAGTCTGAATGTGTTTTCTCTCTATACAATTAAAACCGCAACCGATTGAAAGTAAAACAAATTCCATTGCAATGGGAAAAAAAATACATTTTCAAAACTTTTTTTTCAAACAAGCCCATGCAATGTATTTTCCAATACTTTTAATGTTTACCTTCTGAAAGCCCAAATAACTGAAAAACCATCGTTTTGACTGAAAAATAAAAATTAGCGCCAAGAGGAAGAAGACGAATTGCAGTGACCAGGAAAAATGGTTTCAGCCATAGTTGCTTCTTCTTCTTCCTCATCTTCATGGCCTCTTCGTCATGCTCTCTTCTTCCATCCCTATTGCCACAACAACAACCTGTTTTCGTCAAAACCATCATCATCCAAACAAGTCTCTGCATTGCGTCCCAATCTCAGCACTACCCACATTCGCTTGCGTTCTTCTCAAACGCTTCACCTCTTCATCTCTTCACGTAAATCCAAAACCAAGCTCCAAGCACACCAAAGGGTATCTTCTTCTTCTTCTTCTTGACCTGGTTTCTCAAACACAAAATTTTCTGTGATTTGAGAAAAGCAAGCATTTCTTGTTTTCTTTGTTCATTTTAAAATCTGGGTATTTATCTGGGGTATGTTGTTTTTTGTTTAATCAATAAAAGATCAAATCTTTTTTCAATTTCTCAGGATTTTGGACCGGATTGGCCTATTCTTCGCAGATGGGAAGTGCCTTGGCAATGGCAAACATTTTCACTAACATCTATTGCTTGTGCATTAAGGTTTGTGTTTCAGATAGTAGCTACTTAAATGATCATCATGTATAAAATTTACATCCTTTTGAGTGGTGTTGGTCCTTTTGATGCAGTTTGGTGTTGACAGTTTGGCTTGAGGTAAATGCTCTACAATCTCTAGAGGCTGAAGGTGATGAACTCAGTTCAGATGAGGAGGCAGTGATTTTTCTTGTCAATCATGGGTATGCAAGATATTTTTGTTTAGGAATTCACACCCCTGTAGTAGTAGTGCAAGTTTTATAGTAAACTTCTGATTTTTGGTTCTAGTTTGTCTTAATTTGGTCTTTCTGTAAGGAAATCTGATATGATGCTGAAATTTTGTTCAAGGCCAAATCAAAGGATGCTTTTTTATTCTCTGATAATTTTCTTGCTCAAGACTTACATCCTCATGAATGTCATAATCCTTGCTTTGTAACATTTGTTTTTTACCTTTAGGCCTTTGTTCTGTTGATTAGTTTCCTTATTTTGGGGCTAGATCCACCTAAAAGCAATAGAACACCTTGTTATGCCTTATAGTTAATTAGTTATCTTCATTTTCTTTCTGGTGATGAATTGCTCATTGTTCAAGGTTATGTTCTTATTTTATCCCATTATTTTGGCAGCTTCGCAACTGCCATTGTACTTCAAGTTCTTTATGGCATTACCAACATGTACCAGCCACTCCCACAAGACTTCTTCAAATATGGTAATCATCATTTTTTTTTTCCAAATTTATCTTGGATTGTAGCAAAGGGTTTTAATGTACATGTTAATGACTGTTGTCGTGCCTAAAACCGTACCATTTGACTTGATAGCCAACGACAACAACACAAGCCTTTTTCCACTAGGTTCTCTAACACTACTACAGAGATTAGAGAACCCCGTAAATCTTTTTCAGGAATTAAGTCCAACGATAATTCTTACATCTAAACCTCTCTTAATGGTTTTGCCTATAGTGTTTTATGGTCTACCACTACCTCTTGCTATAGTACTATCCTCCATTTGCTTTAATGTCAGTTTATCCTTAGCAGAAAATGTTGTATTTTTTCTGTGACTATTCTTGCAGCTTGTTATTTAAAGCTAATTTTAGTCAGCTGTTCAAATTGTAATTGGCTTATGTATAAAGACTTAGAATGTTATGTTGCTTATATCCATCCAATGGTAAATAATGTTTCAGATTGGAGGGAGCCTTTCAATCTTCAGAAGGGGTGGCTTTTGTGGGGAGGAGTAGGACTTGCTGGTGCCCTGATTGCCATTGCATTGCCAGGTGCTGCCATGTCCTTCTTCAATGAGGAAAGTCAGGAAACCTCAACAAGAAAGGTAAACAATTTTGAACTTTCACTGGCAGATGTCGATATAATATTTAGTTTTTTATTTATTTAATTACATCACTGTTTTTGAAAGTGCAATTTAAGATTACATTCACTTATGTAGCATAGGCATTGACCCCTGAATATATTAGATTTTCTTCTAGATATTTGTAATATGTCTATGATGATAACAGGGTCCTCCCTGCTAACTAGAGCCAGCTTGGCAAATGCTTAATGTGAATCAACTTTCCTAATAAACCATAGTAGAACTAATCTGTCTTGAGTCTTAATATGGTCAAATTACTTTTACTTTGTTCAAGAGTGTCCAACTTATTAGTGCTTAGTAGGGATTGGTTTTATTGGGATTTTCACCTTCTAAGAATCTCTTATTTGCTGCAATGCTATGCTTTTCAGACGGACACCCTTGTTCGTTTGCTTCCGGTTGGATCTTCATATGTCAGGTACCTTTCATTAAAATTTCCCTTCTTATGGATGTTTGGGCTTTCATATATTTAAATTTTACTGTAAATCCTGGCTTAATTTGGGTAGATTAGCAAGTTAGTTGTGCCTTTTGGCACATATATAAGGTTGTCATGTATCATTTTGTGATGAATGAATAAATTCAGCCTTTCTGTCTCCTTTTTTATGGTCTTGATTAAGTTTATTTTCACTGTAGAACTGCTTGCGTGCTGGCCAGCACGGGTCTTCTTGCTCCACTTCTTGAGGAGACTGTATTTCGAGGCTTTGTTATGGCTTCCTTGACTAAGTGGTATTGGATGTCTTGATGATTCTCTTTCATTTAATTCCCCGTGATTTCTAAATCAGCCTTTATTTTGCTTTGAAACAAATAAATAACTATTGATATACTTTGCATTTCTCTCATGTTATGAAGCTTTTAGATTCCGTGTGACAATGAGATAAATCAAAGGCAGTACAAGATAGCCCGACTTTTTCATAGGAAATAAGACAAGAAACCAATATTTAATTATCTGTTATTAACATGATAGCCCTTCAACTATGACTTTTCCTGGGAGAGGAGGTTGGTTTTGGCTTCATAATGAAGTTTCAATCCTTCCCATGGAGAAAAGGGTTCATTTGCATTGTGCTGTTTAATATCTATTTTTTCTTTATAGTATGTTTCAGAAAACTCTTTCCTTCAAGCATTCTTTTGCAACTCCTTTGTATGGTTATGACAGGTTTAGAACTTCAAATTTAGGTATTAGTTCACCATCTACTTTGGTGAGCCTAAAACTTGGATTTTGGTTTAATTCTTGAGAGATGTAATATAGCATAGAATGGATTCTAAGTTGTTCTCCAGAGAACTCGAGCTAATGAACCACTTGTTTATACATTAACACTAATTTATTACTGTTTATAAAAAAAAAGTGGGACATTTTTAAGTATGTTGAGCTTATAGTTCAAAGTAGAGATTTAGCTGACATAGGCCTACAGAGAGAACAAGGTGAATTGATAAGGGAGAACAGAAATCGATTGAATTGTCTCATTCTCTCAAGAACTGTTTTTTGTTACCGATACACATTCTCATTCTCTCATGCTTGCTTAATCTCACTGCAGGGTTCCTACACCAGTTGCTGTCCTCATTAGTGCTGCGGTGTTTTCTCTCTGCCACTTCACTCCTGGAGTATTTCCATGGCTGTTTGTTTTAGGTAGTGTACAAATAATACATGTTAATATTGTCTTCCAAAGCTGGCAATAAAGGATTTTTTTCAACATTTGTTGGGTATATGAAAAATACACTAATACTACCTTGGATTTTCTGGCTTTATATCTAAATGAATAGTAAATTTTTGGTTAAAAAAACATATTTTCTTTTCAAAGTAACAATCTTTCCTCCATCTGCTGGGAAGAACTAACAGAAATTTGTCATAGAAACCGGTATCTTTATTTCCCAAAGACCATATACTTTCTCAAATGACTAACCACCCCTCCCTCTCGAGGATTGAAATATTAAATCCTCATTTGGTGTCTGATTCCCTGTTCCACCTATCAAATTGTGTCATTACATTTAAAAACCACCCATTTAAGGTTATAATTGCCATACTCATGCCTACATGACACAATTAGATTAGTGGTACATGAAAGGAGCCATCGAACAGGACAGAAGATCTCCACTCCCCTCTTGAACCCTCTTTCTATTTATAGGCAATATGCCTTATTCAATTATTCAATAACCCTCTAACTAACTAACTTTTATTCTATTTGTTAACTATTTGGTATCTATCAATTTGTCACATCTCTAGGGACTTTTTTGGGGATTTCATATGCTCAAACTCGCAACCTCCTCACTCCAATCACTATTCATGCTTTCTGGAACATAGGACTTTTAGTTCTGACTTTGCTCCAGGTATATACTTGTATCATTCTGTAGGTTGTTCTTGCTTACAGTGGTTTACTAGTGAACTTGTTATATTAATCCTTTTCCTTTTTTCAGTGGTAAAATGCTTCTCCTGCTGTCTGTTTGTAAATAGCTTCAGTGACACATATCAAATAATTGTTGCAGAACTTGATGGGAACATATTCCCTCCTCTAGTCAAATCCAAGTCATGTACAGATCCATTTCATTAAATAACTCTGCTTACTTTCCCTTTTGTAAATATAGTCAGAATATTAGATCACTGTTAAAGACGGTAATGAATTAGAAACTGATTATTTGATCATGGCAAGTGAAATATGCAATGAAATTTGACATCTCAAGCAGAACCTGATCTAGTACAAGTTACACTTCTAGTCCAAAACTAGGACATGGGAGCATCTGGATTTTTTGTAAGGTGTACGAACACCACAACACTTGTAACTCGGCCTTAAAGCCAGCTGCTTCATGTTGAATGATGCGTATCATAATTGACTGGTCGTGTGACCTTAAAGCCAGCTGCTTCATATTTTGTTCCTCAATTCAATATAAATCAAACTTTAAAACCTTGTTGTGTGATGAATTCTTGACAGTTCGGACACTAGAGTCAAACACACTAGATACTCATCTTTTTTCCATGTTAGAGATTTTTTTGTTTGAAAGATAAGGATCTCTTTAAAACATGATAGTTGGTAGCAGTGGAGGTGAGTTATGATCTTAGACAAATTTTATTTGTGATATAGGGATTTGAATCCTAGAGATGTAATTTTAAAGAGGGATGATGGCTTTACCTATATTAACTTGTGGTTACAGAGTTTAGTTTCATAACTGTCCTGGAAAATGATAGTATCATGTTATGGTTAACATAAATTACCTTTCATGCAAGTAATCTCTGGTTTACAGAAAGTACAATTTATCTCAGGAATAGTGAGGGGCATCAAATCGTTGGCAATTTTTTTATCAAATAGTGTGGGTGGTAAGGTCTCCCAGTAGAGTAGAGGCTGATAGGAATTTGGGTCCAACCCAAGTGGCCAGTGGGATTAAGAATCATATCATGTGAAGGTTGCTTCATGAACTGTGAAAACTGATTGGGCCAATTTTATATAAAAAAATGCTGTAAACCCAAAAAAATTAAACTATAGTGGTGAGTGCAGTATACGCATAGAGAGATTCTTGACTGCTCCATGAAAGAAATGTTAAGGAAATATAATGTTTGACCAAAAAAAAGGAAATATAATGTTACTATACTTTATGATGTACAGTTCTGGTCATATCATAAACTCATATAGCACAAGCCATCATGCAGGGACGGAACCAGGAAAATAAGGTCTAGGGGGCAAAAAAAATTATGACAGACTAAATAATTTTTTTCAATTATGCTTGGATACTCAAAGGCAACTCAAACAGCAACTTGGATTTGTACACCACTCATAATTTGAGCACATGAAGTTCCTATTTCTTGCTCTATGGTCTATAAATTAGTATTGGTAACTGATGAAGTCATGCACCTTTCCTCTAACTTGTGAAGAAAATCAACAATTTACTCCCACACTAATGTCTAATACTGTTCAAATCTCTCTGTTTTTATTGTGTTTTATTAGTTAAATGGAACTCTCTAATTCCTTATACAAAATAACCCATTTAATGAAAGTAAGTAACTTTCCTCTCCCAACAAAATCCATTGGCTATAGCAAACAACAAGGAGGTAGTAACTAGTGAGACACAATCTCTATGACTATTTTATTTTCTCTCTAAAAAACTTGTCATCAAAACTTGCAAATAGAAATAGATAGATTTGAAATAAAAGAGAAAATAATTGCTTACACCATGAAGGAGAATGACTTGCTTTCTTGTTGAATCACAATCTCACAGATCCAAGCAACAAGGGGAAGATGATGAGTTTGGAGGGAAAAAGCTTAGCCTTAGGCATGGAGCTTGAAAGAAGAAAAGTAAGAACTCTGAAGAAGGTGAACTAGAGCCACTTCCCACGGTTAAAAAAAAATTAATAATGTTATCTTTTGAAAGTTTTTTTAACTTATGGACAAAAGTGTGACTTGTGGAAATTGGATAAAGAGTACAAACTTTTCATTCTTTTGGAAACTTCTTAAAAGCAAGGTACAAAGTGGTGCTGAAACCTTTTCCTTACATATGGTTATAATATATTTTTTTCTAACTAGGGGGCAGAGAGATATATCTATATGTAGGGTACATAAAAAAATTTGACCAATGCTAGGGGCGGGCGCCCCTTTTCAGTACCCTTGGTTCCGTCCCTGCCATCATGGTCGGCCACAGCATGGCTAGCCACACTGCAGGCAACCCCAAAACGTTCAACTGTAAAATCCGGACATTAATTTTTAACTAACCATCCTGATATATATATACATTTTACTTATTTATCTTTGCATACTTTATTGTTCGACTTAGCATAATGTTCATCTTAAACTTAACTTACATTACATGTCAAGCTGAGCTGAATGCTCCTGTCTATTCTGATATGCACAAATTCTCTTGGTCAGCCACAGATGGACGGCCACAACCTCAAACATTGAGCACTCCACCGCTGTAAATACAAGTTTGACCACACTGTAAGCTAAGCATTATTCATTTGCTCACTTATATATTGCTATTCTAACACAGTTTTTCTCTTTGACCTTAGCTCACTTGAATGTCGGAGGTACCTCCCCCGCCGTGCTCTATCATGGACATTCATTCACTGCACCATCGCATTCAACGCCATGCTCTCAGCCTAACATCACCACACCTAATCAGAGGTACTTCCTACTCATTTTCTTGAAGAATAATTACAAGTCTAAGAATAATGTACTATATTAGATGACGGCTCTGTTGTCACTAGATGGTTTTCTGTCATTAAAAATCTAGTGAGGAAGTATTATATTGAACATTAAATGCCGAGCTAAGCCGATGGAGGCCAAGTGATCCCTTGATTCTTGCCTCCCTAATTGCATGATTTCCTTCATCACACTAATTGTAACCTAGAAAGACCTCAACTATATAAGTACTCGGTCATTCCTAATAAGACATTTTTATTTGCCAAGAAAATTTAAGACATAGTTCTGACTTTGTTCTTAGGGTTATATCATCAACAGTGTCCATTAGAATTGGCATGTGGTGTGGGCATATATATATATATATATATATATATATATATATATATATATATATATATATATATATATATATATATATACGTCCTTTGAGTGGTGGCTATTTAGGTTAATAGAGAGCACGACAAGCAGTGGCGGAGGTAGCATTTTCATTTCGGGGTGGCGAAGACTAAAGTGTATATAATTTCCGAAAAAAATTAAATTCTCACATGCATAATTTATAAAACAAATTTGATACATAATTAATATTTATTTGTGAAAAACTGAATGAAAAAGTTTGGAATTGGAAACATACAGTAAAAGGAAGAAAAAAATAGCAACCTCACGTGAGTAGAGAAAGCCAAAAACCAAGATTGAATGGAAAACTCGGGGCATGGTAGAGAAAAAAAAGGCCAAAAAAAAACCCCCAAGTGTTCTTCATTAGTCTGTTACACTGTTATCTTTCTTTTAGCAAATCTAAAAGAGAAGAAGATAAATACTAGCTTGTAAAAGAATATTTTCTAATAGTTTTAATATAATAATATAATAAAGTTGAAGTGATTGGAAGTTGTAACACTGAACAATAGAACACGTGAGCAGAGAAAGTGAAATTTTTCTTAGATTGTGGGACCAAGCTAAGTCAATAAGTAATATATTTTTAGGTAGGGTGGTGCTATATGCATTTTTATAGGGGTATTGGTAAAGAAAATCAAAATAATGGGGGGTGTTGTGGCATGACCAAGCCACCCCCCTATTTCCGCCACTGACGACAAGCCTCTGATTGTCAAAGAATCTCTTGAAAAGAAAAACTGTGGTAACTTGTCTATTAAGGAGCTCTCCTCCTCTTCCTTTTCTCTTAAGTTTTCTTCCTTTAATTTGTATCTCCCCACCTTATGGTGTCTCATAGCCATGTAGACGTCAGCGTGATAGCCATGCTAAATTGCTAAACATTTAATAACCAAGCTCAACATTCAATTTGCTGAATCTTGTCATTAAACTTTCTATGGACAATATTTGGATGATATAATTAGCAACCAGAGTATAATCTATCGGGAACCTAATTCGTGACATGATAATCTTTGGAAGACTAAGTACGATTTACTCTATTTATACATTTGTATTAACGATTTAATGTTTAGATAAAGGACATCTATATCTATATAATATACTAAAGGAAGGTTTTTTTCTAGAAGATTTTGCCACGTGTCACCCCCATATCATCCCAATAAAAAATATACAAATTTTGTTTTTCAATATTAAATATGCATAAAAAAACAAATTTTGTGTTTCTTAACTTTGAAATACATATTAAAAAAAAATCCATGTAAAAAAGGAAAGAATATATAAAAAAACATATATTGAGTCAACTATCAACTATTAAATCTGTACATATTTTTAATATTTTTAAGAACACAAACAAATTTATCGACTATGTGTTTGTTGTAGAGCTGTTAATATAGTCCAACCAAGTCCATATCACGGGTTGGGTTGAAAACATATTGAGTCCATTGACGTAAAGTGTGGAGAATACAAAAGCTCATTTACCATATATTTTAATTTTTTTTATTAAAAAATAGGTTTGACCAAAAAACAATAAATTTGGGTCCGACAGCCTGTTGATATCGAATTCCAAATCACTTAACCATAAAATTTCTTTGATACCATCTTATGAACAATTATGCAAAAAACTTAAACTATTTAATAAGAATCACATGAATAATTTAAATTATTATTTCAAAGAACGTGCTTAAAATCCAATACAATTCGCTTTAAAATTTTAAAGCAAGAAGAGAAAAGAAAGATGGTATTTGTGCAATTAAAACAAGTAAGATCAATCAAGATTTGATGATATTAGAAAAAAAAAAGCCAAAGGCAAATTGAGAGGTTATAGCAACTCATAATCCACACCACACCTATAAAATTGAATTATATATTATAGAATTATGCATAGGCAAATTGAGAAAAGGTTCCATGAAACATATAATACTTATAATCAATTTTCAAGAAATCAAGAATTCATAAAGGTGCACATGAAACACTCACTAAACAACTTTATGTGGAGAGCCAGAAACAGCAAGCTTAATAGCATTAATAAGCATGGAATTAGAGCATTTCATCCAAGCTGGAGGGGAATTTGGCCCACGATGCATACGGCACCGGAAGGAGCCTTCATGTGTCGTTGGAGAACACAAGCAGTGACCTTTTGGCAACGAAGTTGTTCCGCTTTCACTTGTTGAGGATGTGGAGACATTGAGCTTTCCTTGATGAGCTTGAGAAGCCATGGATGATGGATGGAAAATTTCAAAGGTAGCTAGGTTCTATTTGATTGTGAAGTATGGGGGATCTTTCAATATATATATAAAGGAAAAATAAATAATATTAAAAGCACTGAGTTGAGGATAGATTTTTTTTTTTAACAAAAGGGAGTGGTGAAGATAGAGATATAATTTCAGTTTTCCAATGAAAAAAAAAGAGATATAATTCCATCAAAAAAAGATAGAGATATAATTACATCAAAAAAAATGTAGAGATATAAGATAATATTTTAATACTTTCAAAAAAAATATTTTAATGATATTGCAAATATTAACCGTTTCAAAAAAAAGTAAAACTTTAGGCGTTTTCCTTTTTATGTGATTTTGATCGACTAGGAGTCATGTCATGGCATTATCTTTAATTTTTTTTGAACGTGCATTATTTTGAGAAGATTTAACAGATTAAAATATATTTTTGCAATCTGTTAAATCTTATAATTATATTGTTGGGACTTGGGGGACCCAATCCGGTGAGGAATTAAATCGAAAGGACATGGGACACATGATAGGAAAGGCAACACCACGAAGAAGAAAAAGTAGAGAACAGGGTAACCTTGAGTGGAGCAAATGCTTTGATTGACATGGATGATTGCACACTTGACAGTTTTAGGCAAAATCAAACGAAAAGACGTAACAATTTTCAAGATGCATGGAAAGGGAAAAATATCCTAAAGTATAAAAAGAGAATGTTACATAAGACTACCCACAATGGTTTCAACATTCAACACCCTCAACACTCCACTTTTTCTCTTCCCAACACTCCACATCACCTTCTCTCTCCAGTTCAACACTTCATTCAACTTTTACCCACTCCAATGGTTTTTCTTTCAACACCCTACCCCACCACTTTTATTTCATATTTTGATTTAATTTTATATTTTTCTTTTTATGATTTCATAAAATTAAAATTTACGATAAAAATTAAATTAAATAAACTGATTTAGATGTTGATAATTGTTGGGAATTTGGTTAGAAGAATTCTGGGTGTTGAAATGGTACTTGTTGGGATCCATTTCAAAGCAAAGGGATAGTAGAAAGATAATAAGATGAATAAGATGATGGAAAATTTGGTTTTTTTTTTCGGTGTCCAAATCAAACGAACCAAGTCTCTATTTATAGAGAAAAAAAAATCATGAATTTTGGTAATTTTTTTATATTTTTTAAATTTTTTTTTGAATGAAATAATTGAGTTGGAAAGATTAGGAAAAAAAAATCGCCCGGACCAATCAACGCGTGACACGCGTCACCCTCAGACCGTCCTCTCTCTCCTCTGACGCGTGGCACGCACGCGCCTGTCGTTGCCCAACCGACGCGTGCCACGCGTCCCACCACGGTCCCGCCTGCTGCCACGGCCTGCCCGTAACGCGCCCTGTCTGCGCGTGTGTGGCACGCGCCTGGCATCAACCAACCAGGCCGTGCCACGTGTCACCGCGGGCAGGTTTCAACACAGTTGAAAATTTTCAACACCTCTCTCCTCCCTTCAACTTTCAACACTCACTTTCAACACCATTAAAACCTACTTTCAACATTAAACTACCCACTTTCAACACCATTGTGGGTAGTCTAACATATCACCAACATATATCTTTGGTTACATTGATGTAGGCAGTGGCGGAACTAGGATATAAAAATTGAGGGAGCCAAAATAAATAAGATTCAAATTCATGTATGTATGTATATGTATATATAACATAAAAATAAAGACTATACATGAATATTTAGGTTTTTTTTTCATTACAATATAGTGATTTTAATTATATTCTTTTACCTTTACATAACATTTTTATAACTATTCTCACAAGTCTTTTATTTGAAAACGGAATGTATTTCTTACTCTTAGTTATTAAATTTTGAGAGAAATTCATCACATTCAAATGTTGTTATATTAAAAAAAAAAATTCTACCTTTAAATATCATTTTTAATTATTTTGACAAGAATTTTTTATTTTTAAGAAATAAATTTCTTTTACTTTTTTTTTGAAAATTATTCTTTTACTTCTCATGATTTATTTTCTGGTAAAAATTAAACATATTGCAAAAATATATAATTCTTAATTCTAAAATTGGAATATTTCAAACTCCTAAACTTTTTATGAAAAGAAAAAAATGTCAATGCAATTCATTTTAAATTGGTATGATAGATGTACTAATAGCTAATAGTATAAAAATTATAATCAAAATTAATGACAAGTAAAAAGATGTACATGAAATTTAAAATAAATATTTAAAGAAAAGTATATGAACAAGTTTTAAATTTCTATACTCTTGTCTAAGCTGTCAAATACTAGACCAAAAAATATACTGGTTAAATCTTAAATAATTAAAAAAACAACAGGGCAAGATTCGAACCTGGTTTCTAGAGGTAATAGGGAATAGCACTAACCACTGGGGGCATGTTGAGTATTTTGTTTAAGGACGCATATTAATAGTACATATATAAAAACACGTATAAAGTCCCTGTCTCTACATAGTTCCGTCATTGGATTTAGGACCATTAGATCATTAGATCTAACCATAAACAGTCCAGATTAAAATAAATGAAAAAGAAATATGTTTGGTTACGACCATCTCATGAATTGGGGTGCATATATGTTTGGTTATGACCATCTCATGAACAGTGATATTGTGTGAGAATATACGAATAAATTACGACTATTAGATCTAACCATGAACAGTCCAGATTAAAATAAATGAATGGTCATGTAACCATTTAAAAAAGTCACATGACTTCATGTTTTAATCTCGACTGTTCATGATTAGATTTGATGGTCGTAATTTATTCTCATGTTCTCACATAAAAGCATCATTCTCATAACATACACCCTGGTAAGAGCTATACATTGATTTCCTTTAACCAATAGTTTGGATAAAGTCTTGTTTGTGTATGAAATTTCACGACTAGCCACACGAAATGTGAATATATTAAATAAGCATTGCTCTTCTATATATTGAACTTCAAACATTTCCGATCTTTGTAGGGTGGTTGTGAGTTGAATACTCTGGATGTGGTGGAAATATCCATGAAGGAGCATGGTGAGGAATGGAGGGAGGTGTTCCTATAAATGACGTTAGGTAGCGTTTGGTAGACAGGTGGGAAGGGAACGGAACAGGACACATGAGTTCCGTTCTGTGTTTGTCATGTTTTTAAGATGGAACGGAACAGGACAAAAGACTCCAGGAACGAGACACTTTGGTTCCCTGGAAAAGGGTGGAACGGAAGGGAACGGAACAGAACACTCTCTTAAAACTTTTGTAAGTTCAAAAATACCCCTAATTTATATTTGAAATTTTATGTATCTAAACAGTTTAAAATCACTTCTAAAATTGAAAGCACTTATTATATTTGTAGACAAAGTTAAATGAAAATCTACTTTTTCAAAAAAAAATCACTTAAAATAAAATCAATTATTTTTTCAAAAGTAAAATCACTTTTTATAAGCAATGATAAACGAGTCAATTAGAGTGCATTTGATTCAACTTATTTTGGAAAATTTACTTTTTAATCAAAAAATCACTTTTTGTGCTTGTTTCAGCTGAAGCTGAAAACAGATTATTTGAAACAACTACTTTAGCTTATAATGAAAATCTATAATGATAGATGAGAGGAGATAAAAAACAAAAAGTGATTTTAATTAGAGTAGTCAAACACGAATCAACTTATGCTTTTCTTAAAATCTCTTAAATAGAATTATAGTTAAAAATTAATATTTTTTAATCTAAACAAACGCAATTAAAATAGCTTAAATAGATAATTATGTTTCTGCTTTTTTCAATAGCACACTGAAACAACTTAAACAATATATAAGTGATTATTTTAAAGAAATAAGTTATTATTTCATGAAGTAAGCAATAACAAACGGTTTCTATGCAAAATGTTCAATTGAATTCAATTTGTTTTCCTCAATCAAATATTAAATATGCAGGGTTATATATGTGATTAAAATTATGGTTCTGTTCTGTTGACTTGGAATTACCAAACACAACACACATAACATTATTGTCCAGTTCCATTCTGTTCTGTCCCGTTCCGTTCTGTTTTGTCCTGTTCCGTTCCGTCACCAAACGCTACCTAAGAGTTTGCATAATGAGGAATGCTTAAGTTAATGGACGACCAAACTTGTATTTATAAGCATTGTGATAGTAGTTACTGTCTTTAGGATGCATTGATGAAAGTCTTTCTAGAAAGTGACTATCTTTGGATAACTTTGCACTTGTTTCATTTAATGCGTTGATCTCATTCGCTCAGCTAGAGTTGGGACCATATCTTCCTTAACTTAGTTATCTCAATCTTCACAACAATACTCACTTGGTTGTAAGACCTTTGGGCTGAATAAAATACTATTAGGCCTTGCCGAAATTTGGGTTATATGGAACATAAATTCTCTAGATTGGAATGCAATGTCAAGTTATATCAACTAGTGTTTTTTTTTTCCGTGCAACGAAGAATATGTCTATTGTATTTGATACATCAATTAATCATGAACGTGATTATACGAGTTCATTTTCAGTTATTATTTTTTAAATTCTAAGTTATTTATGTTTTATTTTTTTTTAAATTGTTCTCAATATGTTCAGGGAACACGTGTCAACATACTGATGCAATATCTTAGATAATTAGGGAAAATATTTTAAAATTTTAATGCATTATAATCTCAGCACTACATATTTATTTTTATATCGTGGATCATGAGAAAAAATAAAAGGAGAAATCAGGGGATTCCTGTAAATATGCAGTAAATTAGGCTTAAGACTTTTCCTAATTTAAAGAGATAATGAAAACAGTTTCAAGATTTGTTATGGAAATAAATTTAGTAAAGATTAATCTAGGTAAATATTACATAATTAGGACAAATCTTTTAAGATTCGGTTTCAAGATAAAATAACACAAAAGAAGAGAAGTTATCTAATGGAATGACACGTGAATTTTTTTTATGAGAATTAACCTAAAAATGACACGTGGAATTTTTTTTTATGAGAATTAACCTGAGAATGACATGTCACTAAATCAGTCTGATAGAAGTTCTTCTTTTCTAATATATATTGATATTGATATTGATATTGATTGATATTGATTTAATCAAATCTCAATTGTTTGGAAATTACTCCCCCCGTTCCTGATCTTTTATTGTTTTAACTTTTGATCTAAATTCTAAAAATTTTGTTGTTTTATAAACCCAATGCATTTTTTCTCAATTTTTTCCATGTATACCCTTATTTATTACTATATCTCTCACCAACCACCTCTTATTTTTACCAATCAAAATTATACTCCCTCCGGTCCTATTTATAAGCATGAAAGAGAAGAAAAATCTTGGTCCTTTTTATAAGAACCAAATGAAAGCTTGAGCTATATTAATTAATTTTTTCCAATGATGCCCTTATTAATTCTAATTTGTAAAATGTGTCTCATTAATTATTCTCTCTCTTTTCCACTTTCCAACACTAATAACAAAGGGTAATTTTGGAAGTTCATTTTAATTTAAGACAAATTTAATGCATTTTATCTAGTTTAACTACATTTCTTAAACTATGCGAATTTTTTTTTTGTTGCTTATAAATAGGACCGGAGGGAGTAACAAGTTTCTTAACCAATAACTATCACTTTCTCTCTCTTCACTCTATCTCAACATTAAATATGAGTGTTTATGTCAACAAATTTATCAATGATTGCACTCTTAAAGAATGTGCATAACCTTAAACAACAAAAGATTAGAAACAGATGGAGTAGCAATTTGTGACAAGTTTCTGGCATCTATTTTTTTTTTAATGCAAATAACTAGCCTTCTGTTTGGAACTTAATCTCTTAGGCTCTCTTGATTTTGATAAGTCAGTTTGAATTTATAAAGTCATGACCAATAACAAGCACGCTTTGACAGTTATGTTTTCAATCATGAGTTTTGTCACACCCAATTTTCAATGCAACCGCTTTTCCAATTTTTCTAGGTTTCACAATTGTTTGTTTCTTTTTTATTTAATTTCCTAATTTTTAATTTGGGGGAAAAAAGGATTCTTGAAGATTTCACCCTCATGACACTTGGGCCTAAAAATAATCATTTTCTCATACAACCCCTTACAAATTCTCATACTTTACCTTTATTTCGTGAACTAGAGCGGACTATTTCTTTGACAAAAAAAAAAAGAGCGGGTTATTTTATAATCGATTATAATATATTGATATTACATATTTATTTACTATTCATAAATTCAAACAAGTTGACTTATGTAATGATATAGTGCTATTATCCTATTTTGAAATAGATTTATGACCTATTAATACTAAGAAGTATGTTTTTTTAATAGGATTTTCAACCCTAAAAAACTAGAAGTGTCATCATGGTTTAAACCCGTGAGGCAAACCGCCCCAACCGTCCCAAGTAATTTTAGTTCGACTCACCAATTCACGAACTTGTATGAGTTAGAGCTAAGCAGAGTCAGATTTTTTTTTGGTACATCGGAAATATCTAAGTTGAGTCAGATTGCGCTATTATTATTTTTCTGTAATTTGTTGAAGTTTTTTGATTAATAGTTTATATTTTTCAATTAATATTTTACAATAATTATAATAGTTTTCTTTTATACTTTCTAATAAGTTTTTTGTTTTTAAAGTTATGAGTCTTTCAACTTTGCAAAACATCACATTTGAACATAAAGAAATTGTCGAAGATTCCAATCCCTCTTTGTTCAATTCATCAATTGTTTCACCTTGGCTATTATATGAACGTAAAGAAATTCTCTAATTGAGCCTGATTTTGATATCTGTGGTCACGACCAATCACTATATTTGGGAGTGGGCTCGGCATAGAAAGGACCAATCAATAATGCTGCTAGTTGCTACCGGCGATGCAGATATTCTCGTGTGCAATTATCTTCAAATCTTATCTTCTTTTGTAGCATATTTTTCTGGCATTGAACTCTTCTTAAGATTACTTTGCAGCTTGTAACTTCAAATTTCCATGCCAACATGCTAACCGCACACCATAATGATATTAACTTTTTTGATTGTTGTTCTGGGAGTCGGTGAGACCGACTACACCTTCCACCCGGCTAGTTCTTACTCCCGACCAACGACCCAAGACGACCGTGCTAGCCCGAACACAGTGTGAATGATCACATCATAGACGATTATTGTCAACTTGAGATAGGATCAGAATCACTTGCAACCATCCCATCGTTGACCCTAAACCCCATCCGCAGAAGACTAGGAGCGAGGCTCGAGGTCTAGCTACTAGTTACTAAAAACCCCTCTCCCTTGGATCTCTGAGTGCAGCAGAAGCCCCAGAGAGATGTAATAGTGGCGAATCCCCTAGGACCTAGGCATTCATGACCTTAAGACTACTCTAGCTCCTCGGCCAGGTATAAAAGGCTCCCTCTACATGAGCCAAGGTAGGTTTTTCCAACTCCATTAACACTTAAAGATTTTACAGCCCATGCTCCTAAACGAACTTAGGCATTAGAGTGCCTTTGCAGAACCCCCTCCCGGGCACAACTACGGTGTTCGAGCGCAATACCACCTCTCATCATTCCAAGCGTGACACCACCTCCTCCCATCCAGCTCCAGACGCAGCTCACCACACCCACCTCAGCTCAGCATGCTACCGCTCCCCTTCTCCTTCCACCCTGTTCCGGGTGTTCTTGATCACTCCCCCAATCAATTGTGTTTTTATTTCATACAAAACTCAACCTAAGTCCTAAGATATTACTTAATTAATAAAAATCCAACATGTATCACCTCGATCAATCACACTGTCTTCATTTTTTTCATTCTAAATTGATTAAAATATAAATAATGCATCTGAATTTGTCTATATTTAGAATCTTCTTCGTATACTATTCAATATCAGTTTGAAATCGCTGGTCCTTCATGTACAAGACAACGAAATTGACAAACTAGCTTTGGCTATCCTATAGAATAATGATCTAAGTACGTGTCACTCTAAGGGCATTTTCTCTTCCAATTGATAGTCCCATTAGACAAGCATAGTTCCAATTTATATGTGGATGTCCAACTCCAAAGGAACAATGAGAAAACAAATGGACAAACAGATTTTCAATTAGTGGAGCAGAATTCTAGACTCGTTTTGTCTCATCTTAAAACAAAAACAAAAAATGTCAAGTACACAAACAAATTTATCGATTATGTGTTTGTTGTAGAGCTGTTAATATGGTCCAACCCAGTCCATATCACGGGTTGGGTTGAAAGCGGATTGATTCAATTGACTTAAAGTGTGGATTATACACAAGTTCATTTACCATATATTTTAATTTTTTTAATTAGAAAATAGGTTTAACCAAAAAACAATAAATTCAGGCCGTCCCCGTAGAGATCGAATTCTAAATAGCTTAATCACAAAAATTCTTTGATACCGTCTTATGAATAATTATCCAAAAAACTTAAACTATTTGATAAGAATCACATAAATTATTATTTCAAAGAACGTGCTTAAACTCCAATACAATTCGCTTTTAAATTTTACTGCAAGAAGAGAAAAGAGGGATGGTATTTGTGCAATTAAAACAAGTTAGATTGATCAATCAAGATTTGATGATATTAAAAAAAATCCAAAGGCAAATTGAGAGGTTATAACAACTCATAATCCACACCTATAAAATTGCATTATATATTATAGAATTATGCATAGGCAAATTGAGAAAAGATCCAAGAATCATATAATACTTATAATCAATTTTTTATTTTTCAGAAATCAAGAATTCATAAAAGGTACACATAAAACACTCACTAAACAACGTCATGTGGAGAACAAGAAACAACAGGCTTATTAGTATTAACAAGCATGGAATTGGAGCGTTTGATCCAAGTTGGAGGGGAATTTGGCCCACGATGCAAACGACACCGGAAGGAGCCTTCATGTGTTGTTGGAGAACACAAGCAGTGACCTTTTGGCAATGACGCTGTTCCGTTTTCACTCGTTGAGGACGTGGAGACATTGAGCTTTCCTTGATGAGCTTGAGAAGCCATGGTTGATGGATGGAAAATTTCGAAGGTAGCTAAGTTCTATTTGATTGTGAATTACGGGGATCTTTCTATATATATATATATAAAGGAAAAATAAATAATATTAAAACCATTGAGGTGAGGATAGATTTTTTTTTTTAACAAAAGGAAGTGGTGAAGATAGAGATATAATTCAGTTTTCCAATGAATAAAAAAAGAGATATAATTCCCTTAAAAAAAAGAGATATAGTTCTATAAAAAAAGATAGAGATATAATTCCATAAAAAAAACGATAGAGATATAAGATAATATTTTAATGATATTGCAAATATTAACCTTTTCAAAAAAAAAGTAGAACTTTTTATGTGATTTTGATCGACTAGGAGTCATGTCATGGCATTATCTTTAATTTTTCCGAACGTGCATTATCTTTTTTTTTTGAAATTGCATTATCTTTAATTTTTTTTGAACGTGCATTATCTTTAATTACTAAGTCGTTAATTTGCTCTTTTTCCAATCATCATATTCTTATTTAAATCATTCACCGGAAAAAATTTTCTTATTTTAAAATTTAAAATATTCTTATTTTTCATTGTTAAAAAAGTTCCTATTTTGAAATTTTCATCTCAATTATTTCAATGTAAATAGTTGGGTTCTTTAATGAGGGTTTGATTCTTGGACTTGGTGCATAGAGAAAAATTTCTTTGAGAATACCTAAACAAATTACAGACTTTCTTTTTTTGAGGGAAAACATGACCATTTATATTAATTAGCAAAAGCTGAATCAACAAGTAACAACATAACAATACAATCAGGTGGATTATCCCACCATGAATAAGATTAAAAACTAGAGGCCCTAGCCGCTAATGTATGAGCCACTACATTTGCTGTCCGACGAACGTGAGAAATACCAAAAGCTTGGAAACGTGAAGCCATCTCTCTGCTATCGTCTATAACAGCTGCAATCTCAGGCTTGCACTTTCCAGACTTCATGGCATTGACAACAATAGAAGCATCCATTTCAATCAGCACATCCTCTACCTCCATCTCGAGCAGGGTCGTCAAACACCACCTTAATCCTGATGCCTCTACAACTAAAGAGTCTTGTCGAACAGGTTCCTCATAAGCTGCAACAAACATGAACTCGCCAGTATGCTTCCGCACCACCAATCCATACCCGGTGCTATTGGTCCCAGTCCATCCGGCATCCACATTGACCTTGAGTTTCCCCACCGGCGGAGGTTGCCACCGATCCTTGCGATCATCATGAACATGATTCGGTGACTCTTTATTTTGTGCCTGTGCCCAATCCGAGAGAGCTGTCATTGCTATCCTCATAGTGCTCGACGGGTCTGCAATGGTGTCGTTAAAACATGCATCGTTTCTGGCCCTCCAGATGCCATATAAACCCTGTAACAACGTTGCTGCCTACTCTGGCTGATACGTTAAGTAGTTCGCAACCCAGTCCCTCAAGCTCCCCTAGGTAATATCAGTATGAAGGCATAGCGGATGGGAAAATGCTTTATTTTCGAGGGTACTTCTGCACGCCAGAGCTTCTTCCATGGGAATGACAAAACAAATGAGTTACTTGCCATATTCCATTGTCTAAGGTCCTGCAATCGGTGATAAGCAGACTGTTTCGTGCTAGAACATAGAGAGGGAAGGTAGTACCTAAAGCGTGAGGAAAACGGTGTGAACGCTTAGAGAGAGAAACTCTAACCGCTTAGAGAGAGAACATGTAACTGAATTTCAATGCTATTATTTCTCAAATGAGCTAAGGGCCCCTTACAATTGGTATCCCCTTCCTATTTATAGAGGCAGAGTTGGGCTTTGGCGCCTCTATCTTATCCAAATGGGCCAGTTGGGCCTCGAGAAGGGAGGCCCAAGGTCATGGCGCGTCCCCTGCCCAAGGTCAGGTCTCTTGGGCGAGGGACTCTGGGGTCTTGCCAAGTCCACAAGTCCACAAGACACCGAGCTCGAAGCATGAAAGCTAAGTGTGTCTTTAAGCAAGAAACAAGGCGAGAGCCCCAAGGATGCCGACTAAAACTTAAAAACTTAAAATCTAGAAGTGAAAAACGATGGCCAACATGGCCTAATAAATAAAGCCTTTTGCAATCGACACTTTGGACCTTCAGCTGCGCCCTCTTCTTCCGGGTGACCCCAGTCCACAAGCAGGCTTGTGGCGGCGGCTTTTAGTCCGCCCGCCTCAGCATAGTTATGCCTGTGCCTTGAATCGTGACACTATGTCGCGTGTTGTGTCCATCCCACACGTCAAGCCTTGAAGTGACGCCAGGGTCAGTGAATCCACAGAATCTCAACCGCTACCTTTGACATGTCCCTTCCAGTCACGTCACAACTTTGACAATTTGAATTTTAACCAATCGGCAGCAACCGTTGCAGCTTTTCATTTAATGCGTCTTTCTCACTCCCCAGAATTTCGCAACTGCAATCATGTCATTTCCTGACGTCATGGGGCACAACCTCTCTTTTTTCTCCACATCTCTCGGTAACCGTCCACAACTTCTTCCTACACGTTCCCTTCTGCACGTCACTCCCCGCTTATAACAGCATTATCTCACTAACCCCTTTCGTTCCTTTACGGTCACGAACCTTTGCTTCTTCACCCTTACACGAACTTGTCCAGTGTCAAAATTACCTTTATTCCTTGCAATCCTTCTGCAATGACTCCAAAGTGCCAGACCAAAAGTTCCAAACGTAATGTCGTCGCTGCCACCCCTCTCCGGTGCGTTCCTCCTGTTCTCCCGCCCCCTCCAGGAGGTGTTCCTCTTGAAGAAAAAGACGGCATTGCCTTCAGAACGAGGACTTGGAAATCTTTAAGTGCTCCCGCCGCGAGGGCTTTGCCCGCCGGGACAATGCCTAACCAACGGTCAAATCTGGCCTAGAATCACCGTCGATTTAGCCCGGAAATTCTTCAGGGTTGTGGTGTCCTACGAATATCCTGAGGTTTTCACACACAGAGATGGCACCGCTCGATTTCCTTTCTACTGGACTCAGGGCGCGCGCCAAATAATCGACCCGTCTGAGGACACCCTCACTCATGAACACAAGGCTGTCATCGACTTTCTGGCCCATCTCGTCGTTTCAGACTGCTCTCGCGTGATTGGTAAACCTTCCTCTTCTACCCCCCCTCGTTCTTTCTATCTTCTACCAGCTTACCTTTTCCTTTTTTTTAGGACAAACTCACCGTGCCGATGAGGAGCTTCTGGCGGCCTTTGAGAAGAAAAATAACGTCTCTTTTCCCCCTCGAATAAATTTGAAAGGCGACAAGGCGTCTCTGTTGAGAATCCAGGCGAGCGAAAAACGACCCCTTCCCCGAAAATGTTGAATTCCAGCGAGCCTATAGGGACGATTCCAGCCCAACACGGTCTTGTCGACGGCTCACTTTCCCGTCCAACAGTTATCTCGTCGCCGCTTGGTCCAAACCTGACGTCTTCCGCCAACGCCTCTCCTCCACCTGCTCATCCTTCCACACCCTCCTCAGGATCCGTGAGTCGGGGATTCCCGTATTCTTTAACTTTGACATCAGCCCAAATGGCGCGAATGGATGAAGTTGTTAAGCAGTGTGGTTTGGATAATGTCTCTGAAGGGGCTCTGGCGGGAGTGCTCCACGCGTTCCACTACTATAGGCGCTCTGCCCAGGATGCTGACGAATTACGATCCGAAGTGGCGCGCCTCCGCGCTCTCAATTCTCAACTTGCTGAGTATCGCGAAGTGCTCGCCGCTCAACTGATCGCCAAGGAAAACTCCTTTTCCAAAGAGCTAGCCGAGCAGTCCACTCGTGCTGAAGTTAGCTTAGAGTTTCAAGATAGGAGGATTTCTGAATTGGAGAAAACTCTTGCAGAGCTGCGCAGGAGGCGCAGCTAGAATCGAGCGCAAAAGCAGACCAAATAGTTTTGACGGAGGCCGACCTTGAAAACCTTCGATCTCACCTGGCGAAGAAAGATGACCTTCTATCCTCAGCGAAGACTCAAGCCCATCTTGACGCGAAGGCCTTAGAAGAAAGATTGAGGTCAGAGGCTGCTGTTGCTGCCATTTCTGAACGCGGTCGAGGCTTCTTCCTCGCCAAAGCCCAAGTCGAACATCTCTATCCTCTGATTGATCTCAGCCAAATGGGGGCATTTAAGAGAGTTACACCCACAGGATTGGTCGGGCCCGACGATCCTCTAGGCCTCGCCGCCGAGCGTTTCCTGACGGAAGAACACGTAGAGCCAACTCAAAATGTTAGGAGTCCTTAGATCATCTTTGTTATCTTTGTACCAAGGGTCTCCTTTTTTTTTTAATGAGAACCCCAAGTTTCTACTGCTTTTGCTATGAGTCTTAATTGTACGCCTCCCGCCGGGAGATAAACTATGCGGGATGTTCCTCTTAGGAAATTTCAAACGTCTGCCCAAGTGCTTCTTTTCCACGTTCCAACGGTTTACTGTTGACCACCGGCCATGAACGCTCTAGCCTTTATTGCAAGTCGCTCCTTTTCTAAGAAAAACTCCTTGAGAAACTGCTCCAGCAATAACTTCCGAAGACTGAACCGAGCTTATAAATAAGAACCAAAACGCAACAATCTTCACATCTCATCTGCTTTCTAAAACTTCAAGGAAATGGCATCCTACATTGCCTGTTTGGAAGAGCTCAAAAAGAAAGCTTTTGATGAAGATCTCTTCATCAACGTTAGGCATCCGGAGGATCCCAACGTTTACGACCTGACCAACAAGCTGCTGGGAATGGATTTGATTCCAAAGATGGACGCTATCCTCAGAAACTTCCTCTGCTTCGTGGAAGAGATTCAAGAGCTCTGCCGGTGGGAGCTGGATCTGTTGGAGGAGATAGGAGCAGTGAAAACAGCTCTGGAGACGACGGAAGAAGGTCCTGAGAAGCTGGAGCTGGGCCGAAGACTGCGCAACCTATAGTACAGGTAATACCGTTTGGAGCATGAGAGGACAGAGCAACGCAAAGAATGTATGAAAATGAGAAGAGATCCTCCCTTTTGAATGTATAAAGTCAAATATTTGAATAAAAGTTTTGTTTCCTGAATTGTTTTGATGTGCATCATTATGAATCATACGAGCAAACAAATAACCGAGTTAGTGAATCGTCACGACACAAACAGATAAATGAAGGAATAAATGAATAATTAAATGAGCGAATGATAGTTAAGCGGGCGAGGCGGGCGGCCCGCTACTTATCTTTGCCTTTCGTTGATCGCCGCTTAGCACGTGTTTTCAGTGCTAGTCTCCCAGTTTTGCGTGAGTAATTTTCGAGAGTGTGCTACATATAACTAGGACTTTCGCTCGGTATTTTACCGAGGCTTTTGTTCGCACCAATATTTCCTGTAAGAGCAGGTGCGACCCCTTTAGCCTTATTAGGTGGGGACTTACAAGTGCTCGGGGCCCAATGACCATATGAGTTTACCCGAGACTTTTGACCTAGTTAAAAAATGCTTCCCGCGTTTCAGGAAGACTCGACTCACCCAAATTTCGGGGAAGTTCTTTGGATAAGGAGCTTTATTCGCGCACGCCGCCAACGGGTGGCGACGGGAAGCTCATCCGCACACGTCGCCTGCAGGGGCTACGGTCAGCGCCGGACTTTCCGGAGCGATCCCCAGACATCAAGGTCGTGTTGGGATCGCCACCTTCAGGGAATTTTTCCCACCAGGCTGCCGTCTCAGTTCGATAGTTAGGAGTATTGTTAAGAATATCCTTTTGTATTTGATTTGTTTAAATTTTTGCATCGAGGGATGCCTCGTTAAAAAACTCCCGTGTCGGAGAAAAAGAGTGCATCTTTATTTTGGTCCTTGCTTTTTGGTTTCCTTTTGCAATCAGAGTATTACTCCCAGCATCCTGTCTCCCGCGCCTTCTTTGCCTTCTCTGCCGTGGCGAGGGATCTGTCCCTGTCCTTCCTCGCGATTGGCGGGCCGAGCTAACTTCGCTGGTCTTCTGTCCCCACCCCTTTGTTGCTCACCCTCCTTCTTGTTACCCCTTCCTTCTGCTCTTTTCTTTCCTTCATTCCCGGTCTGATGATGAGTTTCTCCCTTTCCTGCCTTCCGAGGGGGCCAAGCAAATGCAGGCGGCTCCGCACAAACAGTTCCTCTTTTCCCCCAATTGAAGAGGTCAACGTTATCTTCTACTAGTTCACTCAAGCGTTGTTCTTGTTCCTTGGTGAGTTTGGGCTCGATTGCCAGTATTCCTCTACTGGTAGCGTTCATGTCCCAGTTCTCGTCATACAACTCATTATCTTTTTGAGCGTAGAGCTTGCCTTCCCCTATCCTACGGGATTCTTTGCCCTGATTCCTCCCCTTCCTTTCGTCGCCGTCGCTCTGGCTCTGTGCTCCCAAACGCTCTTGTTCACCTTCACCGCCTTCAGACGTCCCAATCTCGTGGCACTTGTGCCCGTCGCCACCTCCTTTTCTGCCATACAGGTTGAGGCAATGGCTATGAAACTTCCTCGCCCCCTCTTGGTCTACTGCCAGTTTCCCTATCCTTCCGCAAAGTAGGGGATACCTCGCCCTATGATGACGTTATAAGCTGTCGCGACTTGTAGGACCAGATATTTTATCTCCAAGAGCTCGGCGTCCTCGCCCACTCCGAAAACTGTATCCAACTCTACGTAGCCACGTACCTGAACTTGCTTCCCGGAGAAACCTACCAAACTTCCCGTGTATGACTTTAAATCCTTGTCCGTCAGCCCCATCTGTCTGAATGCGTCCTCATAGATTATATCCGCCGAGCTGCCCTGGTCTAAAAGCACCCTCTGTACATTGAAACCTTTTAGTCTTACCATTACTACTAACGGATCGTCCGTATGGGCCTTGATTCCCTTGAAATCCTCGGTCGATATCACTATGTTTGGATGTGGGCACCCAAATGGTCCTGGATATACCTGTACCGATGTTGTCGCCCCCACTGTTTCCCGGCCCGCCGCCGATACGTCGTTGCAAACTTCGAAATCTCCAGGGATTGTGTTCATTGCTTCAATCGTTCCTCCGCCCTCGCCGCTATCAGCTTCTTCAAATTCCTTCCCCTTCGCCTCTTGCGACCGTTTCGCCCTGATCAGCTGCCTGATTCGACCCTTCAGCATGAAACAATCGGTGGTGTTATGGCCCTCTAAGTTGTGGTACTCACACCACCTCAGCGGATTCCTCGCCTCGCTTCTAGGGTCCTTTCTGCGCTCGCCAACTCTGTTCATGTTCTCAATTTCCGCCTCGAGAAGTAACTTTGCTAACTCCTTGTTTGAGCATCCTTGCGACCTCATTCGTTGGCTTACCTTCGCTTCTTGGGGAGGGCACCAGTGCTTTCTATCCCTTGTTTTCGGGCGGAGTAGCTGTCCTTTATTCTTCTTTATGAACCGGCCAGCTTCCCCAAACCTCTGCTCGCGACTTGCTTCCTTGTCTTGTATCCTTTTCCTTGCCAGCGAAACCTTTTCCGCTCGCTCGCCCTTCCTCTTGTGCGCTTCAATTTCCTCTTTTAAGATGTAGTCCTGCGCTCGGGCGCGGACTTCCACCATTGAGCATGCCAGCTCCCTATTCAGCTCACAATAAAATTCTCCCCGGGACAGACCGCCTTTGAAAGCGCACACGCACACGCATGGCTGCAATTCCTCGAACCTCACGGATATGGCACTGTATCATTTCACATATTGTTTCAAGGTTTCACGTTCCTCCTGCCGAATATCAAACAGATCCTCGATCGTCCTCGCAGAGAAATGGTCAATGAATTTTGATGAGAAATCGCGGAACTTAGCTATGGATCCTGGAGGCAGATTCGTGAACCATTCCTTTGTTGCGCCTCGAAACGTTGATGGAAGCATCTTGCATTTCACAGCGTCGGAAACCGCGTACTTCGCCATCTTCGCATCAAAACGAGATAGATGATCCTTTGGACTGGTTTGTCCGTCATACGCCTCCAACACGAGGTTCGTCATGTCGTCCGGTACAGTCACCTGTCGTACTGCCGCCGAGAAAGGCTTGGTTCCGGCCGTAGCCGCAGCTTCCTCCTCCTCTTGATTCCACTACCGGAGGTGATAGTACCTCAACTACTCCTGTAAACACTCATTTTGCATCTTCAAGTTGCCACTTAGCGCTCGACGTGCTTCTGCACAACGATTTCTATCGCTCCTTGCGGTGCGCGGGGAAGAGACGTCGTTACGACATCGTTGGCGAGGCGTCTTCATCAAACTTCGCTAATGAAAATGAAAATTCCGCCAAAAACAGAAAAGCAAGCTTCACTCCATTGAATCACCCACATAGTCTGGGAATAGAAATCTATCGATCCCCACAGACGGCGCCAAATGTTCCGTGCTAGAACATAGAGAGGGAAGGTAGTACCCAAAGCATGAGGAAAATGGTGTGAACGCTTAGAGAGAGAAACTCTAACCGCTTAGAGAGAGAACATGTAACTGAATTTCAATGCTATTATTTCTCAAATGAGCTAAGAGACCCTTACAATTGGTATCCCCTTCCTATTTATAGAGGCGGAGTTGGGCTTTGGTGCCTCTATCTTATCCAAATGGGCCAGTTGGGCCTCGGAAAGGGAGGCCCAAGGTCATGGCGCGTCCCCTGCCCAAGGTCAGGTCTCCTGGGCGAGGGACCCTGGGGTCTCGCCCAGTCCACAGACCTCACTGAGAACCTTCCATCCTGACTCCAATACCAGTACATTCGATCAGCAGTAACCCGCCAAGACAACGGTATGAGTGTAATAGCTGATCCCATCTTTTTCGCAAACACTTGATTTATAACAGTGTTGTCCCATTGTCTTGTGTTGTGGTTAATCAAATCTGCTACTGTAGTCACTTCTGAATGATCACTTGGGGGAGCAGATCTATCTAAACCGTCACCCTTACAGACTTTCAAGAAGATTAATTTCATACCAACCGACTATAATATACTTTGGTCCAACCAAAACCTCATCATCAACCTAAGATATTTCTAATTAAATTCTATTATATTTTCCAAACAAAGTGCTTTTTGGGTTCTAAATAGTAAATTCTATTAGCTTTTTATATAGTTTATGATCATGTGAGAAATGGAATAAAAAAACAGTTAATGTATGATTTAAGTTCTAATCTGTTAAATCCTTTCAAAACATAAAGTTATACTTCATTTCATTATGCATTAAGTTTTCATGATTCATGAATATTACTTTTGACAAATTTAATTTTAAAAAAATAGATTAAATTCTTCAAAAAAAATTATGACTCAGACTGGAATGATACTTTAGTTATAACTTTTGACTAATTAATTTAAATGCGATATAAGTTTTCGATTAAATAGAAGTACTAATTAAGTTTTATCAAAAGTAAAATAAAATACAAGTAATAATTATATTGTTGGGACTTGGGAGACCCAATCTGGTGAGGAATTAAATCGAAAGAACATGGGATACATGATAGGAAAGGCAACACCACGAAGAAGAAAAAGTAGAGAACAAGGTAATCGTGTGTGGAGCTAATGCTTTGATTGACATGGATGATTGCATACGTGACAGTTGATGAATTGAACATAAGTTTTTGTGATTAGTAGTTTATATTTTTTCAATTAAGATTTTTACAATAATTATAATAGTTTTCTTTTATATTTTCTAGTAAGTAATTTGTTTTTAAAGTTATGAGTCTTTCAACTTTGGAAAACATCACATTTGAACATAAAGAAATTATCGAAGATTCCAATCCCTCTTATGTTGGAATGGGATCAGTTGCGGAAGGGAACATATTGTCTATTATGGGAACTTATTCCACTCTCACTCTTCTGGTCAATTTGGCTGTCAAGGAATTAGGTAACTTTCAAAAATCAAGGTCTCTCTTTTGATTCAATCTGGGATATCCACCTATCCAGGATTTGCTCGTGGGTTCAAAGTTGGTGGAAAGAATGTCATTTTCCCCCTTATGATTTCTCGCAATTCTTTGGGGATTTAAGAACCGCAACCACCACCCCGAGAAGTCGTTGTTGTGAATGGTCTGCTCCCGCGCCTGGAATGCTTAAATTCAACGTCGATGGATCCTCCAAACTCCAAAGGAAACCCAGGGCTCAGCGGGATTGGAGGGGTGCTCCGAAATCATAATAGAGAATTTGTGGGGGGTTTTCTCGAAGGCTCTAGGACTTAGTTGGGCTTTTGAAGCTGAAATTTTAGCAATTCAAATAGCTCTCCAATTCTGCAAACTCCACTTGTTCCGCTATGTGGTTATTGAGAGTGATTCCACATTGGCAGTGGGGTGGGTGAACAATAATTGAAATAACAGACCTTGGAAGCTGTAAGCGTTCTTAATTCGATTGATAATCTCATGGAAGAGGTGGAGTCTGTAGGCGTTGTTCACATCTATAGAGAGGCCAATTCCATTGCGGATAGCCTTGCCAAATCGGGTTGTTCCATAGTGAACCCGATTAACACTCTCTTTTAAGGGCTTCCCTTGTTTTTTCTTTGTTCTTTGTTCTCTCTTTTTCTTTTATCTTCTTGGTTGAATGTGTACTTGAGAGGGTTGGTCTCAAGCTCCTTTTATTCTAATATATTGATTGATCTTTCGAGAAAAAAAATAATGTAGTGTCCAACTCACTTGTGGTTTGCTTTAAAATTGTAGTATCAAGTAAGTCACACATGAGAAGAAAATGACAACTTTTAGTAACTTATAAGTGAGATGTCTCGCTCGTACATCTAATTTCTTAAAGTTTTCTGTAAAAATTGTACATAACGTCCAACTCACTTTTAATTTCCTCTAAAACTCAATGCAGAGATTCCCATGATTTTATGTCTCCCACGGCAAACATTGCATTTCATCACTACAAATTTATTGGAAACGAATTCCTCAAAATGTATTTTGTGGAGACCATAATCAACACTCAACATATTTCTTCAATGTCTATCGTCATTGGAGTTAAACCAATGTAAAATGAATGAAGATACGGTTGGCCAAAGCCAATGCTAACAAATTTAACCTTAATGCAAAAAGAAAACGCAAATGGGAGTTATATAGTTTATGCTGCATATAATGAAACATTGGTAACTCAAATATAGTTTTCCAAGGATTTTCGGATTAAAAAATCTTAAATTTAGCTCCTGACAATATTTTTTAGTTCAATGTTTAGACACTATCGTGAATTCCAATCCATTAAGCCAGATGCTTCAATGCATTTCTTGTCTTTTCTTTATTACTAATTTAGTTCTTCTATAATTTTGGTTTAAGCATTGTCTCCCTTGTAATTTAATATCTTCATTATTCTACCAGAAGTCATAGAATGAACATCATGATAGCCACCACGGCATTAACTGCGTACCTCTTCAAAACCAAAAATTTCGACTAGACATTCAGATTCAGAAAGGTTCATGTTGAATCAAGTAGGTAAAATTATACCACTATTCATCAGAAAGTTATGTGATTCTCGCTGTAAATATTTTTGTAAGAGGCTCATGGTTCCAAGGTATGCCCCTGAGGCGGCAGTGCTAAACTTACTCAAACTTTTTGTAACAAAATTAAGTTCCTAATGTGTTTGAGAGAGGGAGAGAGAATTATGATTGAATAATTTTTCTCAAATGATTTTTGCTCAACAAACTTTAGTTGAAAGGTTAACTTTTCTTTCACTTCATGCTTGGATTTTACTTGTTGAATGAAATATCTTTCTCTAGTGTGGACCAACATATCCTCATACTCGATCATCATTCACGGGACTAATTTTCTCAACAATCTGAGATCACATTGAGTGAATATTCTCTTCTAATAAATCTTTCTTTATACACATATTGTTCAGATATTGAATCCTAAACTAAATCGTTAAGGAATTAATCTAGCTATATTTATTGGTATTGAATGGAACATTTTATCTTTATCTTTATGCAATACAAAAACTACATGACTAGTACAGTCAACGCAAAAACTGAAGCTTCTTGCCTAAAGGAGTTTCAGCAGCGCAACTAGAGGTGTCTGTGTCCCTATCGAAGTGGACTTATTTAGGAGAACAACAAATCTTCGCTTGCAGTTTCCAGTGACATTATTTGATTGTTTTTACCTTTCAATGAATTATGCATTGGATTCATAACTCGAGGCTCCTAAAAAACAGAACACCCCCAAAAACACACAAACATTTACATAAATAAATATTTTTACCTAATAGTTTATCCTTTAAAGTTCACGTGGACACTCCCAATCCCAAAATCAATACAGATGGAACAGGAAGAATAGGACTAGTGCAACAAGGAAGCTCAACAACTCCCTTTAAAAACCCAGCAGAATTGAAGTAAATTGAAGCATATCCTATACATTTACCTTATATAAATGGCCAGGACACAGTGATAGAGATGCATCAAAAGTAGCGTAGGCATGAGCGTGACTTAGCTAGAACTGGTATATATGGATATGGTCACGCCTGAAAAGTTTAGAGTACTTACCTTGCTTTAATTTGTCTATCATGCTAATAAGTTGCTGCTACTACTGCTTTTGATCTAACCGTCACTGGCACTAAGAATAATATATTAGCATTCAGTGCATGTTTGGTTTCAATTCTAGCATCACTAGATGTGAATTCATGTTTTCAAAAACAACTATTTGTTGCTTCTCTAGATGTGAATCACACCTAGATGTGGATCCATTTAGATTTTCCAAACTCACACACTCAGTATTCACAAACCAGCGGCTACTTAACAAACCAAATGTGAAGTACTCTGTCTTAAATAAGTGAATGTTTACTTGTAAATTCTTATGCACTTATTTGAAGTCAAAAATCCCAAATTAATTATAGAGAGAAGCTTATGCGCTTCAATTGTCTCAAAATCAATTATAACAAGAACCTAGTGATAGAAATTTCTAATCATAATTGATTTCGACTTTAAAATTAATTGTAGAAGAATTTCCGAAAATAGTTTCTGAAGGTCAGAATTGATTCCAATGAAAAAATTTTGATTAAATCATGCTATAAGTTTTAACCATCGCCATGTAGAATACCGGTAATTACTTAGAGTATGTTGGACAACCTATTTTTTTAATGTGAAAGCACATTCACACAAGCTGTGGGAGAAAAAGTAACTAGAAGTTGGATGTTTCTTTAGCTTGAAAGTCGCTTTTAGAACAACCCCTGCATGCATCAAGCATACACTTAATAGTTAACTAAAAGATGATTGTGGGCAATATTTACTCACTTTCATAACACTCACTCTAATACTATCTTTTCAATATTCTCTCTTTTATTCATTGAAATTCATCCGAGTCTTACTAAATTGGAAATGGTCTTGTAGTTTAGTGCGCATGAACTTCAACCAATGAATGAGAGTATTGAACGTGTCATGGTAACATTTTTCGAAGTAAAAATAACCAAACACTTATGTTAAATTCACTACACGGAGAAGTACAAGGTGAATTAGATTAGGTCATTAGGATAAGGTTATTTAGCACTAGAGCTAAGTTATACAACCTCAAAAGAGATCCAAAAAAAAAAACAAATTAAACAAAAGCTTTCACAATCTAACTAGGTCATTGGTGAATAAAATTCACCAAGAAGGAGAAGTACAAGGGGAGGCAGAGGAAGAAGAAGAGGGACCATTAACACTACGAGAATCGCTGCCTGAAGTACCTAAGGACCTAGCATCTCTAAGAGAAACAGAGGAACCCTCTGCAGGGAGCTTCTTCATCGGAGTCAGAGGAGGTGTGTATGGAGATGTTTGTTCAGCTTCATCATCATCAGCAGCAGCAGCAGCAGCAGCATCAGCATCATCATCATCCCCAGAACTAGAACAGCTTCTTTCGAAATGAGAAGGTGAACTCTCCGGTGTCTCAAATGGGGTATTCGCTGCCCCACTTGTTTCACCCTCTTCATTTTCATAAATGGGGTTTGAAATGTACACGAGGTGCTCCCCACCACCACCACCACCACATGCAACTTCTTCACCCTCACTACTCTTTTCTTGATGAACTGGCTTTGGAGGAGCCCTGGAGATGAAGGATGATAGTGGTGATGGTGAAATTGAAACGAGTCCAATGCCACTAAGTGTGCTGGCATTTGATTCCTGCGTTTGGACATGAATCCCCTGCTTCTTTGGTTCAGCCATGTCCTGTTCCGTGCAAGGAAAAAGGACGGTTCTAGGAGCTTGGAGGACCCCTTGTGCATAAATGCTGGTGAAGGGTGGTGGTGGAGGAGGAGAGTGTCGTGGGGAGTGTGAAGGGGAAGGCGCAGTGGCTGTCGTGGCGGTGGTGGGAAGTGTGTTGGAGTTGGTGTTTCTGAGCTTGCGGCGGCGAAGTAAGAGAGAACAGTAGAGTTCAGCTAGCAGCACAAGTATGAGGGCTAGAACAATGGCAAGGGTTACCACCATTACCAAGGTTGCTCCCATTATCACTTTGGAAGTGCCCTTCATTTTTTGGTTCCTTCCCTTTACTTCTGTTATGTGTGTTTCTTGTTCTCTTCTTTCATGTGGTGGAACTTTGTGGCGGTGAAAAAGAGGGAGAGTGAGAAGATAAAGGTCATTTTTGGCGGGAAACAGTACTTTACCTTTGGGGAGGGAAAGGAGAGCAGAGTGGTGGTGATGGTGAAAGGATGAGGAATCTTGTAAAGGGATAGGTGATGGTCCTTGGGAAGGGCAATGGCTTTTTGTTTCTGAACTTGTTAATAAGTTCTGATAATGGCCAGAATGGTCCATTTGCTAGTTTTGCTCTGAAAATGTACTCAGATACCATTTAATTCGCCCGGGGAAAATTACAAATTAGGAATGGTACGTTTTCCGTTCTCTCTTTTTGGGAGTATATAACAGTGATGGTTTGGTTTTTTCATTCACAACAATAATCAATTAGACCCTATTTCTCAAAGACAACATAGTTAACCCAATTTCCAAATAGTTGTGCACAAAACGACATTCAAGTTTGGAGTTGTAAGTGGGATTGGATTGACTTTGACGCGATATTGCATATCCAACTACTTTTATCCTCAATTCGTAGAAAATAAGAATACCATCAATTTATGTTTCAAACGCTAATACAATCATAAAAGGTGAAAGCACACCCCAAGATGTTTCGTATATAGACACCATTAGTAAAAAATAATGCTAGAACAATTGCCAGCCAACTAAAGTATGGCCATGGCAGATTACAGCTCTGGAGTAATCAACGAATTGCAATGAAACCACCACCATGAAACCTTCAACAACACCAGCGGTACATGAGGCTAAACCATGATGATCGTTAACAGCGCAATCAAGCTGGTAAAGGAGAAGCACTTATTTAATGTAATTCGATTTTTTAAGATCCTCTCAAGGCCGCAATCCTAGCAGCTAAATCATCACAGTCAGGTAGCTTGGGATGCACATGCCGAGCTTCATTTGATCTATCTGGCTGCAATGAAGCGGCACGAGCAATTACTTTGTTAACTTCCACAGCTTCTGTTTGTTCATGAGGAAGGGAAACTGATCGAGGTGTTTGAGAAATCAGGTCTGGTGTCTCATCAGGTTCATCTCCTCTTCCACTCTTTTGATGTGTATGGCGACTTCTGGACTTTCTTCTTGCTTTTTCAGGCACAGATGCGGTTGGCTTTTTGCTATAATGGATCAGTAGCCTATCTATTATCCTTTCCTCTTCATCAGTTTTATGCCGCTCATCATCAAACAAAATTTGTAGGCCACGCCTTTCATCTCGTCTCCTGCTCCTTGATTTTCTCACAACTTCAGCCTCTTCATTACCAGCATCACTGTGAGTAGATCGAGATTTTGAATGCTTCCGCCTCACAGATTTTGGTTTAAATACAGGGACTTCTTTAGCATCTTCGTGATTCGAGAGTTCTTTTTCATGACCCTCTTTACCCGGTCTTGCATGTCCCAGTAAATCCTGCTCAGAATTATCCAAACCTGATTGGATCCTCTCCGGCTTAGAAGCGACATCAGGCTTTTGATGTATTGAAGGATATTTAGTGATTCCATTACTGTCAATATGTGAAGTCATTAAATCAGTTCCATGTGAGCTGCTCTTCAGTTTAGAATTAGGTTTTAAATACGGAGGTGGGAGGGCATTACTGTAGCTAGGCTTTCCCCTAGGAGTTTCATCCTTTTGAACTTTTCTCTCAAATCTATCATCAGGTAGGCCAGCATGATTAAAAGCTAATGGCTCGTTCACACTATTCCTTGAAAAAAGTCCCACGTGGCTAGGAGACTTCCTAGCAGTGGCAGTGTCCTGGCTTTCTCTTACTCGTGTGGCATTCCCCAAAGTATCACGCAGATTGGAACCACCTTCAAACTCTTTCACTCTCTCGTCCTGAGAAGAGCGTCCAATTTGTTTTGGAATACTACCCTCCATGCAATAGCCTTTATCAGTCTTCTTATGACTTAGCTCTTCTCTTCCCGGTAATGGATTGCCATGGCTAACTCTTTTGAGATTGACTTCATCATAGCTACTTGGCGGCTTGAAACCATTTTCAGGAAGCTTGGATTTAGAACTAAGTTGATTCACATCACTTTTTGAGACAACCGCTTCCTTGCCATTCAGAAATTTGTGCCTATTATCAGAATAGTCAGGACTTTTCTCTGGCAAAGCCTCATACTTGACTCCTTTTGAGGTAGCAATCTTGCCTTGTAATGGTTTATTATCATCAACTGAATGGTTAAACTTGAAAGCACTGTTGTGGCCCTGCACAAGCATATATGCTTTCTTAGTAGACATAAACAAACATCTCTAGTAATTACAATTTTTTTTGTCTAGGCCAAGGTATCCTCACAGCTGTTAGCCGTGAGACTAATTCTCGCCCCACAGTCAGCGCACTAAGCGGTAGGGGGATGGCCAGGGAGTTTTTTCCGTTCACAAGAGTTCAGAATCGTAAGTAAGTAATTACAGTTTAACAAACATTGTCAAAATGGTTTCCCAATTGAATTTTTTTTTTTTTAAATTTAGTTGTAAGTAAATTCTAAATGAAAGGGATGTTATGTAAATTAAGAATTGGAGAAATTTTTAACTAAGAAGCAAATATAGAAAAGAGTAAATTACTCTCCCTCCCCTGAGAGAAGCTTTAACTACACTTTCTTCCCTCTTATTTCAAAACCTACACTCTTCTTCCTTAAAACATAAATATATATTACACTTTGGTCCATGTTAATACAAATAGACTTGTTATTAACATCTTTTTCTCTATTTATAATTCTATCAATATTAATATATAATCTTAAATTCCTAGTATCAATCATAGGACCAGTTAAAGATGAAATAAAAAATTAGGAAGACGATAAAATAACTATTTAAAAGATTTAAGTTCACCAAAAAGAATATTGAAGTGATTAAAATTAGTAAATCAAGACATTAATAATTATAAAGAAAAGAAAACTTTGCTAGAAGACTAGTTTACAGTCTTTTAAATCATTGAAATATCTATTTCAATTAAAATATACTAAATTGTAATAAATATTTATCTTAGGGGAGGGGGTAGTAGGATTTAAAATAAAAGAAGGGAGTGTAATTAAAGCTTCTCAGAGGGGAGAAGAGTGTATGTTTTGAAATAAGAGGGGAGGTGAGAGTAATTAATGCTTCTCTCAAAGGAGAGGAGAGTAATTCACTCTACAAAAGAAGAGAAGAAATGAAAAAAAGGCTTAGGGCAACACCTGTGCAACAGTAGAGGATTTCGACATTCTCAGTTCGAACGCTTTGGAGTCCCACTTTATTGAAAACTCTGAAGCAATGTCCTGCATCAAGCGAACCTTCTTCTCCAATGTAGAAGACTTTGAATTCATATTTGCAGCAAACTGATGATTACAAATTTAATGAGCAAGTTCCGTAATAAAGCATAAATTTGTAAAATTCTAATGAAGTTGAAAAAAAAAAAGTGAAGATTGACCTGTTGATTAACGTAACACTCCAGGGAGCTTCCATATCTCTCCTGAAATATTTGTCGAAGATCACGTAGCTCTGGGAGATCAGAAAACCTTGCAGCTGCAAACATCAGAGATGAGATAGCCGCCCTGCACTCCTCAGGGCATCCACTGTAACAGAAATGAAAGCAATTTAAGCATTTCGATTATCCAATTTAATTTATGAGGAAATATTTGAAAGGGTTACACAACCAAGATTAGGATATTTGGACACTACTTATGGTGTTGTAATGATGAACATTAAGCCGGTTTTCTTTCAGAAACTATGACAATAGGAAATGAATATTAACAATATCAAAAGAAGGCAGACAGCCAACTACGGCATAGTGAACTCATTGTCTGGGTAGAACCAACGTGAATAAATCGAGAATATCATAACCTTCTTTTTATTCTCATAATGGAAAGTGACAATTGGATGACAATGCAGAAGATGTTACAAGAAAGTTTCTATATATTATCTGACATGGTGATATGGTTCTAACTTCTAAGGTTTATTTTGTAATAATCAAAAGTGATTAGAATGGGAAATTGCGGGACAATGAAAATAGAAAGAGTAACATCAGGTAAAATTTGAAAATTACTCAGCCTTGATTGATTTTTTTCCCCGATAACCACCTCAAGGGAGTGAGTGACTGGACACATGACTATTGAATAAATATATTTGAAACATTTTAGTTCAATTGTTAAACAGCTGAAGTCTGCTTTGACCACGCATATATTACTCCTGCTCATAATCCAAAATTTTACTAACCATTTCCTGGCTGAGCAATTATAATCGGTGCATTAAGCCTAGCAGTTTGTCTTCATAAATTACATTCAAATGAAAAAACATCAAAGAGAAAAAAAAAGTGACATTCAATCTAAATCGCAAATAATAAAAATGGAGTTGTAGTAGTTGTTGTACCTCACTTTCTGCAGCACTGAGAGGTGCTTCAACACAAACTCACAGGTTTGCTCAATAAAATCATAACAAGATGACAGTGTCAACTCACTAATGAGTCCATCAGCCTGCATAACCACCAAAGGAGCAAGATAAAAGTTAACTTGCAAACACAATTAACCATTGACACTATCAAAACTGGCAAATAGGAATTCATCCTTCAGATACTTCAAACAGGAAAATACAGTCATCTCACAATAAACCAATCCAAACTGGAAAGAGCAAAGACTCAAAAGTCAAAACACAATTGAATCAGTGTCCTTTGACTAGCAGTAGAATCAATCAAAATATCAATTTTCACAGTTAAATATCAAATTGAAAAATCAAAAAGCTCTGCATTGATCTCAGATATCGAATTTCATTTCACAAAACCTAATCCAAAAATTACCCTAAACTCAAAATTGATAATAATTAGAAAGAAAAAAGCAATTTACCCTTCCGTATGCATTGACATCCAAACCATTCGACAACAAATCAGCCATATCCTTCTTCAGAAACTTCTCTGTCGCCTTCCTCTTCCTCCTTATCACATCGATCCGATTCCTCGTCAATTTGATCAACGATTTGCTAAAAACACAAAAAAACGAAAAAAAAAATGTGCATCACAGTTATCAATCAAAACTACTACTACTTCAATTGAACCAGATCATAACTATGAACTAGCAAAACGGAGCAGAGAAATTGCAGTGGTGAACGAACCATTTTGCGGTGAATCCACGACCGAGCAAACTGTCCAACATGCTGGAAGATCTGAGCCTGCGGCGGACTCGGTGGCGTGACTCGGTGGACGATTCGGCTCGGTAGCTCAGAGTGGAAGATTCGCCATCGCTTGGTTCAGAGAGCAATGGCACAGAGCTCAATGAAGTGGAAGACGAAGAAGAAGGAAAGGAAAAAGGGAAGAAAAAAAATGCTGCTATATCAGAAGGTGATTGTGTTCTCGTGCAGGTGAAACAGGGTTTAGGATTGTGTAGAGTGGTGTTGACCGTTGATTGTATTACAGATGTGACTTGATGGACGATGGGGATTGAAAGTGTTATGAGAGGTGCCTAAATTTATTCTCCAAATATTTTAGATCATTTTTGGGATGATTTGGTAGGGAATATTATTAAGGGAGACTTCATGAATCAAATATTTTTTTTCCTCTAAGTTGATAAATATAGCATCCAATGATATTGTTCTTTTATAATACAGTCACTACTTCCCAAAAAAAGAATTTAATTTGTAAGCAGTGAGAGAACTGAGAGTTACAAATTAATTTTACACATGTAATAATACTTTCAAAAAAAAATTACACATGCATTCAAATCACATCTCTTCCCTTTTTACTTTAAATAATCTTAAATTTTAAATTTAAATATGACATGAAAAATTAATGAATTGTAATTCGATAACTGTGTAAAAATTGTTTACACTACTATTAGTGCATAATAATTAAAATTTTTAAAAAATTATTTTTGTTTAAAATCAAGATAACAAAAAGGTTGTTTTTCATCATAATTATTGATATAATTTTTGTATAATTATACTATTTTAAGTTAACAGTCATTATTTCCAAAATTCAAAATAAAAAATGGCCCATATCAATTTCTGTTTCAATTGATAAAAAAACCGTAATACATTTTAAAGGAAAAAAGTTAATTACACATTTTATCTTAATTTTAAATTTAAGTTTGAATGAGGGCCTGAGTGGCATGCCTCATTGGTGTCTAGACGAAACAATTAAACATGTCTCAGAGTTTGGACTTTGGAGTGTGCAATTGGCATGGAAACCTCAAATGTATATTTGGCCTGCATATCTCACTATCAGAAGAGTAGTTTATCTTATTTTTAATATTTTTTTTATCTAAAGCAATACATGATGGTTTGACCTTTATGAAGAAAAAGGTAATGTGACAGCTGCATAAGAACATTAATTGGATGATTATTAATAGGATACAAGTGGTGTATTTGATTTCATCAGCCTATAGTTGACGACACAAAGCAATTTTTAAGCTTTGATTTATTGCTTATGGTTTTTTAAGCACAAAAATATTAGTTAGAGTGATATGCCAACAAAAGAACATGACGTGGATGTGTGACCAGGCCACTCACCAGAAAAGATACCAGCCGACCAAAAATTTGTCCAACACATGATGCTGCTCTCTGAAGAGGAAAAATAACCAACTCTTTGGTTGAAACTTATTTTTCTGTTAACTTTAGTAAAAGGTCTTTTTAATGGTCAGAGCTTATTTTAGATGATTGTATTTTATCTATTGAGTTTTTTCAATTGAAGTGTTCAAATAAAATGTTGATATAGTGATATACAAGTTACATTCTGCAAGCATTAGAACACAAATTTAAACAAGGGAAAAATAATTTATTGAGAGAAACAACTATAATTTCCCAAACAAAATGGATCATTTGATTCCTCTGTTGCAGGCTTGCAGCACTGATATGCAAATGCAACAGACTTTGTGTCAATCTAGAACAAAATAAAACAGAATAGGAACTAATCCAATCTGCGGGACATGATCTACATTATTATAATCAAATTGGATTAAGTATAATGAAGAAAAAGCAGAGAAGGTGCTTTTTTTTTTTTTTTGGTCAGAGAAGGTGCTTTAATCTTAATGTAACCACCTAAAGTGCTTTTGTCAGAAATTTATATGTATTTTACATTCTTCTTTGTTTGCTAAAGTAGAATCTTTCAAATTTCTTTAACCATTTTGTTAATTTTGTTGACGTCAATCGTTGCAAAGTGCAAACCTGTATCCCAATTTGTTAATAGTTGCTGACTGCTGAGACTACCACTTGTCTCTGTCGTCCATGTCATTTCTTTTGGTCAAATGCAGAGTCATTCACAATGTTGTGCGTTTCCACTATCCAGCTCCACTCATCTGGACTCCATTTCTTTGGTCTGGAAAATTGACCAATTCAAAACGGGCCCAACTATGGATGAAAAATCAGGTCAACCCGCTGAAATGAGGTTGGGCAAACGAGGCAGGTTGAGTTTCCTAACTCACCAACCAGTTTTGATCCGGAAAAAACTTATATCAAGTTAATCATTTTCATTTTGTCAAGTTTACCAGTGAATAATGACAAATGAACTTTTTTATTCTAAAAAAATTGATATTTATTAAGACTTAATGGTTAATTTTTTAAAAAAATAAACACATGTCATAATATGATTGGAGAACTTGATGGAATGGATATAAAAAACTTGATGTAATTTTTATCCTAGCCTTTTGATCCACCCCGTCTAACCCATTAAGTGTTTTGTTTGGTTTTCAGTTTAAAAGTATTTCCACCAAACGAAGGTTCAAAACCTCTTTCAAATTTGGAGCATTGAAATGTGTGATCTCGAATTTCAATGCCCCAAACGGACTTCCAAACTGAAAACTAAACACAGCCTAAGAAGTGCACTGATGATAGAGTAAGTTGGTCGGTCAAGTTCATTACATTATTTTTTTTAAAAATATTTGCTTTTATTACTAAGCTATTATTTTAGGTGAATCAAGCCATCAATCCGCCCTTTTTCCAATTGTGTTATGAGTGTAATCACTCAAAATTTCAATATTTTGGAGAGTGATTTCGTGAATCAGCCAGCATGTGGTAAAATAGGGAAAGTGCATTGTCCAATTTATTTCTCAAATGCGGTGCAAGACTGGTTGACTTGTTTAAGGCAGGTGACGATGGAGCCGGTTGACTTATGAGCAGGTTGGTGTGAGTTTAAGAATGCATTGATTTATAAGTGTATTCCAAACACACGCTTTCTTTACCCAAAAAATAAAAAGGTGGAACAACAAATCTATGGAATTGGAAATCAATATAATGCTAATCAAATTTTTTATTTTTAAATAATTTATTTAATTTAATTATAGTAAAATTTATTTTACATTTTTAAATTTCATGATAATATAAATCATCATTTCAACAATATCACCAATAGCTAACACCTTATTTTTCTCTCTCGGTATCTACCGCTAATTGATATATATGAATCATAACTCTTAAAAAATACCAAAGAAAAGAAATCACACTCTCAAATATATTTATTGTTATTTTTCGATGTACAAAAAAAAGTTATTGTTAGGCTTATTATTATTATTATTAATTTATTTTGTTTACATCACGCTCCCAATTTGATAATCCCTCAAAACAGAGATTGGAAAATAATTAAAACCAGGTTCACCAAAAACAACTCATTAAGCTGATGAGAAAGTGGAAGAGGTAGTTTTCTTGATCCAACAACTCATTGCGAACCATTCTCAGCAGAACCAAATTATGAGGCAGAAGACCACTGTAATATAGCAAGGTTGAAATTGAAGTGGCAGGCTCACCAATTAATGATGCAATGAGCCTTAGCATTGACCTAAACATCAAAGTTGTAAGAGACTGCAACAACGTACAAGCACATTGAGAAAAAAAAAAAAAGAGTGGATAGACTAATTACCTACTAAAAGAAAGCCTTTTTGCTTTGCAAATAACAATTGAAATATAGAAAAATAAGATACATACCATGATTATTTTGAGTTCTGAGTGAATGGAGCAGTATAATTCTAAAGCTAATAAAAAAGGGTTCTGAGTCTCTTGTATTTAGATTGAAGTTAGAAAGAAAGGCTAATTTAATTCAATCTATATAACTAAACTTCTAGCTATGGCGGTTGGCGGATATTCAAACCAACCAGTCAACATAACTAGTTCTTGTAAGCTCACATATAAAGTTAGGTGATCCTTGCACCTCCAAAGAATATGAAGTGCCACAAGGTTTGGTGATGTTCAGTGTTTCTTCTATGTGCCTGCCCATATATTTTATAGAGTTAACTTACTTTATATAACTCTTTAATTTTACAGTTGAGTTCATTAATGAAATATCAATGAGTTTTGAGTACTTGTTTTACACTTAGCTTTTTCTTTCAAAATTCCTTCAACCAATTATTAAGTGTTCAAAGTTAGTTGCCTTAAAATTGAAAGATAGAGGCAAATTTCAACAAGTTCAGAGGGACATTACTTAGGGACCTCATGAAGGAAGAAATAAGGATCATAATATTGGCTTTTCAAAAAAAAAAAAGGACTCATAATATTGAGGTAAATGCATATGAGTGACTCTTGGCTACTTATCCCAAAAGTTTATGTAAGCATGTACTTTGCACCCAAAAAAAGAAAAGATTTAGAAAAGGAAGTTGTAGACACCTAAATTGGCACAAGCAGCTAAACACAATCTAGAAATCTAAACCAGATTTGCTAAAGAACACCACACCAAATTATGCTTACCAAAAACTGAAAATGCAACAAATCTGGTAGTACAGAACAAACCAGATTGAATCAGCAAACTATACATAAACACCGGAGATCCTCCAAAACCTCTCATGTTATTGAAGCCAATCAAATGATGAGCATGTAGCATGGGTCCCTGGAAAAACTATTGTGGGAACAACTGAGGTGGTGATGGAGGAGGGTGATTCAAAGGGACCATGGCACTGGCGAGACCACCAGCAACATCAAAAAAACTAATGAGTAGACGGGTTGGTAGTAATAGCGACTTCACTGTAGCAATGGACATGCTTCTTAAGCTCATCCAGTGTTGCCCTGAACTTCTCGAGCTGAGGTTTGTTCATCTCCTCAACTTTACAAGCCCACTAGAACTGGGCATGGGTCGCATTTACGTAAGGGGGGTCAGTTCCTCGTCGTGATTCCTGTCGGCGGCTAGCTGGTTGTTTATTTAGGAAAGGTCGGTGCATGTTGAGCTCACGCATGTTGTCACTTTGGTAAGCCTCAATGTATTGTGTATTGCTAGAGATTTGGTGCGGGTTCTCTAAGAGATAGCATTGGATGACAGCCTCCACGTTGGATTGGCCGAAAGAGAAGCCCTTTCCACTAGCATAGAAGTCGATGAGAGAGGGCTTTGCACCATAGAGGGTACAAAGATTGTATGCTTTCTTGAAAAGCCTGCTACGACGCTTCGAGAAAGTGACTTGAAGATTTCTCTCATTGGTAACTTTTTTCATCTCTATCTTTAGTCTTCACTTGCTTTTCTTTCTAGAGGTTCCGACAGTTAACATGACTACAAGATGAATGAAACGAAGAGAAATTATGGGATTAGAGTTTAGAGGATGAGTTGCAGGAACATTTTGGAATGGTGTGAACGGTTCCTTTTATATGCATTTTTATGCACAAAATTGAAATGAAGTGTGCTTCACACCCTGTTGCAAAATCTGCCTGCAACTCATCCTCTAAACTCTAATATCATCATTTATCTTCATTTCATTCATCTTGCAACCATGTCAACTGCCAGAACCTCTAGAAAGAAAAACAAGGGAAGACAAAAGATACAGATGAAAAAAAATTACCAATGGGAGCAATATTCAAGTCACTTTCTCAAAGTATCGTAGCAGGCTTTTCAAGAAGGCATACAATCTTTGTATCATTTATGGTGCAGAGCTCGCCCTCATATTTCTCTCCAAGTCAAAAGGTCTTCTCTTTTGGTCAATCCAACGTGAAGATTGTCATCCAACGCTACCTCTTCCAAACCCCGGACCAAACCTCCAACAACACACAATACATTGAGGCTTAGAAAAGCGACAACATGCGTGAGCTCAACATGCACCTCTCCCAAATCAACAACCATCTAGACACCGATAGGAAGCACGATAAGGAGCTGACCCCCCAACTCAATGCGACCCATGGCCAGCTCTAGTGGGCTTGTCAAGTTGAGGAGATGGGCAAGCCTTAGCTTGAGAAGTTCAAGGTGACGTTGGACAGGCTCAAGAAGCATGCCCATTGCTATAACTTTTCTGCTGCTACTATCAACCCACAAACTCATCAGTTTTTTGATGTTGTTGGTGGTCTCGCTAGTGTCATGATTCCTTTCAACCACCAACCTCAAACCTCCTTAAGTGCTCCAACAATTGGAAGCTTATCACCAGTAACCTATATAATATCAACAAATAGGGAATTCAAACACTTGTGTAAAAAGGAATTTACTGTAATTCTCACCCCAATGTGTTAATCCCTGTTTGGGTGAGTTAAAGCAAATCTTAATTCACAAGACATAATGTTCAAATAATTTTTAAATTTAATAGGTAATCCTATCACTCATTTTAAAAATGAACCATGGTTACTGAAGACATTTACTTATTTGATAAAGCTTCAACATGTATTATATATTTTCCAATAACTTAATTAGCTCAAATTTTTTCAGAAGATAAAACTCATCACACGTAGTAGGGAATTTATTTCTTTCAAAAAAAAAAACAACTATGGTAATCTCATTTTCTACATATCATATAGAAATATAACAAAAAGGCTTATAAAAGGATCGAGAAAAAACAGATACAATGATATGATACAATTGATATTTTGGGTCATCTTTGGAGGATCCTCCACCAGCCCCCATCCTGCAAAATCTTAGCCATTAATCATTATATTTAAAGGGTATAATTGATTAATAGATATATATTAAATTTTTTTTATGATGCAATTTATCTTTTTACATCGACTATATCGTATATCTGCGAGAGAAGATCTCGATTCGAAAAATTGATTCTCCTACATACATTATGAAAAAGAAAACCAGAATGGCTCTACATTGATAATGTGAGTAACGTCATCTGTAATTTTCGTTTCATTTTTAATTAAATTACAAATATATATATATATATATATATATATATATATATATATATATATATATATATATGCAAACAAACCCTAAAAATCACCGCATATCACATTGTCATGACAATCAACATTTCTTGTTTTTCTTTTTGAAATTTTTTTTGTAACAATTTAATGATTCAGGTAAGCAACAAATCGTAGATTAGTCGTAAATCAACACAAATGTAATAATCTGGATTTTAGTATCTATATGTCATAAACTCAAAAAAAAAAAAATTGAGAATAGTTATGAATTATAATTTCATGATTCTAATCCCAGTATAACCCATTTTAATATCACACGTAGAGAGAAATTTCTCTGATCTATACTTTTACTTATAACCAAATAAAAATAAAAGAAAATATTGCAAATATATATTATACCTTTCAAAGACACCCTCACAAGCAATGAATATCTCATAGAAGCATGATATGAGAGCAATAAGAGCTTTCATGTGATCTTCCTCTTTTACAATCAGACTATTCGATGAAAAGATAAGTTGCGCATGAGACAAGTGTTGATCTTATATATAACCTAAAACTCAACAACTCTCCATAATAGGTATTGGGCTCATTAGGATAGGTCCTACACAAGAACCCAATAAACTTGCATATTGGGCTTGGGCCAATATATAAATATACACATGATGATTAAAAAAAGGGTTAAATACGTTTTTAGTCCCTATTAAAAGGGGTAAATTGGATTTGATCTCTCTAAAAAAAATTATAGCTTATAGTTCCCACCATTAATGAAATAAGTGAAATTAGTCACTTAGTTCATTTTGTAGCAGTTTAAACCACCACTAAAATCAAGAATAGATAATGGACAGTTAAAAACCGCCGTTAATGCATAAAAATCACCATAAAAAGTACGACGGAGATTTACATAATGTATTTCAATAATGTTTGGAACTAAATGCTATGACCAAAAATTCAATTCACCCTATTTAACAAGGACCAAATCAAAGTCACCTTCCCAAGCATGAGTTGGTGAAGGTATGAAAAACGGTAGAAAGGGGGGTTTGAATAACGTTTTCAGTACAAAACTACCACCTTAAAGATTTTAACAAATCTTTTCGAGAACTAAGTGCAAAAGATAGAGATAGAAAAGCACACAAGGATTTTATCCTGGTTCACTTGATAAATCACTCAAGCTACTCCAGTCCACCCGTTAAGGTGATTTCTTCCTTCTTAGAATGAAGGCAATCCACTAATCAGGTAAGAGTTACAACTGCACTTGAAACCTACAAGTGACTAACAATTACACTGACTTAGCTCACACTAAGATTCACTCTCTTAGTCTTCTCTAGGATCCGATCAACCTTGATCTCCTAAAGGAAAATCAAACAACTGTTTGAGGTTGGTGTTTACAAGGGTTTGCTTCTGAATAAGCTGAGTGTAAACTAAAATAAATTACAAGATGAAAGAAAGCTTAGAATATATCTTGCGCGTGTGTATTGCTTCTTGTATATTTTTTTTTTCTTCTAGCCGCTTCTTTCAATCTTCAGCCTCTATATATACTCCAAGGATTAGGGTTGAGCGTTGCATGGGAAATGCTACCGTTGGAGGGCAGTTCTGGAAAATCCAGCTTCTGCTGTGGCTGAGAACGTTAGGTAGGTCGTCAGGAAGGTACACTTGCTTTTGTACTTGGATAGCGACTTGACCTTTTAACCTAGGAGACTTCTGATCAGAGGAATGCTTCGTATTGGAACTTGTGAAGCCGGTTGATCAGAGTCAGAGGGATAGCACAGATCCTCTGACCATTGTATCTTCTGATTCTGAACTCAGAGGGAAGAACATGGCCTTCAGAGTTTCTTGCTTCTGGACTTCAGAGTTTCCACTATTCAGCTTCTGGATCTTCAGAGTCTTCTACACCATCAGAACATCTGAACCTTCAGTGTTTCTTGGTTGTCAGAACTTCTGGATCATCAGAGCTTCTAGCGACTGAGTCCTCATCAGAGTTTGTATAGCTTCAGATCTTCTGAAGCTTTTCCACTGTTCATACTGAACATGGTGAATGCGAAAGCGTTGCTTGGGTTACCCTTTATACACAGTGCTTCTGATTTGTGTGAAATTGAGTCAGGGTCAGAGCCTGTAAATAGCACACTCAGAAAAACACGTTAGAGTACCACAATTGTTCATATCAAAAGGTTAACTTGTAATCATCAAAACATAGAGTTGTACTACTAGATCAAAACTTGATCTTACAATCTCCCCCTTTTTGATGATGACAAAACTAAGATTTTTGATGAACAATTCTTAAACATTAAACTGAATTCACTCAGAGTTTAGAGATATAGAATAAGACTTATCCTGATGTGAATAGTTTATCTTGCTCATTCTGAATTCAAGTCACTGCTTGATTCTGAGCTTAGCTCCCCCTGAATCTAATACTTGATGAAAACGTTAGTAAAGTCTAGATTCTGAGCTAAATCATATAAGAGTTCAGAGTGAAAAGCTTATGACATAGATGAAAAACGAATAATCAGAGCGCATAAGTGATCAGAGTCATGGACAAGGTATCAGAGTCTTGGGTATCAGAGTCAACTTAGAATCACTTCAGAAGAAGTGAAATGTATTCCTTGTATTTGCCCAGTGACACATCTATGGTCATGAAGGTGGAACTCTTAAAATCTCCGAAAGAAAAATAAGTCACACTAACACATCTTACATCAAAAACTGGGTTTACTCCCCCTTTTTGTCATAAGCAAAAAGCTTGGGGTGTGAAAAACTTAGCTTGAAGTACAAGGTACTTCCCCCTTAGAGAAGGTCTAAGTTGAAAGAAAATGAAGACGATGTAAGAATCAGAGTGAGGCGATAATAAATAGAAGAGTTAATGCAAGGGATGAACGTTTACCACCGGTCAAGTGAGGAAATAGAAGGGTCAGTTACCAAGTACTTAACCTCGAGAAACTGTAAGAGCATTAACTTTCAGAGAGAAAGTGAAGCCTATAAAAACGTTGGAGAGAAAGGTAAGCTTCACACCTCGAATAATATTCAGAAAAAAAAAAATGGCATCATACAGAATGGCATTAGAAGAGCTCAGAAGGAAGGCGTTTGAGGAAGATATGTTCCTCAATATTAGGCATCCCGATGGTACAAAGACCATACAAGAGCTGACGAAGACACTGCTTGAAGAAGATCTTGGTCCAGAGATGGAGAAAGATCTGAAGGAGTTCCTCTGCTTCGTGGAAGAGATTCAGGAGCTTTGCCAGCGGGAGCTGAATCTGCTGGAAGAGAAGGAGACTGTGGAAAAGAGACTTAAGACGACAGAAGATAGTCTAGAAAAAGATGATCTGAGCATCAAACTTGGCAACATAGAGTATGCATTGGATCGTCTGGAGAAGGAAAGAGTGGAGCAGCGCCAAGAATGCAGAAGAATGAGGAAGGATCCTCCATTCTAGATATAGGGAATAATGTATGATGGAAAGAATTATGATGTAAACATAGAATAATTATGAATAAAACAGGTTTTGCAAACATATGTGACACAAACATATATAGATATATGCATATAGAATCACAAATGAACAAATTAAAGTAAGTACATAAGCAGAGTTTAAATAAAACAACGTTAAATAAAAAGGAAAAGGAAGAAAAAGAAGAGATCCTAAAAACTAAGATTTGTCAGTACGGCGCAGAAGTTCCATCATCATGTGCTTCATCTCAATCAGCATGGATTCATGAGTGTCAAGACGTTGTTCCATGATGTCGAGTCTGGATGAGCTTGTCGGAGTAGAGCTGGAAGGAACGTTCTGAGCAGCTTGAGGTTCTGGAATGGAAGCAGAAGCAGCAGGAGTAAACAGAACTGGTGCAAGTCGCTCTGCCTCAGCCTCAGCTTCAAGACGTTCTGCCTCAAGTCTGGCTTGTTCAGCCTGAGCTGCTGCTTGACGGGCAGCTTCTTCTTCTTGTTCTTTCTGTCTCTTGGCTTCTTCAATGGCTTCAAGAAGCTTGGTTCTCTGTTCGAGTTCATGAAGAGCCACCCTCCTAGCAAACCTTTGCTTTGCAGCCTCAATGCTCTGACGTCCCTCTGCATGCAGGAGCTGCAGCATAACGGGAAACTGAGCCACTAGCCAAGTGCTCAACTCGTTCCACTCATCAGCCACATTTTCAGCATTCTCACTGAGGTCAGTCTGACCGTGCACATTGCGGAGCCTCAAGGAGGCTTCATGATTGAAAATATTGATGCACTCAGAGAGAGATGTGGGTTGAAGGTGAGTATAGGGAATGATGGAGAGGTTGGGTGCAGGAGAGGCTGGGTGATTGCTGCTATGAGCTTCAGAGGCACCTTGTAGAGAACCAATGTTAATTATGGGAGCATTGGGTTCAGAGGTTCCACGGTGAGGGTCTGAAGTTTCAACCAGAGGGTGAGGTGATCTAACCGAGGATTGGTTAGATACTGATTGTTCAGGTTCAGGGTCTGGTTGAATTGGCTCTTGTTGGTCAGGGACAGGGTGAGCCTGTTGGACTAAGGGGTCTGCCTCTTGGATAGGATTGGCCAAGATAGGTTCATCTGGGTCAACTAGACGTTCAGGTCTAGGGCCAGGATATTGCCTAGGGCTTGGACAGGTAAGGTAATATTCTTCCAAGGCAGATACCTTCTCTTTCCTAACCTCCATGAATTTTCTAAGTGATTCAGAGGTATTGGAGGGAGGAGAGTCAAAGACATTGATGGGGAAGGATACAGGTGTGAAGGCTGATGAAGAGTCTGTATCCGTAGTTCTGACAGCAGGACGTGCTGATGCTCTGGGAGCAGAGTGATCAGACGTTCTGGGTTGTGGTTCTGTTGGTTTGGGTTCTGGTTGGTTGGGGATGATGGGTTCAGAAGGTAATGGGTCGTATGGAATGGTAAGGAGAGAGGTTGGATCTTCTGACCTAGAGGGTTGGTTCTGAAGCAAATTCCAGAGTGGTGCTTCAGCAGGAGAAGGTTGAAAGAATGAAGATCTTGGGGAATGTGGTGGAGAGGTGGTTTGTGTGGCTGGCTGGGATTCATGAATAGGAGTGAGGGGATTTGAAGAGTGTTGGAGTAAGGCAGAAATTGGGAGTGCATCAAATAAATTCAAATCATCATCAGAGGTAAGTGCAGGCTTACTTGTATGTGCTGATGATCGAGTCACTCTGGCAGGAGGTTCAGTCCTTCTGACCTCTGCAGCAGCTGGTTCCACCCGAGTAGGCTTCACCACAATTCTGACTTTCTTCTGCTTCTTCTTTGGAGGACCATCCTCACTATCATCACCATCATCATCATCAGGCTTGCTCTTCGCCTTCTTGACCAGAGGGACATCAGATTCCTCTGAGGATTCGTCCAGAACCATCTTCCTCTTGGTTTTCTTCTTGGGAGGAGAAGGAAACTCTGGAGCTGGTGGAAGTCTGCTGACGAAATCATCAAGGTCAATCTCGAATCCTTGAGCCCTGAGGTCTTCAACATAGCATCTGATGGCTTCAGGATGGTCTGCTTGAGTCCACAGAGGGTAGTCATTCAGAGGCATTCTTCTTCCTCTGATCTCAGAAGATGTGTCCTCATGAGCAGGAGCAATCTTCTTCTGGACCAAACCCATCTTCTTCAGAGAGTTGGCAGTGAAGACATCGCTAACAATTGTGCTCAAGTCCTCTGTGCAACCAGCATTGATCAAATCTTGCACCAAGTTGCTTTCAATGAGAAAGTCTGAGATCAGCCTCCCAAAAGGGATATATTTGATGGCTGACTTGATGGAGGAGGTGGTGCGAGACTTCCGGATGCATTCCTTCAAATAGGAGAACAGGAAGTAGGGAAGACAGATCTTCTCCTTGTCTTGAATGAAGAACAGCATCGCCTTCTGATTGAAGTTGATGTAGTCTGGAGAACTGCCCTTTGGTCGTTGATTGATGCAGTTGAGCAGGATCTTGTGCCAGACCCTGAGTTTGGGTTGAAGGTCCATCACTTTGTAGCTCGTCTTGCCCGGTTTGAAAGTGGTGTACAGGGCCTTGTTGACGATGTCCTTGGTTCTGGGTTTCAGCTTCGATTCCGTCAGTGAGAACCGATACCCATGAGCAGTTTCTGCACCTAGCAGATTCACGAATGACTTCTCCGTGATGATGATCTTCCTACCCAGTATGTAAGAAACCACCTGAGTGTCATCACAATCAGCGTGCTTCCAGAATTCCTTTACTAGCTTCTCATACACCGGTCCTCGAAGTCGATTGAAGTAGTTTCCCCAACCTTGAGCTTGGACTTCAGGACGAAGATCAAACCCATTTGCAGCCAAGTTGTCGAGGTTGAATCTCCATTCTGCCAGGACTTGGAGTTCCTCAGGAGGAAATACACAGTGAACGGCACAGCCCCGTTCTGCAATAGGAACAATCTCCTCTTGAGCTTGAGCTTGTTCTTGTGCTGGGTTCTCAGAGCCCCGTTGACCCGTTGCCAAACCGACTACCATGTGAGGGAACTGAGGTGCATCTGCAGTAGATCTTCTGGTTTGTCTCACCATTTTGAAGAGGTTGAAGGTTTGAGGTAGAAGATGAAGTTTGAAGGATGAAGAGAGATCGAGAGAGAAATCACGAAGGATGCGGTTTTGAAAAGCAGGGAGTGCGAGAGTGAAAACCGGAAGTGAGAGAGAACGTGTGTGTATAGTGGGTTTTATCAAATAACCGTTGTTGATTCAAAAAGCACTTTAAGATCAACGGTTGAAAATTAAAGATAGACAGTAACAGTAAAATACACAATCACACACAGGAGATAAGCATATCTACACGCAATCACAACAGACTGTCACACGGGCACAAGGAACTATGCATCAGAAATTCTGACGCACGTGTTGTTGTCTCAGCTTCAGAGTCAGTACCAGTGGGCACACACACTCTGATTGAGTTACCTTCTGGACTAGACATCTTCTGATCAAGAAGTATCATAGTCAGAGGTTCTGATCTATCTTCACTCTGGACAAAAGTCCATGTTTAGATTTTTCAGAATAAAATTAAATCTATCTTCAGCTAAGGGCTTTGTAAAGATATCTGCCCATTGATGGTCAGTATCAACAAACTTCAGAAGAAGTACGCCCTTCTGCACATAATCTCTAATGAAGTGATACTTTACCTCAATGTGCTTTGCTCTTGAATGCAAGATAGGATTCTTGCTCAACGAAATTGCAGCAGTGTTATCACAATAGATTGGGATATTGCTCTCAAGGATCTGATAATCCTCCAGCTGATGTTTCATCCAGAGCATCTGAGTGCTGCATATTGCTGCTGAGATATATTCTGCCTCTGCAGTTGATAGTGCAATGGTTGATTGCCTCTTGCTTGCCCATGAGACTAGATTGCTTCCCAGAAATTGACAATTTCCAGAAGTACTTTTTCTCTCTGTTCTATCTCCAGCATAATCAGCATCACAATAACCTGAAAGCTTATACTCTGATGTTTTCTTATACATCAAGCCAAGGTTAGTGGTGCCTTTCAGATACCTTAGGATCCTCTTAACAGCAGTTAAGTGGGTTTCCCTTGGATCTGATTGGAAACGAGCACATAAATGAACACTAAATAATATGTCTGGCCTAGATGCAGTTAAGTATAGAAGTGAACCTATCATGCCACGATAGAGCTTCTGACATACTTTACCACTTATATCTTCTTTTTCCAGAATGCATGTTGGATGCATTGGGGTCTTGGCCACTGTAGATTCCAGCATATTGAACTTCTTCAGAAGTTCCTTAGTGTACTTGCTCTGATGGATATACGTTCCTTCTGGTGTTTGATCAACTTGTATTCCCAGAAAGTACTTTAATTCTCCCATCATACTCATCTCAAATTCAGCCTGCATCATCTCAGAAAATTCTTTGCATAGAGATTGATTAGCAGAACCAAATATAATATCATCAACATAAATTTGCACAATTAAGATATCATCTTTATAAGTCTTGCAAAAGAGAGTTGTATCTACTTTACCCCTTACAAACTCATTCTCCAGAAGGAATGAGCTAAGTCTCTCATACCATGCTCTGGGAGCTTGCTTCAGACCGTAGAGTGATTTCTTCAATTTGAACACATGGTCTGGTTTCTTTTCATCTTCAAAACCTGGGGGTTGATGAACATAGACTTCCTCTGAGATATAACCATTTAGGAAGGCACTCTTTACGTCCATCTGATGTAGAACTATGTTGTGATTTACTGAGAAAGAAATCAATAGTCTGATTGCCTCCAGTCTTGCTACTGGAGCAAATGTTTCAGTGTAGTCTATTCCTTCCTGCTGGCTGTAGCCTTGAGCAACTAGCCTTGCCTTGTTTCTGACTACATCTCCTTTCTCATTTAGCTTGTTTCTGAATACCCATTTCGTTCCAATAACATGGACATTCTCAGGCTTCTTCACTAAGCTCCAAACATCGTTCTTGGAGAATTGATTCAATTCTTCTTCCATGGCCAGAATCCAATCCTTGTCCTGAAGAGCTTCATCTATGGACTTGGGTTCAATTAAGGACACCAATCCTTTCAGACTCAGCAAGGTCTCTTCAGAGGGTCTGAAGGCGGATCTGGTTCTGACTGGTTCATCTTTGTTGCCCAGAATCAATTCCTTAGGATGAGCTGCAGTGATTCTGCTCTTCTTCAGAGTTTGTGAGTTAGAGGGACCAGCTTCTTCCTCTGGTTCATCTTCCTCTGGCTCAACTTCCTCTGGAGCTTTGCCTTTGTCAGAAACATTAATGCTTAAATCTGCAAACTTTTCAACTAGCTTTGACTGGTCAGAGTCAAGCTTATCATCAAATCTAACATGAATAGATTCTTCAATAGTCTTAGCATCAGTATTATAAAATCTAAAACCTTTAGATCTATCAGAATAACCAAGTAATAGACACTTAGAAGATTTAGCATCAAATTTATGCAATCTATCCTTAGTATTGAGAACATAACAGACACAGCCAAAAGGATGAAAATAAGAAATGTTGGGTTTTATGTTCTTCCACAATTCATAAGGAGTCTTATTCAGAATTGGTCTCACAGAGATTCTGTTCTGAATGTAACATGCTGTATTTACTGCCTCTGCCCAAAAGTGCTTTGCCATGCCAGTTTCTTGGAGCATGGTTCTAGCCATCTCCTGAAGAGTTCTGTTCTTCCTCTCAACAACACCATTTTGTTGAGGAGTTCTGGGACAAGAGAAATCATGTGTAATTCCATAGGAATCAAACAGACTCTCAAACTTGTCATTCTCAAACTCTCCACCATGGTCACTTCTGACACGCACAATTCTACAAGCCTTCTCGTTTTGCACTTGAGCAATGAAGGTAGAGAACACAGCATGAGACTCATCCTTGCGGGTTAGAAACTTTACCCATGTCCAGCGGCTATAGTCATCAACGATAACCATCCCATATCTCTTGCCACCTATAGACTCAGTTTTCACTGGTCCAAACAGGTCGATATGCAGAAGTTCTAACGGCCTTGAGGTTGAGACAACATTCTTTGCCTTGAAAGGGACTTTTGTGAATTTGCCTTTCTGACATGCTTCACAAAGAGCGTCTGAAGCGAACTTCAGATTGGGTAAGCCCCTGACAAGGTTTAGCTTGCTCAGCTGAGAAATCTTTCTCATACTGGCATGCCCTAACCGTCTATGCCATACCCACTGCTCTTCATTAACAGACAGAAGGCACTTCACATTCTGAGCCTCCAACTCAGATAATCTGATCTTATAAATGTTGTTCTTCCTCTTGCTGTTAAACAGAACAGAGCCATCGATCTGACTTACAGCCCGGCAGGACTTTTGATTGAATATAACATCATAACCCTTGTCAGCTAATTGACTTATAGACAATAAGTTATATGTTAAGCCGTCTACCAATAAAACATTATCAATGCATGGACTACTATCTACACAAATAGTACCAGTACCAATAATTTTACCCTTTTCATTTCCTCCAAAGCCAACTTCGCCTCCAGGCTTAAGTTTCAGCTCTCGGAACATACGCTTTTCTCCCGTCATGTGACGCGAGCATCCACTGTCCAGATACCATGATTGGTGTTTCAGTGGAGCTATCAAGGATATCTGCAACATAGATAATCTTGTCCTTAGGTACCCACTTTCTGGGTCCTCTTTTGTTAGTTACCCCAAAGGTTCTGATCACCTTGGGTGTCTCAACATGATATTTTAAAGGAATATTTGCATGATATTTAGTCATAGAGAAAGATCCCTTTTTAAGAGGGTTTTTAGCAACTTCAGCAGGTACAGGATCAGGCAATATGGTACCAGAGGGAACAAAGCATTCATACAAGGATTTAGCTTTAGACACAGAAGGCTCATTTCTAATTGGTTTAGAATAGCCAATGCCATGCATTCCATTTCTGCTTACACCATAGATCATTGAAGCCATTAAGCTTCTATCTACGCTTTTAGCCAGGAATCTTTGAAAAGATTTTTCATACTTAGATTCATGCTTACTATCAGAGGCATCGCAGGCAATAACTTCTTCTAACTTTGCAATTTGATTCTTAAGCACAGAGTTAGAATTAACTAAAGCATGGTTATCATTTTTCAAATCAGATATGATTTTCTCATGTTCAGAAGGAGTTTTAGAAACAGCAGATAAGTTCTTTTTCAGCTTCTTATGCTTAGACAACAAGGAGTTATACTTATCCATGATATCAGACAAAGCATGTTTCAGTTCAGAGGTAGAGAAGGAAGCAAATACCTCATTTTCATCGTCAGAGTCTGGATCTCCTTCTGATTCTGAGTCAGAGTCAACATCTTCCTTTGACTCTGTTCCTTTGTCTTTGACAATAGCCATGAGTCCTTGGACTTCACCATCAGAGTCAACATCCTCTGACTCTGATTCATCGAATGTCACCATCAGACTCTTCTTGGTCTTGAAGTGCTTCTTTGGCTTCTTGTCCTTCTTCAATTTTGGACAGTCACTTTTGTAGTGCCCTGATTCTTTGCACTCAAAGCAAGTGACTTCCTTGATTGATGACTTCTTCTGACCTGAGGATTCAGACTTTCCTCTTGCCTTTCCAGAGCCTTTGAACTTGCTCTGCCTGTGCTTCCAGATGCGGTTGAGTCTCTTGGAGATCAGAGTCAGCTCATCTTCATCAGAATCTTCTGATGCTTCTTCAGATTCTTCTTCTTCAGCTTGAAGAGCCTTTGACTTCTCAACCTTAGCCTTTTCAGATTTGGATTTCAAGGCTATGGACTTTTTCCTCAGATCTTGCATCTCTGAGCGCTTCAGCTCATGGCATTTCAAAATGCCGATGAGTTCTTCTAAACTCATATTTTCAACATCTCTCGTGAGCTCTATTGAAGTCACCAAAGGCATCCAACTTTCAGGAAGACACCTGATGACCCTTATGACGTGATCTTTTGTTGTGTAGCTCTTGTTGAGAGGACGTATGCCAGCTACAAGCAGTTGAAATCTGGAGAACATTTCTTCAATGGACTCATTTGGCTCCATGATGAAGGATTCATACTTTTGGATCAAAGACAATGCCTTTGATTCTTTGACTTTCTTGTTTCCTTCATGAGACATCTTCAGAGAATCAAAAATGCCTTTAGCAAACTCACGATCTGTAATCTTCTGGTACTCCTCATAGGAGATAGCACTTAGAAGAATTGCTCTTGCTTTATGATGTTGTGAGTACAGCTTCTTTTGATCTGCAGACATCTCTGACCTTGGGATCTTTTTGCCATCTGCATCAACTGGACGCTCATAACCATCCACAATAATATCCCAGAGATCTGCATCGAAACCCAGAAAGAAACTTTCCAGTCTATCTTTCCAATATTCGAACCTTTGACCATCGAACATAGGAGGCTTTGCGTTGTAACCATCTCTTTGAGTTTCACTGGTGGTGGCAGCCATTGTTTTTCACACCGGCCCGGATCACTGAACACTGTTAGGTGTGGTAATCAGAACTTGCGCTCTGATACCAATTGAAGGTATGAAAAACGGTAGAAAGGGGGGTTTGAATAACGTTTTCAGTACAAAACTACCACCTTAAAGATTTTAACAAATCTTTTCGAGAACTAAGTGCAAAAGATAGAGATAGAAAAGCACACAAGGATTTTATCCTGGTTCACTTGATAAATCACTCAAGCTACTCCAGTCCACCCGTTAAGGTGATTTCTTCCTTCTTAGAATGAAGGCAATCCACTAATCAGGTAAGAGTTACAACTGCACTTGAAACCTACAAGTGACTAACAATTACACTGACTTAGCTCACACTAAGATTCACTCTCTTAGTCTTCTCTAGGATCCGATCAACCTTGATCTCCTAAAGGAAAATCAAACAACTGTTTGAGGTTGGTGTTTACAAGGGTTTGCTTCTGAATAAGCTGAGTGTAAACTAAAATAAATTACAAGATGAAAGAAAGCTTAGAATATATCTTGCGCGTGTGTATTGCTTCTTGTATATTTTTTTTTTCTTCTAGCCGCTTCTTTCAATCTTCAGCCTCTATATATACTCCAAGGATTAGGGTTGAGCGTTGCATGGGAAATGCTACCGTTGGAGGGCAGTTCTGGAAAATCCAGCTTCTGCTGTGGCTGAGAACGTTAGGTAGGTCGTCAGGAAGGTACACTTGCTTTTGTACTTGGATAGCGACTTGACCTTTTAACCTAGGAGACTTCTGATCAGAGGAATGCTTCGTATTGGAACTTGTGAAGCCGGTTGATCAGAGTCAGAGGGATAGCACAGATCCTCTGACCATTGTATCTTCTGATTCTGAACTCAGAGGGAAGAACATGGCCTTCAGAGTTTCTTGCTTCTGGACTTCAGAGTTTCCACTATTCAGCTTCTGGATCTTCAGAGTCTTCTACACCATCAGAACATCTGAACCTTCAGTGTTTCTTGGTTGTCAGAACTTCTGGATCATCAGAGCTTCTAGCGACTGAGTCCTCATCAGAGTTTGTATAGCTTCAGATCTTCTGAAGCTTTTCCACTGTTCATACTGAACATGGTGAATGCGAAAGCGTTGCTTGGGTTACCCTTTATACACAGTGCTTCTGATTTGTGTGAAATTGAGTCAGGGTCAGAGCCTGTAAATAGCACACTCAGAAAAACACGTTAGAGTACCACAATTGTTCATATCAAAAGGTTAACTTGTAATCATCAAAACATAGAGTTGTACTACTAGATCAAAACTTGATCTTACAATTGGAATGGCACTCGTGTGCAATGTGTCTCGTGTGATGTCCAAAACGATGGCAAGGTTGGGAAGAGAAGGAGGGAGCACCATCAGGAATGGAAATTGAGGAGCCGGAGGACATCTTTTAATTTCTTAGCATCATTGACTATGTTTTTCACCAAGACTGACACACTCGTCGACACTTAAGGTAGTCGCTCACGATTAACTTTCGCAGAATCAGTTCTAACAATTCTGGTTGCAGTGCTGACCAACTGCTTTTGTCTCGTCTTGAAGCCATGCCTCTCACACTCTAGCCAAATCAGAGATGACTATTGTGAAGAACACAAAATAGATTGACCTCTCATTCTGAAATAGGTCAAAAAGTTCATACCGGGCTTATGCCCTAGTCTTCATAAGGCTCAGATGGATAATTAATCTTCACACCTCATTTTTGAGGTGTGGAGAGGTGGAAGAAGAAAGATAGGAAGAAATGAAAGAGAAAATAAAAAAGTGATAGGTTATTTTAATTAAAAAAGAAGAGAGAAATATATAGAAAATGAAGATGGAAAAAAGATGAAAGTGTGTATGTATCATAACTCGGCTCAGACCTATATCTGAGAAAGCCCCTAAATGATTTTCCCCCTGTCTTACATAAGAATAGGGGAATTTTTTTGGTACTATCTCAAATGAGACAATTTCAAAACAGTCTCAAATTCAACGAATAAAGGTATGACACATGTTAATTCTATTTTTTATTTTTTAAAACGTTGGTGTTAAGAGATTGAATGACCGTAAAAAAATAAAAAATAAAAATTGAATTAACACGTGTCGTGAATTTATTGATTACATTTGGGACATGAACTTTGAATAGTAAATCAATTCACTTTGTTTTCTGGACCTTTTCATATCGGTCATGCATTATCTTGCTTTTTTTCCTCTCACCATTGACCATTAGTCTCTGTTGCAAGTGACGAAAACACTTCCATACAATGTTATATCTTCCTCCCTTTGTTTTTCAAGATTTCTTAGTAGCTGCATCAACTTTCATATATACAAAGTAAGGAAATCTATGGTGAAGCTGAAATGCTCAAAGAAATGAAAGAATATAGTAAGGGAAAAGTAGTGGCGAGAAAGAATACCTGCATGTCAAGGATTTCCATAATCCTTCCCACGTTGTAGCAAAGACTTGAGCAGCAAAGCTACTTGTAATAAGGTAAACCAGTTATTATGATTAGCTTCTCCAAAATGAGCAAACTGATTTTTAAATTGTTAATTCTTAGGTAATGAATCACTACAGAAAAAGTGTTAGTTAGTGGGGGTTATTTAGCGGGGGTTTCAAAAAACCCCCGCAGATTACGTTAATTTCCCGCAATAATTTCCCCCCTTCCCAATTTTCACGACTCACTCTCATCTCGTGACTCATTCTCTTTGAACTCTCATCGCTCTCTCTCTCTCTCTCTCTCTCTCTGGAACCATGATGTTGATCACTTTCATCTCTTCTGTTTCTCGATTCCATTTTCGAATCCACTCGCGGTTTGAACCCTAGATCCACTCTCGATTTCGCTCTCGATTTCTCCTGATTTCTCTCTCGATTTCAACCCTAGATCTACTCTCAATTCCAACGTTATGGAAGCTCTTGTTTGTATCTCCTGTTTCCACTCTCGATTTCTCCTGATTCCCCTCTCGAACTCAGCTCCACTTGCAGGTAAGAACTCTGCTTCAAAATTAACTGGTATGGTTCAACTTACACGATCGTTGATTTCATTTGGAATGGTTCGATTAACCAGTTTTCATGTTCGACCTTATGGTCCCTTAGATCGTTGATTTCATGTTCTGATTTATGCTGAATTTATGATGTTTCAATTAACCAGTTTTCATGTTCGACCTTATGGTTCAACTTACACGATCGTTGATTTCATGTTCTGATTAACTGGTATGCAGAATTTATGATGTTTAGTATTAACTACTTATTTGTCAGTCTCCTTAGTCTCTAGGCTTAGCTCTTACAAATGTTGCTGAGATCAATGACATTTCAAGAAAGAAAATAAAATAGGAACAGAAACATCAGTCAGTGTTTTTCAAAAAAAAAGAAACAGTTCGTGGCGGTTTGAAACACCCGCTAAAAAACCGCCGCTAAATAATTCCATGTCTGAGGGGTTGTTTAAAACCGCCGCGGTATGCGCGTGGCGAGTCTATCAGGAGGGGTTTTCAAAACCAGGCTAAATGACTCGCGGGGGTCGAAAACGGCCGCTAAATGTGAAAAAAAACCCCCGCTAAACAGCGAATTTTTTGTAGTGAATTTTTAACTTTTGTTCTGTTGTTTGTCTTTTATTTTATTTTTTTGGATAGTATAGAAGTAGCTTGATTTTGTGGAATTAATAGGCTAGGGTTCCAAGCATTTATGGATTAGGTTCTGAATCTTAAAGCCTTCCTTTGGCATCACTCCTCAAATCACTCATAGTACATTTAAGGATATATTTAAATTAAGTATCTCAAAGACATTGGTCAAGAAGTTAACAAATTAAAAGTCTTTGCTGAGAAGTTTATCTATAAGTGACATAGATTATGCACTTTCAATTAATAAAAGCTTTTCATTTCTTGATTCCTTAAAATTAGTTGGTATTTGCCTTGAATTAAGACTGAAAACGCCTAATAATATGGTAGAGACTAGAGACATAGCTGTAATCGTTGAATTGTTACAGCTTGTAATTCATGTCTAGAACTCAAGTATAAGTTGCAGATACAGTATGTGTTTGACCAATTAAGAAACTGTTAACAATTAATTGATGTCGTGTGGAAGTATGGACGTATGGTTGGTTAGCAACACTAGGAGATTTCTTACCAGAAAGAAACTAAAAGAGTCTGCATCCTTGTCTATAGACTTTGTCTTAATTTCAAAACTAAGCATATTAATTTGTACTTAGCTAGACAGAGGAGAAATTAAAAAATAAAAATCCCCCTTTTCCTGGCTTGTTTCGTTGTTGTAAACTATGATCATGGTTCCAATATATTGACAAGGAATTAATAGTGCTGTTTTCTTTAGCTTTTTTATTTTGTTGCAGCAAGGAAATGATAATTAATTTCATCCTTTTATGAGGAATGAGATATAAGGATGACATTGAGGAATGAGATATAAGGATGAAATTAAGTTCATACTTTTAAGTTTCTATATGTGATGTGACTACTAGTTAAGTTGCTATATGCTATATATATATATATATAGAAATTAACAGCATGGCTTTGCCATTAGTTTGATCAGACCAATCTTGATCTGAGCCATAACTAAGCTTATCAGACCATCATATGCGGCAAACCAAAGATAATTAAAGCTTCATCAAAACAAAAGTTGCATCTAAACAAAAACCTATACCAAATCAAATCAAGATACCTAAACCAGGCACAAGCAGTTTAACAAAATCTAGACACCAGAACTAGATCTGTGAAAAAGCATCACACCAAACAAAAAACACAATATATCTCGTACAATCCAATGGTGATCATTTGATAATGTCTATATCACTGTATTGCATGAACTTGAGCTTTAAATAAGGCTTACATACATACATTGGAAGTAAGTTTCACTCTTGCTTTACTACCAAAGGACTAGGCATGAACCACAAACCGTATAAGAAGTCTTGTAAAGAGGGATGGAAAGTTAAAGGTTTAACGCTCTTATCCTTCAAAGAGAAGACCCCACGATCAGGTATGAGCGTGTTCGTGTTTAAAAGAGAGAAGAAAACACAATTGCCTCCGCTCAACTTTCCTCGAAGGTTAATTTTCTTAGCAGAGATAACTTGAATTCGAAAATCATCTATTAACAAAACACGATCACCCAAATCTTCAATTTCTATCCATCTAGGGCCACATATGTCAAGTTTAAAGATGCGAAATCCTTTTGTCAACTCGCATTGAATATTACCCAAAACATGTTCGATAAGATAAATAACTAAGAATAGCTCATCCCCATCTCTTGTGATACCTACCTCACTTTCATTAGTACAGCAGGAAACCCCATCCTTGAGCTCAACGTGAAATTCCTTTGGAATTGCATTTGGATTGAGCATAACCAACCTTTCAGATGTAATGATATTGGAATCTCTGAGATTAAAAACAGTCACACTCACAGAATCATCTAATTCACGCGATGTTACATATAATTTCCAATCAAGAATCACAAACTGATGAAAATAAGTTGGTCCATATTCATCTTTTGTAATTAGAGTCCATGACTTGTCAGCGACCTTGCAAAATGCTAACTGCTGCATCATGTAAGGAAGGATGGTAGCACACGCCACCACAAAAAAGTCTGAGGAATTTGGTGCATAAGAGACCACGAGTTTAATATAAACTGTAGTATCCACACTGCGGCGATACAGTGGCACATGCAAATGTGGAAGCTCAAACTCTTCACCAGAAACTGGATTGAAAAACATAACCAAACCATAACCTCTGTCATAATAGAATTTTTGGAACACCATCCATCCTTCAACCGAATATACCCCATCAACGTTACCTTTCCAAGTTCGGGGTGCTGCAATATTGGTATAAGAAGTGTCTTCTTGTGTGATGTCTGAAAGAGTGCCGGACTGAAGAGACTCAGGAAGCAACATGAGGAATGGGAGTTGAGGAGCAGGGGAACATATTGTTCCCTTGGTTGCGACAGCTTCATCAACTATGTGTCGCCAAGACCGACATACTCGTCGACACTTGAGGTAATCAAACAATGTTAACTTTCGTAGAATCTGTTCTAACAGTTCCTGTTGGATATTATTAGAAATAGAAGTTAATTCATGGATAGCTATGTGATATAATTGAGAGTCTTGAGTTTATAGTTAGGTCCCTCAGTATGTTAGTAATATGACTTGTGACCCTCCATGTAATCAGTATTAATAATCACTCTTTCAGAGTGTTGAATACAATGCAATAATCATTCTCTCTCATTTTAGCTTTTTGTTAATTTCTGTTTAGTGTCTTCTCTCTTTCTTCTGGATCGTGAGTGATTAATGCTAACCCTAGCATTAACTCTGAGTTTGACTGAGACACATTGAATGTGTGCTGGAATCTTTGATCGATTCTCCAACAGTGGTATCAGAGCTCGGTGACATCCGGTGACCTCAAACAACACGCGAAGGCGGCGAGTTGCGGCGGCGAGCTGCGACGGCGAGCTGCGGCGGCGTCCAAGAAGCAACGACGACGGAGATTCTGAATACGGTGAAGGTGGACGTGTCTTTCAAAGTCATGGCGGGTGCGAATGGAAACTTTCCGGCGTCACTGCCAGTTCTTGACGGAAAGGCCGACTGGGATCGTTGGCATACCCAGATGGAGGTGATCTTCGGTTTTCAAGAGGTTCTTGAATACGTAACTTCTGGGTACAATCCATTACCGGCGAATCCGACGGCTGAGCAAACCGAAGCTCACCGTGAGGCGAAGAAGAAGGATCTGAGAGCTTTGTTCATCATTCACCAGTGTGTGAATCCGGCCAATTTCGAGAAGATTGCGGCGGCCAAGACCTCAAAGGAAGCTTGGGATATCTTGAACAAGAGCTATGATGGTGTAGCCAAGTTGAAGAAGGTGAAGTTGCAGACTCTTAGGAGGCAGTATGAAGCATTGCGCATGGAGAAAGCAGAAACGATTTCGAAGTTTTTCACACGTCTTCAGACTCTCACGAATCAGATGAAGACGAATGGCGAAGCAATTACTGATCTGATTCTTGTTGAGAAGGTACTTCGATCGCTGACATCGAAGTTTGATCACATTGTGACCACAATTGAAGAATCTAAGGATCTTGAAGCCATGAAGATCGATGAACTGCAGGGGTCACTTGAGGCTCATGAAATGCGCTTGAACCTGATGGATAATGAGAGAGATACTGAGCAAGCTTTGTATGCTCGTGGAAATTCCAACAAGAAGAATTGGAATGACAAAGGCAAATCTTTCAAGGGAAAAACTTGGAAAGGAAAAGATTCAGGACACTCATCAAGCCATGAGGAAGATACTGATTCAAAAAGGAAGTGGGATTCTAAGGGTAAAGGACAGGACAAGGAGAAGGCCAAGAAGGGAAAAAACAAGAAGAAAGACGTTCAGTGTTATGCTTGTAAAAAGCTTGGTCACTATTCCTATGAGTGCAAGAGCAAAAAGAAAGGAAGCAAGCCAAGTGGAGATGATCAGGCTTATTCTGCTCAAGATGATGAGTCAGATTCTGAGCAGGTATTGTTCGTTCTCCCAGCTGATGTTGATGAAACTTGTCCTGCTAAAATTGCTAGTATTCCCAGTGTTGAAGTGATTAATTCAGTTGTTAGTACTCATAAAGATGATGTTAGTACCTGGTACCTAGATTCTGGTTGTTCCTCTCATATGACTGGTCACAAGGATTGGTTTGCTGACCTTGATGAGAGTAGAATTAGCAGTGTGAAGTTTGCTGATAATAGCATGATCACATCTGCTGGAAAGGGTAGAGTTTTGATCAGGAAGAAGAATGGCAAGCAGGCTGTGATTCCTGATGTATTGTTTGTTCCTAGTGTAAAGCATAATCTCATAAGTCTAGGACAGCTTATAGAAAAAGGTTATTCTATGAATACAAAAGGGAAAAAGCTATTGATTTTTGGTCCAAAGAAGAAGTTAATTCTTCAATCAGTACTCTCTTCCAACAAGACTTTTAGAGTTGATCTGGATACTAATGTTTCTCAGTGCTTGTCAGTCAAGGATATGAGTCCAGATTGGTTATGGCACGTAAGATTTGGACACTTACATTTCAAAGGGCTTTATCAGCTACATCATGATAGTATGGTTAGTGGTCTTCCACTGATTAAGGCTTTTGGTCAGCTATGTGAAGAATGTGTGTTGAGTAAACAACCAAGGAATTCTTTTGCTGAAAGTAAGCCAGTGATTTCCAAGGGTAGGTTGGATGTTATCTACTAAGATGTGTGTGGTCCTTATGAGGTTCCATCTTCAGGAGGAAACAAGTACTTTGTATCATTTATTGATGACCATACTAGGAAGATGTGGACTTACTTGTTGACCAGGAAATCAGAGGTTTATGATGTGTTTAGAAAGTTCAAGGCTCTAGTTGAAAAGCAAAGTGGTGAATTCATCAAGATATTAAGAACAGATGGTGGTGGAGAGTATGTGTCTGGAGCTATGAAGGTTTTTTGTGAAGAAGCTGGAATCTACCATGAAGTGATAGCCCCTTATACTCCTCAGCACAATGGTGTGGCTGAGAGGAGAAATAGGACAATTAATAACATGGTAAGGAGTATGTTGAAGAGCAAGAAACTTCCTACTCAGCTGTGGGGAGAAGCTGTTTCAGCTGCTACTTATATACTTAATAGATGTCCTACTAAGAAATTGAAGGCTTTAACTCCTGAGGAAGCTTGGACTGGTCTCAAGCCAGATGTGAAGCACTTGAGGATTTTTGGATCAGTGTGCTATAGACATGTTCCAGATCAGAAGAGAAAGAAGCTGGATGATAAAGGGGAGAAGTTGTTGTTAGTAGGTTTTCACTCTACTGGAGCTTATAGACTGTGGAATCCAATCACTAATGCTATAGTGATAAGTAGAGATGTGTTTGTAGATGAAAATTCTTTATGGAGTTGGGATAATGATAAAACAGAATCTTCACATTTAAGAACTAAGTTTGTGTTCTCTGAATTTGAAGGTGGTTTACCAGTTGTCTTGAATGACACTAGTGAGAGTGTTTTTCCTGTTTCTGAGCAAGTAAATGAGATTCTGCCTAGTGGGAATGTGACTAGAAGTCAGAGGACAAGACAGTTACCTTCCAGGTTGAATGATTACATTTTGTTTCCTGACAATACAGTGACACAAGAGGGTGATCTTGTGCACTTGGCATTTCATTCTGATGTTGAGCCAGTGAGCATAGAAGAAGCACTGAAACATGATAATTGGATTGGTGCTATGAAGGAAGAACTCAAGTCCATTGAGAAGAATGAGACTTGGAGTTTAGTTGAATTACCTCAGGGTAAGAAACCAATCTCAGTAAAATGGGTCTATAAGACTAAGATGAAGCCTGATGGTACAATTGCTAAGTATAAGGCCAGATTAGTTGCTAGAGGGTTTCAACAGAAAGAAGGGTTGGACTATACTGAAGTGTTTGCTCCAGTGGCTAGGATGGAGACTGTGAGGTTGATTGTGGGAGCAGCAAGCTTAAAGGACTGGAAACTTCACCAGTTAGATGTGAAGTCAGCTTTTCTTAATGGACCTCTTGATGAGGAGGTCTATGTCAATCAACCTTCTGGATTTGAGATTGGAGGAAGTGAGCATAAGGTGTATAGGCTTCATAAGGCTTTGTATGGCCTGAAGCAGGCCCCTCGGGCATGGAATAAGAGAATTGATTCATTCCTACATGAGCTTGGCTTTCACAAATGTACTTCTGAACATGGTGTGTATGTGAACAAGACTAGAAAGACAGGAATGATCATTGTGTGCTTATATGTTGATGATCTTTTAGTAACTGGTAGTGATGAAGCTGAGATTAAAAGATTTAAAGAGAGAATGCAGTTGGAGTTTGAAATGAGTGATATGGGGGATTTGTCATATTTTCTGGGAATAGAGTTTCTCAGGACTGAGAAGGGAGTGTTCATGAGCCAAAGAAAGTATGCTAGTGATATCTTGAAGAGGTTTCACTTGGCTGATTGTAATGCAGTAACAACTCCAGTTGAATGTGGAGTGATTTTGACTAAATCAGATCCTGGAAAATCAGTGGATGCCACATTGTTTAAGCAGATGGTGGGTTCCTTGAGATATCTTTGTTGTAGCAGGCCTGAGATAAGCTATGGAGTAGGTCTGGTCAGTAAATTCATGGAGGCTCCTAAAGAGTCACACTTTTTAGCAGCTAAAAGGATACTGAGGTATATAAAAGGAACCCTGGATCATGGTATTTTGTTTCCTAAGAAAGCTTACAATGTGAGAAATGCAGTAACTGGTTATGTTGATTCTGATTGGAGTGGTGATAAGGATGATAGGAAGAGTACTACTGGCTATGTATTCTTATGTGGAGATGCACCAATTAGTTGGTGTTCCAAGAAGCAGCCTATTGTAGCTCTGTCTTCCTGTGAAGCAGAATATGTAGCTGCTTCCTTCAGTGCTTGTCAGGCTGCATGGTTGAACATGTTAATGGAAGAGATTGGATTGAAAGGTTCAAGAGTTATGCAGCTGATGATTGACAACAAGTCAGCCATTGATTTGGCTAAGCATCCTGTGGCTCATGGTCGTAGTAAACATATAGAAACTCGGTTTCACTTCTTGAGAGATGAGGTGACTAAAGGGAAACTTGAGCTGGTTCATTGCCCTACTGAAGAACAGCTTGCAGATCTTTTCACTAAACCATTAAGAGCTGAAAGGTTTAGTGTGCTATGCAAGAAGCTGAGTATTGTGTCAATAGCTACCATTCTGAATTAGGAGGGAGTATTAGAAATAGAAGTTAATTCATGGATAGCTATGTGATATAATTGAGAGTCTTGAGTTTATAGTTAGGTCCCTCAGTATGTTAGTAATATGACTTGTGACCCTCCATGTAATCAGTATTAATAATCACTCTTTCAGAGTGTTGAATACAATGCAATAATCATTCTCTCTCATTTTAGCTTTTTGTTAATTTCTGTTTAGTGTCTTCTCTCTTTCTTCTGGATCGTGAGTGATTAATGCTAACCCTAGCATTAACTCTGAGTTTGACTGAGACACATTGAATGTGTGCTGGAATCTTTGATCGATTCTCCAACAGATATCTGACCAACCACAGTTTCTCTCTTCTCCTTGCACCATTGAATTCAATAGCAGCAGATCAGACCACGATTCAACTCTTGATGGAGATCAAACAAAACCAAAAACTTGCATAACCCTTATTGCTTTGCTGCGGACTGCGGCAATTTGAAACTTGCTCGACTGAGGAATAAAAACTTAACTTTTTTGGTTGATAGTAACAAATAAAAGTTCTTTAAAAAACAAGTAACAAATCTATCACGCTATCACTTTTTTGAATAGCACTCTATCACTTTATCCGTATTTGATTTTGATAGAAAAGGGATAAGTGGACTATATACCGTTTGTAATCACTTATTTTTAAAAGTTAATTACACATGCATATTTTTGGTATATCTAATAGAGTTTAATTTCTATAATTTTTCAATGTATCAAAAAAAGAGTTTAATTTCTATGCATGGACAGGGTAAAGTTTTTTTACACCGTCAACCAATTAGATTTCAAGAATGTGATAAAATCTTTCTTTTTATTTAATTTCATTAATTGACGTGACACATTCTTGAAATTTAATTGGTTGACGGTGTAAAAAAACTTTACATCGTCAGTGCATCATCCTTTTTCTCTATCTAATACACTTTCTTCTTCTATTTCAATATAAGTGTCTCTATTTTGATCATTTGTTTATTTATTTGTCACGGAGCATTAATTGTAGTTTAGTAATTGTACCCTTAATTTACGTTCAAAAAAAATGGTACCCTTAATTTATTGGTAGTAGGAAAATTGAAAAGTCATAATTAATAAAAGAGATAAGACAGTTCAAAAAATAAAAGATAAAAGGTATAATAGAAGTTAGGTAGTAATTTTAATAAAACAATAACATTAATTTTTTTCCATATTGTGCAACTAGCATTTTCGTCTACTAGAAAAAAGACTTTTCACATCAGGGTTTTTACATCGGTTAATCAATTACCTGATGTAAAAAATGACGCGGTGGCAATATTGAAATTATGGTGAACTTTTATGATAGTTTTCACATCAGTTAGGAATATGTCTGATGTGAAAAGTAATTAGGAAACACTTTTTACAACGGTTGTTAGAATAAGCGATGTGAAAGCTAAATGCGGTGGCATTTTTGAAATTTTAATGAAGTACTTTTTACATCGGTTATAATATAAGCGATGTAAAAAGCCCATCTTTTCTTTAGTTTTCACATCGGTTATATTATAACCGATGTGAAAAGTCTCAGTTTTTTGAGTTTTCACATCGGTTTTGTTATAACCGTTGTGAAAGATCACTCTTTTTTTAATTTTTACACAGGATACAAAGATCAGTATTCGTTCAAAGTGCTTTCTTCCTCTTTCACCGTTGAAAACCTAAGTCGCTGATGAGCAATATTTTACCCATTTTATATAGCCTTAATTTGTCATTATTAATGATTATTCGTAATTAATTGACCTTGCTTGACAGAGATTTCTATTATTTGGTCTAATTACGTTTATTCTTATTTTCAGGTTTTATTTGACATCAAGGGCATTTTGGAGATTTGCGGAATGAAGATTTGATTGTGCTGGAGTGAAGATTGTATTTTAGGAAATATTAGGATTTAATTTCGGAATAAATTAAGTTTGATATCTTTCAGATTCAAAATCTTTCAGATTCAAACTTATTTAGGTTGTTATTTTAAAACTCTATCTTTAGGATTTATTAGGATTTACTGTTATCTTTTAGGATTTGATTAGGATTTGTGATCTCAACTCCTATTTAAGGATTTGTGCTGAGAGAAACAATGACCTTTTGCCTTCTACATTATTATTATATGCAATTTCGAATTTCAGTAATTATTAGAGTTCTGCTAGGGTTTATGCTTTTAATCCCTATTCTCTTCTCCAATATAATTGTTGAATTCGCCCGATCCATGGAAGGATAATTCCTTTCGAACGAATTCCTTTGCAAAGTATATCGCGCTCTTGAGGTATAGTGCTTAATAGACTTCGCATGATTAGTTTTCTTCATCTCTACTTCTGGCTTAGGTTTGCTTAATTCCTTAGGTTCACGAATTAGAAGATGATGTATGTTCGCTTAGTTCATATTAGGGCGTAAAGGATTCTTAATCGCTTAGTTTAGGAATCTGTGAATTAGTTATCGCTTAGTTAATTAATTCTCACGAACTAGGAAACTAATAACAAGAATTGATCTTTAGATACCCGTGATTGAGCAGCGATATACTGAACAAAGGGATTCGTCCGTCTTTAATTGATCATATTAATCTCTGTTTACTTTCTGCTAATCTTTTGAACTGAATCACAAACCCCCCCCCCCCAGTGTGTGTGCGTTCTTAATACTGAGTCTTTGTTGAAACGATAATCCTTGGGAAACGACCTAGGAGTCACTTCCTAGTTACTGCAGTTTTCTAAATTAATTATTTGTATCGGGTACGGCCTCGATCAAATTTGGCGCCGTTGCCGGGGATTATCGTCCTTGCCAAAGGTTCAATAGAGTTAGTATTAATATTAGTAGTAGTAGTAGTATTAGTTAGTAGTAGTATTAACAAGTTCGATCTCTGACGCAGGTACTGGATTTGTTGCTGAAGGTAAGGAATAGTGATTTTTGAAGGATAATTAGGCTGTAACTTCAAACGGCCGTATCTTTTGCTCCAGAACTCGAAATTCAACATATTATATATGTTTTTGGGGTAGAAAAAAAATTCCAATCCATCTGTGACCGCTACGCCGTGAGATCGATTCTTAAAAACGCAAAAAAAGGCCTTCCGCCAAAAGTTTTTTTTAGGGTTTTGAAAAAAAAAATTTACTTTCATTCTTATTCTATTTGGGATACTTAGTGTTGCATGACTAGGGCAAATTCTGGGTTTGTGCATCCATTAATTTCTGAAATAGATAGAGAGTTTCATAGGTTAATTAGAGCACGTAGAGCTTTTGTAATTGATCCTCATTCAAGTGATTCTGATTCTGACCTTGATTTTGATTCTGAATTTGTTGCAGTTTTTGATAACATGGCTGAGGAAGGACCGCGAGAAAGAACATTAAGGGAGCTGGCTGCACCTGATTTCACCTACGAAAGCTTGTGTATCCAGAATCCTGAGGATGTACCATGTGTACTCAAAACTGGACTAATCCATTTATTGCCTAAGTTTGGTGGTCTTGCAGGTGAAGATCCTCATATGCATATCAAGAAGTTTCGTACTGTCATATCCACCATGAAGCCTCCTGAAGTTGACAAAGATCATATCTGTTTGAAGGCTTTTCCTCATTCCCTTCAGGGAACTGCAAAGACTTGGTTGTATAACCTGCCTCCTTCATCCATTGCAAGATGGGACGACCTGAAAAGAAAGTTTCTTGAGAAGTTCTTCCCTGCCTCTAGGACAACTTCAATCAGAAAAGACATCTCAGGAATCAGGCAGCTACATGGAGAGACTCTACATGAATACTGGGAAAGATTCAAGACACTATGTGTGAGCTGCCCCCATCACCAGATTTCCGAACAGCTCCTAGTTCAGTATTTCTATGAGGGTTTGCTCAACATGGAAAGACATCTCATTGATGCTGCTTGTGGAGGTGCATTGAATGACATGACTCCTACTGAAGCCAGGCAGTTGTTTGAGAAGATGGCTGCTAATTCTCAGCAGTTTCACACAAGGAGTAATGATGCTGTTAAAACTGTTAATGAGATTGGGACAGATCCAAGGATGGACAAGCTTGAGAAGAGGATGGAAACCATTGCCAGCTTGGTTACTCAATTGGCCATGAACCAGAATAAACCTACACAACAGGCAAAGGTTTGTGGCATTTGCACTAAAGACCATAATACTGATGTTTGTCCTTCTCTGCAGGAACCTACAGATGAGAATCCTGAAGCATATGCTGCCAACATTTTCAATAATCGACCTCAGCAAAATTATGATCTGTCATCTAACAGATATAACCCTGGCTGGAGAAATCATCCAAATCTTAGATGGTCTGATCAGTCACAACCTGCCCAAGCACCGTTTCAGAATAATGCTAGACCATATGTTCCCCCTCCAATGCAACAACAGGCTAACAACTCTGCTGCACCGCAATCTAAAGAATCTTCATTGGAGGATATGTTGAAGCAGATGACAACCCAAAACATGCAGTTCCAACAAGACACCAGATCCTCTATTCAGAATCTGACCACCCAGATAGGACAGTGGCTACATCAATAAACCAGCTCCAGCTCCAGTCCCAGAATTCTGATAAGCTGCCCTCTCAGACGGTTGTCAATCCAAGAAATGTGAGTGCCATCACCTTACGGTCGGGGAAGCAAATTGATGCAGATCATGGACCCGAGCCCGAGCCTGAACCTGAAAAGGAGACAGAGACCACTGCCACAAGAACCTTCCAAGTACAACCACCTTCCATTCCTCTTCCATTCCCTCCAAAAGCTATGCCAAGCAAGAAGAAGGAAGAGGTAGATAAGGGAATCTTGGAGATATTCAAGAAAGTGGAGGTGAACATACCTCTACTTGATGCACTCAAGCAAATTCCAAGATATGCAAAGTTTCTGAAAGAATTATGCACTCAGAAAAGGAAGTTGAAGGGAAATGAAAGAGTTCGCATGGGGAGAAACGTTTCTGCAATCATAGGTAAAGCTGGTAAACCTGCTCCTGTTTCTGATGTTCCTGAAAAATGTGAGTATCCAGGTACGTTTTCTGTTCCTTGTGTCATAGGTGATACTAAATTTGAAAATGCCATGCTAGATCTAGGAGCTTCAATTAATGTGATGCCTATGTCTATTTTTAAATCACTTTCACTTGGACCTTTGAAACCTACGGGTGTTGTCATCCAATTAGCAAATAGGAGCACGGCACACCCTGCTGGTTGGGTAGAGGATGTTTTGGTTAGGGTTGGTGAACTTGTTTTCCCTGCTGATTTTTATGTGCTTGAAATGGAAAAAGGATCTTCCCGTAATACAGTTCCTATCATTTTGGGGAGACCATTTTTAAAGACAGCCCGAACCAAGATAGATGTGTATGCTGGAACATTGACTATGGAATTCGGTGATATTGTGGTTAGGATAAACATTTTTTATGCTATGAAACATCCACCTGAAGATTATTCTGTGTTTCATATTGATTTGCTTGATGAACTGCTTGATGAACATGAATATGATTTCCTACATGAATCTGATTTCCTACATGATTCTGATTATCCTTCCCTAACTGAGTCATACACTTGTCATACATGTACTGCTACAGAAATGTGTGATTCTTGCATTGATCAATTTTTGGACACTGTTGTTGTTGACTCAGATGTTAAGAAATCTGATTGCACTAACCCAGTTGTTGAAGTGCAGGCTGCAGAAACTGTATCTGCTAGTTTGGTTCCATCTGTTTTGCAGGCACCCGTATTGGAGCTTAAGCCCTTACCAGATAACCTCAAGTATGCTTACTTGGAGGATGATAAGAAACTCCCTGTCATTGTTTCCTCAACCCTTCATGAAAATCAAGAGGAAAAGTTGCTGCAAGTACTAAAGAAGCACAAGAAAGCTATTGGTTGGACCTTAGCTGAAATTCCTGGTATTAGTCCATCCATGTGCATGCATAGAATACTCTTGGAAGAAGGAGCGAAGCCAGTAAGACAACCACAAAGGAGACTTAACCCAGTGATACTTGATGTTGTGAAGAAGGAGATCACCAAGCTGCTACAAGCTGGAATTATATATCCGATCTCTGACAGCCCTTGGGTGAGCCCAGTTCAAGTGGTCCCTAAGAAGACAGGACTTACTGTAGTGAAGAATGAGAGAAACAAGCTTATCCCTACTCGAGTGCAAAACAGTTGGAGGCTCAATCAAGCAACTAGAAAGGATCACTTTCATTTGCCCTTCAAGGATCCTTCTCTTGTGGATGTTACCATGGACGATGTTTCCTTGGTTGTTTCCACCCTCCGCCCGCCATGAATCAGGGAGTTTTCTTTCTTCTTCTTTACTTTTATTGCACTTGTTCAATTCCATATTTGTTATGCTTCATTGGGACAATGTGTAGTTTAAGTGTGGGGGGGAGATTACCGTAGGTAGAATATTTAGTTTTTGAATAAATTAGGTTGATCCATGCTTCCTTTGAATTCTTAGGTCTTGTTTAGATTATGGGCATTTTCTTTCTTTGAACTGAGTCATGATATCTTGTGATGTGAATCCATGCGTTCTTGTTGTCATCAAGTTACTTTTGAAAATTGAGGGGTTGAAACAATTATGATAGACTTAATTCCCCTATGAGAGTTTTTGAGCCTTAACTGTAGGTGGTCAACTGTATGCCATCTCTAATCTTTTTCTTGTGTGATTGCACTCTTGATTACTTGCACTCTAGAACTTGACTTGACGCTTGTTTCTACTTGATATTCACATGCACATATTGAGGTGATTTTAGGCATTTTCTTCTTTTAATTAATAAGCCACTAGCCATATAAGCTTACCTTGAATGAATTATCCTTTGATAGCCACTTTGAGCCTTTTTACCCTTCTTTTCTTTAGCTCATTACAAGCTTATAAGTGAAAAACTATGATTGACCTAATCTTAGGGAATTTTGGAGCTTTGGAATTGTTTTGGGAGTAAGTACTAAGTGGGTAAGGGTGCATTGTTCTTTAATTCTTCCAATTCTCGGTTATGCTTAGTTGGTTGTTGTAAATAGTATGGTGGTGCTGTTTTTCTTAGTAGTTTTGAACTTCAGTTAAAAAAAACGAAAAAAAAAAGAAAAAAAAAAGAAAAGGAAAAAAAGAGAAGGCCAAGAGCAAAAAAATGAATGAAAGGATGAAAGATGAAAAGTTGAAGTGTGGAATTGGAGGAAGAATTGCAAATCTTATGCTTTGAAATTGGGTTGATCTTGACTTACTTATTCCCCACTGCTCCTCTATTTCCTAAGGTTTTAGCTACTTATCCCATATTTTATCCTACCTTGTCCTTGGCCACATTACAACCTTTAAAATTCCTTTTTGATCTTTATGTGCATGTGTTTTTGATTGTTGATGTTAGCGTCTTGTTAAGCCTATGGTAGTGTTTGTTCTCATGAAGTGCCTTGAGCGTAAACACAAACCTTAAACACTTGAGTGTAAACACTTTGAGAGCATAACTTGTGAGGTTCTATCATCTTTGTTCTCACCTCTTGGTTTGATTGGTTACTTTACATGCTTGGATGTTTGGATGATATTCATGGATTTCTTGTCTCTTTGATTCTTCACTTGATTTTGCCCATTTCTCTACATTTCCTAGGATTCATTGTTAAGTATGTGATCTTTTAGGTTATTGCATGATTCACTTCCAGTTACAAATTGGTTTTCATGTTCTTAATTCTTCATTTTGCCCAGGAGTGCAAAAGGCTAAGTGTGGGGGTATTTGATGAGCAATATTTTACCCATTTTATATAGCCTTAATTTGTCATTATTAATGATTATTCGTAATTAATGGACCTTGCTTGACAGAGATTTCTATTATTTGGTCTAATTACGTTTATTCTTATTTTCAGGTTTTATTTGACATCAAGGGCATTTTGGAGATTTGCGGAATGAAGATTTGATTGTGCTGGAGTGAAGATTGTATTTTAGGAAATATTAGGATTTAATTTCGGAATAAATTAAGTTTGATATCTTTCAGATTCAAAATCTTTCAGATTCAAACTTATTTAGGTTGTTATTTTAAAACTCTATCTTTAGGATTTATTAGGATTTACTGTTATCTTTTAGGATTTGATTAGGATTTGTGATCTCAACTCCTATTTAAGGATTTGTGCTGAGAGAAACAATGACCTTTTGCCTTCTACATTATTATTATATGCAATTTCGAATTTCAGTAATTATTAGAGTTCTGCTAGGGTTTATGCTTTTAATCCCTATTCTCTTCTCCAATATAATTGTTGAATTCGCCCGATCCATGGAAGGATAATTCCTTTCGAACGAATTCCTTTGCAAAGTATATCGCGCTCTTGAGGTATAGTGCTTAATAGACTTCGCATGATTAGTTTTCTTCATCTCTACTTCTGGCTTAGGTTTGCTTAATTCCTTAGGTTCACGAATTAGAAGATGATGTATGTTCGCTTAGTTCATATTAGGGCGTAAAGGATTCTTAATCGCTTAGTTTAGGAATCTGTGAATTAGTTATCGCTTAGTTAATTAATTCTCACGAACTAGGAAACTAATAACAAGAATTGATCTTTAGATACCCGTGATTGAGCAGCGATATACTGAACAAAGGGATTCGTCCGTCTTTAATTGATCATATTAATCTCTGTTTACTTTCTGCTAATCTTTTGAACTGAATCACAAACCCCCCCCCCCAGTGTGTGTGCGTTCTTAATACTGAGTCTTTGTTGAAACGATAATCCTTGGGAAACGACCTAGGAGTCACTTCCTAGTTACTACAGTTTTCTAAATTAATTATTTGTATCGGGTACGGCCTCGATCAGTCACCTACGTTCTTGCTCCTCTTTCGCTGTTGCTCGCCGTCGCTCGCCGTCGCTCGTGCGTTGTGCAGGTCCTGTTTCGCCGTTGTTCGCCGTCGCTAGCTCACCGTTCACCTCACTCTCATTCTCTCTCAGTTTCGCCGTTGTTCCGCAGTCGCTCGTCGTCGCTCGTGCAGCTCTGTGGTCCACTTTGATTCCTTGCGTTAAGGTGCGTTGCTTTCTTGTTCTTTGTTTCATGGATTGGAGCATATTGTTTAATATGGGTTTTGAAGTTTGCAGTGTTCATAACATACTGTTGGTTTTTTCTTCAATCTATGAATGAATGAATCTAACTGGTTACAAATCCTTTGAAAGCTTGATTGGTTGAGTGCTTGTTGTTGAAACTTGATTTGATGTGGATTGGGATTATTAGCGTCGTTTAGGTTTTGGTTGATTGAGAGAGTTTAATGTTGGACCTTAGCTGAAAAGGAAAAATTTCAAGCAACCGGGTTAGCCATGAAATTGATGATTTCACTGATACTGGTCTGACTTGTTTACTGATTATGGTTGCTACAAATTTTGCTGCAGGAACAAGGGGATACTGTTTGTAGCTATTGACCATAATAGGCCTCTTTCAGACCAAGGTCCTTTTGATATAGTGTTGAATAAGGTAATAAGGTTATAGTTTTACCTGCCCTGAATTTTTTTCATTTTTCTTCTAGTATAAACATTAGTCTATAGCTTCTTGTTCACACTGAAAATAGTTCAATGTCTTGTGCTTAACATTTGAAGTTTAATATCTCATGTTTAAATGATTGATTGGTTCTGTTCAACTTTGATAGTCTCTCATTATAAAGACTAAAGGAACATAAAGAACAAAGGGTATTTATAGTCTTTTTCTGCTGAAAATTCTGTTGTCTCCAATTATTGTTGCTGTTTGTGAGAGCTCAAGAGTATTGATAGTCTTTTTCTTTTGGCTTTAAATTGAGAATAAGTTAAAGCCATCATAGTATTGATAGTCTTGTTTCTTTGCTTTTGTTTTTATCTTACCTTTCTTTTGCTGGCAGTGTTGTGTCATTTGTTTTCTAGTTTAGATAGTCTTTTTCTTTTGGCTTTGTGATGCCTTCTTATAGCGACTCCCTTTGCTTTTGTTTTTATCTTACCTTTCTTTTGATACTTTGCAGAAGCTTGGCACCTGTTGTGGAAAGGTACTTAGCTTGAGTTGAAAAAACAATAGCAGCTGAGTTGAAAGGTACTTTGCAGAAGCTTACCTATCTAATATTCACTTTAAAACTATTTTAGGTTGTCTTTGAGCATGTCTTGAACATTGAAGTGTGATATTTTTCTGGTTGGATGGAGTAAATATTTTCAATGTAAGAGAGGTGTGTGATCAGAGCTCAAGGGTAGTTGTTTTCTGGGAATTCTTTTCCATGATATATTGTATTCTGTTAGAGTATGCAATATACTTAGTCATTACAAGCTGATAATTTATGATGTGAATAGACTCTTAGTGGGTTAGTTTCTGTACTCAGGCTCTAACTAATTCTATTTCTGTTAAAGAGCTCAACTTGTACAGGGATTTATATACCCTCATTCAAACAACTTATAGATAGGTAGTTCCTTACTGTCCTATATGACAGAACCTTTAATTACAGTGAAGAAAATGATAGTGGTTAGATTCAGTGATTAATTTTCCATTATTGTGTCACTAGATTGTCTTAGCCTGTAACATTCCTGATATTGTGTCACTGTGTTAGTTTTCCAGATATTAGTTGGCTCTTGTGCTAACCTTTTCTTCTCATTTTCATGAACCTTGCCTCTTCATTCAAGCATCTTCTTAAAGTGATTCTTAGAAGTGATTATGATGCTTTCTATATAAGAATCAATTAGATTTCTGATTCAGGAGTGATTTAATTTCACTTATTGTGGGTGGCATGACAGGATTTCTGGTGAGAACAAGCATTATGGGATACCAACCAATCCTCTGTTGTCGTCTTGCATTCCTGGAGGTTCTTCAAGTGGTTCAGCTCTAGCGGTTGCTGCTGGCCTAGTTGACTTTGCTATTGGTGAGTTTACTTGGTTACCACTTTCATGTTCCATCATTCATTTCAAAAATGCTAATCTGTCCATTTATTTATTGCTTTTCCATTTATTTATTGCCTTTCCATGTTTTTGTTATTTATCAGACGTCTCAGATTTACACCTTCCTCTTCACGAATTCGGCGAACTCTTCCAGCCACTCTAGCTCCGGCAAACTATTCCGGCCATTGCAAAACTCTTCCATCTTGCTGAAAGTTTGTTTTCACTTTAAAACTATTTTCTAAAATTGGCTCTGAATTCGTGATTTGTTTTTAGCTTATTTAATTTGAGTGCTTGTTCATGTTCGATTTTTTACAATTAATTTTTAGGTTGTCTTTAGCTTATCATTTGAAAAATGTTGATGAGTTTGGTTCTAGGGTCACAATTCTTTAATTTAGTATGTGATAATTTGCAGAACGTAGTTATGGATCGTAGTTGGATGAGAGCTAATCGATTAAGTGATGAGTTTGATAATGGAGTGGTTGAATTTCTAGAATTTGCTGAAAAGAATCTTCCGAACAATAAGGGAGTTTTTCCATGTCCTTGTGTTTCTTGTGGGAACCGGGACCCAAAACTTACTAAGGATGAAATAAGGGACCATCTAGCTTGGAGAGGGATTTGTCAAAATTATACACAATGGATATGGCATGGTGAAGTAGTAATGCCAAGTGTATCACAAAGAGAGAAAGTATGTGTAGATATGGATGATCGGCTGGAAGACATGATACATGATATTGGAGAAGAATCATTTAAGAGAGCGCATGTGTATGATACTTTATGTAAAGACAAGGAAGAACCTTTGTACCCGGGATGCACAAACTTTACACGGTTGTCAGCTGTGTTAAGATTGTTTAATTTGAAGACGAAAAATGGATGGAGTGATAAAAGTTTCACTGATTTGCTTGGATTGTTGAAAGAAATGCTTCCAGAAGGTAACACAATGCCGAATCGTCATTATGAAGCCAAGAAAGTATTGTGTCCGATGGGGATGGAGTATGAAAAAATACATGCATGCCCTAATGATTGCATCTTATACAGAAAAGAGTTTGAAAACTATGATCATTGTCCGAAGTGCAAGGCGTCACGCTACAAAAAGAAAGATGGTGATTCCAGTGATGATGTGAGCACAAAGGGTCCTCCTGCAAAAGTGTTATGGTACCTACCAATAATTTCAAGGTTCAAGAGATTGTTCTCTAATGCAAATGACGCAAAGAACCTTAGATGGCATGCAGAAGAGAGAAATGAAGATGGAAAAATTCGCCATGTAGCTGATTCTTTGCAATGGAAGAAAATTGATCTGAAGTTTCAAAGTTTTGGCAAAGAGTCGAGAAACCTTAGACTTGGACTTGCTACCGATGGAATGAATCCGTATGGTAGTCTAAGTTGTAACCATAGTTCATGGCCTGTTCTCTTGATAATTTACAACCTATCTCCTTTGCTGTGCATGAAGCGTAAATATATGATGTTATCTATAATGATTCCGGGCCCAAAACAACCAGGAAACAACATAGATGTTTATCTAAGTCCATTGATTGATGATTTAAGATTGTTGTGGGAGCAAGGAGTTGATGTTCTTGATGCGTATTCTGGTGAACATTTCAATATGCGTGCCATGTTGTTTTGCACCATCAACGACTTTCCGGCATACGGTAATTTGTCTGGTTACAGCGTTAAAGGGCATAAAGTGTGTCCTATATGTGAGAAAGATACAAGTTACCATCAGCTTATCATGGAAGGAAGACCGTTTATCTTGGGCATCGGAAATTTTTAGACCGTCATCATCCATATCGTAAATTGAAGATAGCTTTCAACGGAAAATCAGAGTATGGTGTTGCGCCAAAACCCTTGACTGGAGAGGAAGTTTATCAACGACAACAACATGTGAAGGTTATCATTGGAAAGAAACAAAAGAAGCCTGCTGAAAAAAATGTATGGAAAAAGAGGTCGGTGTTCTTTGATCTTCCATATTGGACAAGTGTTGATGTAAGACATTGTATTGATTTGATGCATGTAGAGAAAAATGTTTGTGAAAGAGACAAGAACTAGACGCATCAGGAGAATTAGATCGTATTCCATCTCCACCGTCACGTCATGACAAATGGAAGAGAGCAAGACAAAGGCGAGGAGGGGAATACACATCAGAGGCTACCCGAGTTGTTGCTGAGAAAATTGTAAGTGAAATACTTTTTCCATGATTACTTTCTCATTATGGTTGTATGTGTTTCTTGTATGCGACATCCTTCTTTAGCACTAATGAAATATTAAATTTATGTGCAAATGTAGGATTCACTGGCTGAAGAGACTGAACAAGGAACCTTTGTTTCACAAGGACGTGACGATATCTTGACAAAGGCAATTGGAGCATCCGAGCATGGTGGCCGTGTTCGTGGTGTTGGAAGGTTTGCTAATCTAAGCAACTACTTCGGAAGGTCTTCACGTCCAACACAGTCCATAGATGTTAAGGAGATTGAAGCACAACTTGAGGCGAAACTTGAACAAAAACTTGCAGCAAAGATTAAAGCAGAATGTAAAGAAGAGTTTGAACAACAGTTGATCATGGCGAGTGAGAAGATGCAACAATCTTTTATGGAGACGCTTAAGACTATGGGTTTATCTGAAATCTCCCCAACAAACCAACAAGGAGAACAAAATGTTCTTCTGCATGGAAGCACAAAAGATTCTTGCACCGCTGCACAAGAAAATCACAAGGAGGACTCGACCACTGACAATGTTCAGAGAGTGTTATTCATGTTTTTGAAACAGCAACAACATATATGTTTACCATTACAACATGATCTTGCTGTAAAAAACTTTTGGATTTCACCAAAGTGTATCAGAGAGTTGTTGGTGGGTGATGCTTGGCTTGACATCTCTATTCTACAAGTTTGGTGCACGTAAGTAGACTTCCATTTTTACTATTATTTTTCATGATTGTCATATTCAATATTAATTTCAAATTTAATCAGGTATATCCATCGTCTATGTGAGGAAAGTAACAAATCAGGTGTGTTTGGAATTCTGGACCCAGTAATCTTCAGTTATCCAGATTCCACAAAGTCTAAAAAGAAAGTTCTAACATACATACAAGAAAAGTTGCGTGATTTGGACAAAGTGTGTTACTTAGCACCATATCTTGTAACGTAAGTATATGTAAATTTGTATTTTCTCTTATTTATTTTTATCCATAACTCCGTCTTACTAATTAACACACTAATTGTTATTCCACGTGTACAGAGGGCATTGGCAATTAATAATTATTTGTCCTAAAGACAATACTTTAGTTCTCCTTTGTTCATTACACAATGATCTTCATTCACAAATGAAGAATATTGTTACACAATAAGTGTATATTTTATGTCGCTTTTGTTATATATTATTATGTCCTTTTACACTAAAATGTATAACTTACTTCGATGATTTTTTTTATATAGAGCTATGACGGTTTATCAATTGGCTGAGGGTAATAAAAAAAGGACTCAATGGCTTCGTCCCAAAGTAAGTGTAGTGTAGATTATGGTTGCGTCTTGATGTTGTTGTTTATACTACTTAACACTGGCTGTAATATGTACTGTTTTGATATATATTCAGTGTATAAAAATCTATTCATTTGTAGGCAAGGTTGCAGCCTAATGGGAATGATTGCGGATATTATGTGATGAAGAATATGGTTGACATTGTCTCTGCTAGTATTACTAAGTCTTGGATGGAGGTATTACAAATGTTTGTCTCTCTATTTGTCTCATTGTTTGAGTTTTAATCAAAATGTCACAAAATAGGTATTTTAACCTATTCTACAAATTGTAGGTATTCAATGATCCAACGACATTAACAGAACAAGAGTTGTATGATTTGCGAAACAGTTGGGCAACTTGCTTTCTTGACTTGTATAAACCTTAGAATTTATTTGGTATGTATTTAAAGTTTGTGCCTAAACAGTCTGAATTAAAGTTTGGGCAACTTGTTTTTTACATTATAACATGGATTGTTGATCTTTGTATTTATTGCATCTGTTTATAGGGTTCAAAGTTGCTCACCTCCGCTGCTCTCCTAATTTATGCTTATGGTGCTGGTGGCTTTCCTGCTTGGGGCATTAATTTGCTGAACTGTTGCTGTTTTGCTGAATTGTTGTTGTTTAACTATTTTGTCCTAATTTCATGAGCAGTTGTTGTTTAACTACATTTAAGAACTAGAATTGCTGAATTGTTCTAGTTCTTTTAGGCTATTATGTTTTCTTTTTTGCTGGGACCTTGGATGTTTAACTCACTTGAGAGAGTGTGTTCTCAAGATCTCTTTTTATTTTAATAAATTTTCATTAAAAAAATATGTATATTCAGGTCAAATTCGTGTGAAAAAAAAAAGAAAAAAAAAATGGTTGAGCATTCACATCGGTTTTCAATCTAACCGATGTGAGAAGTATACTTTTCACATCGGTTTTTTGTCTAACCGATGTGAAAAGTATACACATTTCACATCGGTTTTTTGTCTAACTGATGTGAAAAGTATACATTTCACATCGGTTGGCTGACAGAATCGATGTGAAAAGTGTACATTTCACATTAGTTGGCTGACTTAACCGATGTGAAAAGTGTACATTTCACATCAGTTGGTTGACTTAACCGATGTGAAAGGTATACCACATCAACATTGTTTACATCGGATAAAAACCGATGTTAAAACTCAAAAATACCCGATGTGAAAACTAGTTTTTCTATTCCCCACAAGCCAAAGGAAGAATCGGACCTTCTCTAGGGAGTCGAGGGCCAAATAAACCTCCATAACTTGTCGGTAACATGATCATTCTTGTTCCAGAAAGTTAGCTCAAGTAGTAAGAGCTAGGGAACATATATAAGAGATTGGGAGGGTGAAGAGTCCAGGGTTCGAACCCTGAAGAGGGCTAATTTACTAACATTTCTAACAACTAACATTAGTCTATAAAAAAATATTATCCTCAATAAGAAGTGCATATAAGAAGAATATGTGCTATACTGCCCATCATTTGCACTCTTTCAATTGAAATAATCTTCCTCTGAAGGCGCAATATGTGCATAAGAATAATATGTGTTATATTTCCCATCATTTTGTATGCAGTTTTGTAAGGTAGAATTGTGTACAACATATCCAAATTTCATATATATATATTCAGAAAATTCAGAGAAAAGAGATGAACTGAATAGAAAAATCTATTGAATGAATAAAAATTTCATACAAAATAGCTTTAGAGTCTATTTATACTATCTAGAAGAAGGTGTATCATAACTATGCTATGACCTTGCTACACAATATAGTAATCCCTAGTTTGTTAGTAATAGCTGCCTCCAAAACTGTTTTATGCTGAGTTGGCACTGCTGAGTTGTCCAGTAGCTGTAATTGCATTGCTAGTAGATGCTTCTGATTGTTTATTCAATAGCCTCCCACAAGCTGGAGCATGATAGATGTCTAGCATGCTAAGCTTGCCCAATAAGAAATTAAAAGGATCTACTGATAGTGCCTTTGTAAAGAAATCTGCTACTTGAAATTTAGAAGGCACAGGTAATAATCTCATCAACCCAGCTTCAGATTTCTCTCTAACAATATGGCAATCAATTTCTAAGTGTTTGGTTCTTTCATGAAAAACTGGATTAGCTGCAATGTGAAGAGCACTTTGATTATCACAATATATGACTGAAGGCTTAACTAGTTCAATCTGTAAATCCTTGAGCAGATAAGTAAGCCATTGCAATTCACAGGTAGCTGAAGCTAGAGCCCTGTATTCTGCTTCTGAAGATGACTTTGACACTGTTTGTTGCTTTTTTGATCTTCAACAAATAAGTGACTCACCAACAAAAAAGCAATATCCAGTCACTGATCTCCTTGTATCTACACAACCTCCCCAATCTGCATCGCTAAAACCAATTAATTGTACTGCTGAGTTTCTTGGAAAGAACAACCCTTTGCCTGGACTCCCTTTTAGGTATTTCAAAACTCTGTGAGCTGCATTGTAATGTGCTAAGGTTGGTTTTGAAAGGAACTGACTCAGCTGTTGGACTGCATAGGTAATATCTGGTCTGGTTGTGGTGAGATAAAGCAACCTCCCAATAAGTCTTCTATATGAGGAAACATCCTCATAGGATTGTCCCCCATCTTGAGACAACCTGAGGGATGGATCAAGAGGTGTATTGACTGGTTTGCTGCCCAGAACTCCTGAATCTTGTAACAGGTCTAAGCAATACTTTCTCTGACATAAGGAGATTCCCTTAGCAGAATGAGCTACTTCTAAGCCAAGAAAACATTTCAAGATGCCTAAATCTTTGATCTTGAAGGCAGTATCAAGTGCTGTTTTGATTTCTGCAAATTCTTCCAAGGAATTCCCAGCCAAAATGATATCATCCACATATATGAGTAAGACAGTGAAGCACTCACCCTTGTTTTTGGTGAACAAAGAGTGATCAGAATGAGCTTGTGTATAGCCACAAGCAACTAATAAGCTAGTCAACTTAGCATACCACTGCCTACTAGCCTGTTTAAGCCCATATAAAGATTTGTGAAGCTTGCAAACCTATCTAGAATCAGTACAAAATACTCCCTCTGGTACCTTCATGTACACATCCTCATTTAAATCCCCATGAAGAAAAGCATTGTTTACATCTAATTGATGCAAATGCCAATTGTATACAGATGCAAGGGCTAAAACCATTCGTACTGTGGTAAGCTTAGCAACTGGTGAAAATGTATCAAAATAATCTAACCCTTCAATCTGATTATAACCTTTAGCTACTAAACGGGCTTTATACCTCTCTATTGTGCCATCTGCTTTCCTTTTGATCTTGTAAACCCATTTATTACCTATAGGAATTACATGAGGTGGCAAAGATACTAAGCTCCATGTGCCATTAGCCTCTAATGCAGAAATTTCTAAATTCATGGCATCTACCCAGCATTTATGTTTGGATGCTTCAGCATAAGTGTGTGGTTCAGGTTCAAGAGACATGGCCATAACATATTTATGATGAGGAATAGACAAATTGGAAAAAGACATATAGGTAGAGATAGGATATTTACTACCTGAAGATGTTGGCCCAGCTTCACAAGAGGAGGAGTGACAAATATAATTTTTGAGATGTGACGGTTGATGCTTAGCTCTTGTGGATCTCCTTATCTGATCAGAAGAGTCAGATGCAGACTGAACAACTGCAGAAGGTGTCTTCTCTGATGGAGGAATCTTTGTTGGAGTGGTGAATGCATCTAAGGAATCAGATGAAATCTCAACACTAGCACTCTCTGGTGTCATAACAGTCCAGGACAAGGCTTCTGATTGCTGATAAGGAAGGATATGATCATAGAACACCACATTTCTGGAGACACTCAAGGATCTACTTAATAAGTCAAGCACCACATAGCCCTTAGTGCCTGATCTATAACCCATGAAAACACATTTTCGAGCTCGTGGATCCAGTTTCTGCCTAGCATTGTGCAATGTTGACACATAACACAAAGAGCCAAAAACCTTTAGATCTGTTAAATCTGGTGGTTTGTGGTACAAAAGTTCATAAGGAGACTTATTTTGTAGAACCACAGTTGGCACCCTATTAATTAAGAAAACTGCATGTTGAACTGCATAATTCCAGTAATGTTTTGGCAATTTAGACTGAAATAACAATGCCCTTCCTACATTTAAAATGTCCTGGTGTTTTCTCTCAACTCTCCCATTTTGTTGGGGACACTCAACACATGAAGTTTCATGAATGATACCACTAGAATCCTAAAAACTTTGGAGAGTAAACTCAGGACCATTATCTGTCCTAATAGTTTTCACCATAGCACCAAATTGAGTCTTAGCATAAGTTACAAAATCCTGAACTTTGGAAGGCACTTCTGATTTTTGTTTTAGCATAATAATCCACAAAAATCTGGTGTGATCATCTACAACAGTTAAAAAATATTTATGGCTATGAACTGTTGTTGTTGAAAAAGGACCCCAGATATCGAAATAAAGCAGATCAAAAGGTTTCACAGCTTTATTCAAACTTAGAGAATATGACAACTTCTTTTGTCTTGCCATATGGCATACATCACATACTAAAGTCATATCTAGCAACCTATCCTTAGACAAGTGCCCTAATCTAAAATGCCAAATGACTGAACTAGGTATTACTGTAGAAGTAGCTGTGGTAATTGTATTTATCCTTGAGTCTGCTTGTACCTTTAGATCTTGTGACACCAAGTCTGCTTGTACCTTCAGATCTTGTGACTGCCTCTGTGACTGATCTTGATTCATTTACTACTTGTCCTGAATTTCCTGAACCTGATTGCCTCTCTTGTTGGATTACCACAGAGAAAACTTCATTCAATGTTGGTAAGGGTTTCATTAACAAGATCTGTGAACGAACAGTAGCAAACTCTTCATTCAGCCCAGTCAAAAACCTAATTATATAGTCTTGATCCTTATATGACCTAGCATGACCCTGGCATGGACATCTAGCATTGCAAATACACACTGGCAGTGGTCTAAAACCATCGATTTCTTCCCATAGAGTCTTCAATTCAGTGAAGAAATCAGTAACAGTTGAAGATCCTTGCCTCAAATTATAAATTTCACTTTGCAATTCCGAGATTCTAATCAAATCTACTTGTGAGAAACGTTCTTTCAATTCATTCCAAACATCAATCACATTCTCAATGTAAACTAAATTTTGTGCAATTGAAGATGTAACAGAATTCATAATCCAAGTATGAACTAGATTATTGCACCTGTCCCAAGCGTAAAAGAGGATGATCCGCATCTGGAACTGGAATACTTCCATCGACGAACCGAAACTTGTTTTTGGAGCTCAACGCCCTTCGCATCGAACGCATCCATGTCTGGTAATTTGAACTCGTCAGCTTTGGTGTGACAGAAACCGTAGAAGGTCCATCTCCTGGATGAACGTAATATGGACTCAGAGGATCAAGTGAAGGATCAAGGACTCCATTGTTGACACCTGAAGATTCAGCGTGTGCGTTGTTTGCCTTCTTCGCCATGTAAATAATCGAACCAGTAGATTGAACCAGAAATCAACTCAGAGAGAAGCCAATCACGAAACAGAAAGAACAATACCTCAACAGGATCAAGAAACAGAAAGCAAGAAATTGAGAAATTTCACCAATTGACCAACACGAACACAAATCAACACATCACCGATCAGAATCGTACAACCACGTTCTTCATGCTTTCGATTGAAACCCTAAACAAACCCTAAACAAGGAAGAATGATGTAGCGGAAGATATAAGAGCTCTTGATACCATCAGAAAATTCAGAGAAAAGAGATGAACTGAATAGAAAAATCTATTGAATGAAGAAAAAGTTCATACAAAATAGCTTTAGAGTCTATTTATACTATCTAGAAGAAGGTGTATCATAACTATGCTATGACCTTGCTACACAATATAGTAATCCCTAGTTTGTTAGTAATAGCTGCCTCCAAAACTGTTTTATGCTGAGTTGGCACTGCTGAGTTGTCCAGTAGCTGTAATTGCATTGCTAGTAGATGCTTCTGATTGTTTATTCAATATATATATATATATATATATATATCATTAGAACATAGATCATCAACTGGAAGAGAAACATTAGAAAATCTAACTAACAGTACCCAGTTTTACAATTTCTCAATCCCCAGTCAGTTATCATACCAAAAGGGAGAGGTATATATATCCCCAACTAAACGTATAGTCATGACTCATGAGCAAGACTCATTTATCTTTCATAATCCTTTTCCATTATAGTCACCTACTTTATAAGAACTTGCGAGAATCTAGAATCTGGTGTGTTGTTATGGAATTTGTCTTATAAAGAAGCGAGAATGATTATTGTATTTTTCAAACAAACTAACAAATGCTGCAATTTATTGGCTGTTTATGTTGATGATATTGTGATTACAGTCAATGATAATGAATGAATTGATAACTTGAAGACTTTCCTTCACATTAAATTTCAGACCAAAGATCCTGAATTTTTGAAATATTTTTTGAGCATTGAAGTTATGTACTTAAGAATGAGATTTTGATATCGCCAAGTAAATATGTTCTAGATTTGCGGACTGGTGGGACTGTTCTTATGAAATTTAAACCATGTGATACTATAAGAAATCAATAATAGAACTTACAGCAGAAGAAGTTATGTACTCTCTCCGTTCCTATTTATCTGTTCAAGAAGAGAAGGTTCACACAAATTAAGGAAAGCAATTAATTGTGTTGATTTTCATAAAAGTATTATTTGTTTTCCTATATAACCCTTTAGAATGTATTTTATCTTTCTTCATTTATTGTTTCTGTAAGGGCATTTCTTGGAAAAACATCAATTAATGCTCTCTTGAAACTCTAAGTTGACAGATATATAGGAACACAAATTTTTTTCCAAAGTGGACAGTTAATAAGGAACGGAGGGAGTAATATAGAAGAATGGTTGGTAAGTTGAATTACTTGACAGTAACCAAACCATATATTATTTTTCTACTGAGTGTTATACGTTAGTTTATGTCCTCCCCGATAGACATACATTGTTAAGTATACGAAAGAGAAAGCCTAGGTTATCAACTTGCCTAGATCAATCTAGATTTGTTTCGGGATCGAACACGATCACCAGATCGTCAACTACATTGTGTACCTCTCGGCATCCATGACTGAATACGCTAGGGGACCCCTTGACAATCACACTTTTATTGGTCAAGTCTTGCTTCTATTCAGACTCTACTTCTGATTGCCACGTCACATCACATCAAATAATAATGGACCAACAACCAAGATAAGGACACAAAGCTCGAGATTGTACTAAGCTCTTTTGATTGTATCGAACTACGTGATCTGAAGCTCTCTAAAAGCTAAGGCTTGAAGAATGGGATTTGATCCTCTCCTGTGGATTTCTCTCAATTTTTCTCTAGTGGGCATTTGTGGCGGTTTCAACAGCCACAAAATGTTGTCAAACCACCACAAATTCTATCAATTATTTTACAGCAACATTTTGTGACAGTTGGAAACATTTTGTTTCGGTTACAAACCGCCACAAATGTCCACTGTAGAAAAATTCAGAGAAATCCACGGGAGAGGATCCGGACCCTTGAAGAACATAAGATAAGATACACTTTCTATCTAATATCTCAAGTCCCTAAAATTCACAGTCTTGAGCGTCAGAGTGTCGTCACAAGAACCCTTCCCAAGCACGACTAACAACAAATGAAACTGTAAAAATCATCATAAGTCTCGTCATTCCTCTTCAATTAACATCCTTCAAGATGATTTAGTCAGTTTCGTTCCATCAGATTCTTTGCTTTCTCACCTACAAGAATGTTTGATAAGCCTAATGATCACAAAAAGACTTGATTAAATTCTTGATAAGATAAAGGATGTTTAAAATGTGATGGATTGTGTTCCGGGAACCCCAACAACCCCCTTTGGAAACATCACCCTCGAGCTCATGCTCCACTGAATCAGTGAACCAGCGCTGGGGAACTACTGTTCTAGAAAGCCCTAAGTATGGACGACCAGCGCAACAGTGGAGCGGTTGCCTAACCGGACGATCACCCCTGTTGGGGGACGGTTATCAAACAGGACGATCACCTGTTGGGGGACGGTTACCTAACATGACGATCATCCCCGTCCCCGTACCACCGCTGAGGCTAACGGCCGAACCTACCCTTCGGTACAAGACAATAGTCAGTCCCACTACTTAGGGGTTGACCTAGGCCAACCACCCTAGGGAGCTAGTGGTTGGGCGTGTATCCCAAGGTACCATGGGCCGTTAGATTACAGAGAATCTAACGGCCGTGGATGAACCAAGTACTAGCCATGCATGACGTTGCATGGCTCCAACCCTAGTTCCTCCACGAGTATATAAGGAGGACTTCTCCTCCTTGTCAAGCTAACTTATTCTCTTCAACTTTTCTTCATAAACCCTTCACCCTCTATTACTGACTTAGGCATCGGAGTCCCTTACAGGAGCCCGCCCGCCCGAGAACGTCCAGCTCGAAGGCTCACCACCTCCCCCTTCACTCTCCTATCTCTTGTCACCAGGTAGTTTGGTCGCTCCCCGGTCAGATTGAAAGTGCAAAAATGAATATAGTGAAAACTCATAATTTAATATTGCCAGGTATAAAACTGAGTTCGTGGGGCCACACTCTCATGACGATGTGAAGCCTTTGACAATGTACCTGCCCTGGCCGTCCATGACCGCTTCAGAGTTCATATCCGCGCGTGTAAACTCACTGGAAAGAAGCGCGTGAAAAAATATTCAAACTCTCAGGTGGGGTTAAGAAACGCAAATCCGCGGAACACTGTACAGCTTTTATTTTTTGAAAATTAACTGGACCCCGCGCACGCGCTCATCCACGTCAAAACTGCATTGTGAAAACACGCGCGCTTCTTCTCTGTGTCACTTTCCCGTAGAAAGGAGCGCTTTCCCTTTTGAAGTTTCAAACTCATTTTTCTTTCGCTTTCTCTTCTTCTCACACACATCACTGTTTGTTTCCCGAGAAAAATTTCCGAGAAAAAGAAATTGGAACCGCCACAAGCGTGTGTGTGCATATTCGTGCAAGAACTCAAAATCCACTGCGAATTTCGAAGTGGATGAGTGTGGTTTGAAGATCGATCGATGCCGCGATCCCGTTCGAATGTTCACCATCAGCGTCAGAGCTCCGATAACTTCATCCTCGACGCTAATTATCATGGAAGATGGTTTCAACCTTCCGCTTTCGCGCAGGTGAGGTTTTCGTTTTCGTTTTCTCGATCTTTCTGTGAAGATTTTCGGACAAAGCACGAGTTGAAATTTGAATCATTGGTTTGTGTGCTGTTCGAATTCGTTTTCTGCAGGAATTTGGTGCTCGATCTTCGAGCTTGAGGAAGTACGATGACGATCGTGTGTTTGCTAGTGGCTTGCTTGATTTGCATTCCTTCGACACTGAGCTTTTACCTGAGGTTTGGTGTGTGTTCGAATTTGATTATTCTGTTTTTGGAAGCATTTAGCTGAAAACTGTGAAAAAATTAATTAAGAGCAAAAAATCTTCATTTTGAATTAAGCTGAGTTGCTTGAATGAACATAACTTTAATTTGTTGCCTAACTTACTTGGTGAATCGCGCGGATAATGTCTTGTTTATTGGGGTTTTGGTTTTTAGCGCGATGATTTGTGTGAAATGTGAACTTGCAAGTGACTGTGAATTTTAATTTGATTCTCAAAAGATGTCTGATTCTCAGCATGGATATTTAATGAATCATTCTGTTCAGGGGGGAGGTTTTGATGAATTTGAGCCGAGCAACAAACTCGGACAAAGGTCTCGGGGCTTGCCTGAAAGCCATGTCCTTAGAAGTTTCTCGGCGGATAAAGAGAGAGCAAACAATGTTGCTAAGATCAAAGTTGTGGTATGCTTCTAGCCGTCTGTTTCTTCTTGTGCCTCAAGTCTTGTCCTTTTAAACAAGGGTTTTAATGTTTTAAGTTCCTTTGGCAATTGCTTCTTTTGGCTAAGTGTGCTGCTTACTGCTGCAGGTTCGGAAGAGACCATTAAATAAGAAGGAAATAGCAAAGAAAGAGGAAGATATTATTACAATAGATTCAAACGCGCTCACAGTTCATGAAAGAAAACTCAAGGTGACTAAGTGATACGTTGTCTTAACAATATCTGAAATCTGGATGAAATTTGTTCTCAAATATATTTTCACTAGCCACTCAGAGTCAACGAAACTTCTGAATATCATAATAAAAATACTCTCCGCTGCATTTGGTTCTGATGTTTCAAAGTCAATCCTCACATTTGTAAGGCCAGTTTGGTTTTAGAAAAACCTTTGTATTTTCATTTTCTTTTTTCACTATTAATACCAAAAGTATCATCTTGTTTTCAATTTGTTTTGTGTTTTAAAGAATTTCTATAGGTAGTGGTGTTTTTTCCATTTTCTGTTCAAATTCTTGAAGATGAAAAATCAAAGTAAAAATAGTGTGACATGTTTGTAATTATTAGTGAACTCTAAAATTGAAAATCAAAACTATTCTTTTAAGCCAAACTTGTCCATAATGGCGCATACTTTTGCATTTATTGAAGGATTTTTAACACATTAAATGCATTTAAATTTACTTCTGCATAATAGAATTTAATAAATATAAACCTCCTCAGAGTGCATTGCTAGTCATCTTGACAAATTTAAATAAAGATTTTACTTATTGATGAATATTGCATCCAAATCCAATATAAACAGCTAGTACTTTAAAGTGAATGCTTAGAGAAAATAAATTAATAAATTAAACAAAGAAAAAATAAATCAAATTAGACCTGGACAATCTTTCTTATTATTGCTTGAATGTAGTTCAACCCAGGATCAATTATTTCAAAATATCTCTTTCTCGTTTGTGGCCTGTGTCTAATCAATTCGTATTGCACTGTAAGATGTAATTTCTGTCAGAGACAAATGCTAGGTTAACATTTTTCTAACTAATGTTGATAACTTGATACATATATGTGACAATTTTATGATTAAAACATTCATACTGTGCATTAGATGTGTTGGAATTGTCCCTTTATCTGAATCATATTTGCACTTCACCTATGTCTCCAGGTTGACTTAACGGAGTATGTCGAGAAGCATGAGTTTATTTATGATGCTGTGCTGAATGAAGGTGTTTCAAATGACGAAGTGAGTATTTAACTAGCTGCCATTCTTTTTTTTGGTACATCAGAAAGATAACTAGCTGCCATTCTTGTTACCATATTGGCTAATAATTGATTAGTTTTATTTAACTGTTTATTTTTTTCCCCCTCTAGGTGTATGCTGAGACTGTGGAGCCTGTAGTTCCACTGATTTTCCAACGAACAAAAGCAACTTGCTTTGCATATGGCCAAACTGGTAAGTACTTTGTTGAATGCAAATTTGTAAATGTACCACCGGATTGTAAAATCATCAAATATTTCTTAAATATTTCAAAACATTTCTACTTTATGAGTGTATTGAAAGTTTGGAATATAAGTAAAGATAAACCGATGATGTAAAGTTTCTGTAGGTTCTTATGTTTTTAAATTCTGCACCCTTGATGCATGTACGATTGAAAATTGAACATATCCATTAGCAGCTACAAAACATAGATACTCGCTCAAAAAGCCACTAGGATTGGACTAGTGATGATAGGGTTGCATGATTGACATGAGGTTACTTGAACCTCATTGCGACATTGCCGTCTTTGTATACCACAAGACAAAAACTACAAAATTCACGTCACAGAAAATCTTTAAGGTGTATGTGTGTGTGTCAAAATAAAATGAAGTTGGGACTCGGGTGAACTGAAATTGGCACATAACAAAAGTACTCCTCCACTTTGCTTAGAAATGCTTAGAAGTGTAAGAGACCCCACTTATGCGTGTATTTTTGTACCTCAATTTTAAATTACTAAGTCGAAGCTATGTCTAAGCTATGTTGGAGATGCAGACTGAAAAAAAAGACACACCCTCGCATGCTGTATCTTACCACAATGGTGTGTCCATCCTTATGTCTGTGTTTTGTGCAATGGATTTTATGAAATCTTCTGTGATAAGCTTTTACACTATCTGGGAACCATGCAACTCCATAGTCCATACATCATCTCTATTTTAATGCTCTCATTTTAGATAATATCTGTATGTGGTATTTGGTTTTTCAAATTATACAAGTCAGGTTAAAATTTTGTCTTGACCATGGAATGGATTGAATTTCATATTACCTATGCACTTGCAATGAGGTTTTGTGCCTTATTTCTCTTTCTCACTTCGTTCTTTTCATTATAATTTTCTTCCTAAACTCTATAAACTACCTCTCCCTATAGCTTAGGTGTGCCACACTGCCACTCATATTTTATTTCACTTTTTTTAAATTCACTCTATATCCAAATTAAATTTGAATATACACCAGGTATTTTCATTTTATATTTATATTTAATGGTGACTTTAAAAGTATAGCTGGTGTTGGTGTTCTGATATATATATTGTCAACCCTTGGCATATTTTATTTACCTTGATTTTGATCTTCCTCTGATTTTATTTTTGTTGATACAAAAATACTATACTCTTTAGGCAGCGGGAAGACATTTACTATGCAACCATTGCCTCTCAAAGCATCACAAGATATTTTAAGATTAATGCACCACACATACCGGAATCAAGGTTTCCAATTGTTTGTTAGTTTCTTCGAAATATATGGGGGGAAACTGTTTGATCTCCTCAATGATCGAAAGTAAGTCACTTCAACATGTGGGCTAAAAAATGTATTATTGTTGGGAGTATTTTCCTGATTGGTTTATGACTTTGTAGAAAACTATGCATGAGAGAGGATGGGAAACAGCAGGTTTGTATAGTTGGCTTGCAAGAATACTTAGTATCTAAAGTTGAGACAATCAAGGATTTTATTGAAATAGGAAATGCTGCAAGAAGTACTGGTACAACTGGTGCAAATGAGGAATCCTCTCGATCACATGCAATACTTCAGCTGTGTATCAAGAGGTCAGCTGATGGGACTGAATCAAAGCCTGCTCGAGTTGTGGGTAAACTATCTTTTATAGATCTGGCTGGAAGTGAACGTGGTGCAGACACTACAGATAATGATAAGCAGACCAGGTGGGACTTTATTTTTCATCTTTACGAATCCTTAAATTATTATCATTCACTTGAATTTGATAAAATATTACTTGTATTTCATTGATTAATACTTGACTATAGACTACAATATATATAGACTAACAAAGAGACAAAAAGAAACTAAATCTATCTAAACCTATCTCTAATTAAATAGATATCATCCCTATTTAAATAGATACTAATCTAAAATAGATAAACAAATCTTAACAATATCTCTATGAGATAAGACTAATAATAAACTAAATCTTAATAGATATTCAACACTCCCCCTCAAGCTAAAGCTTACTTAGCTTTAAGCTTGTAACAAATCGAACCCAAGAAGAAAATTATCTTAATAGATATCCCTTAATAATGACAGACTTGGTGAAACTCTGAATTGAATAACTTTTCAAACTTCTAGTAAATCCATGGCAGCAAAAGACAACTTCTAATACTTCAAATTGAATAATCTTTTGAACTTCTGCTAAATTCATAGGCAGGCAAAAGACAACTTCTCATACTTGATCTGGCTGAAATTGATGCAAGACAAAAATCAATTCTTCTGGAGTGTCGTAGGGTAGCTGAGCCAGCAAACAAGGGCGAAAAAAAACCAGCAACAATACGCCCGAAAACAAAACAAGGCTGAAGCAACAACTCCCCAACAACAACCACACAGAAATAAAACATACTTGAGGTCGACTGATTGATGGCTTCTAAGACAAACAATGGTGTCAACTTTGACACAGACAACTCTCAAACATTAGAGAGTGGGCCAGCGCCACTCGCAGCTGAAGCCCTAAACCAGAACCAATAACTCTCAACTAGAGAGTGGGCCAGCGCAACTCGCAGCTGAAGCCCTAAACCAGAAAACCAAACAACTAGAAAACCAAACAATCGAGACGAAACAAACGAAGGTGATAATGACACCTTCAAAACCAAATTGCATAAAGTCAGCTAAGAGCAGTATAATAAGAGCATCTCGAACAATGAGACGCAAACAACAACTCAAGTCTCAAAATCCAATGCGGAACCTGAGCGTGAAAACAGAGTTAAAACTCTAAACCAAACCAAACCAAACTAAACCAAACCAAACCAAACCAAACCAAACCAAACTTGGCCAACAATGAGAGATGGCACGAGAAACGTTCAAACAGGGTCAAAACAGCAAACCCACAAACCAAACAGGGAGAGGACGACCGGATGATCACAACTGTGACGACACAACACACGTCAAAACAGAGGATCCTTAAAACCAAACCTAGCTGATACACAAAGAGGACCAGCTATAACAAAGCAGCGGAGAGAGCGGCGCGTGGACTTCACACGCAGAGAGATGGGAGGCACGTGAGTCGTGAGGGCGCGTGGCTTGAAATCCGACGGTGGTGGCTGACCGTAGTCTCTAATAACACTTCCCCTCAAGCTAGAGCATATATGTCATAACAAATATTATTAACTCAAGAAGCCATTGCTGTCGGAGAGAGAAATTCACACAACACTTCCCCTCAAGCTAGAGCATATATATCATATGCATAGCTTGTAACAAATATAATTAACTCGAGAAGAGAAGCTACTGCCACACAATGCAATGCGGTAATCAGAAATCGTAGAGACTTGAAATTTCCCTTCACTGCCTACTCCCAACGATTAGGTAAAGACTTTTCCCTTTCAAACAATAGCAGCTTCAATATTGGACTCTAAGAAAGAGTTGCAGTGCACATCAGATGCATACATCCATTCAACAGAAGAAATATTACCAGAGTAACCCAACTCACTAATTGAGAACTTGGCTGGACCAAAGAGCCACCTTGTATCTCTCTAGTTTCTTCATACATGGTAGTTGTAACAGCAACATCAACTACTTCAGGATGCAAAATTAACACAACTTCTAAATCAGCAGGAGCAATCTGAAAGCCCTTGTATTTGATAATACCTTGCAAGCGATCATATAGCGATCAGATGTATGTATATACTCATCCTGATTGAAATAAACATCTCCAATAACCATCTTTATCTATTGTTGAAATTGTGGCTTCCTCATTATTCACGTATCTTGTATGAAATCAAGATTAGGAAAGTTTGGACAAAGTAATAAATATCCGCTGCATTCAAAGGTGTTGCACCACTGGAGACCTTAATCAAACTCTGCAGCTTGCTTCCATTAAAATAATACCAGCCATTGACCATACAAAGACCACATTACTGAATCAGTACAATCTCGAATTATTGACCACGCCATACAAAGAATTCGTATTCCATTCCTTGCGCCGCAACAGATAAGTATGAACGGGGGTACCGTGGGAGAGACATAGATATTCCTACCACAGATTCTTAGTGTTCACTAATCAATGAGACTCGCCCACTCAAGGACCAACCTTGCTCAAGATACAGGCGGCGACGCTTCAGGGAAAAGATGGAGGTGTTTCTGATCCGTTTTGAGCAACTTCGGAAAACGGCGGTGGAAAGACGTTGACAGTGTTGAACGCCAATAGTGACTGCCAAGAACGTGACAAGGATCACTAGGGTTTCAAGAGAAAGGGAACCATGATCAGAAAGAAACGAGGCCGTAAGAAAAAGGCTAGAACTAACAAGCGCATAAGCAAAGTATGAAAAATAAATCCAAAGAGATTTGGAAAGTCACCATGAGGGGGCTCACGGGGGAGGAGCCCCCTCACAGCGGTAGGATCGAAACTTGCGCTCTGATACCAACTTGAATTTGATAAAATATTACTTGTATTTCATTGATTAATACTTGACTATAGACTACAATATATATAGACTAACAAAGAGACAAAAAGAAACTAAATCTATCTAAACCTATCTCTAATTAAATAGATATCATCTCTATTTAAATAGATACTAATCTAAAATAGATAAACAAATCTTAACAATATCTCTATGAGATAAGACTAATAATAAACTAAATCTTAATAGATATTTAACACATTCGTCAGATTTTGTTAGCTGATCACTCATTCGAGTGACTGGAAGAGTTATTGTGTTTGTGCATCTCTAAAAGGAATGTTCGTTGCCTATCATGTTTAATGAATTTGATTTTTATTTTATATATTCCAGGATTGAAGGTGCTGAAATTAATAAAAGCTTACTTGCGTTGAAAGAATGCATTAGAGCGCTAGACAATGACCAAGGGCACATCCCTTTCAGAGGAAGTAAATTAACAGAAGTTTTGCGAGACTCTTTTGTTGGTGATTCACGCACTGTAATGATATCATGCATTTCACCAAGCTCTGGTTCATGTGAGCATACTCTCAACACTTTAAGATATGCTGACAGGTATGCTCGCCGTTTGAATTCTTTCTGAAATTTCTCTTCAAATGAAAGTGATTGATCCAATGTAAAAAATTATTCTAATTGACTGTCGAATTTCAGAGTGAAGAGCCTTTCAAAAGGAAACAGCTCTAAAAGGGATCCCCTTTCTTCTTCAAATCTTAGGGAGTCAACCACATTGCCTGGATCTTCACTTTTATCTCGTGATGATACGTTTGATGATGAACTAACACATGTTTCCAGTGAGAGGAATCAATTTGGTTGGTCCAAACGGCTTGAAACCGAACCCTCTCCTCCAATTAATATGGATCGTATTCCAAGTGGTAGGATGGGGGGGAATTTGGCACCATCTGGATATTCTGACCCACAAAAGGGTCAAAGAGGTACTCAAAATGACACAGCTAATAATGAAAATAGAACAGGACCAGCATTTGAACAAGATAGACCTAAAAGATCAAGCAAAAGGGCGGAGAACAACCAAGCATCTACTGTAGAGAACAAGAGGAAGATAGAATCTTGTGTTAAGCATGTTGATCCATACCAAGTTGAGACTAATCATTCTGATCCTGATGATGATATAAATGCTCTGCTGAAGGTATATTATTCTTATAACATACTGAAAAATAAAATTTATTATTTAAATACTGAATGATACCTGCTTTGCTCATTATTTAGGAAGAGGAAGATCTTGTAACTGCTCACCGGAGACAAGTGGAGGAAACAATAAACACTGTTAGGGAGGTGGGAACAAATGCCTTGTACCTTTCATTTTTTATTTGCTAAGCTTTTTTTTTTCTTTGTAATATTCTGAATTTTAACGCAGGAGATGAATTTACTCGTTGAAGCTGACCAACCAGGAAATCAACTGGCCAATTACATTTCCAAATTGAATTCCATTTTGTCACAAAAGGCTGCAAGAATCTTTCAATTGCAGACGCAGTTGGCTCAATTTCAAAGACGTTTAAATGAGTATAATGTTTTCATATCTTCTGGTAACTGAGAACGCTAATGAGAAAAATGAGTGATGCGCTGCAGATGTGGAGTTCTGTGTTCCAGATATTGCTGCCAAAATTTCATTGTGTAAGTAGTTTCTCGTGTATTAATCAAGAATGTTGACTACATTATTGTGGTTTTTGGAGTGAAGAAATAGGAGTCAACCCATAGTTGTTACCGACTTAATTCATCTGACGAGTCACTACTGTGACTTGAATTGAATTAAACTTTATACAAATGTATGTCCAGATGATTATTTGGCATACACCTTTGGAGTGTAAATTATACAGTCGAACTACCCTGTTGGGGATTGCTTGTATTTTGCAATAGGGTATCTGAATATACAATTTTTTACTTGTGTACCATCGTCATCCTGGATTGACATTGACTTAAACGAGCTAGTCCAGCAAACTCTTTGATACACACATTTTAACTATATATTATAGGGTAAACAAACGTTAAATCTTATTTCACCCATTTTTTACTTTTTCTTCTTTTAAAATTTAGTTCAATTATGATATGATATGACAAGATGATTAAATATGACTTGAACTTATCTTACTTAAACAATTATTTGAGTAAATAAACCTTGAAATTATCACCTCATAAATATAAGTTATTTAGTTCCTCAACAATATCTTCCGTTCAAATGACTTATTAGCACAAGTTACTTGTTTATTTATCTCAATAAATTCCTCAAATATGGCAACAACTTCCTATCAAACTTTTTAAAGTTATTTCAGTAAATCTAGAAGAAATTTTCAAAAATATAAACCAAGTCAGCTGTGAGGAATCCATATACGAATTTGAGCTAACTCATAAGCCCCCTCATAACAATGTTTGTTGACTGCTGCTGAGGAAGCTGTTGATGCTATAATTACTGTTTCTGTGGATGCTGCAGCTGCGAGAGTTGTTGTTGAAGTTGAGAGACTTGTTGCTGTTGCAGCTGGGAATGCTGCAGTTCTCTGATGCTGTTGTAGTGGATCCCGTTGTATCCTCTCCCACGCTGCTCTAGTAGCGGTTGTCGCTCTTGTTGTATCCTTTCCTGATGCTGTGATTGCATCTGCTTCTGCTCTTGTAGTAGAGCAGCTGTTGCATTAGTTGTTGTATCCTCTCCTGCTGCTGTGATTGCATCTGCTGTATGGTAAAATTGATCAAGTATAATAGAGGTGCAAGTTCAAATTAAATAGTATATTCGTTGTACACACTCCAAAGCTACACACCTAAACAAGCATGAAATGACTGTCACCAAAACAGTAACTCTTTGGATAATTCAAGGAATCTAATTGGCCACTTCAAGGAATCTAATTGGCCACTTCATGTGCACACTCTTTTTAGAGTAGAGTTTCTATTTTATTTAGGTGTTTACATGTTTATTGTTATTTTGAACCTAAGCGTAGTCCAAAAGTTGACTTTTATATGTTGATTCCCCAATCCCACCCAAAAAAATTGTTAAACTAATATCTTCCTTGTAATTCATAAATTTCAAAGTCATAACGGAAAATACCCAATGTAGAATCCCTAGTTTAGGCACAGGAACTGAACCATATTTTCGATTTTTCAATTTGTTGAATTCCCAAATCCTTTACTTCAATTACTTTGATAATAAAGTTTTTTTTTTACCCCTTTTCAAGACAAGAACAAGGTCAAAACTCAAAACAGAGACTTAAAAAGTTAGACAATAGAATTTTCAATAAGGTTTCAAAACCCTCACTTGAAAAACCCACGCTGAACAAATCGTCTGCATAATCAAAATTCCCAAAATTTATTTAGAAAAGGAAGAACTTTCTATTGGGAGTGAAATAAGGATTTGAGTGATTACCTCTTTGGAAGTCATCTTTGATCTAGAAGACGTCTTGCTTTGAATGTCACACTCTTGTTTACAATTACAACTCTGAATGAGCAAGTTGTAGAGCATGTGATTATTATACATGACCTAGAGCCAAAATATATATTCTTATCTTTTTTTTTTTTTGAACTCAACGATAGTTCTTATCACGGCCCCATAGATTTTTTTTTTGTCACGGCCCCATAGATTAAAGCCTACATTGAAATCCACATTAATAGATACTTTAAAAATTCAAATTTAAATAAATGGATTACATAAATGTTATAAATTTGTTTTCCACCTAGGTCTTGGGCCAGTAATATAAGATTTAGTAAAATACCCTCATTCTTTAAATGTTAAATTCTACTTTAATATTTTTTCAAAAAAAAAATCTACTTTAATATATTTCCATAAAAAAAATCTACTTTAATATATGTTAAATCTATCTATTTATTACTTTCTTTTGTAACAAAAAAAAATCTATCTATTTTTTTGTACAAGAGGAAGACATCTATCTATTTATTTAAAATCTATAATATAAATTTTTGTTTAAAATAATTAATACATAATTTTCTAGTAAGCAAATAGATTGATAAATCTACCAATTTAACGAGGTTTTCTCTTTCTTTCCTCTCTATTTTCCACCTCACCTGAGGATAGAAAAATATCATATGGGCACGCCATTTCTTTTCTTTATTTCTTATTCAAATCTAATAAGAAAAAAAAATATAATCCCATATTTCTTTATTCTATCAACTTATATCCTACCATTTTTCTTCTCAAATTAAAAAATGTTAAGAATCTAGTTAGACTAGCAGCTCAAATTAAAAAGAATAAAAAATATTAACCAAATGTCTTCCAAGAGTGCGACTTTTACGAACTAAAATTTTGACCTAAGGATTCAAACAACATTTTTTTATATTGCCAACACGAGTGAAGAGTTATTGAAAAAATTTATGGATAATTAAGGGGTTATCACATCAGAACTTGTGGTTTTTTGAATTAAGTATCTCATTTCATTTATTTGGTTTCAAATGACCACTTTTTGTAATTGCGACTGATATTCATTTGGTAAAATATAAACTAAATTTTAAAAATATTTACGTTGTAAAACTCATGACCTTGGATGAATTTGTTTTAGGTTTTATTTTCTCAAAACAGGCTGCAAGCCCGAAAGGGAAAGCCACAATCTGACCAATAAACTGTGGGGTTTGTTTTACCTATACATGATGGCTCAGTTGATTTTGGTAGTTTTCAACTACTATCCAATAAAGAAAAGACAACTCACCATGTGTGATTTTTGGACTACTATGGGTGGATTTTCTCTTCTCAAAAAGATCACTTTTAAAATGTTTGTAAACTTCGAAAAAATAAAATGCTTGTTATTTTTAAGCAAAATGATATATAATATATAAAGACGGTTGAGAAATAACCCCTCTCAATATGGGTACAGTAACAGGATAAAGCTGATAAAACCTGCCATTAATATAGCGCCTACCCACTGAAAAGGTCCCCATTGAAATTGAGAAAACGATGACCAAGTCAACCAACACAGGAAGTTATCAAGCAGCTCAAAACCCTGAAACAGAGATCAAGCCAGTTGAGAAGACCAAAAGTCCCACCAATATAAACCCTAACAAAGTGCGCGCATAAACCCATAACCTAAAAAAGGAGCAGAATAAATACAAGAGAGGCCATCAAACAACAACAATCAATAGTGCCCACAAAACCTCCAGAACTACAAACACAACACACAAAGAACTCCAAGAACCTTAAAAAACCCCAAACACAACCATAACTCCCTCTATGGTTTGAAACATAGAGAGCAGGCCGATCCATAACATTATTTAGGTTCGGTTCTCTCACAATCACACTTACTCATTTTTACACACACTCTCATCTCATTGGTTGTGTTGGTTGCCCTTCCTAGCTTCCTGTGTGCCCTTCCCACTGTTGCCCTTCCCTTTCGCAACCTTCTCACGCTCGTTCCCTCCCTTGTCGTTGTGACCAACCCTGTGCAACCGCGCCCTCATCTGCACCCGTTAGATGCGTACGCCCTCCCTTATTGCCCCACTCTCCCCTTCGTATACCGTACCCTACTCTTATTAAAACAAAACACAACACTTTTAAATCCTAAACACTCATGTAGTTGAAAATCGCTTGTTTGAGCATTATATTAGAGTTTCTTTTATACGTACTCACTTCAAAATTTAGCAAGAGTTAGATGAATTTCTAATCAATAAAAGTAGTTTATTATAAAAAATGTCATGGCACGTCTCAATACTATACATAATTTTTATTAATTTTTTCTTAATAAGTATTCTAAAAGTTTTAGCTTCAAAATCAAATTAAAAAGAAGAGCACATGCAAGAACAAATTGATGAGGCAACACGACATATGTTAACATTTTTTTAACTTAATTACTCTATATTGAGATAGTTTTATGAGTGATAAAACTCTTTCCATCAAACAACTTGCATTCACACAGAGTCACATGTAAGCATATTAGATGGGGTTGTCTAAATGGTCCACCATATTAGATTCATCTATCATATAAATATATCATTATATACATATCTATTCGTTGATTTGGTAAAGTGGATTTGATCACAGGATTCATATTATATCTGTTGATATTGTGAAAAGCATGAACATGGAGAAATTAAAAAGCCAATAAATACAGGTGCTCATCATAAGAACATCTAAGTTTGGATTTTGTTCACTTTTAGTACAGCAAGAATGGGCACACACATGTATCTCACCTGACCAACCTGCCAAAATCATGAGGAAAGGAAGGTAAATCCAAGGATACTAGATTATGCAGTTATGGCCATAGGTTGTGTATATATATGTGTGTCTTGATTGATAGAATAGTAGTTGGGAATCCAAGTTTAAGTTTGGAGTCTCAACTATTATTGCAATTAAGCTAATAAAAATTTATTTTTGTAATGAAACTTGCCTATTGCTGAAGATATACACCCTTCTCTAAAAAACTTACTTCATGCCGTATGATTCAAATCATCTATTTCCATTTGTTGTGTTACATACACTACTTTACACTATGTAAAGTCATTACATTTTGTTTTCTTCTTTCGTTTATTCCTTCTTGTATTGGGTTAAAGTACCCCTTGTACTTCACTTCAATATAATTCATATGGCTTATAAAAAAAACTTACACTACTTTACCCTTCTAATAAGACCGTATTATATTGACATATGAAAAGTTATAATTGTCATATTCATATATTTTTTAATTAATTAATATGAAATTTTTTTATTTGTGGACTGTAGGGAAATCTTAATCTTTGAAATGATATATACATATTACAGCTCTGGACCCTTCTTTAAAACATGAATAGTATATTGTAATTTAAAAAGATCTTACATAAGTCAGCATATGATAGAACATATTGATAGGTCTGTAAACCGTTCATGGGGTTGGATTGGCTACTGCAATATTGAGAAAAAATAATTGTGCATCTAAATCAATGGAAACGAATTTATAAAATCAAATTTCATATCAATCATGCATAAATCATGATTATACTAGATTTTCTAAATCTGCAAATCTTGACTGTCATAACTCCTAATACATGTAATGCGCAATATTTTAATAAGTAAAACTGAATACAAAAAGTAACAAATTAAAAATGACTAGCACAACAATGTCGATTTGTAGTAAGATCAAGCACACTCAACTCAACCGAGAGAAATGACCAATTTCAAAAAAAAAAAGTGCAAACCCAAGAAAGCAAGTATATTAGCAATTTAGCATACATATTAGCATCATTGAGACATATCTAAAACTAACATGCCGCTGACGGGTAGAAATATCAACAATCTCCACCAACAAACTTCCAAGTGTAATGTCAAAGAGAGAGAATTCATCATTCGAATATCATCCGCCAAATCTCTCTCACAAATGACAAGGCGAAAACTCAACTCCCAAGCTAACGGTAAACCATGCTTGATGACCATCAAGTAAGCCGAGAGCCCACAAGACCCATTAGAAGAGCCCGACCAGAATATCACCCAGCCAAAAAACAAAAGTATTAAGAACAAGACCACAAAAAATAATCAGTTGTTTGCGCAAATTAAAATTGCTATCAATGTTAAGTTTAACAATACAACCACTAGAAAAATAATATAGTTTTTTAGAATTCTCATGGACTGTGGAGCATGTTATACAACAAATCACAACTTCATTTATGAAGTGTTATATAAGTAATGAGCAAATTAATATTTAAGAAACACAATATGATTAGTTTTCCTAATGATTTTTTCCATATACAAGTTAAAGCATAATTAATTAAAAATAAGAAACAATAATTATTTTTTATTTTTTTATTAGGTTAGGTCGGCTAAGGATATATAAGATTGTTCAAAAAAAGGATATATAAAGACAATTTTATAGTAGCAAGCAATTTCAAGAAATCTTATTGGTTGACTACTAAAACTCATAGTTGGAAATCTTTATCTGGAGTTGTTTGTCAAACTTAGACCCTAAGAAAATGTTCCCCCTGGATTTCCTATGAACTTAACCAATAACCAACCAATCAGCTACTTAATCTACTTCAGTACCCTTAATTATCATTTATATCTGATTACTTAACCAACTAATCAAGGTCTGGAATCTGCTTCACTTGTTCGATTGTTACTATCTTTTGAGAGATAGGAGGATGAAGTGATCTTCAGTATAGTTCCAATTTTATGTAATCTTACCTAAACTTGATTACCGGCCAAAATTAATTTAGTCACCAAATTGATTAGACGTGACAAAAATAATTAAATTGGTCACATTTTCAGTTTGACTTTGATTGCAAAAGAATAATACTAATTAATATCATTTAAAGCTTTAGATTTCGCATATGAGTATCTGATTCGGTATCAATCGATGATGACATGAGACAACATGGAATGCATATGTTATCCACTCATTAACATACAGCTGTTACATAAATAAGTCATAAGGAAGTAGGTCCGGGAGAGTAAATACCAAGTTGGAAAGTACCTTGAAGCAAAGGGCAGCCAAGAGATTGATCAAAAGATTACATATATACATGCATATATGTCAACTCATAAAAAAGGTCTTCAACTTTCTGACCCAATTAAAATGTTACCTTAGTTGATGGTAAGACACTAGTAAATTTTTCTCCTTATAGAAGATAATAAAGTAACTCATCACAATTATTATAAATACTTACCTACATTAAAAGTATAGATAATTAAATATTTAAAATTTGTCTGAACATTATACCTACATAAAACAATATCACTCTTTTATAATTTGGATCTAAATAATCTGAGTAATTATTTTTTACTAATAAAATATCTGAATAATCTGAATTATATATCAATATGCTCCCCAATGCTGAAGCAGCACTTGAAAAGTGCCAAAGAAAGAGTAACATAAAGAATGGAGAGTCATACAAATTGGCCAATGAGGAGTAGACAAGCAGTCATAGTTTATGCCCCACCACGAGCAGTCTTGGCTCAAAGTAAACCCAAAAGCCAATCACAACGAGCGAATCTTAGCCACTGTTTCGGAGTGATCTCTCTCTCTCAGTCTCCTCTAATACTCTCTTCTGCTGCGCGTGTGTCCATCTTCATACATTTTTCCCCAAATTCACATGTACAGTCAAGTTGTATTATTTACCTGCTTATATGCTTATCAAAAAAATAAATTACCTGCTTATATATCAGTTAACAAGGTATATATAGTGTATATTTAAAAGTAATCAAAATTAAGTGTGTATATATTACTAGCAAGAGACTTCATAATATCAAACAAATATGAGAAGTACTCAACCCTCTAACAATAGAGGATGAGAAGAATAGAGGCTTCTCAATCTTAGATGAAAGCATACATGACACTCTAACAGTTTTTACTTCAATTCTTTAAGAAGTTTCAGGTCAAGTCTTCCATGTTACATTATCATCGTCTTATTTGTCCTGAGCGCAACAATGATTCACGTCACATACTCAATGATTCATGTTATGCATTCCGCATTTTAATTCCTTTTTGCCTCCCCTAGTGTATGGGAAGATGAGCGGTGGAGAGTGCACATACTCAATGTCAACTCATCCTCAAGCGTGGGGAACAATCTTGAGTAGAGTATCCTTTGACTTGCTCTACGCGATAATAGTTTTGAATAGGCCGGTTCTAGTTTTATTTTTTAGTCATGTGTTCTGGATTTGAGGTTTGATCAAGTGTTTCGATTTTTCAAATCTAATTATGTGCTAGTGTGGTGTTTTATCTTGCGTAGCTCTGTCTATTGTTAGATATACTAAGGTGATCATGTCTTCTTTGTTCTACTTGTATGGCTGGTTAGCTCTATGACTTTATTTGTTGGGTTAGTATGTGGTCGACCTTGGGTGTCTAGGTAGGTTGGCTTGGGACAAAAGTCTTGATCTCTTGAGTATGCAGGTTGATTTGATTTAAATGTCTCAGCCAGCTCAAGTGTTGAGTCAGTTGGTGGTAAATGTCTCAACTATGTTGTATTTTGAGTCATTCGTCTTGTGATATTTTAACATTGTGTCGTGGCTAAGTCATAAATGAGAGGAAAATTGTGGTTGTCCATCGATATGATTTCCACCGAGTTAGGTTGGAAACAGTAGTCCCTTAGTTGTAGCCAACATCAATAATGTTGGTCGGAGTTATATAAGGGCATTGAGGTAAAGGCGCACTAGAAACATAAATATGAGAAACTGATGATTTTTTTCGGTGTGACATCCACCGAGTTAGATGTGCGTCAGAGACCTCTGGAACACAATCGATCATGTAACCACGATCATTATAAATAAAATAGAACCTCCAACATTAAAGAACTTTTACATTGTTTTTGTCATATTAGTTCTCAAGTGTCTAATTAGTATCATACTCCTATTAACCAAAAACTAATGAGTTACGTTAGTTATAGTTATTAAAAAATAATATTGATTAAAGTTGATATCATATTTACAGCTGATTTTTTAGTGTTTACAGTTATTTTCGCATTGCTCAGGGATTAAATCCTGAACTAAATATTTAAGGAGCTCAACTATCTATTAGTTTTTACTATGTTAAATTTGGAGATATATTTTTAAGTATTATTTTAGGAACCAAAATGAATAATTCATTATTTTGTTGAGGGAAAAACATATTCAACACTTCTTTTATTTCCATGAGCTTGCGTCTGATTTTGGAGCTCTTCATAGTTTGATTCAGCGTGCTTGAGATATTCAAGTTATACATATCTCTATGACTGCGAATGATGCTGCTGATTGTTTCGCTGGGTTGGGAGCTGCCTGTCAATGTGCACTGCTTCGGTTGGAGGATCCTCCTCTTGAGATCGATCCCATCTTAGCTTTGTAGTTTTTTTTGTTTTCTTTTACTTTTGTAAAAAAAAAAACACTTGTTTTATTTGTAGCTATTTAGAAATTTTAATCATAAAAAAGCGCAATAAACTGAAAAGAAAATAAACAAAAGATAATCAAGTGACAGATCCAGCAGTATGAAGCTGCCTCACTCACAACTTTCGACCCATAACACCCTGTCGTTTACACCCCCGGGGGGCGGGGGCCACGGACCACAACAGTCACCAAATCAATCCCGCTCCAAATTCTCCACGCGCCACACCCACCGCGTAAGCCACGTAGGCCCCACCCCACGATCCTTATCAAATGCCACCACCTCACCCCGATGCTCGACACGTACCCCCTCTGTTACTGTACATGCTTCCCCTTTATATATTAAGGTGCTCCCTCATCCAAAAACGAAAAGAAAAGAAAATCTCACACTACTCACTGTAAACTCATCCATATTATCAATATCCACCCTCTCTTTCTGTGTAGTTTCATCTTCTCCTTCTTGTTTTCTTAATGGGATGCTGATGGACCAGAACAACAACACCAACCTTAACACTACCAACAACAACACCAACAACGATGTGATCATCGCACCGTTCATAATGAAGACTTACCACATGGTGAACGATCCCACCACCGATAACCTCATCAAGTGGGGCCCAGCTAACAACAGCTTCATCGTCCTCGACCCTCTTGATTTCTCTCACTCTCTCCTCCCTGCTTTCTTCAAGCACAATAATTTCTCAAGCTTCGTTCGCCAGCTCAACACCTATGTATGTTAGTCACTACTAGTTTTTTGAATTTTCTCAATTCAATAATCCATCACCACCCCACTTCCCTAAATCATTTTTTTCCATCTGGGTATTGCTTATTTTTCTGTATATCAATCTAATTAAATTGGATTCTGAAATTTTAATTTTTTTTCTTTAATTTGGAGTTTAGGGTTTCAGAAAGGTGGATCCTGATCGGTGGGAGTTTGCAAACGAGTGGTTCCTTCGTGGGCAGAAGCATTTGTTGAAGAATATCACACGGCGGAAGCACGGTGGTGGCGGTGGTGGCGGTGGCGGTGGAAGGAATGGTCATGGTCATGGCCATGGCTATGATCATTATGGTTCGCATTTGGACTTGGAAGATGATGTTATGGTGATGGAGATTGCGAAGCTGAAGGAGGAGCAGAAAGCTTTGGATGCAGAGCTTCAAGGGATGAACAAGAGGTTGGAGACGACGGAGAAACGACCGCAGCAGATGATGGCTTTTCTCAGCAATGTCGTCGAGGATCCTCAGATTCTCTCGAGGATACTTCTCGAGAGGGAGAGGAAGCAGCAGCAGCTCGCTGACAACAAGAAGCGCCGCCTCATACCGCCAACGACGGCGGCCTCTTCTTCCTCCTCCTCCGGCTTGGCGGTGACCAATTCCGTCAAGACGGAGTTCGAGGAAGACGAGGCGACGGTCGGTAACGTGATGTCCTCCTCGCCGGAGACAGGTTTTGAAATTGAAAACTCTCGCCGGGTGGCGGCGCCGCCGCCGGATTGGTGGGGGCAGAGGCGGGATGGCCAGCAGGGTTATTATGATTGTGTTGCCGCTCCGACGCCGTTGACGGTGGTGTCTCCGCCGGCGATGGGAGGAGCATTTTTAGGGTGGGAAGATAGGGAGAGCATGGGGCGTGTGAGCATAATTAGTGAAATGGCGGCGGAGAATAGTTCGCTGCCACCTTGTCCGTTTTCGCTATTGGAAGGTTATGGTGTTAGTACTTCTTCCCAATACTGATTTTTAGACATCACCTCTTCCTAGCTTCAATTCACTTTATTTTTCTCCTTGTGGTATCTACCCTTTACTTCCACTAGATTTTCTCTTGGATTTTATTCTATGTATTAAAAATATATTCTTCACTACTTTTTTTTCTCACTTTCTTTGTATATACTTTGTGAGATTTTTTCTCTCCTCTTCAAGAATTGAATGAAAAGAGGAAAACATGACAATAAATTTAATTGTTGGTGAATTCTGTGGTGCCTCTCGAAAAATGTGGGTGTGATGCCTTCATTTGGTCTATCAAATAGAAAAAAGACATGTGACAATTATTATACCAGATTTTTTATTTTCCATCAATTTCCATTCTTTTATAAATTCGAAATAATTTGTGATATTAATTTTGAGAAGGATTTTTTAGCAATTACTAGAAAGTTGCCTTTGGTTAATATGAGTTTTTAACATGAGTGAGATTTAGTTTGAAAATTGAAGAGATTGCTGGTTCATATTCTATTGTTCTTGGTTATCTTCAACACACCAATATTTTTTTTAAATGCCAAAATGAATTAAAGAATAGTAGCACTTAGCAGTGAGCAAAATACAAGGAATACAGTGGAAGGACACACCAATACATGCCCAGAAAAATCCTCCACCAAACTTATATATGCAACCTTTCAGAACCCTTCCATTCCTAAAACCCAGCTACAAAAAGCAAAGAACAGAACCAAGAAAAGAACCCAGCGGAGGGACAAAAATGTTGAATCTTTTCTGAACTTGAAGAAGAAAAAAAATCAATCTTTTCTCCCCTCAGAGAGCCACCAGGGAAACAAATAGTATAGACCCAAGGCCAGAGAAACGAAACAGAGAAAAAAGGGAGAAAAGGAAAAAAAGGGGGAAAAACAGAGAACATGATTCTCTCCCTCAGCAACAGCCCTATGGCATCGGTTTTGCAACCTTTCATGGCCGTGGCCGGCGTCTGTGGCGAAGACATCGGAAAAGCAACTCTGGGTTTCAGAGATTCGAACTCAAAGTTTGCATTTTTGGAGTGTTTTGGTGCGGCGGTGAGGACCCACCTGAGTGGGTTATTCAGTGACATGGTGAGGGACTGAGGGGAAAGAGGATTTAGGGTTGAAAGAGGAAGTGGGTGGCTTTGAGAAAGAGGATTTAGGGTTGCTGGTGAGGGAGAAATTCTTCTCTGCAACTTGTCTCTCCTCCTTCCCATGAGAAGAACAATTTTAATATCACTTGAATGGGAGAGAGGTTAAAAAATTACTTTTACAGTTGTAACTGATTTAGTTAAGGACCAGTTAGCAATTATATAATTTTTTTTCTAAAACAATATTATTTAAAAATCAATTCAGGATAAATGAAAAAGACACCTCACTTAATACATGTTTTGTTGCTATTGGTCCAACTAGGTAGATGCACCATACCTACATCTGGGAAGAGGCACCACAGCAGGCACCAAGATTGTTACATGATTTATATTTAGTTTTTTTTAATAACTTGATAAAGGTACGTGGCATCGAGGGTGTGAGGTTAATCAATCACTTGTTTATAAAAAAAAAATCACCTAATCACCTCATACGACACTATGTGGTTGGGCGCTTGTAAAAATTTTTTTTCATTCACAAGAGAGTTGGGAATCGAACCTTTAACCTTTTGCTTTAGAGACAAAGTGCGCAAACCACTTTGGTTGTACTTGGTTAAGAGTTTATGATTATGCACCTGTAAACAAATTTTATAAATACCTTCAATCAGAATTTACTATTTTATTATATCCACTAAATTTAAAGAGAGAAACTATCAAACACTACCTTAATCATATTTTGTTCAAAGACATACTTAGAGGATCACATCAAGGAGTCCGTTGTCATGTTTTGTTCAATCTTAAAAATATAACGAACATGAAACATAGGTAGATGTCTCGTTTCATTTCTTTTAAATGTGTCTATCAAACGCTACATTAATCTTCTTTTAGCATGTTTCTTTTTTTATTTTTTATTATTAATAATACATTATTTTGTTATATATATATATATATGATCCCCTTAAAATAGGGAGTTATTGATTTTAGTCCCCCTTAATTTTTTATTGATTTTTGTCCTCCATTTATGAAAATGACAAGGTTTTGGTCCCTTTATCCATTTTAGCATGCATTTTGTGGAAGATTTTTTGAATTTGTGGCGGTTTAATTTAAACTGTCACTAACATATTTGTGGGGGTTTTTGTACATTTGTGGTGATTAAAACTGCCACAAAATGCTCTATGGCAGCACTAGAATAATTAAGGAACCAAAACCTGATCATTGTCATAAACGTGGGACTAAAATCAATAATTCACTATTTTAGGTGACTGAAAACATATTTAACCTAATTATTTATGATATGTCCTAATAGTGAATCCTAATTGGATGAAAGTGTATCATTGTCATTAATAGGACATTTCTTTTTGCCTAGAGGAAATATATAAGTGTAAATTAGATAGTTGAGTAAATTGGACACATTTGTGAAAAGAAAAAATGGCCACTACAAAAAATATTGTACTAGTATTTAAATTTAGTGTCGGCCACGACATTGGTGCTAAATTTTGCTAAATTAACGGCAGCTTGACCGACGCGAAGAAATAGCGCTTGAACTTTGAGTTGGCCTACCTTGTGTGGGCTAAACGATATTTAGAGTTGCTTAAGGCAGACACTAAGTTCATTGGCCAACATAAAATCGACTTTTCAAGATGTAGCGACGACTCCCAAGCGAAGCTATACTTTCTGGTGAACTTTGCTTTGGCTATAGCGACACAAACTTATTAGTGTACAACCCATTGCACAAGGGCCTATATCTAGCATCAGCTTTGACCGAATTTATGGGGGCACGGTATGGCCCAAACATCGCGACTTTACATCTAGCATTGGCTTTGCTGACGCTACGTGTACGAAGTATTGAAGTTTGTTGGCTTAAAGAACTCATCTAAAATGCATTGCCCTCTTTTCTTCTTGACCATATTTTCCCGCGGGCTTTTCATGGTAAGATTTTTAATGAGGCGGTGTTCAATGACATCCTAGAAAATGTTGTACTCTTTTTTCTTAAATAGGTTTTTATCTCAAGAGTTTTTACTAATAAGATTTTAATGAGGTACATTAATTAATTATTTGAGAGATGTGTTAAAAATTGGATGTCCACCATCAGATTTATTAGGATAAATTAATGTATGACTTTATTGTGTTGCCTATTTGTTATTATTATTCTCATCTCCCTTTAACAATATACTAGTATTGATCTCGCGCCATACACAGATGAAATAATAATACTTTGTCGGCATGCATTAGATATTTTCATATTTTCTCTCTCGTTTTTCTATTTTAAATAAGTATATCACCTATTTAATTTTTTTTAATCCTGATTATATTCTAATTCTTTTTTTTAATTTGTTATGTTTTAAATCAATATACCAAAACTAACCTTCCGATGCAACAAAAAAAATACAAAAACCATTTTATCTTCTAGATGTATATACGAAAACATAAAATACAATTTTATTGTATTAATTTCCAAATCAATCATTTAAAACTATTTGATATCAATTTTTTGTGATGACATATTTGATATCATTTTGAACGTAAGATATTAGTATATTATATTCAAGTTTTTATTTTATTTTGTAATATAAAAAATAACCATAATCATTAAAAAAAAACTTTGTTAGCATACATCTTAATGATAGAAAAGTTACAATTGACTATTATTAATTATTCTAAGTGCTTAAAAACCATTGAATATCAAATTAATACAGTAGTTATTTTTGAAAAAATTCACAATTAATTTTTTTAATTATTCGAATGTCATTAATAACTATTAAATGTAATATTAATAAGTTAATTATTTTCAAAAATATGAAGTTATTTAATGTTTAAATTACTAAAAATCAGAAAATATAAATATGACATCATCTACCTACTAATTATATAATATGAGAGAGAAAGCTTATGAAGAAAGATATCGAGCGAAGGGATGACACTCATCGGAGTTGCCACTTTTTAATTTTGAAAATAATATATAATATAGGATCTCATATTGTAATTGAGACGGTTATCGGAATAAAATAAGGATTAGTGAAATACATATTGTCTCTGTCTTCTTTTATCTTTGAGTCTTACTTCTCTCTTGTACATGACCATTTACCTTGTATTCATAACAAGCACATTTGTTTACTTTTTTTTTTTTAGATAAGTCATGGTTAATATATTGAAAAGAAATACAATAGGTACTTCAACACAATACAAGAAAGAGTATAAGATAATGATGAAAATACAAGGATTTGGAAAAAAACCTCCTCAATGAAGGATAGACAATAGAAAAAATGTTTCCATTAAAACTTATTAGAAAAAACCCCCTTGAAATACCCTAATGAAAAAAAAAGTACAATTTTTTTAAACTCTATAACACCCTCCAAGAGAAACCAGAACTAAGCTATTAACCATAAATTACTTTAAAAAAAAACCATAAATTTGTTTACTTAAATTAAATGTATTCTTCATTTTATTTAGTTAATATGAATAGATTTACAAAAAAAGTAATACAATTTTTTATTTGGAATTCAAAAAAAATAAAGAATAAAATTAATTAAAGCTTTTGAAAGCGACAAATATTGAAACGACCACTACGAATTAAGAAATCTCCACCTTATCCTGCGGTGCCGAATCCATGAATTAGGGGCACGCGTCACGAGAATAAAGCATCTTGTGATGAAAGTGGAACCCACTTACTTTCCAATAATGCAAGAAAACAGAAGAAAAAAAGGAAAGTAGACCCCAAAGTTCGTGTGTCAAACAAAATTCGTAGCTAGAAATTATTATTATTATTAAAATCATTATTCAATATGTAATTCTAATAGTTTGGAGTCCTTAAGGCTCGTTTACTACGTTGTATAGTATAAGATCTTATTGCATTAGGAGGCCTGATATGATAAGACTTAATAAACTTTTAATACTATATAACGTTTAGTCATACACTGTATAATTTGATGACAACAATGATAGTGGTGGTATTGGAAGGTAATGTTGGTGGCGGTGGGGGTGGATGGTGGCGGCGGCGACAGTGGTAGTAGTGGCGGTAGCCGCGATGGTGGAGGGTGGCGGCGACAGTGGTGGTAGAGGGTGGTGGCGGCGGTGGTGGTGGAAGGTGTGGAGGTGGCGATGACAGTTGATGTAGTGGCGGTAATGATGACGATATCAGCGATGGTGGTAGTGGTGGAGCATGGTGATGGTGGCAGCGATAGTGGTGGTGGCGGAGGCAGTGATGGTGGTAGTGGTGGTGACAGTGGTAGGGTGGTGGTGGTGGCGGTTAATTAAATATATTCAAGTAGTATATACATCACACTCTTACATGCATTATTCATCATCTATAGGGTGGATGAAATAATCCATCATTTTAAAGTATAAGAGATGATTGATGTAAGCTTATACAATATAATGTGAGCACCAAACAATGGATAAGTCCATAATGTATTGTATAAGCTTATAGTATAATGCATAATACATCGTACCAAACAAGCCCTGAAAGTGATGGATTTCACCTCATTTCCCCTTCCCCTCTTCCTCACCACACACTCCTTCTATGTCCCCTGCGTCTTCCTCTCTTCCCAACCGCATACTCCTCCCCTAACAACCTTGAAACATCAACAATGTGGAACTCCATAGAATGAACTTCTGTCGTCAGTGCCTCCATGACCACCCTGATATTGAGCACCAAAGTCCAAAACTTCCAACAAATCTCATATAACCTCAACATCTGCTGCCCCACCTCATTCCCCACCTGCAACATCAATTCAAATTAGACCCACTTGCAGGCGTCGCGACAATCGTAGTACACAACAACTTTTAGAGAAGAAGAAGTGAACGAGGCCCAAGAAGTATGAGACCCCAGAGCAAACTCTCGCCTCAAGGAAAGCGCAACAACCGTTGTTGCTGGTGCATCTTCGTTTCAATCTCACACCCACAACAAGAAACCCCACTCCTTTGATGTATGGGTATTTTACGTTCTTCCTTTGGATGTGTCTTGACATGTGGAAGTGGTTCTGATACAAGACTCATTTTAACCATTAAATACTGGTTGATTCAAAATAATGAAGCAAAGCTTGTTGGTCCTCAATATCACTGCCGGAAAACCATGATGGTAACGTAAAACCCCGTGATACCCATCATCGTCACATGGTTCCTGAATGTCAGAACTCAAACCACAACCGCTCTTGCGTTTCCCAACACTTGTAATGTCAACAAGCTTGTGTCTTTGGTGACCTAGAAATTCGTGAGGTACACCAAATAAGCCAAGGTCACGTTCCAAACCAAGAAGAAAATGATAAATTGGTCTCTTCTGAACGTTAATGACGCCGCATTCCTTTTGATGTAGAGTGAAAGGAAGCAAGATAAGTGCTGCCATCAAATCCATATAAAGGAGCAAGTTCATGGTGTTAAACTTCTCCAAAATAGACATTAAGATTATCTCTTAAACCACAAATTTGAAGGTACACCCCATGGTCGAACCAACGTAAACCAAGAACCCAAACAAGCGGAACATTACTCACTATTGTTGAAAAGAACAATCCCGAAAACCACAGGCAAGAGGGCCAATATTCAAAATTTATTTTGGGTTCATTGTGTTTTTTGAGAAGATAATGAAAGAAGGGGAAAATGATGAAGATGATGGAAGAAGAAGAATATGGAGATAGATTACTGAAAAATAAATTAGAGAGCAAACAAATTAGGATTAAATTTAGAAACTTTCTCGAAACTTTTTTTCTTTTGATTTGTGACCAAAATTGGAGATTATATGTGGGTGGCTATGGTAGATTCTGACTAGGAGTGGAGGTAGGAGGATTTGAGTGGAGAAGAAAATCTAATTTTCTAGGCTAAATAAGTTTTTGGACTCACTAAAATCTCATCTTCCATGTGACATGACTGATGAGGGCTTAGGTGAGGGGCAAAATGAGTAAATTAATAAGTTTTGAGGACCCAAATGTAATTTTGCTCCACCGAGAACTAAATTTAGTTGATAATATAGTTTAAGAGACCAAAATCATAACTAACCCTTTAAAATTAAATTAAATGTGCGTGTAAATAAATTTCACACTGCCAATACACCCACATTAAATCTCTATTATATTACATAGTGAATATATTGATATTTTTTAATTAATAAAATTATTTTTAAATTAAATATAACTATATCAAATAGTTTATTCAACCTTCGAATGATAGCTCAAGTAGTAAAAGTTAAAAAACATAGAGCATCTCCAATGCTAGGTTCTTAATTCTTAGTTCTTAGCACTATTCATGTGGGTCCGTACTGCCACATGTGTTCAAGCAACTCTCAAGCAATTTTGCTTCAACCATAGTCCTTAGTTCTTAATACTATTAATTTGGTCTCACAAACCATATTATTTATACTTTTTATTTTCATAAAGCAATAAAATAAAACTCATAAAGTAATAAAGAATTTTGGAAGAGAGAGAAAAAATATTTTTTTATGCTAAGAACTCAAAAGTAAAACTCATTATATAAGAACTGGGTTCTTATTTTTAAGAACTAAGAACTCCACGTCAGCCTCTCTAATGGTTAAAAACCCAGTTCTTAGTTCTTATCTCAAAAATAAGAACTAAGAACCTTACATTGGAGATGCTCTAAGTTGAATGAGAGATATCCAAAAATTGATCATTGGATGACACAATTTATTTTTTTAATGTAAAAGAAAAATGTATTCAAATTTTTATTGGAAATGGTACTCTATATCTAAGAACAATTCTTGACTTCATGTGACTTTCTTCTTTTACCCACGAGCTCGCATGAATGAGCGGCAATATGGTGCTGCTCTGTCACACACTGTTGTGGTAAGCATTGAACCCATGCCTTCCATGATTCTTGGGCTCCACCACACGTGTAAATCTACAGCCACCAAGTCACCAACCTTAAATATATCTGTAAATTTTTAAAAGAATATTTTGGGTCTATTTTTATTGTAAAAACTGTACTTGATATGTTAGGCGACATGAGCAATTGAGCATCAATGGGCTAAAGAACGAGTCACCACATTTTTACTTACAATCCTAAACCTTTGATTTATAGGTCATATTTTTTTTGTTTCATCTTTACACTTAATATTGAGGCAATGCGTTTAAGCAGCACATTGCAACAAATTGAGCACAACTTTTTGTGCGCGTACTTGTTACCTGAGCTAATTCTGTGAAACTAACCTATTTCAATTTTCAATTGTAGGGGGAGTAGATCCAAGTGTTTCAGCTAATTAATCGTTGTTGTTCTTGTTATTTGTCAATTTTCTCCCAACAAATGGTATCAGATCTCCATGATTGAAGTTCTGCTTTGTGCTCTTAAACCACCAAATTAATCTGAAAGAAAGTGGACGAAGACAAACAAGAATGTTATTGGTATGGTCAAACAATTGATAGACTAGAACATTTATCAACATGTATCTAGTGGAACTAATGCCCACAATTTATTGGAAAAATTGAAGACATGTTTTATGTAAAAAATCACAGAATAAGGTAGTCTTATTTCATTTATAAGCTAAAGAAATATATTAGATGACAGCACTAGACGTGCTCCAACCCTTAATTAAAGGAGAGTGAAAGAAACAAAAGAGAGAACAAACAAAGAAAGAAACAACATGCTAGAATCTGACAATCAAGACAACCTCTAGCTTTAGACTCCAGCTCACAAGAAAAAAAAGAAAGCAATTCCCGACCCTATAAAAACTAAATTACATCTCCACATCCAAATGATACATACAACAAAAGGAGGGTAGAATGGTAAATCTAAGCATATGAATATTTTTCAGAATCTTGTAAACCAGTTGACTACTATAGAGGTTGCATGCATTACCTGATGCGTTACTTGCATTATTGTTGCTTAGCTCATTGTCAAATACTCCCTCCGTTCCTACATACGTGTCATTTTTTTTATCTCTTTTTTTGTTTTTATTTATTTGTCACTTTTATAATTTCAATAGAACATCAACTATGCTTTACCAATTGTACCCTTAACTTAATGGTGGTAGGAAATTGAAAAGTTAGAATTAATAAGAGAGATAAAATATATATATTAGGAAGTTACATTATAACTTTAATAAAACAAGAACATTAAATATCATTCCTTAATACGTGTGGAACATGAAGGTGTGAAAAATGACTAGAAGGGGGGGTTGAATAGAGTTTTGAATATAAAAACTTTCCCCATAAGATTTAAAGTAAATCTTTTCGGTTTATCTGAGATAGATGGTGCTGCGGATAAAGATTGAGAGAAAAGAGAAGCACACAAGTATTTTATCCTGGTTCACTTGATAAATCCCTCAAGCTAATACAGTCCACCCGTTAAGGTGATTTCTTCCTTCTTAGAATGAAGGCAATCCACTATTCAGAGTTTGTTACAACTGCACTAGCAACCTGCTCAGTGACTAACAATACAATGAACTAGTAAACACTAAGATTCACTCTCTTAGTCTTCTCAAGGATACTGACCTAACTGGTCCCTTAAGGAATCACCACTAAGATACACAGATCCTAGTCTTCTTAAGGATACTGACCTACCTGGTCCCTTAAGGAAAAACAAACAACTGTTTGAGGTTGGTGTTTACAAAGGTTTGCTTCTGAATAAGCTAAGTGTAAACTATATAAGAACAGATGAAGAAAATGGAGGCTTGAATCTTTTCTTGTATTGCAACTCTTGGTTTCTCTCCTTAGTCTTTCTTCTCTTCTTCAGCCTTAAATAGTCCAAGGTGCAAAGGATATTTCCGTTGAGAAAATATGACAGTTGGAGAGCATTTCTGGAACTTCCAGAACCTGCTGTGGCTGAACCTTGGTAGGTAGGCTTGTTAGAATAGTACACTGCTCTTGTACTTCTTGATAGTGACATTTTCCTTTAACCATTGACTTCTGATCTGACGACGCTTCATGTTGGAACTTGTGAAGCTTGGTGATCAGAGTCAGAGGGAAGCTTGGATCCTCTGACCTTCGTAACTTCTGCTTCTGGACCTCAGAGTAGAAAATACTTGGTCTTCAGAGCCAGCTTACTCTTGGACTTCAGAGTCTTCACTTCTTAGTGTAAGATCAAGTTTTGATCTAGTAGTACAACTCTATATTTTGATGATTACATGTTAACTATTATGTATGAACAATTATGGTACTCTAACGTTGTTTTCTGAGTGTTCTATTGACAGGTCATGACTCTGGTCTTATTTCACATAATTCCGAAGCACAATGCTCAAAGAGTAACCTCTGCAACGCTTTCGCACGTACTATGTTCAATCTGAACAGTAGATCAAGCTTTAGAAGATCTGAAGATCATAAAGCTCTGATATGGATTCAGCTCACTAAAAGCTCTGAAGGATCAGAAGCTTTGAAGGATCAGAAGCTCTGAAGGTCCAGAAGCTGAGTAGTGAAGACTCTGAAGTCCAAGAGTAAGCTGAATCTGAAGATCAAGTACTTCTCATCTGAGTCCATAAGCAGAAGGTACAAAGGTCAGAGGATCCAAGCTTCCTTCTGACTCTGATCACCAAGCTTCACAAGTTCCAATATGAAGCATCACTCTGATCATAAGTCAACTAGGATAAAGGTCATGTCACTATCCAAAGTACAAAAGCAATTGTACCACTCCTGACGACCTTACCTAACTTATTCAGCCACAACAGAACCTGGAAAACCCATATCTGCCCTCCAACGGTAGCATTCCATGCAAACTTCCAAACCTAATTCCTTGGAGTATATAAAGAGGCTGAAGATGAAAGATGATGTTTTGAAGAAACTTTGTAGAAGCTCACGCGAAAATCAAATATTCTCTCAAAGCAATCTTTCTTCACATTGTACAAATTGTGTTTACTACTAGCTTTCTAAGAAGCATTTCTGTGTAAACCTAAACTTTCAAACAGTTGTTTGATTTTTCCTTAAGGAGACCAAGGTTGGTCGGATCCTTGAGAAGACTAAGAGAGTGAATCTTAATGATAGCTAAGTCAGTGTATTGTTAGTCACTTTGCAGGTAGCAAGTGCAGTTGTAACAAACTCTGATTAGTGGATTGCCTTCATTCTAAGAAGGAAGAAATCACCTTAACGGGTGGACTGGATTAGCTTGAGGGATTTATCAAGTGAATCAGGATAAAATCATTGTGTGCTTTTCTTAACTCTTATCTTAGCACTTTTATCTTTGGTGGTTGAAGAGATTTGTTTAAATCTCAAGTGGATTGAGTTTTAGATTTAAAACGCTATTCAAACCCCCCATTTCTATCGTTTTTCATACCTTCAATTGGTATCAGAGCGCAAGTTCTGATTACCACACCTAACAGTGTTCAGTGATTCGGGCCGGTGTGAAAAACTAAAATGGCTGCCACCATTGAAGCGCAAAAAGATGTCTACAGTGCAAAGCCTCCTATGTTTGATGGGCAAAGATTTGAGTACTGGAAAGACAGGATTGAAAGCTTTTTTCTGGGCTTTGATGCAGATCTCTGGGATATTATAGTGGATGGCTATGAGCGTCCAGTTGATGGTGATGGCAAGAAGATCTCCAGAACAGAGATGACTGCAGAGCAGAAAAAGCTTTACTCACTGCATCATAAAGCTAGAACTATTCTTCTCAGTGCTATTTCTGATGAAGAATATCAAAAGATCACAGATCGTGAGTATGCAAAGGGTATCTTTGATTCCTTGAAGATGACCCATGAAGGAAACAAGAAGGTGATGGAGTCAAAGGCGTTGTCCTTGATAAGAAAGTATGAATCCTTCCAAATGGAATCCAGTGAGTCCATTGAGGACATGTTCTCCAGATTTCAGTTACTCATTGCTGGAATTAGACCTCTCAACAAGAGTTACACAACTGCTGATCATGTCATGAGGATTCTTAGAGGCCTTCCTGAAAGCTGGATGCCTCTGATAACTTCCTTGGAGCTCACAAGAGATGTTGATCAGATGAGTCTGGAAGAACTCATAAGCATACTGAAGTGTCATGAACTGAAGCGTGCTGAACATCAGGATCAGAAGAAGAAGTCTATAGCCTTAAAATCCAAATCTGAAAAGGCTAAAGCTCTCCAAGCAGAAGAAGAAGAATCTGAAGAAAACTCTGAAGATTCTGATGAAGATGAGCTAACCCTAATCTCCAGAAAGCTCAACCGCATCTAGAAGCACAGGCAGAGCAAGTACAGAGGCTATGGAAAGAATAGAGGAAAGAATGAATCTTCTTCTGGTTAGAAGAAGTCTTCATCAAAGGAAGTCACATGCTTTGAATGCAAAGAATCAGGGCACTACAAGAGTGATTGTCCTAAGCTGAAAAAGGACAAGAAGCCAAAGAAGCATTTCAAAGCTAAGAAAGGCCTCATGGTGACTTTTGATGAATCAGAGTCAGAGGATGTTGACTTTGATGGAGAATTTGTTGAAGGACTCATGACTATTGTCAAGAACAAGGAAGCAGAGTCAAAAGAAGCAACTAACTCTGAATCAGCATCAGAGGAAGATCCAGACTCTGACGATGAAAATGAGGTATTCGCTTCTTTCTCAACCTCTAAACTTAAATGTGCTTTGTCTGATATCATGGATAAATATAACTCTCTTCTGACTAAGCATAAAAAGTTGAAACAAGATTTTTCTGCTGTTTCTAAGACTTCTGCTGAACATGATAAAATTATTTTTGAGTTAAAGGAAAATAATCATGCTTTAGCAAACTCTAACTCTGTGCTTAAAAATTAGATCCTTAAGTTAGAAGAAGTTGTTGCTTGTGATGCCTCTGATATTAAAAATGAATCCAAATATGAAAAATCTTTTCAAAGATTCCTAGCTAAAGGCGTAGATAGAAGCTTGATGGCTTCAATGATCTATGGCGTAAGCAGAAATGGAATGTGTGGCATTGGCTATTCTGGACCCAGTAGAAATGAGCCTCCTATGCCTAAGGCCAAACCTCTGTATGAACATTTTGTACCCTCTGGTACTACTTTGCCTGAATCATTGCCTGCTAAAGTTGCTAAACCCTCTCCTAAAAAGGGAACTCTTTCTATGCTCAAATGTCATGCTCAAATCCCTTTACATTATCATGTTGAGAAACCAAAGGTCATCAAAACCTCTGGGGTAACTAACAAGAAAGGACCCAGAAAATGGGTACCTAAGGATAAGATTATCTATGTTGCAGATATCCTTGATCGCTCCACTGAAACACCAATCATGGTATCTGGACAGTGGATGCTCGCGTCACATGACGGGAGAAAGGCGTATGTTCCAAGAGCTAAAACTTAAGCCTGGAGGCGAAGTTGGCTTTGGTGGCAATGAGAAGGGTAAAATTGTTGGTTCTGGTACTATTGGTATTGATAATAGTCCATGCATTGATAATGTTCTGTTGATAGATGGCTTAAATCATAACTTATTGTCTATAAGTCAATTAGCTGACAAGGGTTATGATATAATCTTCAATCAAAAGTCTTGCAGGGCGGTAAGTCAGATCGATGGCTCAGTTCTGTTTAACAGCAAGAGGAGGAACAACACTTATAAGATCAGACTATCTGAGTTGGAGACTCAGAAAGTAAAGTGCCTTCTTTCTGTTAATGAAGAGCAATGTGTATGACATAGACGGTTAGGGCATGCCAGTATGAGAAAGATTTCTCAGCTGAGTAAGCTTGACCCTGTCAGGGGCTTACCCACTCTGAAGTTTTCTTCAGACGCTCTTTGTGAAGCATGTCAGAAAGACAAATTTACAAAAGTCCTTTTCAAGGCAAAGAATGTTGTTTACACCTAAAGGCCATTGGAACTTCTGCATATCGACCTTTTTGGACCAGTAAAAACTGAGTCTATAGGTGGTAAAAGATATGGGATGGTCATTGTTGATGACTATAGCCGCTGGACATGGGTAAAATTTCTATCCCGCAAGGATGAGTCTCATTCTGTGTTCTCTACCTTTATTACCCAAGTGCAAAACGAGAAGGCTTGCAGAATTATGCGTGTCAGAAGTGATCATGGTGGAGAGTTTGAGAATGACAAGTTTGAGAGTCTGTTTGATTCCTATGGAATTGCCCATGATTTCTCTTATCCTAGAACTCCTCAACAGAATGGGGTTGTTGAGAGGAAGAATAGAACTCTTCAAGAGATGGCTAGAACCATGCTTCAAGAAACTGACATGGCAAAGCACTTCTGGGCTGAGGCAGTAAACACAACATGTTACATTCAGAATAGGATCTCTATCAGACCAATTCTGAATAAGACTCCTTATGAATTGTGGAAGAAAGTAAAACCCAACATCTCTTACTTTCATCCTTTTGGTTGTGTTTGCTATGCTCTGAATACTAAGGATAGATTTCATAAGTTTGATTCTAAATCTTCTAAATGTCTATTACTTGGTTACTCTGAACGTTCTAAAGGCTTTAGAATTTATAACATTGATGCTAAAACTATTGAAGAATCTATTCATGTTAGATTTGATGATAAGCTTGACTCTGATCAGTCAAAGCTAGTTGAAAAGTTTGCAGATATGAGTATAAATGTTTCTGATAAAGGCAAAGCTCCAGAGGAAGCTGAGCCAGAGGAAGACTCTTTAGAGGAAGTTGGTCCCTCTGATTCACAGCCTCAGAGGAAGAGCAGAATTGTTGCCTCTCACCCTAAGGAGTTGATTCTGGGAAACAAAGATGAACCAGTCAGAACCAGACCAGCGTTCAAACCCTCTGAAGAGACTCTGCTTAGTCTGAAAGGATTAGTATCCTTAATTGAACCAAAGTCAATTTATGAAGCTCTTCAAGACAAAGACTGGATTCTGGCAATGGAAGAAGAATTGAATAAGAATGATGTTTGGAACCTTGTCAAGAAGCCTCAAGGTGCTCACATCATTGGAACCAAATGGGTTTTCAGAAACAAGCTGAATGAAAAAGGAGATGTAGTAAAAAACAAAGTAAGGCTAGTTGCTCAAGGCTACAGTCAGCAAGAAGGAATAGATTATACTGAAACATTTGCTCCAGTAGCAAGATTGGAAGCTATTAGACTGCTGATCTCATTCTCAGTGAATCACAACATAATTCTTCATCAGATGGATGTTAAGAGTGCCTTCCTGAATGGATACATCTCAGAGGAAGTGTATGTGCACCAACCTCCTGGTTTTGAAGATGAGAAGAACCCTGACCATGTTTTCAAATTGAAGAAATCTCTCTATGGTCTGAAGCAAGCTCCCAGAGCATGGTATGAGAGGCTTAGCTCATTCCTTCTAGAAAATGAGTTTGTAAGGGGTAAAGTAGATACAAATCTCTTTTGCAAAACTTACAAAGATGATATCTTAATTGTGCAAATTTATGTTGATGATATTATATTTGGATCTGCTAATCCATCTCTTTGCAAGGAATTTTCTGAGATGATGTAGGCTGAATTTGAAATGAGTATGATGGGAGAACTCAAGTACTTTATGGGAATACAAGTTGATCAAAAACCAGAAGCTACTTACATCCATCAGAGCAAGTACACAAAGAAACTTCTGAAGAAGTTCAATATGACAGAATCAACAATTGCTAAGACTCCTATGCATCCTACATGCATTCTGGAGAAAGAAGATGCCAGTGGAAAAGTATGTCAGAAGCTCTATCGTGGAATGATAGGTTCACTTCTATACTTAACTGCATCTAGGCCAGATATTCTGTTTAGTGTACATTTATGTGCTCGATTCCAATCATATCCAAGAGAAACTCACTTAACTGCTGTTAAGAGAATTCTCAGATATCTGAAAGGTACCACTAACCTTGGCTTGATGTATAAGAGAAAATCATAGTATAAGCTTTCAGGTTACTATGATGCTGATTATGCTGGAGATAGAACTGAAAGGAAGAGTACTTCTGGAAATTGTCTATTTCTGGGAAGTAACTTAGTCTCATGGGCAAGCAAGAGGCAGTCCACTATTGCACTATCCACTGTAGAGGCAGAATATATCTCAGCAGCTATTTGCAGCACTCAGATGCTCTGGATGAAACATCAGCTAGAGGATTATCAAATCCTTGAGAGCAACATTTCAATTTATTGTGATAATACTGCTGCAATCTCACTCAGTAAGAATCCAATCTTACACTCAAGGGCAAAACACATTGAGGTAAAGTATCATTTCATTAGAGATTATGTTCAGAAGGGCGTACTTCTTCTGAAGTTTATTGATACTGACCATCATTGGGCAGATATCTTTACAAAGCCATTAGCAGAGGATAGATTTAATTTTATACTGAAAAATCTGAATATGGACTTTTGTCCAGTATGAAGATGGATCAGAACCTCTGACTATGATGCTTCCTCATCAGAAGATGTCTAGTTCAGAAGGTAACTTAGTCAGAAGCTGAGTACCCATTGTGCTTACTCTGAGACAAGACAGTAAACGTGTGTCAGTTCATTCTGATGCCTCGTTCCTTGTGCCCTCCGGATAATCTGTTGAAATGAGTGTAGTTGTGCTTATTCTCCACCGTGTGTTTTGTGTATTAACTGTTCATAATAATGTCTTTAATTTTCAGCCGTTGATTTTACTTTTGTTTTACAATCAACAACGATTACTTTCTAAAAACCACTACGCACACACGTTCTCCATCACTTGTGTTATTTGCTTCTCTCTCCTGTTTGCAAAAACCCTTATCTTCTTCAATTCTCTCTATCTCTCGTTCATCCCTTTTCTACCCAAACCTCCAACCTTCAACTATGGTGAGATCTAAAAGAGCAGATTCTGGTGAAAGGTCTGATTCCGCCGATGGAAAAGTGTTTCCAAGGATGGTTGTGGGTCTTCCAACAGGGTAAGTAGGTCCTGTTCTTCGTCCCAGATCGACAGAGGGTGCTCAAACACAAATCCAAGATGCTGAGGATGTTATTCCTTTGTCCCAAAGGAGCTGTGCAGTTACATGCGTCTTCCCTCCAGAAGAACTTCAAGTTCTTGCTGAATGGCGTTTCGACCTAGACAACATTGCTGCTAATGAGTTCGATCTTCGTCCTGAAGTACAGGCTCAAGGCTGGGAAGGATACTTCAATAGATTACATGGTCCATTCTATGATAAACTGGTGAAGGTATTCTGGAAGCATGCTGATTGCAACGAGTATCAGGTGTTGTCTTTTGTTATGGGAAAAAGGATCATCATTTCAGAGAAGTCTTTTGCAAGACTTCTGGGTGTAAATACAAGTCGTGGCTACAGATTTCAGATGCAAGAGTCAAAATTCAAGACAAGTACCAAGGAGAAGGTCAATAAGGCCCTATACTCTACATGGAGACCGGGCAAAACTGATTGCAAGACTAAGGATCTTCATCCTGACCTGAGAATCTGGCACAAGATCCTCCTGAACTGCATAAATCAAAGACCAAAGGGAAGTTCTCCTGATTACATCAATTTCACTCAGAAGGTGATGCTTTTCTTCATCAAGGAGCACAACAAAGTCTGTCTGCCTTACTTTCTCTTCTCCTATCTGAAGGAGTGCATTAAGAAGTCAAGGACTACTGCTTCACCAAAGTCTGCCATCAAGTACATACCTTTTGGTAGATTACTGTCCGACTTCTTCATTGAGAGCAAACTGATATCTGCTCTGACCAAAGCCGGATGCACTGAAGACCTAACAACAATTGTTGGATATGTCTTCACTCCCACATCATTGAAGAGAATGGGCTTAGTGGAAACAAAAGTTGAGGTTAACCCTGCTACTTCAAAGTCAAGAGGAAGAAGACTCCCTCTGAAGGACTACCCACTCTGGTCAAAGGCTGATGATCCAGAGGCCATCAGGATCTATCTTGATGATCTGAAGCAACAAGGCTTTGTGATTGACGTGGATGAATTCTTCAGAAATCTTCAAGATCCTCCAGACTTTGAGTCTCCCAGGAAGAAGAAGACCAAGAGAAAGCAAGTGGAACCCTCTGAGACACAGGATCCCTCTGATGGTGATGATAATGATGATGATGAACCTCCACCTCAGAAGAAAGCAAAGAAGGTCAGAATTGCAACACAAGTCATTCATCTGGAACCTTGAATCTCTACCAGAGTCACAAGATCTACAGTCAGAGCTTCAAGTAAGTTCATTGCTCTTTCTGATGACGATGATTTAAATTTGCTTGATGCAATTCCAGCTGTTTCCAACCCTGAACCCATACAAATTGATCAACCCACTTCACACACTTCCCCACCTAGGGCCTCATTCTTTCAACCCTCCATTGAGGAAGAACCCCTCTGGAAAATGCTTCAAACCCCTAAGTCCACTACACCAACCTCACCCATTATTCTTCCATACACTCCACAAACCTCTGAACCAATGGCTTCTGAGACACAAGCTCAAGAGATACCAAACCCTGAAAAATCCAACTCTGAGCCTCAACCCTCTGATCACTCAAATCAGAAACCCTCTGATAGATAAATTCTCTCTCCTGCTCCCTTTGTCTCCTTTCCAACAAATGTTCCATTTTCCTCTCCTTCAAATAAATCTGAAGCTTCTCGCCAATTCTTTCAACTTGCCAGAGAAAGAGTTTCAGAACTTCCTGAACATTTCTTAATTGTTCCTAGTCCAAACTGCTACTCTGGACCAAGGCCAGAACCTCTGCAAGCTCCTGATTTTCCAATCTATGCAGTCCCTTTGTCTTCAGTACCACCACCTCGTCCTCTTTCTCCTCTACCTCAAAATGAAAACTCTGTCTCTGACCAATCTCCAAATCCTGAGACTGAAGTTTCTCATCAAAACCCTGAGACCAATCACTCTGAACCCCAAACTGTGCAAATTGGTTCTCCTCATGGTGTTTCTGAAGCTACAAGTAGCAATCATCCCTCTTCATCTGAAACCCATCTTTCCATTGTTCCCTATACCCAACTCAGACCAAACACCCTGCTTGATTGCATCAACTTCTTTAATCATGAAGCATCTTTTAGGGTTCGCAATGTGCAAGGTCGCACTGATCTTAGTGAGAAACCAGCTTTGGTTGCTGAAGACTGGGATCGTCTTTGCGCTTGGATGCTTGACCAAGCGGCAGTGACGCTGGGTTTCCTTACTGCTGAAAGGGATCAAAGAGTTGAAGCTGCCAATCAGCGTTTCAGAAGAAGAGAAGCTCTGAATGAACAACTGTTGAGAAATCAAATTCATGCTGCTATTGAAGAAGTTAGAAAGAAGAAAGAACAAGAAGAAGAAGCTGCAAGGATTGAGGCAGAACAACGTGAAGCTGCAAGGTTGCAAGCTCTAGAACAAGCAGCTAAATTACAAGCTAAAGTGTAAGGCCCAAGTTTTTTTTAAGCTTATGCTAAGTGAATAAACTTCTTATTCACGATTAGGGTTGATGTAATGTGAAGGGAAACCTGAACGAAAGTTTATTAAATGAAATATATTTATGAAGGAGAAAGTTCAGGAAAAGTTCAAGGATTGCATTATGATCGATAAAAGTTATAGCACGATCGTTACACGCTTAAACCTAGGTCAGAAACCCTAGTATATAGCTAATTTTCTCTTTTAGGCACGCTGGCAGTTAATTCCAAAAATCTTCAGAGAAATGTTAGAACTTCTCTTTTTCCATATATCACCATCATTTCGAGGCGAAACTCTAGGATCTACGAACGTCCGATTCCAATCATCGGAAGTTTGCCGAAACCGAATCCCTGGTATTTCAAAACCCTAGAATTTCTCGACAATGAAGACTTTATCTATTCAGAGCTTCAAATGAATATTCTACACGCGTACACCCATTTCTCTTGATGATTTCAATCTTTCTTCCGAAGGAAGTTTTCTATTCCGACATTCGATGCAAAAAGCAACTTATCGGGTAAAATAGTTTTATACCGACTATGCTTTAGTTGCCAAAAATACAAAGAGACCTCATTTTAGTTTTGGAATTCTTTCGCCAAAACATATCTATTAATTCACGGAGAATGACGCCGGAAAAATCAGATTCGCGAAACTTTCATTTTCCCGCGAATTTCCAACCTTTATATATAGCAAAGAAAGGAAGAAAAACTCAAATTTTCCTCCATTTTCTTCATCAAGGCCGCGAGTTCTACAAGGGAGGGAGAAGAGAAGATTTTCTTCATCGTTTGCTTGATCGTCGATCAATCAGTTGCTACTTCAAGGCTTCGAGGTATAGTCGCTAATCCTTACCTCTGATCGCTTTTTCCATAGCTTTTCTGTAGAGTTTTCTGAGCGGATAGTTTATGGGTTTTTGCAAAACTATCCTGAATCTTTCATTTCTGATTCTAAACCTCTTCCTTATGCGCCCAAGATCACTTCTGCCGGGTTAGATTTTCCGTTATGTCGCCGGAATTCCGCCGGAATCAATTTGAACCTAAAATACCCATTTTTGGAGTTTTTGGTGTAAAGCTTCAACCTTTAGGCTGAAAACTATCGCCTTAGCTTAGTGCTAGTAGGATTAGTTGTCATAAACGTCGTTGGTGACGTCCCTGCAAAATTTTATTTTTGGGATTTCAGTTTTGAAAATTCTAAGTTAAAAATCATGACCAAAATACCCCTGCGACAGTTTTTGATCCGATAATTTTTCCGAGTTCAGAATACCCTTAGTTACGGCTTATGAAAGCATAGGAACCAAGTTTGATCGAAGAAAAATCGAGCCCCATAATTGCACAAAGTGGCCGAGCCCTATTAGGGGGGAGGAGGAAAATTTCCTTTTCCGAAAACTTGTCTTTCGCGCTAGTTTATCGTACCTTAGGGTATAGATTACTTCGAGTAACCTTAGTAAGTATTGATAGTTTAGTTTTCGATAGATTCTGATAGTATTTCTGTGGTTTTGCTTTAAAGGAACTTTTGAGGAATTTCCTGAGGAGCAACGCTTTGCTTGTGAGGAAGAGTTTGAAGTTCACCCTGGTGAATCTACAGGTGAGGGCTACTCACTGAATCTCTAGTTAATGCTTAGGGTCGATGCTTTCGACATTGTTTACTGTTTATGCAATTGTTTGTGCTTGATTGGAAAAACGTTTTCTGAGGCTTCGGCTGACAATGTAGATGATGCATCTACTGAATGCTTTTGAGATTGAATCTTCATGCTAAGTGCTAATTGGGTAATTTAGGATGTGTGGTGCATGCTTTATATGCTAAGTGCTATGTGTTTATTCTGAGATGTATTGTTATATGACATGTTGTTGACTGTGATGAGTTTATCATGCTTTTGTAATGAAATCTGAGATTCTGATTAGTGAGGATTGCGGGCAGGTCATGCCGATTTTATTTTGAGAGTTTTGAGAAAGTTTGATAGGACGAATGAGATTCGAGCCTTGTTATGATGTGTATGGATCGAGACATTCTCTGGAGTCATTTGGGGATTAGGAGATTCCGAGAACTGATAGGATTTGCGATAAGACTAAAAGGATACTATTTTGTAAAGAAAACTCATAAGACATTAAACAACCTCTAAATCTTTAAGTAATGATAACAAACTCGAAAGGAAGCTTCGGTTGCAAATCTTAGTTTTGGAAAACGAGAAGTGTCGTCGGATCCGAGTGTTGAGAAAATTGAGAGGCGTTGAGTATATGTTGTTGTTGTGCTGTTGGAGCAGCGGTTGTTGTTGTGCTGTTGGAGCAGCTATGTTGTTGGGCTATCCTGGGGATAAGTCCGGGAAACCGTTAGTTTCCGAGAGTGTGATACTCTGTGCTCGTTGAGCAGTGGTGACCATCGGATTGAGATGAGTCGGATGATTTGGAGATCATCGTGGATTATGTGTTGTCGTGAAGAAGTGTCTTTTGTCGCAGAATCGACTTTACCTTAGGGTAAGCTTTTAGAGACTTTAATTTACCTAGAACACGTGGCGACGTGTCGAGTGAGATTCGGAGACGTTGTTTGTCTAATCATCCTGCATTCATGCAACATCAATGAGGTATTAACACAGGACGTACTCTGGACCTCGTCGGATTCCAAAATGGTCATAAGACCCGGATTTCCGTGAAAGAGCGTCTGTAGACGTCTCTTGTAGCAGACCGAAATGGCAGACCTACGGGTTACGGCTGATCTGACTACCGCTGTCGTTGGAGTAAGAGGCACGCGGGCCGAAATGGTCCCACCGTGGCTGGTGCTAGGGCTGATCCGTTGATGTCCATCCGTTCCGGATTGCATATTGGTTGACTGGGTTAACCTGCATACATATCATGCAACATGCATACTAATTTAGTTGTTGAGTGTGATTGGTAATTGTTAAACCTATTTGGAACATGCTATCTGCTATTATTGCGTTTATGTTATTATGGAACATGCAACCCTAGGAATAATATCCCTAGCTATAAGCCTAAGTGGCTATTCTATTATCTGTATCTATCGATGTTATTATTTACATAATTCTTTGGAGTTGACCCTCGCGTCTTCTGTGTGTGCTTTGGCGGACAAACGCCCTTTGTCAGATGTCCACGACGGTCTAGATCATGATGGTTCACCCTTCGGGGGGAACTAGAGTTGAGATGCTGGAACAGGAGCGCATCGCGGTAGCGAGAGGAGGACGGATGGTGTACTTAGACTAGGTCGTTCTGAATTCAGATTCGGGCGACGATCATGCTAGCATGTAGGTTTTAGTGCTGGTGTGAGCTCCTCGAGATGGGATTAGTGTAGGAGTAGAGTCTTAGCTCTGAACATCATTTGTTTTCTTTGGGGACAGGGTAGTTTCCCACCTATAGCTTTTTGTGTGGTTTCTTTACGGGAATCACAGAGAGTTGGTTGGACTTAGGAGGTCTTGCTTCAGGCCGATGGGCCAGCTTATTCTCAGTTTTGAGGGATAGTGTTGCGGACACTTAACCTTTTATTTTGGTTTGTACTTTTGCCTACGGGCGCTACTCTTCTATTACCCGTCACTGGAGGTTCACTCGTGACGAGGTTGCTTCTTACAGCGGGGGCTGTTTATATATTGTATATTAGTTCTATTGCTTTTCGCATTCGGGTTTTATTCAATTCAGTCTTGTCTTAGTTATTATCAAAAAAAAAATATATTCACGTTTTTCCGCATTAAGTTTATTTTGGTTACTAAAGTGACGCCACCGAAATCGGGGTGTTACATAAAGCTGAGACACTAAGAAATCAGGCACTTGGAATTATTCCATTTACTGATGTTGCCTCCACATCTGCTCAAGTTCCTCACTCTGATCAAGCTGGTCCGTCTGCTCAACCTCAGTCAGATTCAAGACTTGATCTAATTGAACAAAGACTTGATTCTCATGAAGCTCTTCTTCAGAGTCTGAAAGAGATGTGTGCAGAACTTCTGAAGCGGACACCCAAACCTTAGTCTTTAGGAACTCTCTTTATTCTTCTTTTCTACTATGTTACTATGTTTTCGCGTTTAACTCTGGTTCTTCTATTCAATTATCATTTTTATATATGCTTGCATGATTCTTGTTTATCATTACTTAATTTTCACTCATACACATTAATCAACAAACAAGTTTTTTTATTTATTAATAAGATAATTCATACAATGCATTGATACATTCAAAAGGGAGGATTTTTTCTCAATTCTCTACATTGCCTATGCATCGCTGCTTTCTCAAGCTCCAGACGATGCTGCCCATGTTCTAACTGGACCAAGCTCTGGCGCAGCTCCTGCCTCTCAGGACCCTCCGCCACAGTCTCCCGAGCCACCTCTGTTGCTCTGATCTCCTCATAAAGATCCAGCTCCTTCTGGAAGAATACTTGCATTTCCTCCACGAACCTGAGGAAGCCTCTGAGGATGTTGTCCATTTCTGGACTTAGGCTCATGCCTAGTAGCTGGTTTGTCAGACTATAGACACTCGGCTCCTCTGGATGGTGCACATAGATGAAGAGATATTCATCAAAGGCCTTCTTCCTCAATTGCTCGATACATGCTAAGAAGGATGCCATTGCAATTTTAGTTCAAGTAAAAATGAGATGTGAAGACTGTTATGCTTTAACCGCTATTTATAAGCTCAGTTTAGTCTACAGAAGTTAATGCTGAAGCAGTTTCTCGAGGATTGTTTTTTGGTAACAGATGTTTACCTTTAACTCCTTAGCCGGTGGTAAACGTTCCACTCATTCATTTAATCTTCTGCATATGCATTAATTCAAAACGTTTTCTTTAATTTTTTATTCTTTTCTCCATCTTTTTACACTTAGACCCTTTGTAAGGGGGAGTACCGTGTACTTCAAGCTAGGTTTTTCACACCCTATGTTTTTTGCTTATGACAAAAAGGGGGAGTATTCACCCAGTTTTTGATGTGTAAGCTGTGTTAGTGTGATTTCTTTTTCTTTTGGAGAATTTAAGAGTTCCACTCTTTATGACCATAGATCTATCCGTGGGCATTTGCAAGGAATACATTTTCACTTCTTCTGAAGTGATCATATGCTAAATCAGTTGACTCTGATACTTTTACCCTGCTCTTGACTCTGAATATTTATGCGCTCTGATATTCACATATTATTTATGTCATAAATTCTCACTCTGAACTCTTCTGTTATTTAGCTCAGAATCTAGATATTACTAATGTTTTCATTAAGTCTTAGATTCAGGGGGAGCTAAGCTCAGAATCAAGCTGTGACTTGGATTCAGAATGAGCAAAATAAACCATTCACCTTAGGATAAGTTTACTTCTATTATCTAAACTCTGAGTGAATTCAGTTTATTGCTTAAGAATTGTTCATCAAAATACTTGGTTTTGTCATCATCAAAAAGGGGGAGATTGTAAGATCAAGTTTTGATCTAGTAGTACAACTCTATGTTTTGATGATTACATGTTAACTATTATGTATGAACAATTATGGTACTCTAACGTTGTTTTCTGAGTGTTCTATTGACAGGCCATGACTCTGGTCTTATTTCACATAATTCAGAAGCACAATGCTCAAAGAGTAACCTCTGCAACGCTTTCGCACGTACTATATTCAATCTGAACAGTAGATCAAGCTTCAGAATATCTGAAGATCATAAATCTCTGATATGGATTCAGTTCACTAAAAGCTCTGAAGGATCAGAAGCTCTGAAGGTCCTGAAGCTGAGTAGTGAAGACTCTGAAGTCCAAGAGTAAGCTGGCTTTGAAGACCAAGTACTTCTCCTCTGAGTCCAGAAGTAGAAGGTACAAAGGTCAGAGGATCCAAGCTTCATTCTAACTCTGATCACCAAGCTTCACAAGTTCCAATATGAAGCATCACTCTGATCAGAAGTCAACTAGGATAAAGGTCATGTCACTATCCAAAGTACAAAAGCAATTGTACCACTCCTGACGACCTTACCTAACTTATTCAGCCACAGCCGAACCTGGAAAACCCAGATCTACCCTCCAACGGTAGCATTCCATGCAAATTTCCAAACCTAATTCCTTGGAGTATAGAAAGAGGTTGAAGATGAAAGATGCTGTTTTGAAGAAACTTTGTAGAAGCTCACGCGAAAATCAAATATTCTCTCAAAGCAATCTTTCTTCACATTGTACTAATTGTGTTTACTATTAGCTTTCTAAGAAGCATTTATGTGTAAACCTAAACTTTTAAACAGTTGTTTGATTTTTCCTTAAGGAGACCAAGGTTGGTCGGATCCTTAAGAAGACTAAGAGAGTGAATCTTAGTGATAGCTAAGTCAGTGTATTGTTAGTCACTTTGCAGGTAGCAAGTGCAATTGTAACAAACTCTGATTAGTGGATTGCCTTCATTCTAAGAAGGAATAAATCACCTTAACGGGTGGGCTGGATTAGCTTGAGAGATTTATCAAGTGAACCAGGATAAAATCATTGTGTGCTTTTCTTAACTCTTATCTTAGCACTTTTATCTTTGGTGGTTGAAGAGATTTGTTTAAATCTCAAGTGGATTGAGTTTTAGATTTAAAACGTTATTCAAACCCCCCTTTCTATCGTTTTTCATACCTTCACTTAGCTTCTGGACCCTCAGAGCTTCTGGACCTTCAGAGCCTCTGGACCTTCAGAGCCTCTGGTCCTTCAGATCTTCTGATCCTCAGAACTTCTGATCCTCAGATCTTCTGATGAATATATCTTCTGGTATCAGAATCAGAACCTGTTTGTCTAAACACTCAAGACAAACATTAGAGTACCATAATTGTGTAAGATCAAGTTTTGATCTAGTAGTACAACTCTATGTTTTGATGATTACAAGTTAACCTTTTGATATGAACAATTGTGGTACTCTAACGTGTTTTTCTGAGTGTGCTATTTACAGGCTCTGACCTCAACTCAATCTCACACAAATCAGAAGCACTGTGTATAAAGAGCAACCCAAGCAACGCTTTCGCATTCACCATGTTCAGTATGAACAGTGGAAAAGCTTCAGAAGTTCTGAAGTTATACAAACTCTGATGTGGACTCAGTCACTAGAAGCTCTGAAGATCCAGAAAGTCTGATAACCAAGAAACACTGAAGGCTCAGATATTCTGATGGTGTAGAAGACTCTGAAGATCCAGAAGCTGATTAGTGAAATTCTGTTGTCCAGAAGCAAGATACTCTGAAGACCATGTTCTTCCCTCTGAGTTCAGAATCAGAAGAAACAATGGTCAGAGGATCTGGGCTTTCCCTCTGACTCTGATCAACCGGCTTCACAAGTTCCAATATGAAGCATTCCCCTGATTAGAAGTCTCCTAGGTTTAAAGGTCAAGTCGCTATCCAAGTACAAAAGCAACTGTACCTTCCTGACGACCTACCTAACAGTCTCAGACACAGCAGAAGCTGGATTTTCCAGAACTGCCCTCCAACGGTAGCATTTCCCATGCAACGCTCAACCCTAATCCTTGGAGTATATAAAGAGGCTGAAGACTGAAAGAAACGGCGAGAAGCATTCACATACGCGCAAGACAAACTTAAATTCCTCTAAGCTTTCTTTCATCTGAAATTCATTGAGTTTACTATTAGCTTTTTAGAAGCAAATCTCTTGTAAACAATTCTTTGATAAACAGTTTGTTTAGTTCCTTTAGGAGATCAAGGTTGATCGGATCCTAGAGAAGACTAAGAGAGTGAATCTTAGTGTGAGCTAAGTCAGTGTAATTGTTAGTCACTTGTAGGTTTCAAGTGCAGTTGTAACTCTTACCTGATTAGTGGATTGCCTTCATTCTAAGAAGGAAGAAATCACCTTAACGGGTGGACTGGAGTAGCTTGAGTGATTTATCAAGTGAACCAGGATAAAATCCTTGTGTGCTTTTCTATCTCTTATCTTTAGCACTTAAGTTCTCGAAAGATTTGTCAAAATCTTTAAGGTGGAAGTTTTATACTGAAAACGTTATTCAAACCCCCCCTTTCTACCGTTTTTCATACCTTCAATTGGTATCAGAGCGCAAGTTCTGATTACCACACCTAACAGTGTTCAGTGATCCGGGCCGGTGTGAAAAACAATGGCTGCCACCACCAGTGAAACTCAAAGAGATGGTTACAATGCAAAGCCTCCTATGTTCGACGGTCAAAGGTTCGAATATTGGAAAGATAGACTGGAAAGTTTCTTTCTGGGTTTCGATGCAGATCTCTGGGATATTATTGTGGATGGCTACGAGCGTCCAGTTGATGCAGATGGCAAGAAGATCCCAAGGTCAGAGATGACTGCAGATCAAAAGAAGCTGTACTCACAACATCACAAAGCAAGAGCAATTCTTCTAAGTGCTATTTCCTATGAAGAGTACCAGAAGATTACAGATCGTGAGTTTGCGAAAGGCATTTTCGAATCTCTGAAGATGTCTCATGAAGGAAACAAGAAAGTCAAAGAATCAAAGGCATTGTCTTTGATCCAAAAGTATGAATCCTTCATCATGGAGCCAAATGAGTCCATTGAAGAAATGTTCTCCAGATTTCAGTTGCTTGTAGCTGGCATACGACCTCTCAACAAGAGCTACACAACAAAAGATCATGTCATAAGGGTCATCAGGTGTCTTCCTGAAAGTTGGATGCCTTTAGTGACTTCAATAGAGCTCACGAGAGACGTTGAGAATATGAGTTTAGAAGAACTCATCAGCATTTTGAAATGCCATGAGCTGAAGCGCTCAGAGATGCAAGATCTGAGGAAAAAGTCCATAGCCTTGAAATCTAAATCTGAAAAGGCTAAGGTTGAGAAGTCAAAAGCTCTTCAAGCTGAAGAAGAGGAATCTGAAGAAGCTTCAGAAGATTCTGATGAAGATGAGCTGACTCTGATCTCCAAGAGACTCAATCGCATCTGGAAGCACAGGCAGAGCAAATTCAAAGGCTCTGGAAAGGCAAGAGGAAAGTCTGAATCCTCAGGTCAGAAGAAGTCCTCACTTAAGGAAGTCACATGCTTTGAGTGCAAAGAATCAGGGCACTACAAAAGTGACTGTCCAAAATTGAAGAAGGACAAGAAGCCAAAGAAGCACTTCAAGACAAAGAAGAGTCTGATGGTGACATTTGATGAATCAGAGTCAGAGGATGTTGACTCTGATGGTGAAGTCCAAGGACTCATGGCTATTGTCAAAGACAAGGAAGCAGAGTCAAAGGGAGCTGTTGACTCTGACTCAGAATCAGAAGGAAATCCTAACTCAGACGATGAAAATGAGGTATTCGCTTATTTCTCTACCTCTGAACTGAAACATGCATTGTCTGATATTATGGATAAGTATAACTCCTTATTGTCTAAGCATAAGAAGCTGAAAAAGAACTTATCTGCTGTTTCCAAGACTCCTTCTGAACATGAGAAAATTATTTCTGATTTGAAAAATGATAATCATGCCTTGATCAATTCTAACTCTGTGCTTAAGAACCAGATTGCTAAGTTAGAAGAAATTGTTGCCTGTGATGCCTCTGATTGTAGAAATGAATCTAAGTATGAAAAGTCTTTTCAAAGATTCCTAGCTAAAAGCGTGGATAGAAGCTTAATGGCTTCAATGATCTATGGCGTAAGCAGAAATGGAATGCATGGCATTGGCTATTCTAAACCAATTAGAAATGAGCCCTCTGTGTCTAAAGCTAAATCCTTGTATGAATGCTTTGTTCCCTCTGGTACCATATTGCCTGATCCTGTACCTGCTAAAGTTGCTAAAAACCCTCTTAAAAAGGGATCTTTCTCTATGACTAAATATCATGCAAATATTCCTTTAAAATATCATGTTGAGACACCCAAGGTGATCAGAACCTCTGGGGTAACTAACAAGAGAGGACCCAGAAAGTGGGTACCTAAGGACAAGATTATCTATGTTGCAGATATCCTTGATAGCTCCACTGAAACACCAATCATGGTATCTGGACAGTGGATGCTCGCGTCACATGACGGGAGAAAGGCGTATGTTCCGAGAGCTGAAACTTAAGCCTGGAGGCGAAGTTGGCTTTGGAGGAAATGAAAAGGGTAAAATTGTTGGTACTGGTACTATTTGTGTAGATAGTAGTCCATGCATTGATAATGTGTTATTGGTAGACGACTTAACACATAACTTATTGTCTATAAGTCAATTAGCTGACAAGGGTTATGATGTTATATTCAATCAAAAGTCCTGCCGGGCTGTAAGTCAAATCGATGGCTCTGTTCTGTTTAACAGCAAGAGGAAGAACAACATTTATAAGATCAGATTATCTGAGTTGGAGGCTCAGAATGTGAAGTGCCTTCTGTCTGTTAATGAAGAGCAGTGGGTATGGCATAGACGGTTAGGGCATGCCAGTATGAGAAAGATTTCTCAGCTGAGCAAGCTAAACCTTGTTAGGGGCTTACCCAATCTGAAGTTCGCTTCAGACGCTCTTTGTGAAGCATGTCAGAAAGGCAAATTCACAAAAGTCCCTTTCAAGGCAAAGAATGTTGTCTCAACCTCAAGGCCGTTGGAACTTCTGCATATCGACCTTTTTGGACCAGTGAAAACTGAGTCTATAGGTGGCAAGAGATATGGGATGGTTATCGTTGATGACTATAGCCGCTGGACATGGGTAAAGTTTCTAACCCGCAAGGATGAGTCTCATGCTGTGTTCTCTACCTTCATTGCTCAAGTGCAAAACGAGAAGGCTTGTAGGATTGTGCGTGTCAGAAGTGACCATGGTGGAGAGTTTGAGAATGACAAATTTGAGAGTCTGTTTGATTCCTATGGAATTGCACATGATTTCTCTTGTCCCAGAACTCCTCAACAAAATGGTGTTGTGGAGAGGAAGAACAGAACTCTTCAGGAGATGGCTAGAACCATGCTCCAAGAAACTGGCATGGCTAAGCACTTTTGGGCAGAGGCAGTAAATACAGCATGTTACATTCAGAACAGAATCTCTGTGAGACCAATTCTGAATAAGACTCCTTATGAATTGTGGAAGAACTTAAAACCCAACATTTCTTATTTTCATCCTTTTGGCTGTGTTTGTTATGTTCTCAATACTAAGGATAGATTGCATAAATTTGATGCTAAGTCTTCTAAGTGTCTATTACTCGGTTACTCTGAGAGATCTAAAGGTTTTAGATTTTATAATACTGATGCTAAGACTATTGAAGAATCTATTCATGTTAGATTTGACGATAAGCTTGACTCTGACCAGTCAAAGCTAGTTGAAAAGTTTGCAGATTTAAGCATTAATGTTTCTGACAAAGGCAAAGCTCCAGAGGAAGTTGAGCCAGAGGAAGATGAACCAGAGGAAGAAGCTGGTCCCTCTAACTCACAAACTCTGAAGAAGAGCAGAATCACTGCAGCTCACCCTAAGGAATTGATTTTGGGCAACAAAGACGAACCAGTCAGAACCAGATCTGCCTTCAGACCCTCTGAAGAGACCTTGCTCAGTCTGAAAGGATTGGTGTCCTTAATTGAACCCAAGTCCATAGATGAAGCTCTTCAGGACAAGGATTGGATTCTGGCCATGGAAGAAGAATTGAATCAATTCTCCAAGAACGATGTTTGGAGCTTAGTGAAGAAGCCTGAAAGTGTCCATGTTATTGGAACGAAATGAGTATTCAGAAACAAGCTGAATGAGAAAGGAGATGTAGTCAGAAACAACGCAAGGCTAGTTGCTCAAGGCTACAGCCAGCAGGAAGGAATAGACTACACTGAAACATTTGCTCCAGTAGCAAGACTGGAGGCAATCAGACTGTTGATCTCTTTCTGAGTAAATCACAACATTGTTCTACATCAAATGGACGTGAAGAGTGCATTCCTAAATGGTTATATCTCAGAGGAAGTCTATGTTCATCAACCCCCAGGTTTTGAAGATGAGAAGAAACCAGACCATGTGTTCAAATTGAAGAAATCACTCTACGGTCTGAAGCAAGCTCCCAGAGCATGGTATGAGAGACTTAGCTCATTCCTTCTGGAGAATGAGTTTGTAAGGGGTAAAGTAGATACAACTCTTTTTTGCAAGACTTATAAAGATGATATCTTAATTGTGCAAATTTATGTTGATGATATTATATTTGGTTCTGCTAATCAATCTCTATGCAAAGAATTTTCTGAGATGATGCAGGCTGAATTTGAGATGAGTATGATGGGAGAATTAAAGTACTTTCTGGGAATACAAGTTGATCAAACACCAGAAGGAACATATATCCATCAGAGCAAATACACTAAAGAACTTCTGAAGAAGTTCAATATGCTGGAATCTACAGTGGCCAAGACTCCAATGCATCCTACATGCATTCTGGAGAAAGAAGATAAAAGTGGTAAAGTATGTCAGAAGCTCTATCGTGGCATGATAGGTTCACTTCTATACTTAACTGCATCTAGGCCAGACATACTATTTAGTGTTCATTTATGTGCTCGTTTCCAATCAGATCCAAGGGAAACCCACTTAATTGTTGTTAAGAGGATCCTAAGGTATCTGAAAGGCACCACTAACCTTGGCTTGATGTATAAGAAAACATCAAAGTATAAGCTTTCAGGTTACTGTGATGCTGATTATGCTGGAGATAGAACAGAGAGAAAAAGTACTTCTGGAAATTGTCAATTTCTGGGAAGTAATCTAGTCTCATGGGCAAGCAAGAGGCAATCAACCATTGCACTATCAACTGCAGAGGCAGAATATATCTCAGCAGCAATATGCCGCACTCAGATGCTCTGGAAACATCAGCTGGAGGATTATCAGATCCTTGAGAGCAATATCCCAATCTATTGTGATAACACTGCTGCAATCTCATTGAGTAAGAATCCTATCTTGCATTCAAGGGCAAAGCACATTGAGGTAAAGTATCACTTTATTAGAGATTATGTACAGAAGGGCGTACTTCTTCTGAAGTTTGTTGATACTGACCATCAATGGGCAGATATCTTTACAAAGCCCTTAGCAGAGGATAGATTTAATTTTATTCTGAAAAATCTAAACATGGACTCTTGTCCAGAGTAAAGATGGATCAGAACCTCTGACTATGATACTTCTTGATCAGAAGATGTCTAGTCCAGAAGGTAACTCAATCAGAGTGTGTGTACCCACTGGTACTGACTCTGAAGCTGAGACAGCAACACGTGTGTCAGTTTTTCTGATGCATAGTTCCTTGTGCCCGTGTGACAGTCTGTTATGATTGCGTGTAGATGTGCTTCTCTCCTGTGTGTGATTTGTGTATTTACTGTTACTATCTATCTTTAATTTTCAACCGTTGATCTTAAATTGCTTTTTGAATCAACAACGGTTATTTGTCAAAACCCACTATACACACACGATCTCGTTCACTTCCGGTTTTTACTCTCTCTCTCTCTGCTATTTCGAAACCGCTTATCCTCGTTTTCTCTCTCGATCTCTCTTCATCTTTCAACCTTCATCTTCTACCTCAAACCTTCAACCGCTTCAAAAATGGTGAGTCAAACCAGAAGAACTACTGCAGATGCAACCCAGTTCCCTCACATGGTAGTTGGTCTAGCAACGGGTCAAAGGGGCCCTGAGAATCCGACACAAGATCAAGGTCAAGCTCAAGAGCAGATTATTCCGATTGCAGAACGGGGCTGTGCCGTTCACTGCGTATATGTTCCTGAGGAACTTCAAGTCCTGGCAGAATGGAGATTCGACCTCGACAACCTGGCTACAAATGGGTATGATCTTCGTCTTGAAGTCCAAGTTCAAGGTTGGGGAAATTACTTCAACAGACTTCGAGGACCGGTGTATGATAAACTGATCAAGGAATTCTGGAAGCACGCCGACTGCGATGATACTCAGGTGGTATCTCACATTCTTGGAAGAAAGATCATCATCACAGAGAAGTCCTTCGTGAATTTGCTGGGTGCAGACACTGCTTTTGGGTATAGTTTCCAACTCACGGAATCGAAGCTGAAACCCAGCACCAAGGATACAATCAACCAGGCCCTGTACACCAATTACAAACCGGGCAAGACGAATTACAAGGTGATGGACCTTCATCCCAAGCTCAGGATCTGGCACAAAATTTTGCTCCACTGCATAAACCAGAGACCAAAGGGCAGTTCCCCAGACTACATCAACTTCAACCAGAAGGTGATGTTGTTCTTCATCCAAGACCAGAAGAAGATCTGCCTTCCCTACTTCCTGTTCTCCTACTTGAAGGAATGTATCCGGAAGTCTCGTACCACTGCCTCCATCAAGTCAGCGATCAAGTATATTCCCTTCGGGAGACTTTTGTCTGATCTCTTCATTGAGAGTGGCCTCGTTCAAGATCTGATAAATGCTGGATGCACAGAGGATCTGACCACCATTGTCAGTGATGTCTTCACGGCAAACTCTCTAAAGAAGATGGGCCTCATCAAGAAGAAGATTGCTCCTGCCCATGAAGACACATCTTCTGAGATCAGAAGTAGAAGGATGCCTCTGAATGACTACCCTCTGTGGACTCAGGCAGACAATCCTGACGCCATTAGGTGCTATGTTGAAGACCTAAGGGCTCAAGGATTCGAAATTGATCTCGATGACTTCTTCAGCAGACTGCCGCCAGCTCCGGAGTTTCCTTCTCCTCCCAAGAAGAAAGTTCAGAGGAAGATGATCCTAGAAGAATCTTCTGAGGAATCAGATGTCCCTCTGATCAAAAAGAAGAAGGCTGGTCAATTCAAGAGAAAGCAAGATGAAACCAGCAAGCCTGATGATGGTGATGATGGTGATGATGGTGATAATGAGGATGGTCCTCCTAAGAAGAAGAAGAAGCAGGTCAGAATCGTGGTGAAGCCTACTCGGGTGGAACCAGCTGCTGAAGTGGTCAGAAGGATTGAAACTCCTGCCAGAGTGACAAGATCATCAGCACATTCAAGTAAGCCTGCAATTGCTTCTGATGATGATTTGAATTTATTTGATGCACTCCCTATATCTGCCATGCTCAAACACTCTTCAAATCCCCTCACTCCTATTCCTGAATCCCAACCAGCTGCACAAACCACCTCTCCACCACATTCCCCAAGGTCTTCGTTCTTTCAACCTTCCCCTACTGAAGCACCTCTCTGGAATTTGCTCCAGAACCAACCCTCTAGGTCACAAGAACCAACCTCTCCCTTTACCATTCCATACAACCCATTAACTTCTGAACCCATCATTCATGAACAACCAGAGCCTACCCAAACAGAACCTGGACCCAGAACCTCTGATCACTCTGTCCCAAGAGCATCAGAACGACTGGCTCCCAGACCTACGGATATAGACTCTTCCACAGCCTTTACACCTGTATCCTTCCCAACCAATGTTGCTGACTCTTCTCCCTCCAATAACTCTGAATCCATTAGAAAATTCATGGAGGTCAGAAAAGAAAAGGTGTCTACCTTAGAAGAGTATTATCTCACTTGTCCAAGCCCTAGGAGATATCCTGGCCCTAGACCTGAACGTCTAGTTGACCCAGATGAACCTATCTTGGCCAATCCTTTACAAGAGGCAGACCCTTTGGCTCAACAAGCTCACCCTGCCCCTGACCAACAAGAGCCTATTCAACCAGAACCTGAACCAGAACAATCTGTGTCTAACCAATCCTCGGTTAGATCACCTCATCCTCTGGTTGAAACTTCAGAACCCCACCTTGGAACCTCTGAACCCAATGCTCAAATGTTTAACATTGGCTCTCCACAAGGTGCCTCTGAAGCCCACAGCAGCAATCACCCAGCCTCTCCTGAAACCAACCTCTCCATAATTCCTTATACTCACCTCCGACCCACATCTCTCTCTGAGTGCATCAATATTTTCTATCATGAAGCCTCATTGATGCTACGCAATGTGCACGGTCAGACTGACCTAAGTGAGAATGCTGAACGTGTGGCTGATGAGTGGAACAATCTGGGCACTTGGCTAGTGGCTCAAGTTCCAATTATGATGCAGCTTCTGCATGCAGAGGGAAGTCAGAGGATTGAGGCTGCAAAGCAAAGGTTTGCTCGAATGGTGGCTCTTCATGAACAAGAACAGAGACATAAGCTTCTTGAAGCTATTGAAGAAGCCAAGAGAAAGAAAGCTCAAGCAGAAGAAGATGCACGTCTCGCAGCAGCTCAAGCTGAACAAGCCAGATTAGAGGCAGAACGACTTGAAGCTGAGGCTGAAGCTCTTAGATGCCAAGCACTTGCACCAGTAGTGTTTACTCCTGCTGCTTCTGCTTCCATTCCAGATCCTCAAGCTGCTCAGAATGTTCCTTCCGGTTCTACTCAGTCAAGCTCATCCAGACTCGACATCATGGAACAACGTCTTGACACTCATGAATCCATGCTAATTGAAATGAAGCACATGATGATGGAACTTCTGCGTCGAACTGATAAACCCTAGTTTTAGGATCTCTTCGTTTTTCTTTTTCTTTAACGTTGTTTTATTTTTGTTAACTTCTGTTTCTTTTCATTTAATTATTCTACTTTGTTCGTTTGTGATTATCTATGCATATCTATATATATTTTTGTCACATGTGTTTGCAAAAATCTTTTTATTCATAATCTCTTTATGTTTACATCATACATTCTTTCCCTAAAGTCTAGAATGGAGGATCCCTCCTCATTCTTTTGCACTCCTGGCGCTGCTCTGACCTATCCTTCTCCAGACGCTCCAGTGCATGCTGGATGTTGTTCAGCCTGTCCTTTAGCTCATCCCTCTCCAGAATCTCTTCTGTAGTCTTGAGCTTCTCTTCCAAACTCTCTTTTTCTTCCAGCAGCTTGAGTTCAAGCCGGCTGAGTTCTTGCACCTCCTCCACGAAGGCAAGAAATTCCCTCAGGTCTCTCTTCAACTCTGGACGCAGGTCCTCTTCCAGCAGTGTCCGTGTTAGCTCCGCGATGGTCGTTGTACCCTCTGGATGCCTGATGTTAAGGAACAAGTCCTCCTCGAAGGCCTTCTTCCTCAGCTCTTCTAGTGCTACGATGTATGATGCCATTTTTTCCTTACTGAAAATTGTTCGAGGTGTGAAGCTTACCTTCTCTCCAACGCTTTATATAGGCTTCACTTTCTCTCTGAAAGTTAATGCTCCTACAGTTTCTCGAGGTTAAGTTCTTGGTAACTGACCCTTCTCTTTACTCCCTTGACCGGTGGTAAACGTTCTTCTCTTGCATTAACTCTTCTATTTATTTCGCCTAACTCTGATTCTTGCATCGTTTTCATTTTCTTTAAACTTAGACCTTCTCTAAGGGGGAGTACCTTGTACTTCAAGCTAAGTTTTTCACACCCCAAGCTTTTTGCTTATGACAAAAAGGGGGAGTACACCCAGTTTTTGATGTGTAAGATGTGTTAGTGTGATTTTTTTTCTTTTGGAGAATTTAAGAGTTCCACCTTCATGACCATAGATGTGTCACTGGGCAAATACAAGGAATACATTTCACTTCTTCTGAAGTGATTCTAGTTGACTCTGATACCCAAGACTCTGATACCTTGTCCGTGACTCTGATTACTTATGCGCTCTGATTACTCGATTTTCATCTATGTCATAAGTTTTTCACTCTGAACTCTTATATCATTTAGCTCAGAATCTAGACTTTACTAACGTTTTCATCAAGTATTAGATTCAGGGGGAGCTAAGCTCAGAATCAAGCAGTGACTTGAATTCAGAATGAGCAAGATAAACTATTCACATCAGGATAAGTCTTATTCTATATCTCTAAACTCTCAGTGAATTCAGTTTAATGTTTAAGAATTGTTCATCAAAAATCTTAGTTTTGTCATCATCAAAAAGGGGGAGATTGTAAGATCAAGTTTTGATCTAGTAGTACAACTCTATGTTTTGATGATTACAAGTTAACCTTTTGATATGAACAATTGTGGTACTCTAACGTGTTTTTCTGAGTGTGCTATTTACAGGCTCTGACCTCAACTCAATCTCACACAAATCAGAAGCACTGTGTATAAAGAGCAACCCAAGCAACGCTTTCGCATTCACCATGTTCAGTATGAACAGTGGAAAAGCTTCAGAAGTTCTGAAGTTATACAAACTCTGATGTGGACTCAGTCACTAGAAGCTCTGAAGATCCAGAAAGTCTGATAACCAAGAAATACTGAAGGCTCAGATATTCTGATGGTGTAGAAGACTCTGAAGATCCAGAAGCTGATTAGTGAAATTCTGTTGTCCAGAAGCAAGATACTCTGAAGACCATGTTCTTCCCTCTGAGTTCAGAATCAGAAGAAACAATGGTCAGAGGATCTGGGCTTTCCCTCTGACTCTGATCAACCGGCTTCACAAGTTCCAATATGAAGCATTCCCCTGATCAGAAGTCTCCTAGGTTTAAAGGTCAAGTCGCTATCCAAGTACAAAAGCAACTGTACCTTCCTGACGACCTACCTAACAGTCTCAGACACAGCAGAAGCTGGATTTTCCAGAACTGCCCTCCAACGGTAGCATTTCCCATGCAACGCTCAACCCTAATCCTTGGAGTATATAAAGAGGCTGAAGACTGAAAGAAACGGCGAGAAGCATTCACATACGCGCAAGACAAACTTAAATTCTTCTAAGCTTTCTTTCATCTGAAATTCATTGAGTTTACTATTAGCTTTTTAGAAGCAAATCTCTTGTAAACAATTCTTTGATAAACAGTTTGTTTAGTTCCTTTAGGAGATCAAGGTTGATCGGATCCTAGAGAAGACTAAGAGAGTGAATCTTAGTGTGAGCTAAGTCAGTGTAATTGTTAGTCACTTGTAGGTTTCAAGTGCAGTTGTAACTCTTACCTGATTAGTGGATTGCCTTCATTCTAAAAAGGAAGAAATCACCTTAACGGGTGGACTGGAGTAGCTTGAGTGATTTATCAAGTGAACCAGGATAAAATCCTTGTGTGCTTTTCTATCTCTTATCTTTAGCACTTAAGTTCTCGAAAGATTTGTCAAAATCTTTAAGGTGGAAGTTTTATACTGAAAACGTTATTCAAACCCCCCCTTTCTACCGTTTTTCATACCTTCAAATTGTTCATCCACAAATAAATACTTGTTATCATCAAAACATAGAGTTGCACCACATGACCAAATCTTGATCTTACAATCTCCCCCTTTTTGATGATGACAAAACCATGTATTTTGATTAACAACTCTAAACAAATAAACTGAATACACTCAGAGTATAAGGTATCATAGTTAAAGCTTATCCTGATGTGTATAATTTATCTTGCTCCTTCTGAATCCAAGACTCGAGCTTCTGAGCTAAGCTCCCCCTGAATCTAATACTTAATATCAACCACGTTAGAAGTATCTAGATTCTGAGCTATATTGAAGTATGTGATCAGAGTTAATTGAGTCATAAGATGTATCATAGCATTGAAAGAGATGACATCAATCAGAATATATCGTCAGAGCATAGAAATTGATCAAATAAGGGAGTTGTCAAGATACTATTAGTTCTCCTCCCCCTTTTTGTCATAAGCAAAAAGTATGAAGGTGAAAAAAAATTTAGTAAGAGCATAAGACGAAATACTCCCCCTCAGAAGGAATACCAAGGGATACTTGACTTCTGATTAGTATATCTTCTGATGAGAGCAGAAGTGTCAAAGTCCAGAGGTTCTGGTGACATCTCCATTCTGGACAAAATTCCATCTTCAGATACTTCAGAATGAGAAGCTATGAACCTACTCTTCTTCTGATGAGTGATGACGCAAGTCAAAATTTGTAGTAGCATCTTCTGATGTTGTTGCTTCTGGTTTGTCAAGTTCTGAGTCTTTGTTTCTTTCTGAAACGGTCATGCTCATCTCTGCAAGCTTTTCAGCTAGCTTTGACTTGTCAGAGTCAATCTTATCATTAATTCTAACATGAATAGCGTTCAGAATATCAACAGAGGGGTTCTTATCAAAAACCAATGATTCCTTGACCAAATCTTACTCTACTGATGCCTCCAAGATCAACTTCACCTTCAGGTTCAAGTTTTAGATCTTGGGACATATGCCTTTCTCCCATCATGTGTTGCCTGCATCCACTGTCCAGGTTACATGGTTGGAGTTTCGATGGACCTATTGAAGATATCTGCAACATATATAATCTTATCCCTAGGTACCCACTTTCTGGGTCCTTTCTTGTTAGTTAGCCCAGAAGTTCTGACAACTTTGGGTCTTTCAGCAGGATAATATAAAGGAATTTGAACATGATATTTTGACATAGAGAAAGTTCCTTTCTTAAGAGATGATGGAGCAACTTCAGAAGGTTTAGAATAGCCAATGCCATACATTCCATTTCTGCTTACGCCATAGATCATTGAAGCCATTAAGCTTCTATCTACGCTCTTAGCTAGGAATCTTTGAAAAAACTTTTCATATTTAGATTCATTCTTAACATCAGAGGCATCACAAGCAACAACTTCTTCTAATTTAGCAATTTGATTTTTGAGCACAGAGTTAGAGTTAACTAAAGCATGATTACTCACATTTAATTCAGAAATCTTTTTCTCATGTTCAATAGAAGTTTCAGAGGCAGCAGAGAAATTATTTTTCAACTTTTTATGCTTAGTCAAGAGAGAGTTATATTTATCCATAATTTCAGACAAATTATCTTTAAGTTCAGAAGTTGAGAAAGAAGCAAATACCACATTTTCATCGTCAGAGTCTGGCTCTTCCTCTGATGCAGATTCTGCATTAGGTGCATCCTTAGACTCTGCATCTTTGTTCTTGACAATTGCTATGAGTCCTTCAACGATCTCACCATCAGAGTCTACTTCTTCTGACTCTAAGTCATCAAAAGTCACCATGAGGCATTTCTTTGCTTTGAAATGCTTCTTTGGCTTTTTGTCCTTTGATGAGCCTTTGTATTTGCTCTGCCTGTGCTTCCCGATGCGGTTGAGCTTTCTGAATATCAGGGTTAGCTCATCCTCATCAGAATCTTCAGAGGTTTCTTCAGACTTTTCAGCTGCTTGGAGAGCTTTTGCCTTTTCAGATTTGGATTTCAAGGCTATGGACTTCTTCCTGTGAGTCTGATGCTCTTCACGATCTAACTCATGACTCTTCAGCATGCTTATGGGTTCTTCCAGGCCCAATTGTTCAATGTCTCTTGAAAATGTCAAATAAGTTATCAAGGGCACCAAACTTTCAGGAAGACCTCTAAGGATCCTCATAACATGATCAGCAGTGGTGTAGCTTTTGTTGAGGGGTCTTATTCCAGCAGTAATCAACTGGAATCTGGAAAACATATCCTCAATGGATTCGTCAGGTTCCATTTGGAAGGATTCATACTGCCTGAGCAGAGACAACGCCTTGGTCTCTTTCACCTTTTTGTTTCCTTCATGTGTCATCTTTAAGGAATCAAGGATACACTTAGCAGAATCACGATCAATAATTTTCTCATATTCTTCATATGAGATGGCACTTTGGAGAATAGTTCTTGATCTGTGATAATCTCTGAACTTCTTCTTTTGATCTTCACTCATCTTCTCCCTTGGGATCTTTACACCATGTTCATCAACAGGAGGGGTGTAGCCATCAACAACAAAATCCCAGAGATCAGGATCAAAGCCAAGAAAGAAGCTTTCGATTCTGTCTTTCCAGTAATCAAATCTCTGACCATCAAAGATAGGTGGTCTTGCACTGTATTGATATTTGCTTGTAGTAGTGGTGGAAACCATGAGTTTTTCACACTGGCCTGGATCTACTGAACACTGTTAAGTGTGGTAATCAGAACTTGCGCTCTGATACCAATTGAAGGTGTGAAAAACGACTAGAAGGGGGGGTTGAATAGAGTTTTGAATATAAAAACTTTCCCCTTAAGATTTAAAGTAAATCTTTTCGGTTTATCTGAGATAGATGGTGCTGCGGATAAAGATTGAGAGAATAGAGAAGCACACAAGTATTTTATCCTGGTTCACTTGATAAATCCCTCAAGCTAATCCAGTCCACCCGTTAAGGTGATTTCTTCCTTCTTAGAATGAAGGCAATCCACTATTCAGAGTTTGTTACAACTGCACTAGCAACCTGCTCAGTGACTAACAATACAATGAACTAGTAAACACTAAGATTCACTCTCTTAGTCTTCTCAAGGATACTGACCTAACTGGTCCCTTAAGGAATCACCACTAAGATACATAGATCCTAGTCTTCTTAAGGATACTGACCTACCCGGTCCCTTAAGGAAAAGCAAACAACTGTTTGAGGTTGGAGTTTACAAAGGTTTGCTTCTGAATAAGCTAAGTGTAAACTAAATAAGAACAGATGAAGAAAGTGGAGGCTTGAATCTTTTCTTGTATTGCAGCTCTTGGTTTCTCTCCTTAGTCTTTCTTCTCTTCTTCAGCCTTAAATAGTCCAAGGTGCAAAGGATATTTCCGTTGAGAAAGTATGACCGTTGGAGGGCATTTCTGGAACGTCCAGAACCTGCTGTGGCTGAACCTTGGTAGGTAGACTTGTCAGAATAGTACACTGCTCTTGTACTTCTTGATAGTGACATTTGCCTTTAACCATTGACTTCTGATCTGACAACGCTTCATGTTGGAACTTGTGAAGCTTGGTGATCAGAGTTAGAGGGAAGCTTGGATCCTCTGACCTTCATAACTTCTGCTTCTGGACCTCAGAGTAGAAAGTACTTGGTCTTCAGTGCCAGCTTACTCTTGGACTTCAGAGCCTTCACTTCTTAGCTTCTGGACCTTCAGAGCTTCTGGACCTTCAGAGCCTCTGGTCCTTCAGATCTTCTGATCCTCAGAACTTCTGATCCTCAGATCTTCTGATCTTCAGAACTTCTGATCCTCAGATCTTCTGATGAATATATCTTCTGGTATCAGAATCAGAACTTGTTTGTCAAAACACTCAAGACAAACGTTAGAGTACCATAATTGTTCATCCACAAATAAATACTTGTTATCATCAAAACATAGAGTTGTACCACATGACCAAATCTTGATCTTACAGAACAACCTTAAAGTGACACGTATATAGGAACAGAGATAATAGTTGGAAAACACTTGTGTTATCTCTAAGTAACTCCAATATTTGAAAAATGAGTTTCAATACTGTAAAAGAAACTCTCTTAAATAAAGGAATCAGAAGGAATGGAAACAATTTGCCTAGTTCATATATGCGAGTCCTTTATTAGAATAAAACAAAATTACAAATGAGCTTAAACATCTTAATTTCACACTTTCTCCACTTGTTTTACTCTCTAATTATGTATCTCTTTCTATCATATTCTTAAATACTTTTTTATTCTCTTCTAATCTCGCTCATGTAATTTAGGATGTATATAATGATTTATAAGGTATTTAAGATTATTTTTCCATCTAGATAAGGGGGTAAGGAAAAGTCCCAAAGACTTATAGGAGCCGATTTAAATAGGGCTGAAGAAGACCTCTCTAAATCCAAAATTTGATTAATTGGTAAATGTGGCATGGAATTTCTTCCACCATCTAGAAATTAAACTTAGCTCCATTGGTCATAGATATATCAATATGTTTAAAGTGTGAAACGGCACATGAGTATATCTTGATACATGCATTAGTACACCTATATGCTTAAGTTAAACATCGATATATGTTCAAATTTGACCCTTCCCATTTCAAGTTTTGTTGGTTGGTTAATTAGTTCAAAGATTGGTTTGTCTGGACCTTATATTTGAATAATTAATTGCTGCGTGTTTTGATATTCTGACAAACTATTTGTGTAGGGATCCTAGAGCCAAATAATAACAAGCCCAAACCTATCAGCGTCAAATAAGCTCAAGTGGACAATGATGAGGATTCAATCTCCATCCAGAAAAGTAGTCAAATCAGCTCAAATCATGTTTACAAAGAGGTTAGTTGTCTAATTTATCTTATTCACATGGGCAAGAGGGAAAAAGTCCCACATTAAATAAAAAGGATAATTATATCTTCACACCTCACTTTTGAGGTGTGGAGAGGTGGAAGAAGAGAGAGATAGGAAGAAAGGAGAGAGAAAGTAAAGATGTGATATGTGATTTGATTGATAAAAAAGAGAGAAATAAATAGAATGGAGGTGGAAAAGAAGTGGAGAGGTGTGTATATATCATAACTCTAAATAAAAATCATCTTATACTATATGCATTGAAGTAACTAAAGGAAGTTTCAAAAAAAAAAAAAAACTAAAGGAGTAATAAAAACTTGGAGCAACTAAAAACAAGGGATAACCCGCAGCACCAAAATCCAGTACCCAACGGAAGAGTTAAGATCCTGAAAATGATTTTTATGTTGCAACTGTGGAACCATTAATTGGTTAATGAAGGAAACACATGGGACACCATTTTGTTGAACTTTCTAGACATGAAGAAATTATTTGGAAAAGCGGCTACCAAATTTTATTGGCTGATCGATGGACGTAGAAAAACTAAACCTCGAGAAAGACTAATGATTAATACTATATTTCAAGGGAAAACAGTTCAATATTGACTAAAGGCTTATTAACTTGGGATGATGGTTTTTGTCCCATTTCTCTCTCACCGATCAAATTGTGCAATATTAACAGGAGTATGACACAATTTTTTTTGTACTATATGTTCTCTATTTCTGCATCTATCTCATGACTTCCAATTTTTCTGACAATGAATTTTATATGTACGGATGCTATTGGAATTTTAACAGGGTCCAATGGAGAGTAAGAGTTTGAAAAGAACGGAAAAATTAAAAAGAGAGTCACTATTGTGCTAGATCAGGAGTGGTGGGTATTCAATAAACTTATATTATTAATCCTTTTTTATTATTGTTTTTTAATTTCGTCTGTCCTAATTATTATTATTTGTCTAACTTAGGTATAAGATGAGCGATAATGAAATTTTATTACAATTTTTCAATGTTGACTTCTTACTATATCTTATCACAGGGTTACAATATATGCATCATTTATTTATTAAATTTTATCTCTCTTTGATTTCTTTGGTTGTTGTTAGATGGTTGGTGAACTAATGAATGATATGTTTGACGGGAGACTGAACAGCCAAAATGAGAAATGAAGGGATCTTCAAAGCTTCTTTATATTGGTGTAGGTTATGGAATATTGTCATCCCTGATATTTACCCAAAACCAGTGTGTTTCGTGGAGGCATTAAGCAGGAACTTGAAGATTGATATTGCAACTTGAAGGTTTTCAAGCCCCGCAACTTAAGACAGATTATCTTTGGTAGATTGTTTGTCAAGGAACTTCAACTTAAATTTACCAAAGAATACTTGGCTTTGTTAATGATGCAGAGAATTATTTAAAACCTTTGGCTACTTCACCAATAGTTGTACCAAATTACTTTTACATTAGAGGTCACTGAATTAATAGTGTAGACACTTTTTTTCTGTTTGATTTTTATTTTTATTAGCAACAAATTTATAATTTATTTAAAAGTCTGCATCATTAAATGTTTCTCTACACTTTGTAAGATCAAGTTTTGATCTAGTAGTACAACTCTATGTTTTGATGATTACAAGTTAACCTTTTGATATGAACAATTATGGTACTCTAACGTGTTTTTCTGAGTGTGCTATTTACAAGCTCTGACCTCTATTCAATCTCACACAAATCAGAAGCATTGTGCTTAAAGAGTGACCCAAGCAACGCTTTCGCATTGTCCATGTTCAGTCTGAACAGTGGAAAAGCTTCAGAAGATCTGAAGTAAATCAAGCTCTGATAAGGACTCAGCTCACTTGAAGTTCTGAAGATCCAGAAGTTCTGACAACCAAGAAACTCTGAAGGTTCAGATGTTCTGATGGTGTAGAAGACTCTGAAGATCCAGAAGCTGAATAGTGAAAACTCTGATGTCCAGAAGCAAGAAACTCTGAAGACCATGTACTTCCCTCTGAGTTCAGAATCAGAAGATACAACGGTCAGAGGATCTGTGCTTTCCCTCTGACTCTGATCAACCGGCTTCACAAGTTCCAACATGAAGCATTCCCCTGATCAGAAGTCTCCTAGGTTTAAAGGTCAAGTCACTATCTAAGTACAAAAGCATATGTACTATCCTGACGACCTACCTAACATTCTCAGCCACAGCAGAAGCTGGAATTTCCAGAACTGCCCTCCAACGGTAGCATTTCCATGCAGCGTTCAAACCCTAATCCTTGGAGTATAAATAGAGGCTGAAGATTGAAAGATGCGGTTGGAAGAATTACACACGCGCAAGCTATATTCAAAAACCTTCAAGCATTCTTTCATCTGAAATCATTGTGTTTACTATTTGCTTTTCAGAAGCAAATCTCTTGTAAACATTCTTTCTTAAACAGTTTGTTTAGTTACCTTTAGGAGATCAAGGATGATCGGATCCTAGAGAAGACTAAGAGAGTGAATCTTAGTGTGAGCTAAGTCAGTGTAATTGTTAGTCACTTGTAGGTTTCAAGTGCAGTTGTAACACTTTACCTGATTAGTGGATTGCCTTCATTCTAAGAAGGAAGAAATCACCTTGATGGGTGGACTGGATTAGCTTGAGGGATTTATCAAGTGAACCAGGATAAAAATCCTTGTGTGCTTTTCTATCTCTTATCTTTAGCACTTAGTTCTCGAAAAGATTTGTCAAAATCTTTAAGGTGGAAGTTTTTATTTGAAAACGTTATTCAAACCCCCCCCCCCTTTCTACCGTTTTTCATACCTTCAATTGGTATCAGAGCTCAAGTTCTGATTACCACACCTAACAGTGTTTAGTGATCCGGGCCGGTGTGAAAAACAATGGCTACCACCAGTGAAACTCAAAGAGATGGTTACAATGCAAAGCCTCCCATGTTCGACGGTCAAAGGTTCGATTATTGGAAAGATAGACTTGAAAGTTCCTTTCTGGGTTTTGATGCAGATCTCTGAGATATTATTGTGGATGGCTATGAGCGTCCAGTTGATGCAGAAGGCAAGAAGATCCCAAGGTCAGAGATGACTGCAGATCAAAAGAAGCTGTACTCTAAACATCACAAAGCAAGAGCAATTCTTCTAAGTGCTATTTCTTATGAAGAGTACCAGAAGATTACAGATCGTGAGTATGCAAAAGGCATTTTCGAATCCCTGAAGATGTCTCATGAAGGAAACAAGAAAGTCAAAGAATCAAAGGCATTGTCCTTGATCCAAAAGTATGAATCCTTCGTCATGGAGCCAAACGAGTCCATTGAAGAAATGTTTTCCAGATTTCAGTTGCTTGTAGCTGGAATACGACCTCTCAACAAGAGCTACACAGCTAAAGATCATGTCATAAGGGTCATCAGATGTCTTCCTGAAAGCTGGATGCCCTTGGTGACTTCAATAGAGCTCACAAGAGATGTTGAGCGTATGAGTTTAGAAGAACTCATCAGCATACTGAAGTGTCATGAGCTGAAGCGCTCAGAGATGCAAGATCTGAGGAAGAAGTCAATAGCCTTAAAATCAAAATCTGAGAAGGCTAAAGCAGAGAAGTCAAAAGCTCTTCAAGCTGAAGAAGAAGAATCTGAAGAAGCATCAGAAGATTCTGATGAAGATGAGCTGACTCTGATCTCTAAAAGACTCAACCGAATCTGGAAGCACAGGCAGAGCAAGTACAAAGGCTCTGGAAAGGCCAAAGGAAAGTCTGAATCCTCAGGTCAGAAGAAGTCCTCACTTAAGGAAGTCACATGCTTTGAGTGCAAAGAATCTGGGCACTACAAAAGTGACTGTCCAAAATTGAAGAAGGACAAGAAGCCAAAGAAGCACTTCGAGACCAAGAAAAGTCTGATGGTGACTTTTGATGAATCAGAGTCAGAGGATGTTGACTCTGATGGTGAAGTCCAAGGACTCATGGCTCTGACTCAGAATAAGAAGGAGATTCCAAATCAGACGATGAAAATGAGGTATTCGCTTCTTTCTCAACCTCTGAACTGAAACATGCTTTGTCTGATATCATGGATAAGTATAACTCTTTATTGTCTAAGAAGAAGAAGCTGAAAAAAACTTATCTGCTGTTTCTAAAACTCCTTTTGAACATGAGAAAATTATTTCTGAGTTGAAAAATGATAATCATGCCTTGATCAATTCTAACTCTGTGCTTAAGAACCAGATTGCTAAGTTAGAAGAAATAGTTGCTTGTGATGCCTCTGATTGTAGAAATGAATCTAAGTATGAAAAGTATTTTCAAAGATTCCTGGCTAAGAGCGTAGATAGAAGCTTAATGGCTTCAATGATCTATGGCGTAAGCAGAAATGGAATGCATGGCATTGGCTATTCTAAACCAATTAGAAATGAGCCCTCTGTGTCTAAAGCTAAATATTTGTATGAATGCTTTGTTCCCTCTGGTACCATATTGCCTGATCCTTTACCTGCTGAAGTTGCTAAACCCCCTCTCAAAAAGGGATCTTTCTCCATGTCTAAATATCATGCAAAAATTTCTTTACATTATCATGTTGAGAAACCCAAGGTGATCAGAACCTCTGGGGTAACTAACAAGAAAGGACCCAAAAAGTGGGTACCTAAGGAAAAGATTATCTATGTTGCAGATATCCTTGATAGCTCCACTGAAACACCAATCATGGTATCTGGACAGTGGATGCTCGCGTCACATGACGGGAGAAAGGCGTATGTTCCAAGAGCTAAAACTTAAGCCTGCAGGTGAAGTTGGCTTTGGTGGCAACGAAAAGGGTAAAATTGTTGGTACTGGTACTATTTGTGTAGATAGTAGTCCATGCATTGATAATGTGTTATTGGTAGATGACTTAACTCATAACTTATTGTCTATAAGTCAATTAGCTGACAAGGGTTATGATGTTATCTTTAATCAAAAGTCCTGCCGGGCTGTAAGTCAGATCGATGGCTCTGTTCTGTTTAACAGCAAGAGGAAGCACAACATTTATAAGATCAGATTATATGAGTTGGAGGCTCAGAATGTGAAGTGCCTTCTGTCTGTTAATGAAGAGCAATGGGTATGGCATAGACAGTTAGGGCATGCCAGTATGAGAAAGATTTCTCAGCTGAGCAAGCTAAACCTTGTCAGGGGCTTGCCCATTCTGAAGTTCGCTTCAGACGCTCTTTGTGAAGCATGTCAGAAAGGCAAATTCACAAAAGTCCCTTTCAAGGCAAAGAATGTTGTCTCAACCTCAAGGCCGTTGGAACTTCTGCATATCGACCTTTTTGGACCAGTGAAAACTAAGTCTATAGGTGGCAAGAGATATGGGATGGTCATTGTTGACGACTATAGCCGCTGGACATGGGTAAAGTTTCTAACCCGCAAGGATGAGTCTCATGCTGTGTTCTCTACCTTCATAGCCCAAGTGCAAAACGAGAAGGCTTGTAGAATTGTGCGTGTCAGAAGTGACCATGGTGGAGAGTTTGAGAATGACAAGTTTGAGAGTCTGTTTGATTCCTATGGAATTGCACATGATTTCTCTTGTCCCAGAACTCCTCAACAAAATGGTGTTGTTGAGAGGAAGAACAGAACTCTTCAGGAGATGGCTAGAACCATGCTCCAAGAAACTGGCATGGCTAAGCACTTTTGGGCAGAGGCAGTAAACACAACATGTTACATTCAGAACAGAATCTCTGTGAGACCAATTCTGAATAAGACTCCCTATGAATTGTGGAAGAACATAAAACCCAACATTTCTTACTTTCATCCTTTTGGTTGTGTTTGTTATGTTCTTAATACTAAGGATAGATTGCATAAATTTGATGCTAAGTCTTCTAAATGTCTATTACTTGGTTACTCTGAAAGATCTAAAGGTTTTAGATTTTATAATACTGATGCTAAGACTATTGAAGAGTCTATTCATGTTAGATTTGACGATAAGCTTGACTCTGATCAGTCAAAGCTAGTTGAGAAATTTGCAGATTTAAGCATAAATGTTTCTGACAAAGGCAAAGCTCCAGAGGAAGCTGAGCCAGAGGAAGATGAACCAGAAGAAGAAGTCGGTCCCTCTGATTCACAAACTCTGAAGAAGAGCAGAATCACTGCAGCTCACCCTAAGGAATTGATTCAGGGCAACAAAGACGAACCAGTCAGAACCAGATCAGCCTTCAGACCCTCTGAAGAGACCTTGCTTAGTCTGAAAGGATTGGTGTCCTTAATTGAACCCAAGTCCATAGATGAAGCTCTTCAGGACAAGGACTGGATTCTGGCCATGGAAGAAGAATTGAATCAATTCTCCAAGAACGATGTTTGGAGCTTAGTGAAGAAGTCTGAAAGTGTCCATGTAATTGGAACAAAATGGGTATTCAGAAACAAGTTGAATGAGAAAGGAGATGTAGTTAATCAGACTGTTAATCTCTTTCTCAGTGAATCACAACATAATTCTACATCAGATGGACGTCAAAAGTGCCTTCCTAAATGGATAAATATCAGAGGAAGTCTACGTTCATCAACCCCCAGGTTTTGAAGATGAGAAGAATCCAGACCATGTGTTCAAATTGAAGAATCACTCTATGGTCTGAAGCAAGCTCCCAGAGCATGGTATGAGAGACTCAGCTCATTCCTTCTGGAGAATGAGTTTGTAAGGGGTAAAGTAGATACAACTCTCTTTTGCAAAACATACAAAGATGATATCTTAATTGTGCAAATCTATGTTGATGATATAATATTTGGCTCTGCTAATCAATCTCTATGTAAAGAATTCTCTAAGATGATGCAGGCTGAATTTGAGATGAGTATGATGGGAGAACTAAAGTACTTTCTGGGAATACAAGTTGATCAAACACCAGAAGGAACATATATCCATCAGAGCAAGTACACTAAAGAACTTCTGAAGAAGTTCAACATGCTGGAATCTACAGTGGCCAAGACACCAATGCATCCTACATGCATTCTGGAGAAAGAAGATGCAAGTGGTAAAGTTTGTCAGAAGCTCTATCGTGGAATGATAGGTTCACTTCTATACTTAACTGCATCTAGGCCAGATATATTATTTAGTGTTCATTTATGTGCTCGTTTCCAATCAGATCCAAGGGAAACCCACTTAACTGCTGTTAAGAGGATCCTAAGGTATCTGAAAGGCACCAGTAACCTTGGCTTGATGTATAAGAAAACATCAGAGTATAAGCTTTCAGGTTATTGTGATGCTGATTATGCTGGAGATAGAACAGAGAGAAAAAGCACTTCTGGAAATTGTCAATTTCTGGGAAGCAACTTAGTCTCATGGGCAAGCAAGAGGCAATCAACCATTGCGCTATCAACTGTAGAGGCAGAATATATCTCAGCAACAATATGCAGCACTCAGATGCTCTGGATGAAACATCAGCTGGAGGATTATCAAATCCTTGAGAGCAATATCCCAATCTATTGTGAGAACACTGCTCCTCGGTTAGGTCACCACAACCTCTGGTTGAAACTTCTGATCCACACCTTGGAACCTCTGAACCTCATGTCCAAACCTTTGACATTGGCTCTCCTCAAGGTGCCTCTGAAGCTAACAGTAGCAATCACCCAACCTCTCCAGAAACCAACCTCTCCATAGTTCCCTACACTTACCTCAGACCCACCTCTCTCTCTGAGTGCATCAATGTCTTTAATCATGAAGCTTCCTGGATGCTACACAACGTGCAAGGTCACACTGACCTGAGTGAGAATGTTGATTCTGTGGCTGAAGAGTGGAATAGTCTGAGCACTTGGCTAGTAGCTCAGGTTCCAATTATGATGCAGCATCTGACTGCAGAAAGGGATCAGAGGATTGAGGCTGCAAAGCAGAGGTTTTCCAGAAGGGTGGCTCTTCATGAACAACAACAAAGACATAAGCTCCTTGAAGCTGTTGAAGAGGCCAGAAGAAAGCAAGAGCAAGCAGAAGAAGCTGCACGTCAAGCAGCAGCTCAAGCTGAACAAGCAAGATTAGAGGCAGAGAGACTTGAAGCTGAAGCTGAAGCCCTTAGATGCCAAGCACTTGCACCCGTGGTTTTTACTCCTGTTGCTTCTGCTTCCATTCCAGCTCATCAAGCTGCTCAGTTTGTTCCTTCCAGTTCCACACAATCAAGCTCGTCCAGACTCGACATCATGGAACAACGACTTGATACTCATGAGTCTCTGCTAATGGACATGAAGCAAATGATGACGGAACTTCTGCGTCGCTCTGATAAACCCTAGTCTTAGGATCTCTTCGTTTTTCCTTCTTAACTTTTTTTTTTAACTTCTGTTTATTTTCTTCAGCTACTTTAGTTATTCTGCTTTGTTCGTTCGTGATTATCTATGCATATATATATATATATATATATATATATATATATATATATATATATATATATATATATATATATATTTGTCACATTGTGTTTGCAAAATTTTTGTTTATTCATAATCATTATGTGTTTACATCATACATTTCCTTTTTTTTTAAAGTCTAGAATGGAGGATCCCTCCTCATTTTTCTGCATTCTTGGCGCTGCTCTGACCTCTCCCTCTCCAGACGATCCAGTGAATACTGGATGTTGTTGAGATTGACGATCAGCTCATTCCTCTCCAGAATTTCTTCTGTTGTCTTGAGCTTCTTCTCTATGCTTTCCTTTTCTTCCAGCAGCTTCAGTTCAAGCTGGCTGAGTTCTTGCACTTCCTCCAAGAAGGCAAGGAATTCCCTTAAGTCATTCCTCAGCTCTGGACGCAGGTCCTCCTCAAGCAGTGTCCTCGTCAACTCTGAAATGGTTTTTGTACCCTCTGGATGCCTTATATTAAGGACCAAGTCCTCCTCAAAGGCCTTCCTTCTTAGCTCTTCTAGTGCTACCATGTATGATGCCATTATTTTTTTTCTTTCTATGGTATTAGTCGAGTTGTGAAGCTTACCCTCCTCTAATCGCTTTATATAGGCTTCACTTTCTCTCTGACAGTTAATGCTCCTACAGTTTCTCGAGGTTAAGTCCTTGGTAACTGAAGCTTCTCTTTACTCCCTTGGCCGGTGGTAAACGTTCTTCTCCCGCATTAAATCCATTCCTTACTTCGCGTAACTCTCATTCATGCATCGTTTATCTCTCCATTTTCTTAAACTTAGACCTTCTCTAAGGGGGAGTACCTTGTACTTCAAGCTAAGTTTTTCACACCCCATGCTTTTTGCTTATGACAAAAAGGGGGAGTACACCCAGTTTTTGATGTGTAAGCTATGTTAGTGTGATTTTTTTCTTTTGGAGAATTTAAGAGTTCCACCTTTATGACCATAGATGTGTCACTGGGCAAATACAAAGAATACATTTCACTTCCTCTGAAGTGATTTTAGTTTGAATCTGATACCCAAGACTCTGATACCTTGCCCGTTGACTCTGAATACTTATGCGCTCTGATTATTCTAATTCATCTATGTCATAAGTTTTTGACTCTGAACTCTTATATTATTTAGCTCAGAATCTAGACTTTACTAACGTTTTCATCAAGTATTAGATTCAGGGGGAGCTAAGCTCAGAATCAAGCAGTGACTTGAATTCAGAATGAGCAAGATAAACTACTCACATCAGGATAAGTCTTATTTTATATCCCTAAACTCTGAGTGAATTTAGTTTATTGTTTAAAAATTGTTCATCAAAAATCTTAGTTTTGTCATCATCAAAAAGGGGGAGATTGTAAGATCAAGTTTTGATCTAGTAGTACAACTCTATGTTTTGATGATTACAAGTTAACCTTTTGATATGAACAATTATGGTACTCTAACGTGTTTTTCTTAGTGTGCTATTTACAGGCTCTGACCTCTATTCAATCTCACGCAAATCAGAAGCACTGTGCTTAAAGAGTGACCCAAGCAACGCTTTCGCATTGTCCATGTTCAGTCTGAACAGTGGAAAAGCTTCAGAAGATCTGAAGTAAATCAAGCTCTGATAAGGACTCAGCTCACTTGAAGTTCTGAAGATCCAGAAGTTCTGACAACCAAGAAACTCTGAAGGTTCAGATGTTCTGATGGTGTAGAAGACTCTGAAGATCCAGAAGCTGAATAGTGAAAACTCTGATGTCCAGAAGCAAGAAACTCTGAAGACCATGTACTTCCCTCTGAGTTCAGAATCAGAAGATACAACGGTCAGAGGATCTGTGCTTTCCCTCTGACTCTGATCAACCGGCTTCACAAGTTCCAACATGAAGCATTCCCCTGATCAGAAGTCTCCTAGGTTTAAAGGTTAAGTCACTATCCAAGTACAAAAGCATATGTACTATCCTGACGACCTACCTAACGTTCTCAGCCACAGCAGAAGCTGGAATTTCCAGAACTGCCCTCCAACGGTAGCATTTCCATGCAGCGTTCAAACCCTAATCCTTGGAGTATAAATAGAGGCTGAAGATTGAAAGATGCGGTTGGAAGAATTACACACGCGCAAGCTATATTCAAAAACCTTCAAGCATTCTTTCATCTAAATTCATTGTGTTTACTATTAGCTTTTCAGAAGCAAATCTCTTGTAAACATTTTTTCTTAAACAGTTTGTTTAGTTACCTTTAGGAGATCAAGGTTGATCGGATCCTAGAGAAGACTAAGAGAGTGAATCTTAGTATGAGCTAAGTCAGTGTAATTGTTAGTCACTTGTAAGTTTCAAGTGCAGTAGTAACACTTTACCTGATTAGTGGACTGCCTTCATTCTAAGAAGGAAGAAATCACCTTGACGGGTGGACTGGATTAGCTTGAGGGATTTATCAAGTGAACCAGGATAAAAATCCTTGTGTGCTTTTCTATCTCTTATCTTTAGCACTTAGTTCTCGAAAAGATTTGTCAAAATCTTTAAGGTGGAAGTTTTTATTTGAAAACGTTATTCAAACCCCCCCCCCCCCTTTCTACCGTTTTTCATACCTTCACACTTCAATTATCTCCTTAGCATTTCAATACTTGAACACACATCATCCACTTGAATGCTATCATGAATTATGAATTTGTAGTTATATTTAATTTATGGGATAAAAAGTAAAATTATTTATATAATTCTACATTTATTTATGGTTAAGTTTCAAGGGAAAAAGCTCTCATGAGTGAGAGGGGGATTAAAACCTAAATTTTTTTATGTTAAAACTAAAAATATGAATAACTTTTAATATAATTTTAGTGAAGGGGCTCATATTTCTAGAAGAGCTCTTATTTATTAATGAACTATTAAAAAAAAACATGTGATCCAAACATGAGAGATGAAGTTCTTTACTAGCCTGGTGAAGTATTCTCAACTTCCAATCAGTCAGTGTCTTCTCTTAGATTATAGCTCATACTTAATTATTTGCAGGTAGATTATTCATGTGTGTGTAGTTTGGTCAATTGAATGAGAATGTACTCCCTCCTTTCCTTTTTAAGTGTCCTTTTAGAAGAATTTTTTTGTTCCTTTTTAACTGTCATTTTGATGCTTTAAGGTTACAATTTGTCAGTTATACCCTTACTTTTTCAATAGCTCCACTTTTTCGATATTGTTAGTTATACTCTTTCCAATACATGGCCAGGATTTGTATACGTTGGAGAAAGAGTTCTGCATAAAAAGTGGGTTCAAGAGAAACAACAAGAATAGTAGCATAAATGGTTTTTCCATGAGGGATGAAAGAATTAAGAGTCAAGTTTATAGTAGAGAGTCTAATCTTTTGAGATGAACAATGCTTTTAATGCAGACGAATAATGATTTTCTTTTTTTCTTTTTTTTTAATAAATATAATATTTTTCTTTACTAGAGAGAGATTGTCGGTATGAAAGGAAGTATCTATAAGCATGTATTTTATTACAATCATTATTCTTCCTTTGGACCATACATACTATTTCCACTGTGCTATTGCAACCACCTTTATGAACATTATCATTAAATTTTATAGTTCGTGTTACCTCTTGAATAGAGTCTTATAAGTTTGATTATTTTTATCATTTTTTTGTGATTCTATTTGTTTCGTATAATAGATTTATATGACAACATCATAGTTGATATGACATGGCTAGAAAGCTTGCTATCCTATACATATCGTGTTTGCTAAAAAATTGTCATGAAGAGGAACATTTTATATGATGACATTTTATATGAAAACATTTTCAAGTTAAAACTAATACAAAACTAACATGATAATTGATCACGGGAATGAGCATTTTACATAAAATACTTTCATGTATAAAGTAATAGAAAATATTCAATATAATTTCAGCACTTTTTTTATAATTTTAAATGGGTTTATTATGAGATAAAACATTAGAATTGAGTTTCAGTTTATGGTTTTTTAAATATCTTCAACCTACTTAGGTTCTAGACAAGGTTCATTATTATTACTTGGAGGTAGAACTGCTCACTCTAGATTTTCTATTCCTATTTTAATCCACGAAATAACTACATGTAATGTCCGACAAGGTTCCTCTAAAGATGAGATACTTCATAAAGCGAGTCTTATTATTTGGACCATACGTACTATTTTCACCGTGCTATTGCAACCACCTTTATGAACATTATCATTAAATTTTATTGTTCATGTTACCACTTGAATAGAGCCTTATAAGTTTGATTATTTTTATCTTTTTTTTTGTGATTCTATTCGTTTCATATAATAGATTTATATGACAACATCATAGTTGATATGACATGGCTAGAAAGCTTGCTATCCTATATATATCGTTTTTGCTAAAAAAATGTCATGAAGAGGAACATTTTATATGATGACATTTTATATGAAAACATTTTCATGTTAAAAAAAATACAAAACTAACATGATAATTGATCACGGGAAGGAGCATTTTACATAAAATACTTTCATGTATAAAGTAATAGAAAATATTCAATATAATTTCAGCACTTTTTTTATAATTTTAAATGGGTTTATTATGAGATAAAACATTAGAATTGAGTTTCAGTTTATGGTTTTTTAAATATCTTCAACCTACTTAGGTTCTAGACAAGGTTCATTATTATTACTTGGAGGTAGAACTGCTCACTCTATATTTTCTATTCCTATTTTAATCCACGAAATAACTACATGTAATGTCCGACAAGGTTCCTCTAAAGATGAGATACTTCATAAAGCGAGTCTTATTATTTGGACCATACGTACTATTTTCACCGTGCTATTGCAACCACCTTTATGAACATTATCATTAAATTTTATTGTTCATGTTACCACTTGAATAGAGCCTTATAAGTTTGATTATTTTTATCTTTTTTTTTTGTGATTCTATTCGTTTCATATAATAGATTTATATGACAACATCATAGTTGATATGACATGGCTAGAAAGCTTGCTATCCTATATATATCGTTTTTGCTAAAAAAATGTCATGAAGAGGAACATTTTATATGATGACATTTTATATGAAAACATTTTCATGTTAAAAAAAATACAAAACTAACATGATAATTGATCACGGGAAGGAGCATTTTACATAAAATACTTTCATGTATAAAGTAATAGAAAAAATTCAATATAATTTCAGCAGTTTTTAATAATTTTAACAGGCTTTATGAGACAAAACACTAGAATTGTGTTTCAGTTTATGTTTTTTTAAATATCTTCAACCTACTTAGGTTATAGACAATGTTCATTATTATTGCCTGGAGGTAGAACTGCTCACTCTAGATTTTCTATTCATATTTCAATCCACGAAATATCTACATGTAATGTCCGACAAGGTTCTCCTAAAGCTGAGATGCTTCAAAAAGTTAGTCTTATTATTTGGACCATACATACTATTTTTCACTGGCTATTGCAACCACGTTTATGAACATTATTATTAAATTTTATTGTTCATGTTACCACTTGAATAGAGCCTTATACCCCACTAGGCTCTATTGCAACCACCTTTTCTTCTGCTGTAAAATCAATCTACCTATGGAAGTATTGTAAAGTAATTAAGTTAACTATCAACATGAGATTACAACATGCTGCTTCCTCTTTTTCATCTATGAAAATCAAAGAATTTGCTGATTGGCTTCTTCAAGTAGGGGATGAAATAGTTAAGCCAATCAATGATGATGATTCTAATATAGAGATTCTCTCTGATTTGTTGGTAAGAGAGTCTGATAGTCCTTTACTTGAATTAGTAGATTTTGCTTATCCAGAAGTTGTTGCTAATTTGGAAAATCATGCATATTTGGAACAAAGAGCACTTCTTGCACCTACTCTTGAAAGTGCTGAAGAGGTTAACAACTTCATGTTGTCTATAATTCCTGGAGAGGAAACAAAATATTTGAGTTATGATACTCCATGTAGATCTGATGAAGATTCTGATATAGATGCAGAATGGTTCACTTCTGAATTCCTAAATGATGTTAAATGCTCTGGTATTCCAAACACTTGAATGAAATATTCTGATTGATTATTCCATGAAGCTGAGTACATATATATATACAAGAGTTTAAGGATAGCTAAATAGGGAAAAGATCTATCCTAATAAAAGATAAAATATAGGCTTAAAAGCATTTGTTGCCCCTGATGTTTCATGTTTGTGCAAAAGACACCCCTCATCTATTTTCGTCTATGTTTGTACCCTCAATGAAACAGAAAAGTGTAGCGAGTACCCCTCCGTTAGAAAACTAACGGAAGGGGCTGACGTGTTTTTTTTTTAATTCTCCTATTTTCCACATGGCTTTTCTATATAGAAAAAAATAAAAAAAAATAAAAAAATAAATGGTGATTATGGGTTTGCGATTAGGGTGGGGGATTGGGTGCTAGGGTTGGGTTGTGTGGGGTGGGTGGATTGCAATGGGTTCAGTAATTGCAGGCACTAATGGTGTCAACAACCCCTTTGCTTCAATTTCAAACCCATCAACAACTTATAGCTTCGTCATGCAACAGAGCTTGAACATCGACTCTTTCCCTTTGGACCCATCAACTCACAAAGTTTCTTCAATAGCAACAATTTTGACAGTGGATTTGAAAGTGGGTTCTTCATGGGTGGGAGAAGCAACGCTTCAAATCCCCCTGCTTTGATGGGGTTCGGCGGGTAAGTTGTGGTTCTGGATCTTGGGTTGTGTTCTGGGGTTGGGTCTTGGGTTTAAAGTGGGTTTAAAGTGGGTTGCAGTGGTGGTTCTAGGCGGTGGTTCTGGGTGGGTTGGGTCTTTCGTGGGTTGGATCTGGGTGGTGGGTGGTGGTTCTGAGGTGGTTCTGGGTGGGTTGGGTCTTGGATTTATGAGAGAGGTGCATGACTTGCAGCGGAGTGGGGTGTAAGGGACGGCAACACTGGTGTTCTCCGCCTCTCAATTGCAATTTTTCTTCCTTCCATCCACCATCTCCATGTGAAATTGTTAAAATTCTGAAGCAGGTTAGATTTTTGGAAGAAGAGGAACAGTGGCGAAAGGAGAAGGAAGAAGAAGAGAATTTGGGATTTCTGGATATTTTGAACCTTATCTTAATTTCATGAACTGGTAGATTGCTCCTTAAATGTATTTTTTGGTTTTGTTATTGTTTTTGGGTTTGGAAGTTTAATTTTATTCGGTTTTTGTTCTTGATAAAGGTTTTGAGATTTTGATTTTTGCTGTTTTGTTCTTGAAGAGGAACAGTGTTGTGCTTGTTTTGGGTTTTCTGGGGTTTGATTTCCTGAAGATGGTAAAGATAGGTGATTGAAGAAAGATTGAAAGAAGAAGAGGATATCAAGTTTATGATGGAGAATGAAGAAGATAAATGCTATAAATAAAATTGTGTTGCTTATTTTAACAATCCTACATGTAGCTCAGCTGGTTGATAAAATCCACGTGGCATTAGAGAAAATAAAGGAAAATGTAAAAATAATATCCACGTCAGCTCTTCCGTTAGGATTTTAACGTCAACCTGACGGAGGGGCATTCGGTGTACTTTCTCAAAACAAGGGGGGTACAAACGTTTACAAAAAAAGAGTAGGGTTATCATTTGCACTTTTGAAATACATCAGGGGCACCAAATGCATTTAAGCCTAAAATATACTAAATATATTTATTCCCTATTTATACTAAAAGATAAAACTAAACCTCGAGAAAGACTAATAATTAATACTATATTTCAAGGTAAAACAGTTCAATATTGACTAAAGGCTTAACTTGGGATGATGGTTTTTGTCTCATTTCTCTCTCACCGATCAAATTATGCAATATTAACAGGAGTATGACACAATTTGATTGGGGATAGAAAATAAATCATCAAGTAGACACTGAGGAATTCAGTCATATACTGCTACTTTAAAATTTTAGACTTATAATTTTAGACTCATAAATGCGTGATTTTAATCTTATAGTTTTCATAGCTCAACTTAAGTTCATACTAGATATTATACCCGTGCGTTGCACGAGTTTGTTTACAACATTTTTAACATTAAATAAAAATGATTATAGTTTAAATTTAAATTATTGCATTAATATTAAAATAGATTTTATTTTAAAATAAATAATAATAATAGTAGGTGTTCAACATTTCAATAATTTCAAAAAAAAATTCAATAAATAGTATTGGAGTTCTCTTTGTAAATAATAATATTACTCAAATTTAATAATTAATATTAAATAATCAGCATTGGATCATTTTAAAATTTTAAATATTTATTTATTTAATAATGTGAAAAATATTGCCATCCGTTTGAAAAAAAAATTAAGCAATAAGTTTTGAATACCATCAAAATAGTTGTTTTACCATTTTTTTTTTACTTTTTACTGAGAAAGTCATTTTCTGGAAAGGGAAATCACAATTTCCCAAACAGGTTTACACATGTTAAAATCAAAAAAATAAAGTAATTTCATCTTTTTCAACTATAATAAGATATAAATGAAATATATTAAGTATTATGTAGTAAATTTATATTTATTCAACTTTGGTCATAACTTTTTTTCTCTATTAACCTTGATCAAAATCGTTTTTACTAATATATAATATGATCATAAAATTATATTGAGATTGTTTCTACAAATAAAACACACATACATTATATTTTTTTAAAAAATGGAAATTTATTTGAATAAAAGATGTCTTGAAAACATAACTCTCTCAAGTGAGTATAATAGCAACAGGAAAAAACAGAAATAGATAAGCAGGAAATACCTTATAGCGTTATTTTTCATTTTAAACAATTTTATCTAAATTAATTATTGATAAAAAAAATTTTATCAATAAAGTTTAATTTTAGTTATTTTTTCGTAATGCAAAATTCAAGTCTATTTTTATGTTTATGAGTATTGTTATTCAATTGAGGTAGTTGAATTACTTTTGATAATACAAATTTTTCAGTTTTTATTTTATTATTTAACATATTAATTACAAAGAAATTTTCTTTTGCTTTCTATATTTTAATACAAAGGTAGGAGGATTTTACTCCTTAATGTATTTAATTAATTTTTTATGAAATTAAATTTAAAAATAAATTACTATCACTAATATATTTTTTAAAAAATTTTTTTGTATCTAATTTAATATTTTATTAGATCATTATATTAACTCTTATTAACCTTCCTACCTCAAATAAAAGTATAGTTTTTGTTTATTAGAGTGTCTTTTTTCATTTTTTCACTTTTTTCAGAGAACTTAACTGTTATGTTTCTTGAGTCTTTTGTCATGTTTTATTCTACCTTATATAACAAACATGAAAATTAGTTGGTAGTTGAATAAATAATTGATTTGAAAATTTTATCAATAATTTTTTGGTTTAGTTTAATGTATATAATACAAAGGAATTTTTTTGTTTTTTGGTGTATTTATAACAAAATTTCAATTGAGTTATACATTTTAGTAGGTAGTTGAATAGCTAATGACTTAGACAAATTTATTCATTTTTAATATTTTAATTTAATTAATTTAATACAAAGAAAAATTCTAATACAAAGGTTCAAAGTAACTTTTACATTTTAGCAGGCAATGTGAAAAATAGAAATAAGTTTTATTTGTTATTTTTAAAAAAGTCATCAACTTATTCTGAATAATTATTATTAAATTAATTTTAATTTTAACATATAAAAAATTAGAAAGTTTTACAATTAGAAAGAAGTATAAAAAATTACTATTAACGATCTAATATTGTTATTAATGTAAAGTTAGTCAATTTCAATTATTATTATTGTTATTATTACTTAAAAATTTCACTAATGTAGTAATTGATAATTAAAATTTAAATAATATTAAAATTTAATGTAAAGTATGAGAAATTGAAAAGTTTAACAAATTCTATTCAACTTTCAATTTACATCCACTTATTATTAATTATTTAATTGTTTAATGTATTTAATACTTAGAGCTCAAGTGAGCTTTACACACACATATATATATATATTACATTTTAGCAAGTAGTAATAGTAATAATTTTTATTTGTTATTTTTAAAAAATTCATCAACTTATGGTTTTTAAATTAATTTTAATTTTAACATATAAAAATTTAGAAAGTTATACAAATAGAAAGAAGTATAAAATATTACTATTAACTATTAATATTGTTATTAATGTAAAGTTAGTTATTTCAGTTATTATTATTATTACTTAAAAATTTCCCTCATGTAGTAATTAATAATTAAAATTAAAATAATATAAAAAATTAATTTAAAATATGAAAAAATGAAAAGTTTAACAAATTCTATTCAACTTTCAATTTACATCCACTTATTATTAATTATTTCATTATTTAATGCATTTAGTACTTATAGCTCAAGTGAGCTTTACATCTAGATATATTTTCAGTTATTATTATTATTATTACTTAAAAATTTCCCTCATGTAGTAATTAATAATTAAAATTAAAATAATATTAAAAATTAATTTAAAATATGAGAAAATGAAAAGTTTAACAAATTCTATTCAACTTTCAATTTACATCCACTTATAATTAATTATTTCATTGTTTAATGCATTTAATACTTATAGCTCAAGTGAGCTTTACATATATACTAGATATAAAACCCGTGCGTTGCACGGGTGTTTTTACAATTTTATCAACATAATATAAAATTTATTATAGTTTAAAAAAAATAAACATCTTTTACTTATAAATTATAATAAAATAAAAATAATTGTGTTAAAACATTTCATTATGAGTATTAGAGTTTTTTTTAAATAATTAATACTATTCAAATTTAATAATTAGCATTATAATAATTTTAAAAATTTAAAAATGAATTTATTAAAACACACAATAAATTATAAAGTGCATTTCAAATATTTTCAATTAATAAGTTTTAATATCACCAAATAAATTATATCAACATTTTCTTATACTTTTTATCAACAATTAATTAACTTTAACTTTTATAATTACAATAAATTATAATTTAAATATTTTAAAATATTATTTAGTAAAATAATTCATTTTTTATTTTATCCTTAATTATTTTTCTCTGTTATACTTCTTTAAGTTGATCGTTTTTACTAATATATAATAGATCAAAATTTATAATTGAATAAATTTCTGAAAAAAATCCACACACGTCATACTTTTTTGACATCCACGTCATACTTAATAATGTTAATTTTAAAAATATTTTTATAAATTATTGCGGCATTTTTTAATTTTAAAACTATTTACTAATTTTTTATTAATAAAATTAATTAATTTTAATTATACATAATGTTTCCATATAAAAATATTATTTAATAAAATTTTATTCTAAATATCATCTTGTGCATACTCTATACACTTTTCAATGTATATAAAAAGATATTCTAAAAGACTTAAATAATTATAATATATTAAATTTTTATGTATGTAAAATTATTTTATAAAATAACACAAAACAACATTATAATAATCTATATTAAACAACACATGTAACTATTAAAAAATAATTATAAGTATATATGTACAAAGAGTATTTAATCATTGACTATTTCTGATATTTCATATATTGATTTTATATAAATTTAATTTTTTTCCCAAGTTGAGGTCAATAATTAATATTTTAACTACATATGTTTAAATTTTTTTATCATATTATATTTAGCTTTTACTTAAATGTATAGGAAATTTTATAATTAATATATAAATAATTATAAAAATGAAGATAAATAACTTTATAAATATATTATTTAATGTTGGTAGTTGAATAGTTTTTGACATTACAATTTATTCAGTTTTAATTTTATTATTTAATATATTTATTGCAAATGAAATTCTTTATTTTTAATGTATTTTAATGTAGAGGTAGGAATTACTTGATGTATTTAATGGAAAAAACTCAAGTCTCCTTTACACACATATATATAGAAGATAGATTTTTTTGAATTTTAAAATTATTTTATGTAAATTATTTGCTAATAAATATTATTTTCTTATTTAATTTAATTTTTAATATTTGTGAAATACAAAACTCAAGGAAATTTTAAGTTTATGAATGTTTTTATTTAATGGTAGTAGTTGAATAGTTTTTTACAATATATATTATTTTAATTTTAGTTTTATTATTGTTTAATATATTTATTACAAAGTTTTTTATTTTTTTGGTTGCTTTTAATACACACTTGAGTTTTTCTTATGTATTTAATGCAAAAACTCAAGTGTGCTTTACATATATATATAGATAGATATAGATATATAGATAGATATAGATTCTTACAAAATTAATTAATAAATTTGGTGGAATGTTAATTTGTCATGCAATAACCAATGGGGAAAAATCATAATTTTGTATGTACATAAATCGTCTTAAACGGTTATTGACCTGTAAAAATTAGAATCCACTAGCATTTTTTGTTAATATTATTGAAAGACTAGTTAACATGCATCTAGACTAATTAAACTTATTCAATTTTAAAAATATTCAGAGAGGCTTACTTTGAGCAATTGAAAAATTATAGGGACAAAATATATACATTCGTAAAACTATAGGAGCAATTGTGCAATTCTAAACCAAAATCTAAATTGGAGTTAACTCTTAGCACCATCCGTTTTCTCTCATCGCACCATCTACATACCCGTATTGATTCATTGACATTTGAATTGAGCAGCACTTGTATATTGCTATTTGTTATATTCCACTTATTTTACATAGAAATAACAGAATTTTAAATATAACTCATGTTGTGATGTAAACGAAATAAAGAGTGCGAGAAGAGATGAAAGAAAAAGATGGTATATATTTATTAAAAGAATAAGTAATGAGTCGTAGCAGGGCCGATCCCGACATTTTGGAGGCCCTATGCCGTTTCAGAATTAATTGGTTCACTAATTAATATTCACTTATATAGTGAATTAGGTAGAAGAACCCAATGAAACCTCCACATTTCAATGCCAATTAAGCTCTTAAATACAGAAGTACAGAACTGGTCTTGAATGCAACTACTAAACTTTTTTTTTGGGAAAGTTTAATGAGAATTTTTTTTTTGGCCCCTTCTTTTTGGAGGATATGGGTTGTGGGTCTGCCTACACAGGCCCAGAGCCGGCTTTGAGTCGTAGTATAAAAGGTAGATAATTGTACTTCTTAAACATTTAATCAGGGTTTAACTTTTGAATTGTGTCTATGGAGAATGATTTTGTCAGGAGAGACATATCTATTTAATGTGATATTAAAGTCTTAATATGATTAGTCTCATGGTTACAAATTAAATGTTAACCATAATATAGCAACACAACTATATTTAATAACAATTAGATGTTAACCATGATTTCCATTATCACTGCCCTTATTTGGTCATGTGACATAAATTACATAAGGGATCCTAAACTGGAGAAGAGACAGTAATCAACAATAAACATAGAACTTCATTGCTTATGAGCTCTTTCTTAGAAGCCCATACATTGCGCGCTTTGAATTATGTGATCATGTAACAAAACGGAAAACAACTTTCAGCTGCCCATGTGACATTTTTAATTTTGGGTCCAGAGCCGCAAGTGAAAAATGAACTCACACGCAATAATATTGGGCTTGTGGTCCAACATCGCTTACCCAAGTCCTTTGCCTACGAAAATATCCACAGGCTACCAAATGTCAATAAAAAAATAATTTGCACAAGAAAGAAAGTACCAAAGGTTTTTTTTTTGAAAGCAGAATATATATATATAATATAAAGTTGATAGTACAGATAACACACAACGTGTGAATAGTCCACAATGCAACAACGAAAGTCCTAAGACTTCAACCGGTGAATAAACACCAAAAACCTATGAGAAGAGCATCTATCGGGGACCTAGGTGTGGCAAATGTCACACAACCCAACAAAAATAGGGCTCAACTCGACATTGGGACTCAATTAAATACAGTACATCAAACAAATAGAAAACAGCAAAGAGATCACTGCCAACTATACCCAAGAGACTCGGTTACAGCATCAGTAGCCCAAGAACATCAACGACGACGCCCAAAGTGACATCATCAACCATGAACCCTCCACACGCAAGAAGACAGGGAAGGCACCGAAAAGGTTAGAATCCACCAACGCTGCCAGGGAGCCCGAATCCAAGAATCCGAGCTAATCTGGCCTCAACAGGCATGCACAGATCTAGGCAGGCAAAGAACAAGACTCTCCAGGCAGATCTGACCTCAACAGGCACGCACAGATCACAACCAGCCCCTAACCTGTACACCCCAACGCAATCCCAACCTCCTCACCAACAGCGGAGGCAACCGCAAACACAGATTTAAACACAAATCTGGCCAAAGAGGAAAAAGCAGGGAAGAAGATGGGGAGCACAGATTAGCGAACAAGGATGACTAGCCACACAGGGTTAGGGTTGCCAATGGAGAGCCTGATTCAAGAAGATGATGGCTCCGCCGCTAGGAAGAAGATGAAAAGCTAGGAGGCCCCGGCGACGGACCAAAGGTAGCCTATATTTCTAATTTCGAGGACTGGTGTAGTGGAGTACGCAGGACCTCGTACCTAACATGAGGTAGGTTCGAATCTCACTGTTTCAAGTAAATTAAATGTGTCTTCTATAAATGTTTTTTGAATCCAGCAGTTTTCTCTGCCTCAGACTGAAATACCATCCCTCACTCCCAAACTTTTTGGCACCTAAAAAACATTTTTATTTCTCTAGTAGAAGTCATAAGATTATTTAAAGGTCACCAAAGCATGTTAATAATATGAAATCTAATACAAATACCAACAATGTGTTGATCTAGTGGTAAACAAGTCAGACCCCGTAAGAATAAGAGCACAAGTGCGAATTATGAGAAAGACATTTGCTAATTGCTAGGGATATTCAACAGTTTCCGAAATGAATGTCGGCATCACCCAAAGATAAAACAAATCCAATAAATATATTTCACCATCATTATTTTATATTCTATGTATACAAATCAGTAAAATTTTATTTTACCGTAAAATACATTTACATATGGGTTTATTACACATTTGATTTTTTTGTTGTTAAAGAAATCTGGTTTCATTCATAGTGGGCCTAGCCCAGAAAAAAAAACAAAGGGTCAAAGCCCTGAAAACAGATAATATTCGCACAATTCCCAAGATACAAGAAATAAAAACCAAGTAAATTCCACCTAGAAAAAGCCAAAGGCAAATAATGCTAAAAAACCAGATAAACAGGACCAGAAAACAGAGCACTAGAAACCACAGGAAACAAGGGAGAGAGACTCGCTGTCCATGATAAAAAAGGAAGGAAAGCAAAGGTGTGCGAGCCAGAACCACCTGCGCAGTCCATCCTTTGGAGGCAAAGAAAATGAATTGATGCGAAACTGGGTGGTCACACATGCAATATAAGAGCCTTCATCCATTTCTCCTACCTTGATTCAGCAATTAAAGCAGAGTTGGGTGGATTCCAGAGCCATAAAGGTGGCAAATTTGCAAATCTAGCTAGTTGGGCTATGGAGTGTGCCACTGCATTCCCTTCCCTTGGTGTCCAGGTAAAAAATCAGTATGGGAAAATTGTTCTCCAAGTTTTAATTTCAGGTATAATATTTGCCAACCCTCCTAACTGTCTGTCTCCATTGCAGGCCTCAATTAAGAGCTTGTTATCTGATTCAAAGATTACCTTCTTCTGGTCTATATTGTGAGCAATATGAACGACCTCTCTCAATATCAGGGCTTCTGCAGCTAAAGGTGAGTTAACATACAATTTTTTGGCTGCTCCACAACTGACTTGTCCTTGTTCATCCCTTTAGATATAAGCTCCTGTTGCTCTGCGGGAATGCTGGGAGAAAGAAGCATTTGTGTTGCACTTTAGGAAAGTGTGTGCTGGGTTTTTTCCAGTGGCTTGGATCTGATTGGAGTGTGCTTTCTCTTTGCAGGTGTACATGGCTTTGGTATGCTGAGAAGATCTCCATTTGTAAGCTAGCTGTATTGGTCAAACACAATATGGGATTAGGTAGTTGTCCCTAAAAAACTGCCTTGTTGCGCATCTTCCAAATTTCCCAAAGAAAAATAGCTAGGTAAGAAATAGATTGGTCTAGATCTGGGTCTGTTGAACTCAAAGCTGCTATTAAACCTTCCAACCAACTAGCAAAGGGAATGATGGAGGCTTCCTAAAGAGCCAGGCTGAAGGTTCCTCCAAACCAAAAAGCTCAGATCAAATCACAAACCAGAAAAGTGTGGTTGATGTCCTTTGCTTCTGCATTGCATATAGGACATATCTCATCTTTGGCTAGATTTCTTCTCTTAAGAATCTTTTTTATTGTGAGAGCGTTGTTGCAGGCCTTCCAAAGGAAGGATTTAAGTTTCTGTGGGAAATCTTCATTTTATAATTTTTTGACGTAAAATACACTTACATATGAGCTTATTGAACTTTTGGACTTCTAGTTTAGACTATATTTTTTTATAAGTCTAGTTTAGACTATATGCAGCATGCGGATCCAGCCTTTTTACAAATCCAATTTTTTTTTTCAACTAAAAAAAGTCTTTATTTCTATAGTAAAAGTCATAAGATTTTCGTGAAGGTCACCAAAGTACGTTAATAATATGAAATCTAAAAATACCAATAGTATATTGATTTATTGGTAAGCAGGTCAGATCCCAATAAGAATGAGAACACAAGTTTAAATTTTGAAAAAGACATATGTTGGGAGACATTAAATAGTGCCCCAAACAGATGCCGACATCTGTCAAAGAGAACAAATCTTTTTTTTTTGAAGGTAAACTGAATAAAAATTAAGGGCCAACCGGCAATTGAGTCATTACATCAGAAATAACCAAATGGGAAACGGCTACCGGAACCTCCTCCACCCATACTAAATTAGCATAGGTCTCAGAGTTTCTAGCAAAAAAATCCGCAACAGTATTGCCTGTGCGTCTAACAAAAGAAAGCGAAACAAAATCAAAAGCATTAATTAAAACACGGCAATCCTGCAGAATCGAACTCAGATAAGACCTCCCAGCTTCCTTTGATTTCCAACTAGTGAATAATTGGAGACAATCCGTTTCCAAGCATATTCGGCGAAATCCTAGATCAATAGCCAACTGCAGTGTCCATCTCATACTCATGGCCTCCGCCACAAGTGGGGAAGTACACAAGATAGGAAAAGAACATGCTGCCGCCATGGCCTCACCTTGACAATCGCGGGCCACCATCCCCATGCCACCCGTTCCATCAACACGAAGAGAAGCATCAAAGTTGCATTTGATGATATCCACCGCCGGCTTGCTCCATTTTGCTGGCAACGAAACCGAGGGTGCACGAGCAAGGTCACGGATCTGAGCTTCCTCCAACATACTAGCCACACGACGGAGAACCGTAGCCACCACCAGCTCTCCCTGCTGAAAACAGACCTTGTTCCGTGCCTCCCAAATAGCATATACCACCGTCTGAGCCATAGCCAGGACCTCATCATCATCCATCGCTATCACTGCTGTCCAGAACGCCTGAAACGAAGTAAAAGAATCCACTCTGATGGCTAATTGAGACGCAAACCAGATGTGTTTGGCAGCTGGGCACTGGAGGAAAAGATGGTCTTCATTCTCCCTCTCCGAAGCACAAAAACCGCAACCTGGATCAACATCAATGTGGCGCCGGAACAAGCTCTCCTTCAGCGGCAACAAACCACATATTGCCCTCCAACAGGTTTCTTTGCAACGTGGCAAGGCTCGAGATGCCCAAAAGAATTTCCAGCTCCTTGGATCAAGCTTAGCCGTAGAGGAAGAGGACGCAGCATCACGATGTAACAACAACCGCATGAAGTCATATCCCTCTTTTGATGTATAATGTCCATCACTTGTACCTGGCCAATGAAACAAGTCAAGACCCCCATGCACTCCCAAAGGAATGGAAAGAATGTTTGCCGCAGTGCTTGGGCTAAAAACCAGCTCAATCAAATCCCTCCTCCAACAGTGCAAATCCTGGTCAATGAGCATTGCAACCTTGGTGAGATTAAATTCTTCAACTAGATCTTGCCGGTAAATGAAAGCCGCATCTCCCGGCACCCATTTATCCCTACAAATATCAACTTGGGTTCCATCACCAATTCTCCAAGAGCCCCCTCTCTCAAAAATCCAACTCGTTTTCAGGATACTAGTCCATGCATAGCTTGGACGATACCCTTTCTTGGCCTCACGCATGGTGCAATTGTGAAAATAAACCGCTTTAAAAACTCGTGATAGCAAACACTCAGGACGAGTGAAAATGCGCCACCAATTCTTTCCCACTAGGGCCATATTGAAAGACTTGAAGTCACGAAAGCCAAGGCCACCATCTTCCTTCCTCTTACAAAGATTCTCCCATTTTGTCCAATGAAGACCACGTTTGTTTGGGTCACCTCCCCAGTAAAATTTGGATATCATATGATCAATATCTGCACACAAACCATCTGGTAAAATAAAACAAGACATGACATAGGAGGGTATGGCCTGAACCACAGATTTAATAAGAACCTCCCTGCCTGCCCTCGACAGGAATTTTTCTTTCCACCCTTTAAGCTTTTTCCAGACTCGATCTTTGACAAAATTGAAAACTTGAGTTTTAGACTTACCAATGATAGTCGGTAAACCCAAGTATCTGTCATAGCTTTCAACCGCCTTTACTTGCAATAGCTGCTTAAGTTCATTGAAACGAATATCGGGCACATTTCGGCTCACCGAAAGCATAGACTTGTCAAAATTGATTCGTTGACCTGAAGCTCGCTCAAAGGTTGCTAGGATGTTCTTCAAACACTGGGCCTCTTCCACCGTCGCTCGTGCGAATAGCACACTATCATCTGCAAAAAGCAAATGTGATATGACAGGTGCATGCCGACTAATTTTAATACCACTAATCTCAGAAGCAATCATAGCTTTTTCAATCATGGCTGAAAAGACTTCCCCACATAAAATAAATAAATATGGTGACAACGGGTCACCCTGTCTAAGCCCACGTTGGGGAACAAAACTTGGTTGAGGATTACCGTTCAGTAAAATTGAAAAGGACACCGATGTCACACAACTCATAATTAGGCTTACCCAAAGAGCAGGGAAACCCATCTTTTGTAACACAGATTCAAGAAAGGACCATTCAATTCGGTCATAGGCTTTGGACATGTCCAATTTAAGTGCCATAGTGCCATTCCGGCCATTGATTCTCTTCTTCATATAGTGAAAACATTCATACGCAATCAAAGCATTATCAGTTATCAAACGTCCAGGAACAAAAGCACTTTGGCTCTCACAGATTAAATCAGGCAAAATCAATTTAAGCCTATTTGCTATTGTCTTAGTAATTATCTTAAAAATGACATTACACAAACTGATTGGTCTAAAATGTGATGCATGCTCAGCCTTTTTAATCTTAGGAATAAGGACCAATAGAGTGTGGTTTATCATACCTGGAGATGAAGCTCCACTCAGAACTTGTAGACAAAATTCTGCTACATCATCACCAATAACATGCCAAAATTTCTGGTAAAAGAGAGCCGGCAGTCCATCCGCTCCTGGTGCTTTTGTTGGGTGCATCTGGAAAAGAGCTTCCTTGACCTCCTCTTTTGAAAAAGGCTCCGCCAGGGTCTCCAGATGCGATGGTGTAATCCGACCTGAAACAAGAGAAGTAGCATCCTCCACCCCCGAAGGGTGTGAAGTTGCAAAAATAGTAGTGAAATAGTCCATAAGGACACTCGAAATATCTCTATCATCCTCAAATTTTCTGCCTCTGTCATCTTTTATAAGTTCTATCATATTCCTCTTCCTTCTTTGGGACGCTTTCTGATGGAAAAAATGCGAGTTCCGGTCCCCATGCTTGAGCCAAGTAGCTCTAGACCGTTGGCCCCACCAGATTTCCTCCTGCTCAAGCAGAGAATCAAGCTCCTTCCCTGCTTCTATAGAGGCCACTCTAACCTGCTCTGTTTGGGTTTTTTGCTGTAGGTTTTCCAACAGAGCTCGTTGATCTGAAATTTTCTTCGGTAAATTCCCAAATTTTGCTTTACCCCAACCGTCAAGCGCACTGCTCACCTCTGACAATCTGGAAAGAACATTATTATCCCCACGACACCAAGTCTCTGCAACCACTTCCGCACACTCAGCTCCTTCCCTAAGCCACATCTCCTCAAATCTGAACATCCGGGTTCTTTTTAGCTCCCGACGTTCTCTACGGGCACCACACGTTAGTAGAATAGGGCTATGATCGGATTGGTGACGCTCAAAGTGTGCTACTGAGGTTCTCGGCCACATATCATCCCATGCATCATTAACCAAAGCAAAATCAATCCTCTCACGAATAGTCCCCGGATCTGTTCTGTAATTCGACCAAGTGAAACGGTCCCCTGAAAAATCCACCCCATGGAGGCCTATGCCCGTGCACCAACTGGAAAGCCACTGCATATGCCTAAGATCAGGGGGGTCCCCTCCCAGTTTATCAGCCGGGGAGAGGATATCATTGAAGTCACCAATACACAAACAAGCTGTGGTGCCAACTGGCAAGAGATTACTGACAAGGTTCCATGTGTCTCTTTTACGCTGTACCTCCGGGTAACCATACACCCCAATCAAAGACATGGGAGTCTGGTCCACTGGATGCAAAATAGAACATAAAATATGATGTAAAGAGGCATTTATTACCTCTAACTGTAAATCACTACGCCACCAAAGGCAAAGACCACCTGCTCTAGAATTCCCACGTCCTGCACACTGCACCGGGAAAATATTATAAAGACCACCAACTCCTCTATGCTGAAGAGCCTCAAACGTATACAACTTTGTCTCCATAAGAAAGACAACATCAGGATCTTTAGACTGGATGAGCTTTTTAAGAGCCCGTACTGTCTGTAGGTTCCCTAGCCCACGACAGTTCCACGCAAGGATCTTCATTGAGGTGGGCGGGACTGCTCCTTTGCAGTCTCCGCCAATCCCAATCCATTATCAGAGTTGTGTTTTTTGAAAGTAGGTGAAACACCTGTGCTTCCGGGCCCCAGAATAGATGAAGAGACGCTTGACCTTTTCATGGGTGTAACACCACCATGTTTGTTCCCTGCTCCCTGTCCATCTCTAATAATAACACCTTTTGCTGGGTTTCTAGCCGATTTCCCTGTCTGTTTATTGAGATGAGCTGGACTTTTAAAAGCGAAATCAATATTCTTTCCTTCCCCACTTGTAGCTATTTTCTTAGCTCCATTGGAGGCCTCGGGCATAGTCCCCTTTCCACGAGAGTCCAGCGACTTGTTCTTGTCCCCATCTTGAATTTCTCTTGTCATCATGCCACGATCCTTCAAAATGCTCTTCTCTGTGTCCACCTGCTCATGTTGTGTTATGGTCTCCCCACCAACTTTCTTATTCTCCGCGTGTTCTACTCCCAAATCTTCGTCTTTCTCTGGTATCTCGGGCTGCTCTATCTGTTCTTCTTCCCCCTCGTGCTGAGCTTCTTCCCTACGTCCCCCGTGCCGGCGTTCTCCTTCGCCCTCAGCCCTCATCCAACCACCAAATTTGTTTACAGCACCATCCCCTGGGGCCTCGCAATCTTTTATTCCGTGGTCAATCTTGCCACATCTGTAGCAGAATGTGATCAACTTCTCATATTTGAAAACCACCTTCAACGATGGCTTCCCTCTCACCGTTATCATTTGGCCCCGTCGAAGAGGAGCGTCAATATTCAGCCAAGCTCTTACTCGCAGGCACACCCCATGTAGGGCACACCCCAGATATTTAGCCATGTTCTCTGTTCTGTGTGTGTAGGGCAATCCATGAGCCTGGATCCAGAAGGGAACCCTTGTGATCGGTATTGTTGCTGGATTCAGAGTGATATCAAAAGTAGTCAAGGCAATTAGTTGCCTGCTGAAGAACCAAGGTCCTCCCCTCAAGACAAGTTCCCGATCACGTGCTGTCCCAAATTTTATGGAGAAAAGATTCAAGCCTACATTGCAGATCTCCTGAACATTCCTCGATTCCCAGTAGCGCTTCATCACGCTGCGAAACACTCTCGGTTCCACCTTGTGCGGTGCTAGAACCCTTGCCAAAAGCCAGACGTCAACCCCCAGGTTTGGGTCGAGCACAGACTCACCAACATCCAGAACCACGGTCTCATCTCCTTCAAGGTCGAAGTCTGGAATCAACTCGTCAAATGCCATCTCGGCCATGTCACAGTTGCAGAAACAGAGCAGAAGTGAATGGTGCTGCCTAAAAAAGAAGCCCCACGTAAAAGGAAAAACCTTGAAGAGCAAAAAATCACCCTTGACCGACCAGCCGCCAGGATTAATAGCGGCGGCGATCCCCGTAAATATGCAGAAGAATGGCAGATCTTGTCGGTCTATTGTGCGGTGTGGCGGCGTGCCCTTGCTTTCCGTGTAAACCCTAGCAGACCCATTTTTAAGTGTGTTTTTTTGTGTTTTTCCGTGTACTTTATATTTCACCATAGTTATTTTATATCCTATATATACAGATCAATAAAACCTTCTTTTATAATTTTTTGGCGTAAAATACACTTACATATGAGCTTATTACACATTTGAACTTCTAGTTTTAACTAGGGGTGTCCACCGGGCGGGTTCGGGCCCAAACCCCGGTTTTGAACGGGTGAAGAACACTAAACCACCAGGCCCGCCACCGTCCGTTCAATGGCTTCGGGTGGTGCAGGTACGGTTTGGTCGGGTGGCGGGTATTTCTGGGTGGGTTCGTCGGGTGGTGAATCGAGAAAATCATCGCAAAAAGAAAGAAAGAAGAAGAATAGGGAACAAAAGGATCCATAAGAACCAGTGTTTTAAGACTCGGCTCGGACCGACCGGTCCGACCGGTTGGACCGAGACTCGATGACCTGACCGGTCCGAGCCACACTTCAGACCGGTTGTGCAAGCCACTCGACTGGAACCGTTTCGAACCGACCAGTTTAATGGTCAAATCGGTGACTCGACCGGTTTTTTGATTGAACCGGTGAGTCACCTTTTTTTTTTGTCAATGCCAGTCTCCATTTTCATGTTTTTTTTTTAAAGTTTGTTGACATTGGGCCATATGTGGAAGCCCGGTTACCTTATTATTAAACATAGGCTTAAATGCACTTTTGGACCCCCACGTTTATATTTTTTGCGATTATTGACCCTGATCTTATTTTTCTACGAATGGAGACCCTAATCTTTCAAAATGTTGCACCGTTTACCCTTCCGTCCAAATCCGTCAAAAACTTGACGGAATCCACTTACCTACCCGTCCGAACGGTGCAACGTTTTGAAAGATTAGGGTCTCCATTCAAACTAAAAATAAGATCAGGGTCAACAATCGCAAAAAATGTAAACTTGAGGGTCCAAAAGTGCATTTAAGCCATTTTTTAAATCCCCCTTTTATCCACGTGGAAGACCATATCAGCGTGTTCCGTCAAGTTTTTGACGGATTTGGACGGAAGGGTAAACGGTGCAGTGTTTTGAAAGAATAGGGTTCCCATTCGTAGAAAAAAAAGATAAGGGTTGACAATCGCAGAAAGTTAAAACATAAGGGTCCAAAAGTGCATTTAAGCCTTAAACATATTGGGCCATTCAAATTGTTTTTTTTTAATCCAGTTAGAAACATTTTGTATGTAGTAGGGAAAAAACTTGATATTATGTTCAAAATGCTGCCAGGAGGGTTCGAACACAAGCCATGGAGGAAATATGGAGGAAACCTAACCATTGCACCATCACTATGTTATTGACTGGAGACGGATTTTATTAATTATATATTAAATATATATTGCATTAGACATCTTTTATGATTTTTTAATATACACTGAGTCAAGCAATCGAACCAGTGACCCACTGGTCCGACCAGTGACTCAGTACCCCGACCGAGTCGATGACCGAGCCGAGTTTTAAAACACTGATAAGAACAGATCAAAAAATCCAGATACTAGGAAAAGAAGATCAGCATTACAAATCCATTAACAGGAACAGAGAAAAAATAAAGAAAATTGTTAAAATAATTACAGATAAAAAACCCAGATCCTCCTCTTCATCTTCATCTTCATCTTCTTGCATGCCTCGAATCCCATCTTCATCACGATGTGGATGTTCAATGAGAGAACGAAAAGAGGAGGTGGTATATTCACTGTAGTGTTGGCTATTGAAGAGGAGGTGATGTTGGTGGCTTCAGTGGAGGTTTCAGGAAAAGGGAGGAGCGATGGCAGTGGTGAAAAGCGAGGACGGTTTCGAAAATGGGTGAGGGAAGAGGCAGCGGATCTAGCTTCAGGAGAAGGGAAGAGCGAAGGCAGTTGCAGCGCTGCTAGGGAAGAGCAAAGGCGGTATCAGAATCGTTGGGGAGGAGCGACGGCGGCGAGAGGAAAGGTAGGTGACGGCTGCTCTGCTAGGGTTGATGGAGAATGAGAGAAAATTGAGTTTAAATACCTAGGATTCTCTCACTTCTGAACACATGCCATTTTTTTTTGAACCCTCCCCCTTACTGACTCACAATGGGCTAGGCTAGACATGTTTTTTATTCTATCTATATTCGGTCGGTTTAGAGCCCAGACCGACCCCGACCGAACCAGACCATTTAAAACTGTTTTTATAACCCGCCAGACTCGAGAATTGACCCGTTTATCCCGAAAAGCCTTTTTTTTTGACACAGGCCGGGCGGTTTGATGTCGGCCAAAAATCTTTGGACAGCCCTTGTTTTAACTATATGCAAGGGCAGATCCAACCTTCTGCTAAAGGGGCAGGCCGTCCCCACTCCTAATGGAAAAAATTACATACATCTTTATACTCTCCTAGACCCTTGTGCACAAAAATTACAACTAATGTTAAAGGTTTTGTATGGATATTCTCTTACACCATTATTTTATATCATATCTCACATATACAAATCAGTAAAATCTTCTTTTATAATTTTTTTTACGTAAAATGCACTTATATATGAGCTTATTGTACTTTTGAACTTCTAGTTTAGACTATAAGCAGAGGGCAGATCAACCTTCTCCAAAAGGGGCACCCGTCCCCCTCCCCCTTCTTAAGTGGAAAAAGTTACTTACACCTTATATTAATATGGTCCTAGCCCTTGTGACTGAAAAATTATTACTAAAAAAAGTGAAAGAGTTTGTGTGAATATTCTCTTCTTTTTGCAAGCGTGAATATTCTCTTCTAGTACTCCCTCCGTTTCAATATAAGTGTCCACTTAAAGATGCACACATATTAAGAAATACAATTAATTTTGTTAAATATTTTACCCTTTATAATCTAATTTTATCTCTTCTCATTTATTATTTTCATAGGGGCATTATATGTAAAACCAACAATTAAAGCTCCGTTGGAATTCTAAGTTGACAGTTATTGTGAAACAAATTTTTTCTCTCCAAGTGGACAATTATTATGAAACGGAGGGTGTACTATATAAGAACTACAAAAATAAAATTTAAAATAAATATATTTAATTTATTAATTAACTTTCTCATAGAATTTATCTTGGATTTAGTTTCGTTTGTTTTGAGATGGACTCATTACAACTCTTTTAGTGATGGAGGCGCCGTTCTAGAGGCTCATCCTATTTAATTTAGGTTTAGTTGTTCATGATTGTCGTTCTATTTCCTTTTCTTTTAATCATATTGATATTTTATTTGTTCGCAAATATGATAATTGTGCTGCTGATTATATGGCCATGAATGCCCCTACCTATGCCAATATGTTGTAGGTTGAAGAGGGTCACCCGAATCTTTTATCTTTTATTTAGGGTTTCTCAGAGGATTTATCTTGGCTTTAGTTTCGTGTGTTTTGAGATGGACTCATTACAACTCTTTTAGTGATGGAGGCTCCGTTCTAGATCAGCCCATTTAATTTAGGTTTACTTGTTCATGATTGTCGTTCTATTTCCTTTTCTTTTAATCATATTGATCTTTTATTTGTTCGCAAATCCGAAAATTGTGCTGCTGATTATCTGGCCATGAATGCCCCTACCTATGCCAATATGATGTAGGTTGAAGAGGGTCATCCGGATCTTTTATCTTTTGTTTATGCGGATGTTTTTTCCTCGAAGCCCAGTTTGAGTTTTGAATGACATGTTCACTTTAAAAAAAAACTTAAACCTGATTAAATGATAAAAAAAAAGTAAAGAGAGATAATATGTTAAAGAAATAAATGGCCTACTATGAAGTTAAATAAATAATAAGACCGGATATTATTTTCTTAATTTTTGTATTTTAAATTTAAATGACACAATCAAAAGAGAGAATAATTCTTATGGTTGTCATGAAATAACTTTTTGCAGGCCAAATGTAGCTTTTTGTTCTATAAAAATTAGCTAATCAATTTGATCCAATTATGATGCGATATCTCAATCCTCCATTAATTATTTTTTTTTGAAATTCATTAATTATTTATTCGTTGCAGTTAGATTTTTACTGTACAAATGTTTTATTGGTATCATCAAACGATGTCCCCATCAATAACACTTCAAATATTAAATATTCAGTTTTTTTATATATGTGTGCATATTTGTTATATACAATTAGTCACCAAGAAATAAAAGAAACACTAGATATAAAACCCGTGCGTTGCACGAGTGTTTTTACAATTTTATCAACATAATATAAAATTTATTATAGTTTAAAAAAATAAACATCTTTTACTTATAAATTATAATAAAATAAAAATAATTGTGTTAAAACATTTCATTATGAGTATTAGAGTTTTCTTTAAATAATTAATACTATTCAAATTTAATAATTAGCATTATAATAATTTTAAAAATTTAAAAATGAATTTATTAAAACATACAATAAATTATAAAGTGCATTTCAAATATTTTCAATTAATAAGTTTTAATATCACCAAATAAATTATATCAACATTTTCTTATACTTTTTATGAACAATTAATTAACTTTAACTTTTATAATTACAATAAATTATCATTTCAATATTTTAAAATATTATTTAGGAAAATATTTAATTTTTATTTTATCCTTAATTATTTTTCTCTGTTATACTTCTTTAAGTTGATCTTTTTTACTAATAAATAATAGATCAAAATTTATAATTGAATAAATTTCTGAAAAAAATACACACACGTCATACTTTTTTGACATCCACGTCATACTTAATAATGTTAATTTTAAAAATATTTTTAAAAATTATTCCGGCATTTTTTAATTTAAAAAATATTTGCTAATTTTTTATTAATAAAATCAATTAATTTTAATTATACATAATGTTTCCATATAAAAATATTATTTAATAAAATTTTATTCTAAATATCATCTTGTGTATACTCTATACACTTTTTAATGTATATAAAAAGATATTCTAAAAGACTTAAATAATTATAATATATTCCATTTTTATGTATGTAAAATTATTTTATAAAATAACACAAAACAACATTATAATAATCTATATTAAACAACACATGTAACTATTAAAAAAAAATTATAAGTATATATGTACAAAGAATATTTAATCATTGACTATTTCTGATATTTCATATATTTATTTTATATAAATTTAATTTTTTTCTCAAGTTGAGGTCAATAATTAATATTTTAACTACATATGTTTAAATTTTGTATCATATTATATTTAACTTTTACTTAAATGTATAGGAAATTTTATAATTAATATATAAATAATTGTAAAAATGAAGATAAATAACTTTATAAATATATTATTTAATATTGGTAGTTGAATAGTTTTTTACATTACAATTTATTCAGTTTTAATTTTATTATTTAATATATTTATTGCAAATGAAATTCTTTATTTTTAATGTATTTTAATGTAGAGGTAGGAATTACTTGATGTATTTAATGGAAAAAAACTCAAGTCTCCTTTACACACATATATATAGAAGATAGAATTTTTTGAATTTTTAAATTATTTTATGTAAATTATTTGCTAATAAATATTATTTTCTTATTTAATTTAATTTTTAATATTTGTGAAATACAAAACTCAAGGAAATTTTAAGTTTATGAATGTTTTTATTTAATGGTAGTAGTTGAATAGTTTTTTACAATATATATTATTTTAATTTTAGTTTTATTATGGTTTAATATATTTATTACAAAGTTTTTTATTTTTTTGGTTGCTTTTAATACACACTTGAGTTTTGCTTATGTATTTAATGCAAAAACTCAAGTGTGCTTTACATATATATAGATAGATAGATATAGATTGCAACAAATTATTGAATGGCAGAGCTCCTTGTAATCTATAATTAGCCACCAAGAAATTAAAACAAATTAATGTCTAATCACGCTCTCAATTTACAGGCGCTTCAAGCCTTCAATATGACATATATTTTATATGGTGGAAATGTGGAATATATGGTGCCCGCTGAGATTCCTTTGTCTTGTAGTGGAAGTGTATATATATATATATATATATATATATATATATATATATATATATATATATATATATATATATATATATATATATATATACCCATGAATCTGTTTGGGTTGTCAAAACAACTATAATTATTAAATTCAAGAGAATGTTTAGGGAGACAAAATTAGACACACATAACCATAATTTCTTAGTCCTCTGTGTTTTCTTTCTTTAACCAATGATGTGATCAAGTTTAATTTTGAAATATAATGTTTAGGTATACTGTACAACCGATTTGTGATTCTGCCAAGTGCCTAGTGGTCTTTAATAAAAGCAGCTAGCCTCAGAAAGTACTTTAAAAAATAAACAAAAGGTCAAATTGGGTGGCATGCGTTATTCTTAATTGATGAACAATTGGTCGATGACTTGATTGAAAGAAATTGACTCACCATGCATATATAGACTCTTTTAGAAGCTAGTCCTGTTTTAATCTTCAGTTTTGCGCAGACTCTAATAGATTCAGTGCTAATCACTATGCTGAAGGATCAAAAGGAAATCACACTTTTGGTGATCTTTGTGTTGGATTTTAGTTGTAGCTAATCACACACTAATTATTATAATATATTGCTTCCTCTTTAGTTGTTTGATATATAGTGCAAGTCAATTGGCTTCCTATAATCGAAAGATCACTTTTAAAAACATTACTTCCTATGTTATTTTTTTAAAGGAGGAAGAACTCATATATTTATAAGGCTTAATTGCACTTTTGGTCCCCCAACTATTGTCTTCTTGCGAAAATCGTCCTCAAACTTCAAAATTAACAAAAAAACGTCCTCCAACTATACATGTCGTTGCACTTTTGGTCTGCCGTTTGCCTTCCGTGAGAAAACTAACGTGAGAAGGTGATGTGGCTCCCTCACGCGTGTCTCACGTGACTTTCCTCAGAGAACTTGATGACTGGACAAGTCACATGCTTCTCATGTGACTCTAAAAGGGTTCCATGGTGAAGAAGACGATGGATGAGAGAGATGACCGTTGGAACCTTTTAGAGTCACGTGAGAAACATGTGACTTGTCAAGTCATCAAGCTCTCTGAGGAAAGTCACGTGAGACACGCGTGAGGGAGCCACATCAGCTTCTCACGTTAGTTTTCTCACGGAAGGCAAACAACAGACCAAAAGTGCAATGACATGTATAGCTGGAAGACGTTTCTTGCTAATTTTGAAGTTTGGGGACGATTTTTGCAGGAAAGATATAGTTGGGGGGTCAATAGTGCAATTAATCCTATTTATAAAAATGAATCTTGAGTTAAGTAAATGAATGATCACATATGTATTTATCAATTCGGAATCCGTTGTCAGTACCTCTGTAGGTTCACATGAAGCCTTAGTGAAGAGCTTCCTTGAGGGCAAGGTTGACTTTAAGCCTCCTTTCTTGTATATCATACTACAAGTCGTCGTGCGGCCAAAAAAGGACAAGCTCTTGACTGAGCGCAATGGTGAGGCGTTCAACCATGTCCCTTTGCCAGTCACTGCCAGTAAAAGGAAAGAAGTTCAAAGGGATGCTTCACTTTATGCTAAGAAGATGATGAGAAAGATTTCTAACCTGCCCATAGCTAAGAGGGTCCAAGCCGTCAAAGAAAAGACTCCTCCTACCAGTAGTTCTACTCTGGAAGAGGGGAACCACATGTGATGGTTTTGCGGACCCCAAGGCTTGTGATGATGGATTTACCTAGAAGTTTTTCAAAGTGTCCAATAGCATCTCAGCCGACCCAAAGGACTTGTGACTAAGAAAATTCCATAAGGGTAGACTAGAAGACTTAGTTGAGGAACGTCTCATCCCAGCTAACAATCGAGCGATTGCACGACGACTTGGAGTACAATATACAAGCAATGAGGCTTAAAGGCAACCTTGCGCTCGAGAGGCTCCTTCCTATGTTTGTCTTTCTCCACATTCGATTTGTGTTGGGATTTTGCAAGGTTTGACATTAATGTTCTCATTATTGTGTTTCTATTTTGCAAGGTCTTATTCAAAATCTTATCCTTTGAATTTCCTAGAACATAGTCTAATAGGGAAGTCAGGTTGTGGCCGTAGAGAGCTCGAAAATGGGTCATGTCGATTGAAGAGTGATACACAATGTTGTACCAAAGTTCCACAAGATGGAAGTACCAGAACCAAGATCTTTGTTGCTCATCGACGAAACACCGTAGGTATGTCTCCCTACTTCTATTGACCACTTGTGTTTAGGCGTCATTCTCTACATGGTAAGCGTAGCTAACCCATATTTTAGTAGTTTAGTATCGTGGACTCAAAAGAGCTCCCTCCAAAAAAGACTTAGAAATAGTTTATCCATGTCTAAAACTATAGATTTGGAGGTTCCACATAACCTGCAAACCTTTGATGAAAACCTTAATGCCAAAGCAGTGGCTGTGAAATGAGTAGGCATTCCCACAAAATGGTCTTATTTTGATTATCTAACAATAATGACCCAAATTGTTGTATGTCCATCGGAGGGGGTTAATATCCATTGATATGTCTTCCTAAATCTTATCTCTTAATGGTAGTGGCTTTAAAAGACCTTAATTTTTGTTGTTTCATATTTTTTCATCTAACAACATGTGCATTGTTTGATAAAAGCCTTTGCGTTTGTATACATGTTTGGTGAGTTTAATGAAGCATCTAAGCGAGCTAAAGTGGGGTTCAAACCAAAGTGGCCTCCCGAGGGTGAAGTGAAGTTGATCAAAGTAGCACAAGAAAGGGGAGGTTTGAATTGTGCCTCACTTAAAACTTGATTTACCAAACGATATAAAGATTTCTCATCTTCGTTGGTATCGTTTGATGTAGTGGAAGTGTAAGAGCAGAAGAATAGGCGATGCACACATAAAATTTTATCCTAGTTTACCCCCAGAACGATAGGGCTACATCCAGTCCTTGGCAACGCCAAGATTTCACTAACAACAAGTATCAATGACTTCTCGTTACTAGTATTCGACATGACTTCTCCCAATGCGTATTATTCAGGACTCCTCTAAGTATTATTTCACTGCCTCTTCAGACATTGAGTATTAGTCAGGACTCCTCCAAGTATTCGTTCACTCCCTCTTCAGGCATTGAGTATTATCCAGGACTCCTTCAAGTATTCTTTCAATGCCTCTTCAGGCATTGAGTATTAGACATGACTCATCCCAACAAGTATTAGATAGGACTCCTCCAAGTATTCTCTCACTGCCTCTTCAGACATTTATTATTAGCCAGGACTCCTCCAAGTATTCTTTCACTGCCTCTTCAAGCATCGAGTATTAGACATGACTCCTCCCAACAAGTATTAGACAGAACCTCTTCTAAAACAATCTTTCTAAAGATTGCTTTCTTCTACTCTAAAATCTCTTCTTTAAAAAGGGACAATAGATAAATTAAGTTCGTGAATCATAAAACATTAAGGTTTGACTCTTAAGTGAATACTTTATGTTCACTTACATGATAGAGATAGAAAAGATTTGAATCTAAAGAATGTCTACTTTACATGTTGAAGCAGATGATTATAAATGATATGATCAATTGATGTTCATCATCGATCTCTGATTGTTGAGCTCTGAGGCTTCTTTTCACGCTTAAGTGATTTGAGCATAAAACTCAAGCCATGTGAGCCTAAGCGCTACTTCTTCAAGTCTTCACTTCTTCCCTTTATACTCGTGAAAGATAGCTGTGAGTGAAAGATATTTGTTGTGGCCCGTTGGAGCGTGATGTTCACAGAACTTCTAGTCGGTGGATCAAACTGTACAAAAGGTACTTTCGTTAGAGAGTGGTGCAGTTTTATTGATACCTTATGCCTAAAGATGCAATCTATCTTGTAGCAGGTAGCATAGGTCTGAGTTTCTATCCGTTGGTGTAGAGTTGTTGTTATAGCTTTACACATATATATTTTCTAAAATGGTTTTTGTTTTAGAAATTCAAGTGTATTTATCACATCTTCTTCCATCTATACCTTCACTTAACATTATATCTCACACCTACCACCTTCAATTCTCACCAATCACTTAATTAATAACTATCATTTTTTCTCTTTAATAAAACTTAACTTTAAATAGGATTTTTAGGTAAATTTTATATCAGTTAATATACTTTTAAACTGTGTACATTACCTTAAACAACAACCATTTTAAAATGGAGGGAGTATAATTATTGTTGTAGCCGGGGAGCTCCCTTTCAAAGCTGCTATTGAACAATGTAATGCAAACCGCGTTTTTAAACATTATTAAAGAAAAGAAGCCTATGGATATAGGAGTTAGCTTAGCGACAATTAGTACTTGTAGGTAGCGTTTGGTGACAGGTGGGAAGGGAACGGAACATGACACATGGGTTCCGTTCTGTGTTTGTCATGTTTTTAAGATGGAACGGAACGGGACAAAATGCTCCAGGAACGAGACACTTTGGTTCCTTGGAAAAGGGTGGAACGGAAGGGAACGGAACGGAACACTTTCTTAAAACTTCTGCAAGTTCAATAATACCCCTAATTTATATTTGAAATTTTATGTATCTAAACAATTTAAAATCACTTCTAAAATTGAAAGCACTTATTATATTTGTAGACAAAGTTAATGAAAATCTACTTTTTCAAAAAAATCACTTAAAATAAAATCAATTATTTTTTCAAAAGTAAAATCACTTTTTGTAAGCAATGATAAACGAGCCAATTAGAGTGCGTTTGATTCAACTTATTTTGGAAAAAAAATCACTTTTTAATCAAAAAATCACTTTTAAAATCAAAAAATCACTTTTTTTAATCAAAAATCACTTTTTGTGTTTGTTTCAGCTGAAGCTAAAAACATAATATTTGAAACAGTTATTTTAGATTATCATGAAAATCTATGATGATAGATGAGAGGAGATAAAAAAAAAGTGATTTTAATTAGAGTAGTCAAACACGAATCAACTTAATTAAAATAAAATCAATTATTATTTTAAAAGTAAAATCAGTTTTTGTAAGCAATGATAAACGAGCCAATTAGAGTGCGTTTGATTCAACTTATTTTGAAAAAATCACTTTTTAATCAAAAAATCACTTTTTGTGTTTGTTTCAGCTGAAGCTGAAAATAGATTATTTGAAACAGTTACTTTAACTTATAATGAAAATCTATGATGATAGATGAAAGTAGATGAGAAAAAAATGATTTTAATTAGAGTAGTCAAACACGAATCAACTTATCAACTTATGCTTTTCTCAAAATCTCTAAAAATAAAAAAAATTTATAGTTAAAAATCATTATTTTTTAATCTAAACAAACACACTTAAAATATCTTAAATAAATAATTAGGTTTCTACTTTTTTCAATAGCATACTGAAACAACTTAAACAATATATAAGTGATTATTTTAAAGAAATAAGTGATTATTTCATGAAGTAAGCAATAACAAACGGTTTCTTTACAAAATGTTCAATTGAGTTCAATTTGTTTTCGCCAATCAAATATTAAACATGCAAGGTTATATATATGTAATTAAAATCATGGTTCCGTTCTATTGACTTGGTGTTACCAAACACAACATACAAAACATTGTTGTCCCGTTCCGTTCTGTTCTGTCCCGTTCCGTTCTGTTCTGTTCCGTCACCAAACGCTACCGTAAAGGCTAGGGAGGATAGTCACTGGTCATGAGGATTATTAGTGTTATATGTTCCTGTGCGACGTATCACGTGGATCATGCTTATTTAATATATATCTATGCAATGCAAAGTAAGCAAAATAAATAAATATTTATAATTAGTGACAATTAAATAAACTCCAAATACCACAAAAAGGATCATTTCTCTGACCTACATGTCTGCATCAAATGCCTTAATCTTTAACCTTAGAAAAATAAAGGTCTATTGACTTTAAAGCCCTCTCAAGTAGATATACATAGCCTTTTCATTTGTGTGGTATTATAATACGATGTTGGTCCACTCGAGTTTATACCCTCTTCCAATTTGAGTCGATACTAATGGTTGAAAGAAAAAAAAAAAAACGATGCACCAGATCAAGAAAAATATGATTTGAATATGGTATTTAGGTCGGTCAATCTTTACTCTGTTGTTACCATTTTGGAATATTATATATTTTCTGTAGATTCTTACGACTTCTATGATATATAGTTTCTTAACCCTGACTAATAGTGACACATCAATAAACGACATCCATGGAAATTTTTATGTGTAGGTGTCACTACATATATAAAACATATCAATATCCCCTTTAACATGATATAGCCGAGGAACCATGTGAATTTTACTTTGATAGCGATACTATGGTGGATAGGAGGCGAACTTTTTTATAATATAATTGACCTAGACATTGTGTACATGTAACTATTGGTTAATTATAATATAGTGTTCTTCTTTAACCTAATTAAAACAACACTTTTGTCTTTTGCCCATAAAAAACTGCAAAGGTATTGTTTTTTTTTTCTTGTCCATTAAAACAACACTTTTGACAGTCGTAAGACGAATTATTCATCCCATGGTTTAGTGCATTAATCGTGTGCGGCGAAAAATTAGTCTCATAAATATCGACTATGGAATACTTTAAACAAGACAAAAAAATAACAGTTTTACAATTTTTTATTTTTTCATTGGCCAACTTTTTTCCTAGAGGGGGCTTATCCTTTATAGGGACACTTTTGCAGTTAATTGAAAAAATTGTAATTATTATTATTTTTATTGTCCTTTGGCCACCCGTCTCCACGGGGAAAGGGGCTCCACGTGACTAATCTGATTCGGGATATGGTAGTGATGTCTCTGATCACAAATGTATTAATTTTACCTTAAAGAGGATCGAACCCGGGCCAGAAGCCTAGGCGAAATCCCTTAAAAAGATGCACATTCACCACTTGTGCCACCAGTGGCGGAGGCACAGGGGTGACTTCCCCCCGCTTAGTCACCCCTGGTTTTTTGGAATTTCTCAGCAAAAAAAAATTGAAGCAGAGAAAGTCACCCCTGTACATGGATGCCTTCCGATTACTTCTTCTTTGACGCCATGGAAGCTGGAGTTTCTGGGATGATGGACTAGGGTTTATGGGAAGGGTAGGAATTCAGGGAAGGAGAGAAGTGTTTTCCAGGGAAGGGAAGGCAATAGAAGGGCTCATGAACTAGCTGCTACAGCTGCTGCGACTAAAAAAAAACTTACCTTGGCTGATATGCTTTTTCGTTTTTTCAGTTTTGAAGACAAACTGCTCCCAGATCAATTTCTTTTGCTTGTTGAAGAAAGCTTTTGTACCGAGTATCAAGTGGGTGCATTCATTATTGTTATTTTCTTTACTTTTCTCAATGTTTTACCTACAGTTCTACAAAGAGCTGGCAGGCACTATTTCATTAATTCATTTTCTTATTCTTGGCCTTGTAGCTTCAGCTTTTTTTTTTCTTATCCTCGTTTGTATGAGTTTGTGGGCCTTTAGCATTTTTAATGAAACACTTCATTAATTGATAAAAATAAAATTAATTCAAACTTAACTCCAACAAGGCAAAGAGAGAGAACTCAAGAATTTTGCTAAACTAATATAACATTTAGAACCTTTTTATTTTCTCTCTTGCTCTTCACTTTCTCACATATGGCTTTTTTTATGGATATTTAAATTTTCATGAGTTCAAACTCGAATATTGGTTCATTTTTGTTTTTTTTTTTACTTAATTGCTCTGATTATATGAGATTGAATTTGTGGTGCTTGTGTTTCACTTGAAAAAAAAGTGACAAAATTATGCACACCAAGTGTTTGTAAAAAGTCCCCTTTAAAATTTAGCCTTCAATAAAGGGATTTGGAATTTTCATACAAATTATACTTCTTTAGATCCTAGTCCCCCCTTATGAAATTCATGTCTCCGCCCCTGTGTGCCACCGCTTGTAGTTTAATTATTGCTTGTTTGGATATACGTTCTTTTTATAGTCATGTTTGAATATACGTAAAGCTGAGAAAAAAGAATGTGCAATTAATATTTTGTTCTTATTAAATTTACTCAAATTTTATTATGGTCTTAAGATCAAGTAGATATATGCTGCAAAAAAAAAAAAGATCAAGTAGATATACGGCCTAAAAAAAGATCAAGTTGATAGGGCCATGTATGACCGTTTAAAAAAAGTAAGGAGCACACATAAGATTGCACTGTTACTAAGTTACAATCAATTCACAGATATACGTGGCCATTTTAATTTCAAATATTTATTTATTATTTTGTACTAATTACACTATATTATATAAGTTTGTCCATCAACTCACCTTATAAATTAAAATAATGAATTATTTAAGTCAATATATAGAAAATAGATAAACCTAATAAGATAGTAATTAACATGTAAACTACTTGGAACTATTTAATCAATTGACACAACGACCACAACCACCACCATCAATGCAATCACCACTAACATCACTGCCACCACGGTCACGACCATTGCCAACATCACTACCACCCACCAACTTCACCACCGTAATCATCACAATCACCATCGCCCCGCCACCACCATTCACTACTACCACCACTACTCTCACCAAACCACTTCAACTACCGCTGCCACCACTACCACTACAAAGACCACCCTTGGCTACTGTGACTGCCACCGTCGTTGTCGTCACTCCCTTCACCACCACAACCTCCATTTTCGCTACCACTGCCCTACAACACTGCCACCACCATTGTCACCAGTGCACCACCACTACCACAACCAACTCCACCACTCCCTCACAATCTCATACTCCACCCTCCGTTGTCCCCGCCACCCACATCCACCACTGTCACAACTACTGTCCTTCACCACCGCCAGCACCACTGCAATCTTTACCACGACTATCATCATCACAAGTCACTCCACCACCACCCTCCACCAAATATTATATAAATTTAAGTGATTGATAAATTATATTGTATATGACCATTTATTATATGTATTAGATTTTTATCAGGATTTATCCTATTAAGCATAATACTATTAGGTATAATCTATGAAGCACATACTATGACACATACACTAGACACGACACAACTAAAATTCAAAAAGTAAGACACAGGGACACCGCAAAGCATATATATATATAACTTTGATGTTTTCATGAAGCTCTTGTCATAAAACTTAGGAAATTACTTTGATGTTTTCTTTGTAAAAAGGCTAATTGTCTAAAAAAAGAGCTAATCTATCTAATGATTTTCGCTTCTTTATTGATAATCATCATTGAAAATGCCTTTGATTTTCGTTTCTTTCACGCTTAACCCTTAAAATTATGTTATTTAAAAATATGAGTGTCGTAGTGGTGTTCAGCCAAGAAGAAGTGCCGGCTCAAGTGTTGAGCCGCAAAAAAAATACTTTTTTTAATCAGACACCGCGATAAAGTATCTAACACGTGTCGTACGATGTCGTTGTCGTGTCGGTGTCCGACACCAGGACACGCCATATGTGAGAGGTGTCTGTACTTCATAGGGTATAATACTATCTGACTTTTATGGGCCCTAATAGGAATAACCGCTGTTATAGATCCTTAATTCTTTTTAAGTTTAAATTACTTGTTAGTCCTTTTCTCTCGGGTGTATCTAAGAAAAAAAAGCAATATAGATTGCTTTTGGCATGTTATTTGGAAAAAAAATTAAGATGGAAGATATTTTGTGGAGTAAAGTAGAGATTTTCTAATAAGTTCTTTTTTATTCTCCATTTTAAAATAGTTGTCCTTTCAGTTTTTCACATATTTTTTAAAATTATTGTTATTTTAGAAATTGAAGACTATTTATCATATAACTTTGTTGCATATTTTCTTTCACCTATCATTTATATTTTCATTTTTATATTATATCTTTCATTGACCATGTACTATTTTGATCTATCACAATTTTCACCTATTACTTAATTAAGAACTATAACTCATTTTCTTTAATATAATTCAACTTTAAACAAGAGTGTTTTATTCAAATTATACATAAAGAAATAAATTGTTTAACTGTGCGCATACTAAAATAACAACTAGTTTGGAATTAATGGAGGGAGTGTTTTACAAAGAGACGGGTAGTCATAAGTTGTAGCATTTAACAATTTAAAAAAAATAAAGTTTCATTCTGGCCACGTCCACTGTGCGTGGTGTGTACATGTAAGACCCTGAAATAGATAACTAGATTATTTATTTATTTTAATGAATTAAATAATTGAGTATTTATATTCTATTATTCTTATGTTATTTTTCTGACTCGAACCTTATTGCGAGCCATGAAAACTATTTATATAATAATTAAGTTCAGTTTATGACTATGGATGATACTCTAGTCAGCTTAAGTGATAGCACGAACCATTTTCACACCCAGCTAGGGTCGAGAGTGTCCGAAAAAGAATACTTCCGCTTCTAGAGCATTGTTTAAGTTATATTCCATGTTGACAAGAGAATAAGAACCCAAAGTATTTTTCTCCTAACCTGTGTTCCATTACGAAAATCTGGACTGTACGCACGATAGGTTCCGCTTCCCGAAAGTCCGTCGAAGCTAGACCTTATCTTCTCGGGGACTTTAATTAAGACCCTGAATAAAGAATTTTTTTATTCGGGACTTCTAACGAAGTTTCCATCTGCGTTGCATCATTTCTTTCGACGATTTCAGTCTTTCTTTAGAAGGAAGTGACTTCATCCGACGTCAACTGCAAAATGTAGTTCTCAGCGTATTTTGATCCATACTGCGTTTGGATTGTTTTCTTCAATTAAAAGAATCTCGTTATGAGTTTTTGCATTCTGTCGCCAAATACTCACTTAAAATCAGCATATGAAAGTACCAAGACGATCGGACTCGCGAAATCTTTCTGTTTCTTCTTTTCCCTTCTCCTATAAAAGAAGAAAGTCACAAAAGTTAACCATTTGTGAATGTTGGGGTCGCGACTTAGAGAGGGAGGGAGAGGAGCAGAGCTCGTACGATTCTTGCCCGATAGTCCCGATTTCAGTTGCGTTGGATAGGCACAGAGGTAACCTTCATAACCCTTGCAACCTTTTCCATTTTCTGATGTCTTTCTCTATGTCTTTCTGTGCTCAAAGTTTTAGCTTTATGTAAAAATATCTTTTTAATTTGATTTCTTCTTTCAATCATCTTCTACACCTTCCATACGTTCCATATTCACCGCCGGTGCACTCGGATTTTCACCGAGTCGTCGTAGATATGTAATCTGAGCCATAAACCCATTTTTACTCAACTGTTGCTTTTTGAAGCTTAAAGCCTTAATCATGCTTTGTGCATATGAGATTAGTTGTTGATAAATGCCTTGTTTATCGCTATTCCAAATCTGTTTTAAAAAATATTGACTTTGAGTTTTGGGCAATTTTATAGGACCAAAAAGCCCTTAATCTAGTTTTAGTTTCCATAATTGTTCCGAGTGTTTCCCTACCCTAGATATTACCTAAGAATACCTAGGAATTTAATTAGATCGAAGAAAAAGTTCGGGAAACCCTGATTTTGGCCGAAACTTGCTGGAGTGGTACTGTGTCCAAAAATAATTTATGGGTTATATGGTCTGAGTTATAGCGTAGCTCTTTCTGTTGTCTAAATTTTGGCTTTGGTTTCGTGTCATTCCGAGTTCTGTAGCTCGAGTTATGCGCGTTTTAGCGAACAAAGGTTCTGCTGTCCATTCGTGCCTAAATGTCGAACTCTGAAGCTTCGAAAGCTTCTTTTCGGGTTTTGATTAGTGTTAATAGTTTATATTGTTTCTTAGTGACTAAGAAATGATACTTTTCTTAAGGTTTGGAACGAGTTGAGCCGAGGAGAGAGGTTTTGGAGCAATCTGTGAGGTTTCACGACGGAGGAGGACGTTCCAGAGAAATGATGAGTTCGAGAACTTGATTTTGGATCGGACTGCGATGTCGAGCTTGTAAGGAGAATCAAAGGTAAGGGTAACTCGGTTTAGAAGCGTCATTTGAGTCTTGCATGCTTTAATCGCACTGCTTGCGTTTGAGATGAATGTGTTTAATTTGATTGACAATCGATTGAAATGTTGACATGTTTTGCTATGTTGTATACTTGTTTATGTTGATTGTTTTCTAGGCTTAGGCCATTATCCATTGCTTAAGGATTTTACTTGATGAGCTAGTATGCATAATTGAATTGACTTATGCTTGTTGGAAATATGAATAACATGTGGTTACTCTGACATTGACTATTGGTTTGGAAGTTGTCGACTGATTTTGGAATATAAGGCTGAAAAGTGGCAGTGTAGTGGTTTCATTTCACATGACTGTCCCGTCTTTCAGGGGCGTAATTAAGTGGCGATCACAGGGTGTTGTCCACCTGATTGTTCTGTCTTGTGTGACGTATAAGCGACAATGTGGTGGTGTTGTCCACCCGATTGTCCCGCCTTGTGTGGCTTTAAGTGGCAATCTGGAGGTGTTGTCCACCTGATTGTCCCATCTTGTGTGACGTATAAGCGGCAATGTGGTGGTGTTGTCCACCCGAATTGTCCCGCCTTGTGTGGCGCAATAAGTGGAATTGTCCCATCTTGCGAGATGATATTGATCGATCCATTTAGATAGCATCATACAGTCGCATTATAGGGCACTAACATTTGATTCTGGTGATATCTGATTTACTTCTATATTGTTGATTATGTTTATGTCTGATTTAATTATATGTTGTTGATTCTGTTTATATCTGGTTTAATTTTATGTTGCTGATTTTATTGATATCTATCTTGGATTATATTGTTAGCTTATCTATTTGAATGTTTTGAATTACCAAAGTGGCAATGTGGTGGTGTTGTCCACCCGATTGTCTTGTGTGACGTTATAGGTGGCAATCAGGAGGTGTTGTCCTCTGATTGACCCATCTTTTGTGACGCTATAAGTGGCGATGAGCAGGTGTTGTCCTATCATTGTCGCGTCTTGCGTGACGATATTGATCGGCCCCTCTTAGTAGTAGCGTACAGTCGCACTACAGGGTACTTATTGTTGATTTTGCTGATATATGATTTGATTTCATGTCGTTGGATATATGTTGTCATCTATCCTGAATTAAGTTGCTAGCTTACTTACCATGGCGTGTATTAGATTCGAATAACATGCTTTTCTCTTTTATGTGAGGTAGTTGTATGGAGTTGACCTTTATGTTTGCTACTTGTTGTTTGGGCGCTTAACGCTATTAGGCGATGGAGAACCTTCGATGGAGTTTAACCTTTGCGAGTTGGAGATGAGGACTTGAAGAACTGTGGAAGACTCGAAGAATAGAGTCGGGTGTAGGGCTAGAGCCTTGGGATAGAGAGCTTACCATTATTGGTTAAAACTTGCATAATGTTTTTAGAAAGTTATATTTGAGGTTTCGGGTAGGTTCCGGTGCATTGCTTTTCGTAGGGAGTATGCCAGATTTATGGTGTCATTGCATAATATATTCTTTGTTGAATTTGATTCTTGTTAGGTTTTGTAGGTTGTGTGCTTTCGTTTTACCCTCGGGTACTTGCCTTGTTCAAGGCTCGATATAATTGTATTTATAGTTGGGAGTAGGCATGACATGTTTTGGAAATACTTTGAAAAGAAAAAAATATATATACTCGTGTTTATGAATCCTTTTGGAAAACATTGCATGTTTATTTTAGGAGGTTACTATGGTGCTCCAAAAGTCGGTGCGTTACGGTACATTTCTTGGTACTGGCACAAACATCTAATCCAGTTTAATTAATTTATTTCCATCGTAATTGATAGACATATACAAATCACGAGACATCCATCTAATATATGTTGATTGTGAAGGTTTGTGAAAACTCTACAATTTAAAAGTGCTATAGTAACCATCACAAAATTTGCTTGTTTATTTGCTGAGGTTGTAATTAAGCCCTCGCTAAATACAACTCCGACTGTCGCAAATTAAAACACATGTATTGAATGAGAGTTTATGTATAAGGACTCTTCTAAAAACAATATTGTGGAGAAGATATGCTTAAACATGGGCATAGAAGATGACATCAAGATGTGGCAACATCGAACAGGAGGAGGAAAGGACTAGCTAGACTTGTTCTAAGATCACAAGGACCCAGGCTTGCTCTACCTGCAGGAACCCTTTGTCAGACTCAATTGTGATGCATGATGGCCACCAACAATGGTCTAAATTCTTCCTCTTTTTCACCTCTTGCATTATAAGTAGTAATTAGTTACATGACAATTCATGGTACTAAGGCTTTTAAGTTGACCATGTAACATACCTCTCCTGAAACATCCAATCAAAAGCTTCGAACTTTCAATGGAGAAATAGGTAGCCAGCAAGAAAGCCTCAATGCCTCAAAGCTGGAATGCAGAGAAAAGCATGTATCTTTGAGGGGCCAGGGGTTAGATATTAATGCCATTGTGGGGATGAGCACAGCTTTTGTTTCAGATTTGGAATCAATTTCCCTAAATATGCATGATTGCTCAAAAATGGTTTAGTATATGCTTGGAAATGATTTTAGAATTGTTTCTAAAGCTAGAATCAAATTCTGGTTAGAAGCTTTATTTAAGATAGCTTCTAGCTTATGCTATGCTCAAGTTTTTTTTAGAAAAAAAAAAACTCAATAAAAAGTGAAAAATTAAGTAAAGATTCGCTCAAACATTTAATGTTGAGTAAATTAAAAACTTAGTAAAGGAGTACAAAAGATTCTAATATCACATTAAGATGCAAATTCTGTTAAAAAAATTATGCTGTTAAATTGGATTTCTCCCTAAAAAAATGATTTCAAACATATGTAGTTTCATAAATGGTGAAGATTAAAGTATTAATTCACATTACATTTGTAGGTGATAATGTGACTATTTATTAACCAGTAATCATGTCCAATATTTATTATTCGGTCTAACAGTCATGATTTATTCATATCATTCTTATATAAAATTATCTTTTTTATGAGATACTACATCGATCCTTTTCAAATAAACTAGTTCAGAAACCATAACTAATATTATTTGTTACGAGAGACTTTGAGAAGCGAGATGGGTTAAGGATAGAGAAAAGAGAAGGGGCACCATTGTTGTGTAAGGGAGAGAGAAGGAGGTAGAGATGGGTCCAAAGTCCAAAAAAGATTAGTAAACCACGCTACAGTAAAAATTCCCTTGGACACCGATATTTGGGCGGTTTCAAACCACCAAAAAATTGTGAAACTGTCAACAAATGCATTTTTTTCAAGGTTGCAACTTTGTGGCGGTCTTAAACCGCCACACAAATTGGTGTCTGGACACCTTTTGGTGGTCCAGGAATCACCACTGGTCCAAAGTCTCCCAAATTAAGAAAAAAGGGGTGAGACACACCTTTTAATTTTTTATCGGTTAAAGATGTTTTTGTCCATGACTTATACATCATAATCTAAAATAATCAATTTAAAAGATTTTAATAGTTTTAATTTCTGAAAAAAAAAATTGTTTGATTAAAAATAGTTTTTTATAATGTTAAAAATCATTTTAGAATTATTTTTTATTAAGTCACCCGCCCATGTGACAATCTTAGTCAAATATAGTGGTCTGCATGTACTTTTCTCATTAATTTTAGTCATTCAAATTTTTTTTATTTATCAAACTTAGTACTTCTTCCATTTTCAAATTTAATTTCCTCTTCCTTTTCCTTTACCTCCTCCCACCTATCACCCCTTCTCTTATCATTCTTCTGACGAACCACTGCACTCAAACCTCCCTCACCTCCATCTTCATAATGCTCAGAACTTGTCATATGTTCCTGGCCGGTTCAGCTTATTTGTGGTTCACTTGAGCCCTCTGGTTTGCAAATTGCAATGTCGTGAGTGGGTTGTCGGCCCGTACTGATGTCATTAAGGTATATGTTAATACCTCCACTTTGGGACAACATTATATTGGTTTCAGAATGGTGGCTTGAGATTCCTTTCATTCTCTTCCAGTTTCTCTCCCATGTTGGGTAGAGTTTACTGTTGTTACCTTGTTTGGTTTCACAAAGTGAGAGAAGAGAGAGTTATAAAACCGTGGGTCCCACAACTTTTGTTAATCTTCTCAAATTGATAAGAAGTTCCGTGGAGAGAGACAACCTTTTTTCACTTTACACTATTACCCTTTCTTCAAGTACTATTATCTCCTTGCATAATTTTTTAATACTTTTATTTTAAAAATAAAAATGTCATTTTGATTGAAAGTCACTTTCTCTCTTCTCTTTCTCTATACAACCAAATGAAAGGAGAGAGATCCACATCATTCTTTTTTATCTCTCTCTTCTCAATTTCTCTTATAACAAACAACCTATAAAATCTACTCTATTTCTCACATATTTCTCTCTACTCAACTTCTCTCTTCTCTATCTCTCTCTACCCTACCAAACAAAGTGTTCTAGTTGCGAATTCAATTAATGAAGCAAATAGCCTCTTTTGAGTGTTTCCATTGTATAAGCGCTAGTTTAAGATCAGCTATGTTATTGCTAAAGATCATTGTTTCGATTGTATAAATTTTTATTTTTTAAAAGGCAAACAATATAATTCATATAAATAAAGAAGCAACAGGGATGCTAAATCCGTGTACAAATTGGAAAAGCAGAACAAGCAACCAAGCTACTTAGCTAACTCAAAGCCAAGAAGCAACAGTTGCAGAAAACAGGAAAATAAAAGTGCAAAATATACATGACATCAACATGGTTAAAGACTATGCAACATGACAGCATAATCTGATTGATCCGTCAATGAAATGCGAATGACTTTAAGTGACATGAAATTAGCAGAGTTCAATTAGAAACTTGGTGGTTCCCAGAAAATGGTTCCTTCCATGGAGGAGGAGAGGAGGAAGAGGTTTGGACGAGAAGAGGAAGAAGGTTTGAGTGTGTAATGGTGAGAGAACGGGTGATAGGTGGAAGGAGGAAGAGAAAGTGGAAGAAGAGGGAAAAATAGAGAAGGACTAACTTTAATGAAAGAGGGTTTTTGAATAACTAAAACTAATGTGAAGATTACACATGGATCTTACTGGGATTGCCACGTGGTCTGTTGCCTGGGTAAAAAATATTTTAATACGTCATAATTAAGGACTATTTTTAATCAAACAATTTTTTTCAGGAACTAAAAACTATGATTTTTTTTATAATAACCATTTTAGATTATGATGTATAAGTCAAAGACAAAAACATATTTAACCCTTTTTTATTGTGACACTAATTTTGGCTATGTGTTTTTTTTAATATATATTTTTTAAACTGGATAAATATATTAAGAGAAATTAAGTGGTCATAGAGGATGTAATCAGACTCAACAAGATAAACACAATTTGGAGAAACCTCTCCAATCCAAACCAAATTGGGATATTTTGAAGAGCTCTTAACCAAGTGATTAGCCACAAAATTTATGGACCGACTAATAAACGACAAGTAAAAACCATAGAAAGAAGGTACCAAATCCTTACAATCCATCAAAATGGACACAAAATAAGAAGCACCTTGTAAAGGTTTATTCCAAGCCTCATAAAAATGCAATCAATCTGTCTCCACACATATGTTCTGAGAACAAAGATCCAAGGCCAAAGAAATGGTCCACCTGAAAGCCAAAGTTTATGCAAGTAAAGATGATGAAACCTCCACCTGGTGTGCTGATGTTGCAGCCATGACTTCTCCATGGTGGTTCCTTGCTATGCAACTGAATCCCGCAACGCCACCCACCACAAATATAACATCGAAATTTAGTTTGATCACATCCACCTCGGGACGACGCCAATACAACAACAACTCGCGGCCATTAGGACGGTGGTTTTCGGCCAGGACAACATAGAGAGCTTGGGTCCTCTCAAGCTGTCCCTCTATCAAGGGAGTGACAGCCTGAAAAATAAGTCTGTTTCGGGCCTCCCATATAACATACATAAAGGTTATGAACATACCAGCAATAACAAGATCATTCGATGCAAAAAAATAATAATTCTGCAAGACATCTTGGAAGGCCCTATCAAGTTGCACCCGCAATCCACAAGACGAAGCAAACCACTACCGCGAAACTACCGGCAAGTAAAAAACACATGATCTGGAGGTTCTGGGGCATCACTGCAGAATGGACACACGTCCTCCACATCTATACCACACACCATGAAAGCATGACGAACCAGAAGAATTCCAAGGGAAGCTCTCTACGCCAACTTTTTGCAGCGAGGAAGTGCCAAAGCATGCAAAAGAGGCTTCCAAAACTTCATGGGAGCTTGATGGTTTGTGGAAGAAGACACACCATCACGTGCCCTTTTCGAACGGATAAAAGAATAACCAGTTTTGGTTGTGACCAGGCCATTCGTTGTGCTCGGCCAAAATAACTCATCAACTCGAGCCACCCATGAAAGAGGGATTCGCAAGATCGACTTGGCTATGGGGGGCCAAAAAACGAGCTCAATTAGCTCTCTATTCCACACCTGCAAATTGTCAAGAAACAAATCAGAAACATGTTTCATATTACCATCAAAGGCTAGATCCTCACGAAAAATGAGATGAAAATCACCAAGAAGTCATTTGTCCTTCCAAATGTCAATAGACTGACCATAACCAACTTTCCAGTGGGTACCCTCCTCAAAGATCCATTGAGTACAAAGATACAAGACCCATCATAGCTCGGTCTAGAACCCCTTTTTTCCGCACCCAAGGATGAATGACGGAAATTACCAAGCAATGACTCTAGAAATTGTTGCAGCATCCACCAATTTTCCCCCCACATGCAAAGGCCATATTAAAGGCCTTAAAATCCCGAAAACTAACACCCCCCTCGTATTTGGACCTATAGATGGTTTCCGTTTGAGCCAATGGATGCTCCTGCGAGCTGTGTCTTCACTTCAATAGAACCTAGATATCATCCGCTCAATTTCTGCACATAAACCATGAGGAAGAATAAAACAGGACTTAGTATAAGAAAGAATTGTCTGTGCTACTGCCTTAATTAGGATCTCTCTACCCTTACGAGAGAGGGACCTTTCTTTCCAACCCTTAAGTTTTTTCCATTCTTTCTTTTTGACAAAGCTAAATATCTGCGTCGTAGACTTACCAATGATAGTCGGAAGACCAAGATACTTGTCATAACTTTTCATTGTCGTCATCCTAACAACCTTTTTAGCTCATCGAAGCAGGTACTAGGTACATTACGACTACATGAAAGCATTGATTTGTCAAAATTGATGACCTGACCCGAGGTTCTCTCATAAGAAGCTAGAACACACTTAATGCGCTCCGCCTCCTCTGAGGTTGTCTCGGAAAAAATAATACTGTCATGCGCAAAGAGAAGATGCGAAATAATAAGAGTAGAATGAGAAATTTTAATCCAGACAAATTTTTGCAGTTAATCTCTTTCTGTAACAAAGCGGAGAAAACCTCCCCACACAAAATTAATAAGTACAGGGGACAATGGATCTCCTTGACGTAACTCCCAACCAGGATCAAAAGTTATATGTTGATTGCCATTTAACATCACCTGAAAGTGCACTACTAGTTACACAATCCATAATTAGAATTACCCATCCAGGGAACCCCATTTGTGTAAAGACATCTCCGTAGTTTTTTTTTTTTTGGTCTTGATCAAGGTATACCCACAGCCGACAGCCGCGAGACTAATCTCTCGCCCCACGGTCAGTGCACTAAGCGGTAGGGGGCTGGCCAAGGAGTGTTTTTTTAATATATAGTTAGATAAAATTGTCTTTTAACTAAAAAAGGTAAAAAAAAATATTATTTCTATTAAATCAAACAAGGACAAAATTTAATATGTTTTTCACCTACTAGCATGTTTCTCTTTCTCTATACTCATTTTTCCTACTCAACCAAGGAGATCACGTGACTAGAAAATTTGAGGTCGATGAAAGATTTTTAAGTAAGAAAGTAAATACCCTTTTAAAATTGAGAGACTAGTGTACAAAAAAAGAAGAAGTTTCAGAGGAGAATATTCTGGGTTCATCAATCATATCGGCTCTTGTCAACAAAGATCTCCTTTCACAATAAGCTTGTGTGAACGTCGTATATGGTAATTTGACAGTAAAATTATCATTCTCGTGTTTCATGTGCTTAAAATCTTATTTTCCAATTTTTAAACTAAACTACAAAATAAAAATGCTAAATAGTTTATTGAATGTCGCCATTAAAATCTTATAGTCAGATTATCGTTACTTGGAGTTAGTGTCACAATTGTCATGAAATGACTCGAATCTAACGTGTAACATTGGTCATGTGGTCGACACTAATAGTTAATGTTGGTTAACCGACTCTAAGTCGATGTTAGACACTTGATAAGATGATCAACATCATCATCATTTTATTAGCGTCAGTTATATAGACCGACTCTAGTGTTATCGCTTTAGCGTAAGCTAAGAAGGATAATTTTGTACAAAAATAAATAACTATACCATACAATGTAGAATTTATAAATAGAAAAACATACTAAAATAGTCTGCATGTATGACAATAGAGAAAAGTCTCCTTAAAGTGGATCAAATGCATTTTCAAGGAATACAAACTGTGTTAATTGCAAATGCATTTCAAACATTTTAAGAAGTCTTTCCCTATTATCATACATCTAGACCATTTTGATAAGTTTTTAACTCATCAGTGTCACATTATGTGGTACAATTATTTGATTTTTCTACAAGTCATATTAGTTTATCCACACCATGTATTAATAATCTTCTTATAATAAACAACACTCTTCTTCTTCCTCACCAGCGTCCAAACTTAGCGTCGACTTGATGCAACTCTAACTCAATACGATATAGAAAAAATCCATGTCAACCTAATTTGATTTGGACCAACCGAAGTTGGTTTGCGTCGGAAAACTATTACTTAACATCGATTATAGGCAGACGCTAATGCCACCAGCCAACATGTAGCAGTAGGTTTAGGTCAATGCTAAACTTTCCAATGAATGTTGTGTCGGCTTATATCGATGCAATGTTGTTAGTGTACAACCCATTACACATGCCATGTGGCTTAGCCTCGGCCTGACCATCGCTAATGTTGTTAAGTTCAAACGCTTTTTATATCTTTTATCATATTTTGGATGATAACAATTTCAAAGGGTCGTTTGATCAAACAACTAGAACTTGCTATTCTCTACACGCTCCAACGACTCTTAACAAACCATAGAAGCACTTGAAGTATAAAAGGAGACCTTGAAGACTTTCAGAGACAAGAATCACCAATGCAAGAACCTTTTATGTGATTCAAAAACCTTCATCAAGCAGGAAGTGAAAAAGTCCCTACACTGTCCGAGAGAAAAAATCTTAAGAATCAAACCTTTGTATCTCAATCTCTCTAGATCTAGAACTCAGAGTATCTCATAGAGTCAGATCATATTCAATACTTTGTAGTTCCTGCGCTTAGAACTTTCTACTATCACTCTTGTGAGAAGAGAACTTTGTATAAGCAATCAATCTTCAAAAAGATTGTAGGAGAAGTCCTGAGAATACTTGGTTAAGGAGAAGTCCTTGAGAATACTTGGTTAGGAGAAACCCTTGAGAATACTTGTAAAGGTGAAATCCCTGATACTTTGTGATAGTGAAATCTTGGAAAAGCCAAGGACTAGACATAACTCTATTGTTTAGGGGTGAACCAGGATAAAACTATTGTACCTCTATAGTTTACCTTTCTGTTATTTTTATTCGCTGCACCAAACGATTGCATAAAAGTTCTTAAAATAATAATCTTTTGAAAAACTAAGTTTTATAAGAACACAATTCAAACCCCCCTTTCTTGTGTTACTTTACTAAATTTCAAATGTGTCAAGTTGCGGCCCATTTCACGAGACCTCGCGTTAGCGTCGGCCTGACTGATGTTAATGTCCTTAGATTTATTAGCTCGTGCTTCCTTATAAGTTGGTTCCTCCAAGTTTTCTCCTAATTCATATCTTCTTACTCCGACCCTTTCCGTTTCGCCTCCCCACTCCCGTGGTTACCCTCCTCATCCCCCACCTTGTCACCCTCCTCTTTCAGTCTTCCCTTGTCCGACCATTATCCTCATCACTCTCCTCTGCCACTGTCACCCTCCCTCCACCTGAGCTACATGTCCGGCCCCCATTTGTTCGTCCTCCACCACCCTCTCCCTCTGCCACCATGTCTGACTTTCTAGGTCTCTTCCCTCTCTAACCACCTCTCTCATGCCGCCTCACCTCATTCGACATTATTTTTAGTAAGAGAAATGCTACTGCGTCCGTCCTTAATTATAAAGTCATCTTAAGGCAATTACGCTTATTAAGAAAATATGTAATGATGTTAAAAAAAATTGGTTTTAAAGTTTTTTTTTACAATCTCCCACATTTACCCTTAATTAATACATTAAGTAGTGTGAATTTTTTAATTACTAGTGATAATCAAATTTTAGAATTCAAAAATGTAATAAATATAACGGATATGTGTGAAAAAAAAATTCTAAAATTTATTTAAAAATCTTATATAAAGGAACACTAAGAATATTTGAGTTTAATGGTTGTGCATTATTGTCAGTGTAAATATCAATGTTCTGAAAATCGGACCGGACCGGCCGGTTCAACCGGTTCGACCGGGAACCGGAGCCCTCCCCGGTCCGGAACCGGAACTCCTCTAAAACCGGCTGCACATCGAACCGTAATTGAACCGGTAAAACCGGACTTGAACCAGCCAAACCGGTAAAAACCGCGGGTTGGCCGGTTTTTTCCGGTCTGTTCATTCAAGCCGAAACGACGTCGTTTAGATGATGTTTAAAAAAAAAAAAGCAGATCGTGAAACAGAGGAGAGAAACCACGTGAACGAGGTGATTGTTTTCCAATTTCCAGTTCTCCTTGAGCGCCGGCAAGCTCCCTCTCTGCGGCGGCCGTAGCAGCACCTCCACCCTGAGCCAGCAACCTTCAATCACACCGAATCTAGCACCACCAGAAACAAGGGACGGCGGCCATGGAAGGAGCAACGAGCATAGAAGAGAAAAAAAAGGGAACCTGAGTCACAGATCTGAAGAGGCAAGTATCACACGCAAAGAAAGGAAGAAGAAAGGAGCATGGAGGTAAAGAGAGGAAGAAGAAAAGAACATGGAGACAAAGAGAGGAAGAAGAAAGGAACAAAGGCTGTAGAAACGCAGAGAGAAGTTGAGACTTGAGAGGTTGTAGAGAGAGAAAATAACCCTAAACCCAATTTAAAGATATCATACTTTCAAAAAAAAAAATTAAAGATATCTTGTTATGATTGCTCTGTTATGAATAAAGATATATATTTAAAATTAATAATTGAAATGTAAAATAATAAAAATATATTAGTTAGAAATATATGTTCTTGTGTTTTGTTTCTATAAAAAAATTATGGGAAAAAGTTTTTTGTGATTCCAAGGGCCAAAACTAATTCTAATGAAAAAGAAACTTGTCCACACTTGTTATAGACTGCCTTTATACTGATCAAATGCATGAAGAGATATAGATTTGCTTGAGTACCAAACAAATACAACTGAAATATATTGAAAAATAACATAGCAGTAGAATATTGAAAAATAACATAGAGATATCATACTTTTAAATAATTATTTTAAAGATGTATATTTAAAAAAATATTATTTAAATTAATACGGTTCGACCTCGGTTTAACCCCAGTTCGACCTTTAAACCTTAAACCAATGCCTCGACCGGTTCGATGACCGGTCCGGTTTTCAGAACATTGGTAAATATGTTTTACACAGACATCTAATAATTGATCGAGTGACACTTATTTAAAGGCATTTATGTTCGCTTTTATTTTAATTAAATTAAAAATTTATTTTTTTGATTTAACTACCCATCATTGTTAATCCGTATAAAAAATATTTACACTGGCTGTGCATTACCATTAAATTCAATATATTTCTAAAGAATTTAATAACTAGAAATACTAAATAAGATGCAAGCCTCGGCCATTTAATAGGTTTTATTATTTGTTTACTCGCGCGATTTTAAGCATCTATACACTAGAAGTAATTTTCATAGGAGTTATTTTTACTGAAGACATGATCATTAGACCACTTGGCAATTGGTAAGTAAAATAATACTCAAAATTAATTTTTAAGTGCTATGTGGGCTATACTCATTCTCAAGGTTTATGTGACTAGTATTTGCTAAGGAAAATGGGGTGCAAATATTTGTACAATGTAGACATTTAATAAATACTCAAAAGGAAAAAGAAATAGAAGAGAGATAAATGAAAAAGATAAAGAAAAAAATATTTGTTTATATATTTTATTAATTTTAGTCATTTGATAATATCCATCGATGACACTTACACTGTGTTTAATTGGTAGACATGAAATATAGAGAAGAGAGAAAAGAAAGAGAGATAGTAGAGAGGTGGGTGAGGTGTCTATGTTTGGTACGTGAACACGGTATACAAAAGAGAGATAGAGGGTGAGATTTTTCCGATCGCTTTTTTGACTTCTTCACATTTCTCGATGACTGTTCCATTTTTTCTCTACCTGTTTTATGCAGTTAGTGGCGGTTCTAACCGCATCTAGCAGCATTCTAACCTCACTTTTTTTTTTCATTTCTTGCAGTTGGAACATTTTAAAACCACCACTATCTGCATTCTGTCTGCCAATTTTATTTTCTTTGTATTTAAAAATGATTTTTTAATTAAAAGATAATTTTTTTCACTCATTCACCTTAATATTTCTCTTCTCTCCTTTATCTTTACCATACCAAACAACATATAAATATACACTATTTCTCACTCAACTTTTCTCTTTTCTACTCTCTCTTCTATACCTCTCTCTTCTCTACCAAAGGAAGTGTTAGTCTCATTTTTTATTTTTGTGTTTCATAATGAACATATATAATGAATAATAGCCTTTAAATCAAGCAGTCTATAACTGTTTATGGACCCAGCTACACAAAACATCCCAAAAAATCACACTTGGAATTGACTGACCTTCTCCATGTCATGCCCACTTTATTATGAATTTAGTTGAAAGTACTATTCCTCAACCATCAATAGGATATCTGAGTGGCTACTTTGTCTTTATAGCAAGCTAGAATGTTTGCCCTCCCCTCTGTGCTTTGCCAAGTTTTTTTCTTTTGTTTCTTTGGGTTGATGAAAGGTTGTTGTTGGTTAAGGTTAGTTAGGAAAATGTTGGGCAGACACTAATAGGCATAGATGATACTCTAAATGATAAAAAGAAGAGAAAAAAGAGAAAAAATGAATGTCATATATGATATGATATAATGAAAAGTGTAAAATAAAAAAGAAAACACGGAGTAATGGAAATGTATGTACTATTAGTGATCTACATATCATAACACAATTAGTTATTATCAACATGGAGATGTCCTACATAACCAAACCCCTTTAACACACTCATGAGCACTGACCAACTCATATATATATATGTATATATTTAACCACTACCTCAGTACAAATCCCTTTGTGAATAACAGCCCTTTATTCCTAGACTTTCTCCTTGTAGCTCCTGAGTCTCTCTTACTTCCCGCTTTCTCCTCCATCGAGCATAAACCACACTTCAAACTCTCAGGCCTCAGTTTCTTCAAGTAAATTAGACTTTAGAATACCCTATTTCCAAATCCCAATATCCACACATATCTGATTACTTCTAGACAACTCATTTGCTTTTCTAGACTGAGATTTTCTCAGATCTTAAATTTAACTTGAGTGTCAGAGTGTCGTTTGCAAATATCACCGCATTCACCACCGTGCTCTCTGCCAAGCACCATCAGTCCATCACGCTCGCTCATAGGATCATCTTGCTCAAATTCTGGAAGATCAGTTTCACTTTGGCATAAATCAGCTCACAGCTCCTAAAGCTTAGCAGGCTTCAAATTCTTGAAAAGTCTTTCCCCTCACTTCATCTATTACTCTAATTTTAATTTTAGTTTTTTTCTTCATGTTCATGGACTACTTGAAGGAACTAGAATTCAAAAGTGTCCATGATTATCCTCACCACCAGATAATGATGGACAAAATGGTAAGCAACCCCCCTATATGGGTTCCGGGACCAGTGATAGTGGGTGCTGGTCCCTCAGGGCTAGCAGCAGCAGCATGCCTTAAACACAAAGGTGTTCCAAGCCTAATCCTTGAAAGAGCTGATTGCTTAGCTTCAATGTGGCAGCTCCGAACCTACGATCGCCTCCGGCTTCACCTTCCAAAGCAATTCTGTGAGCTCCCCCTCATGCCATTTCCCAAGAACTTGCCCTCCTATCCAACCAAAGAGCAATTCTTGGCCTACCTCAATACCTATGCTGATCGCTTCGATATAAAGCCGGCTTTCGGGAAAACTGTGGTCAGTGCTGAATTCGATCGCGTGTGCGGGTTTTGGAGGGTGAAGACTCAGGAGATGAAGAAGGAGGTGACCACGGAATATGTTTGCCAGTGGCTGATTGTGGCTACTGGAGAGAATGCGGACGAGGCGGTGCCGAAAATTGAAGGGATAGGGGAATTTGATGGGACTGTTTTGCATACTAGCTCGTACAAGAGTGGTAGCATGTTTTGTGGGAAGAGTGTTTTGGTTGTGGGGTGTGGGAATTCTGGCATGGAGGTTTGTTTGGATCTCTGCAACCACAATGCTCGCCCTTCCCTAGTGGTTAGAGACACGGTGAGTTTACTTAGACTCATGATCTTCATCATGTCAAAGATCTTCCATATAACATGCTTTACAGTAACATATTCTTCCCTTATTTTTTTTTCTCACTTAGAAGTTACACAAAAAAGTTTATCTCTAGTATATATTCTGACTTCATAATCACCTTTAGATGAGTTTCCAAACATATACTAATTCTCCTGATTTAGTGCATATTTGGAAACTTGTTCATAAATCACGGTTGAGTCAATATTATATTTTACACAAGGAACTTCACTCAATTTTTGTTTAACTATACTATGATTTTAGCTTTGTCTGGATTTTCAAACGAGTTTCTAAACATGAAGTTAGTGCATGTTTAAATACAAAATGAAAAATTATAATGAAACTAAAATCATAATGAACAATCCAAAAAATTAAGAAAAATTGTTCGTGTAATGAAATTTTAGCTCATCATAATTTTATGATTTTTTACCGTCTAACCAAACATCAAACTAATGAAAGTTAAAAAATGAGCCAAATACTTAGTTTGAGGTGCAATATTTAAAGGATATATAAAATAATGATGTAAGCTCCCGTCCAAATCTTCATAGTGCTTTGATAGCCAATCTGAAATGCTAATTGATGTAAGAGTAAGACCCATGTTTCTGAAAAAGCTGGAAACTGGAGAGTGAAACACATAATATACTATATTTGCTATATAACTAGCTAGAAAAAATTCCCTCAAAGAGTCTGTGCCATTGTTCTCTCACTTCATTGGAATCCGTTTGCATGCGCAAACAATGTCAGCATCCCAAAATCCTTAGAATAACATGCACCTTCGAGTTTGAGATCACTCTTTTCTCTGAATAGAATCACTGTCAGTGACTGGGAGCATGAAAAGATGATTGTCATTAGTCTTTTTATATGTTCCACAATTACCTAAAAAGGTTCTTAAGCAGTAAGCATTTCATTACTTTTTCCACTTCTTTTCTTAATTTTTTTTCTTTCCATTGGTGATGCAGGTGCATATCTTGCCACAGCAGATGTTAGGGAAATCAACTTTTGGGCTGTCTATGTGGTTGCTCAAGTGGCTTCCCATAAGATTTGTTGATCAATTTTTAGTTCTAATGTCAGATCTCATGCTTGGGGACACTGCTCAATTGGGTCTTCACCGCCCTAAAATTGGTCCTATAGAGCTCAAGAACTTGTACGGCAAGACACCGGTTTTGGATGTTGGGACACTAGCTAAGATTAAAAGTGGCAAAATTAAGGTAAGCTTCCCACACTATTCCAATCTAATAGAAAAGTTTTTTTCTTAGATTTTGAGTTTTGGTTAGAGTTAGAACAACTTGAATATTCCACATAATTTATTCTAGATTTGTTTATTGTAAATTACTTTATAGTACATATTCACTCCTGATAGCTCAAGCAGTATGAGTTGTCAGGTGTAAGGATCAATCCCGGCAAATGACAAAATCTCATTCTTGATAAAAGGTTGGCACATAATAAAACAAAAAGTCTGTATATCTTCAGTTTTTCAAATTCTAGATATCTAAATATTGGCCGAGGCGTCACGTACTCACATTCACTTAGTATAGAGTGAGAATTATTTTTTTAAGCTAAATAAAAAGTAAATTAATGGGAAGTAGTCTACAAAAATGCTAGTAGGTTGCTTGCATCATATTCTGTTTTCATGTCTTAATCAACAAAAATGCTTTTTTTTACTCTAATGCAGAGATTTGGAAGACAATAAAAACATGTTCTTTTTTTTTGTTTCTTTGTTTCCAACATTAGATGGATGTTGTCTAATCTGTGTAGGTTTGCCGGGGGATTAAACGACTAGCCCGCAATGCAGTGGAATTTGTTGATGGGAAAGTTGAGAGCTTTGACGCCATCATACTAGCAACCGGTTACAAAAGCAATGTACCCTCTTGGTTAAAGGTGCTTCCCTTAACTCTTCTTTACTTTGTTACTAACTTTGGTATATAATTTTGGTACTTACTCTCATCATTGATATTATGATATGATATCTTTTATTAGAATGAATTCTCAAACTTTAAAACTATTTATAAAAGTTTTTGCTCAGAATTCTGAGACTCAAAAGTTATTCGCAAAAGCTTATCATTCAGAAGAGTTTTCAAACATGATGGAGTTTATATGATTAATGTATACTGATTAAGATTGAAATTAATTTTCTGTGATTCAGGACAATGAGATGTTTAGTGAGAAAGATGGGTTGCCCAGGAAGCCATTCCCAAATGGATGGAAAGGCTCAAATGGACTATATGCTATTGGTTTCACCAAACGTGGCCTTCTTGGTGCATCTATTGATGCAAAGAGGATTGCAGAGGATATTGAACACAGCTGGAAAGCTGTTGAGGCTGCGCGTGTATTGGATATTCCTTCTCCACTTGCATGATAGATATTGTGGGAATTAAAGATGATGCAAATGTTTTAGGATTAGAAAAAAGAAGAAAAAATGATGGCGTCTTCATGGTGCCTTTGGCACACCTGGACTGATATAGGCGAACCGGGTCATTTATTTTGGGCTTATCACTATCATGTAACAAATGGGCCGGGCAACCCATGGTCCAGCCGGACCAAAACCCAAGTTATAAATAGAAGAGGACCGCCCAAGCGGCAGGATCCTATCATTTTCACGCATTTTATTCGCTTTGTTTACTCTCGCTTACTCTCGATATTGGTTAGCCTTAGTCTGCGGTTCCATACCGGAACATTGGCGCCCACCGTGGGGCCCTGGATACTTTCCTAGGCTTCAATTTTCACCGCAATGGTGACTCGATCCGGGGCGAACGGAGAGAGGAATCATGTTCAACAAAATGATGTTCCTCCCGATGTTCTTCAGCGGATCATGGACGATCTCAATGAACTTCGTCAACATAATCAACAGTTACAGAATCAACTTACTGATATCAATCAGACTCAGGGTTTACGAGAGGGCGATCGAAGAATGGCTGAGACGGTGGTGGACTTTCAACCTTTTACAGAGGAAATAGCGAACACTGCCGTCCCAGACAATTTAAAGACTTTGAAACTCGACTCTTACTATGGCGATTCAGATCCAAAGGACCATTTAGTGTATTTCAACACGAAAATGGTCATTGTAGGCGCATCAGACGCGTTGAAGTGCAAAATGTTGCCATCAACTTTTAAGAAATCGGCGATGATTTGGTTTACAACTCTACCGTCAAGGTCAATTGTCAATTTCACTGAATTATCTACAAAGTTCTTGTCTCAGTTTTCTACCAGTCGTGCACAAAAAGTAACTCCGGCGACATTATTTAATGTTCGTCAAGGACCAAATGAGACTTTGCAGTCTTACATGGGGCGTTTCAATCAATTATCTGTTCATTTGGAGGATAAAATGCCAGAAATTTGCATTGCAGCTTTTGAATTGGGCTTGAAGCCAGGTGGTTTGAACAGTAATCTGAGTAGAAAACCTGTGGAGACAATGGTGCATTTGCGCGAAAGGGTACAAGGGTACATCAGGGAGGAGCAGAGTGATCGGATCAAGAACAACCGCCCGAATGCAGCGGTTCCAGGGCAGAAACAGCAGTTTGAGACGAAGAAGGGAGCGGTTGCAGATCAATATTCGAAGGGATGGACCGAGAGTAGCAACGCAGGGTATAATAATCGTAACCGTTATGACGGCCGATTTGATAACCGTTCTAATTTCAAAAATCTTGCTCAACCGTATGGAGTGCGTGGGCCAGGACATTCGATGACGTGGACTCGGAACCAAAATGACCGTGCAGTACCTTTGGCGGTTAATTTGACTGAAGCTTTGCACACGTGTTTGGAGGCGAATGTTATTCGTTTTCCACGGCAGCCAAAGCCGTCAACGGGTTACGTGGACAAGAAGAAGTGGTGCAAGTATCATAGGATTTCAGGGCATAATACTGATGACTGTTTTACTTTGTAGAAGGAGATTGATAAATTGATAAAGGCTGGGTATATGAAGCAGCTTGAAGGGCGAAGCAATTCAGATGAAGCAGGAACTTCAACAAGACGAACCGAAGATGGAAAAGAGATTGAGGGTGGTGGTCAAGATAGGCAACCGGATGGAAAAGCAAAGGGGCGAATTCATTCTATTTTTGGTGGATTTCGTGGCGGAGGAATGACTAATTCAGCTCGTAAGAGGTACGTTCACTCCATTAATGCTGTTTACTCTAACGATTGGGGAAGTTGGGCAACCAATCAACCCGATATAACGTTTACTGTGCGAGATTTTGAGGGAATACAGCCTCACGAAGACGATCCAATTGTTGTAATGCTGAGGATTGCTGATTATGAAATTGAGAGGGTACTTCTGGATCAAGGAAGCTCGGCGGATTTGATTTATGGTGACGCTTTTGAAAAGTTGGGGCTAAATGAATCTGATTTGTTGCCTTATGATGGTTCTTTAGTGGGCTTTTCTGGAGAAAAAGTATTTGTTCGAGGATATGTGGAATTGAAAACTGTCTTTGGAGAAGGGAAGAATGCGGAGGCATTTGCTATTAAGTTTTTGGTAGTAAAATGTACTTCACCGTACAATGTACTTATTGGGAGGCCATCACTAAACAGATTGGGGGCGATCATTTCTACAAGACATTTAACGGCGAAGTATCCATTGAGCAAAGGAGGAGTTGGAATTTTAAAGGCTGATCAAATGGTTGCTCGAAAGTGTTATTCAGAAAGTTTTAAGCAGTATGGGCACATGGGTAAGAAAGCAGTGAAAGAGGGGCATCGAGTCTATGAGGTGGATTTAGAACAGTCAGAAATTATTTTGGATCCTCGAGAAGGATTCAGTGAGTACAAGATGAAATCAGAAGAGGAAACTAAGGCGATCCAAATTGGTGAGCGAAACTTGAAAGTTGGTGTCAATTTAACTACAAGTCAGGAAAACAGGTTGGTAAAATTATTATCTGAGAATATGGATTTGTTTGCATGGAGTGCAAGAGATTTACCAGGAATCGATCCGGAATTTATATGTCACAAATTGGCTTTAAATCCCGGGGTGAAACCTATTGTTCAGTTTAAAAGAAAGATGGGCGAAGAAAAGGCAGAGGCTGTAAAGGTGGAAACAAATAAGTTACTGGAGGCTGGATTCATTAGGGAAGTAAAGTATCCAACTTGGTTGGCGAATGTTGTTATGGTGAAGAAGGCTAATGGCAAGTGGCGAATGTGCACAGATTATACAGATTTGAACAAGCACTGTCCTAAGGATTCTTATCCTTTACCGAATATTGATAAGCTCGTGGATAGGGCATCTGGATTCGGAATGCTTAGCCTCATGGATGCATACTCAGGATATCATCAAATAAGAATGTATCAGCCTGACGAGGAGAAAACAGCTTTCATGACAAATCAGGCGAACTATTGCTATTAGACTATGCCGTTTGGGCTGAAGAATGCGGGAGCAACATACCAAAGGTTGATGGATAAGGTGTTTGACAAGCAGGTGGGGCGGAACATGGAGATTTATGTAGACGACATGGTGGTCAAGTCAGAGGAAATGGTGGCGCATTGTTCTGATCTCGAAGAAGCTTTTGGCGAACTAAGAAAGCATAACATGAGACTTAATCCGGAAAAGTGTTCGTTTGGAATTCAAAGCGGAAAGTTTTTGGGTTTCATGATCACGAGGAGAGGAATTGAGGCGAACCCTGATAAGTGTAAGGCGATACTCGATATGCAGAGTCCAACCTCAGTTAAAGATGTGCAGAAGTTAACAGGAAGAATAACAGCTTTATCCAGGTTTCTTCCGTGTTCTGGGGAAAAATCAGCACCATTTTTTCAATGCTTAAGGAAGAACAAAACTTTTCAGTGGACTGAAGAATGTGAGAGGGCGTTCCACAGTTTGAAGGATCATTTATCCAAGCCACCAATTTTAGCCAAACCAGTTCCAGGTATTTCATTATCAATGTTTATTTCCATCTCTGATAATGCAGTTAGTTCAGTTTTGTTGCAAGAAAATAAAAATGATATGAGGATCATATATTTTGTGAGTCATGCTCTTCAAGGAGCTGAAATTAGATACCAAAAAATTGAAAAGGCTGCATTAGCTCTAATCATATCCGCCAGGAAATTAAGACCTTATTTCCAAGGCTTTCCAATTGTGGTAAAAACAGATTTGCCACTTCGCCAAGTTTTGCAAAAGCCTGATCTGGCTGGACGAATGGTTTCCTGGGCTGTTGAATTGTCAGAATTTGAAATCACTTTTGACAGGAAAGGTCTGGTTAAAGCACAGGTATTGGTGGATTTTGTTAATGAAATGTCTTCCAGTGAGAAAAATATGGAAGTTGGTGAATGGAGTTTGTCTGTAGATGGTTCGTCTAACGTCAAGGGCAGTGGAGCTGGAATCATTTTAGAAGGGCCAGGTGGCGTGACAGTTGAGCAGTCACTCAAGTTTGACTTTAAAGCAAGCAATAATCAGGCAGAGTATGAAGCTATAATTGCAGGGCTAAAGTTGGCGATCGAGATGGGAGTCAAGAGCATAATAATTAAAACAGATTCTCAGATAGTTTCCAGACAAATTCAGGGTGAATATCAGGCGAGGGACGCACAGCTGGCTAAGTATTTATTGAAAGCTCAAGGATTGATAAAGCAGATAGGCATAGTGCAGGTCAATTATGTTCCGCGCGAGGAGAATACAAGGGCAGATATTCTGTCAAAGTTAGCAAGCACCAAGAAGCCGGGAAACAATAAATCAGTCATCCAGGAAGTTTTAAGCAGCCCAAGTATCGAAGAAGATGAGACAATGATGGTGTTAACTTTAGCGGATTCAGATTGGATAGGGCGTATCAAAAAATGTTTGGAGGCAGAAGGTTCTGATGTGCTGACATTTTCTAAGGATCAAATTCGCGAGGCAAGTCGTTACACATTGTTAGGCGGTCAATTGTACAGAAGAGGGATTGGAATACCTTTATTGAGATGTGTTTCCAAGGATGAGGCGGAAAGAATCATGTTTGAGGTTCACGAAGGTGTGTGCGCAAGTCATGTTGGGGGAAGATCTTTGGCGGCGAAAGTGCTCAGAGCAGGGTTCTATTGGCCAACTTTACGAGGGGATTGTATGGAGTATGTGAAGAAGTGTGGTAAGTGTCAAATTTATGCAGATTTACATAAGGCGCCGCCTGAGACTCTTAGCTCAATAAGTTCATCGTGGCCATTTGCAATGTGGGGAGTAGATATTCTGGGACCGTTCACTCCGGCAGGTTCTCAGATCAGGTTTATTTTGGTTGCGGTAGACTATTTTACTAAGTGGATTGAGGCGGAATCAATGGCGAAAATAACAGCAGAAAAAGTCAAAAAGTTTTATTGGAGAAAGTTGGTTTGCAGATTTGGCGTTCCAGCAACTATCGTCTCAGACAATGGGACACAGTTTACAAGCAGGAGTGTGAAGGATTTTTGTGCAGGAATGGGAATTGAGATGCGTTTCGCCTCAGTTGAGCACCCTCAGACAAATGGACAAGTGGAGTCAGCGAATAAGGTCATTCTCAATGGAATTAGAAAGCGTCTAGGTGAAGCTAAAGGATTATGGGCTGAAGAGTTGATCACAGTCATTTGGGCGTACAATACAACTCCTCAATCGACTACTGGCGAATCACCTTTTAAGTTGACTTACGGGGTAGATGCAATGATACCAGCAGAATTGCAGGATGTAAATTTCAGGGTGGCAACTTATAATGAAGAGCAGAACGACATGAACAGAGTGGTTGATCTCAATTTGGCAGAGGAAACGCAGGCAGAGGTTCGTTTAAGGCAAGCGATGGTAAAACAGAGGTCGGAAAGGCGATACAACTCTAGAGTGGTTCCGAGGCAAATGAAAGTTGGTGATTTGGTTCTGCGTAGGAAGGCAAAGGGGCCTGATGATTCGAAGTTATCACCTAATTGGGAAGGACCTTACAGGATTCTGCGTGAGCTTGGTCAAGGGGCGTATCATTTGGAGGAGTTATCGGGGCGAAGGGTCCCAAGGGCTTGGAATGCACAGCATCTCCGTTATTATTACAGTTGAAGTGCAGGGTGGTTCGTTCGGTTTGTTTGGTTTTGTACAGTTTGTTTCAGTGTATGTTTGTCCAAGACTATGTTTCGTTGTTTCAGTTTGTGTGTGTTGAAGTCTACGTTTGTTGGTTGTATTGTTTAAGACTATGTTTGTTGTGTAAGACTAAATTCGATGCACTCTTTTCTCTACCCCAGGCGGGAGAGTTTTTAACGAGGCATCAATTATTAATGAATAACAGGTATGCACTCTTTTCTCTACCCCAGGCGGGAGAGTTTTTAACGAGGCATAACCTTTTTAAAATGATCAAGGGCTTATCATTTTACTTATTTCTTTTACCCATAGCGGAAACTTATCAACTAAGGTCTATCAATTGGGCGACGTCAGACAATTGAGAAAAAAGTAAGTCTCTTAAAACAAGAGCATTCGGCCACGAATTCATAAGCACAAGTCTCCACGCGAGCATACTAATGAAATCAAATATGTTGACTTTGATTTCCATGAGTAACTATGTCAAAAATGAAAAATTTGACTAAGTTATGTACACAAAGGCCTTATGATTCCAAATTAGTTGATTAAGTTTAAACTTCACAACATTTGACGAGATTCATTTAAGCATATTTCATTATGTACTGCAAAATGTGGGAATAATGTATTCAACTAAACGACGAAGGCGGATCAAATTTGGTGAAAGGTTAGTAAAAGTTATTCATGTTAAGTTATACTTTGAACTTACTGATTGAAAGGTTAGTAAAGCGCAGTATTATTAATTATATTGATTTGTCTGATTGATCTAGTTGTTATTGGATGAATCCTGTTATTGAGATTGAAGGAATTACTTAATGGTTTCTATGTTAAGTTAAGATGTGATGTCCTCATAGAATAGGAATAGGAACAGAAATATATTAAGTGTTGAAATGATTTAGACAGGAGGCAGAACCATTAGAATTATACAATTTGAGAGTTGATATATAGAAAATACATCATATTAATAGTGCTTGATAAACATTACATAAATACTTAGGATAAACTGTGGAGCTAATTGCTCAACACTTACAGAAATAAAGATAAAACATAGGCAGATTTAACTAACTTCGAAAATAAAAAAAAAACTAAAGGATAATTCATGTAGAACATATGCTTGAACAGGGGTGGAACTAGTGATTTTCTCCTTCGCCTTCGTTGTTGTTGGCGTTCCCATCCTCTTCATTTTTATCTGCTTCTTCTTCCTCTTCTTCTTCTTCTTCATCACCAGTGTCAGGCTGATCAATTTGCCATCAACAATCCTTGCATAAGGATCGGAACCGGCAAAGTTGATGGAAACTTGAGGATTTAGGAAAAGAATCTGTTCTTTGGCTTTTGCGAATCCAGCTTCAAATTGGTCAAGGACAGAATTCTTCAGTTCAGAAATTTCTGAATGCAACTTAGAATTTTCATTTTTCAATTCAGCATTGGCGGAATCGAGTTGTGTGATTTCTGCCTAAGATTTCACAAGTTCTTCTTCCTTAGCTTTCTGAGCGGTGTTTAAATCTTCAGCATGTTTCTTCAGGCGTTCATTTTCTAGGGCCAAATCTGTGGCTTTTTTCTCATTCACTTTGTTGGCAGAATCCAACAATTTCATTGTGGCTTTCATCTTCAGGATTTCTCTTTCTTTCTCTTCAAGTTGTTTGGCGGAATTAATCCCGTCAAAACCAGCGGTCTCCAGGTCGACCATTTTTGAAATGGCCGCGATTTCCAGTCCTTTTGTCATGATGGCTTGACAAGCTTCCTTTAGTCCAATCCTTTTGATCTTCTCCTGATCCGCCTTGAACACCAAATTGGTTTCCACCAATGCGTTGAAGTCAATCTTTGAATCCCATAGCGAAGTTACCTCTTCAGAGGTAAGTTCTTCGAATTCCTTCAGCACGCTTTTCCATGTCGGAGGCGGAGCGCTTGAAGACCCACCTTGATGCACCAAACGTTGAGGGTTATTCTTCACCATAAATTTTTCCATTGAAGGTTGCGATGCGTCCTTCCCTTTGTTTGGTTCAGGAGTGTCATTCCTCTTCTTTTTCTTTTGAGGACGATTAGATTCCGTGCCTGAGTGACTAGCATCGGCATCAAGTAGAGTCTTCGCCGGGTTCCTTTTTTCTCTTGCAGCCTGTTGTTCACGGCGGAATCGTAGGATATCATCATCAGAAAGGCGAGTCATTTTCGCTGAAACAGAAAAGATAAGTTAGACACAGCAAACATTTGAAATACGAAGATACTGAAATTCAAGAGTCTTACCCACATATTCACCCAATCTGTTTTCATAATGGGCATCTAGAAATTCGGTGAGATTCAAGTCAATGCTAGATAGAAAGGTGCAATCCACCATTTCTTCAGGGGTGAGGGAATCATCAGGAAGTTTGATGATAGCCTCATAACGGGCGGTCCAGTAGAAAGGGAACTTTGGGCTTCCATCATTGAAATAAAATACATCCTTGCACTTTTCTGTTTCGTTTAGCCTAAAGAATCTCCCTTTAAACTGTTTGTAGTGGCTTCTAAATAAGGTAAATAGGCCTTTTCCCCTAGCGGCGGCTAGAGAAAGATATTCGCCTTTTATGCTTCTACCACTAGTTTCAAAGAAGTAAAAAAACTTACTGCTAGTGGGTTCGATACCTAACACTTGACACAAAAGTTCGAACGCCCTCAGGTATGCCCAGCTATTACAATGGAGTTGTGTTGGGGCAACATTCAGTAGGGTTAAAACGGAGCAAGTGAAATCTGACAGAGGGAGTTTATATTTTAGGTCAGTAAAAATGTTTTCAAAGAAATAGGTGTGATTTTTGCCGTTAGGGTCAGGAGCCCCAAAACAACAAGGTTCGGTAGGTAAACAGGGGACTATGTCAAGGTACACATCTTGGCCATCAGAGCGAAAAGTGTTTTCAGTAATTAAGTCCATTACAGTTTTAACATTGCAGAATTTAGTGAACCTAGTTTTAACTTTACTAGTGACCCATGTATCGACTGCAATGGAAGAAGTTTTAGAAGCTTTAGAGACTTTACGGGTGCGTTTTGCATCCATTTTGAAAAGAATTCCAGAAATTGTAAAGGATTCAGGAGTTATGACATGTAGTGGGGTAAAATTGGAGTTGCAGTTGTGAAGGAGATTAGTTTTTAAGAATGATTTCAGTAAAACAAGAAGATGAAGAGGGAAAGATTTTACATGAAAGGTTTAGTGTAGAATGATGAAAAAATTGTACAAGTAGGTTGAGTGAGAAGTGCTTACCAGGGAAAGGATCTGATGAACTTGGCTAATTTGGGGGAGTTCTGGCAATGTTGGAGAACACTCGCAGGTCAATGCAGGAAACTCTACGAGTACACGAGGTTTGAAAAACTTTTGAAAGAGAAGAGTGAAGTAATTTGTAGTAAAAAATGACTGCTATATATAGAGAAACGGCGGAAGGTGAAGAGATGAGTTAGAAAGGTATGGTTAAAGGCACTTAAGGTAAATGGTGAGCAAACGCGTGGTTTGTGTGAATCCACGCGTTCATTCAAGCCACACATTCAAACTCATTAAGGCGGTGAATCAACGCGCCATTAAGAGACGACGTTTGGCAAAAAGGTAGCGATTGAATGAAGAGTGACGTCAGTTGGCAGGTGAATGTGTCGTTTCGAGGGAGTCGAGTCTTTTCAGAGAAGGGCTACTCCATGAGTGGATTTTAAATGCATTTCTTAATTAATGTGAGTAGCATAGCTTAGGTAGGCCTTATGCATTACAAGTTTCAAGATATCTGTGTTATATTTGTGATGATTGCAACAGGTACAAAGTCCGGAAAGAGATTTGATTTGTGCATAGTGATTGAAGTGATGGGTGAAGTGTCATTTAGACTTCATACGCCACACAGACCGATTTAACTTTGTAATGATTAGCTTAACATTGTTTACATTATGGTTAGCCTTATTTTGTTGGAAGCCTGTGCGCTCATGAATTTATTCACATTGTATATTGGCGAACCAGACGTTGTGGGCCTAAATAAGACACTATCGTTTTAGTTCTAAAACATCAGTGTCTTGTGGGCCTGTGGACTGATATAGGCGAACCGGGTCATTTATTTTGGGCTTATCACTATCATGTAACAAATGGGCCGGGCAACCCATGGTCCAGCCGGACCAAAACCCAAGTTATAAATAGAAGAGGACCGCCCAAGCGGCAGGATCCTATCATTTTCACGCATTTTATTCGCTTTGTTTACTCTCGCTTACTCTCGATATTGGTTAGCCTTAGTCTGCGGTTCCATACCGGAACAACACCAAAACAGTTTCTCTCCCATTTGAGTACAGCAGGCTCAAAAGAACAAAAAGGAGATCGCTGATAAAGAAAAAAAGATATGGGATGTGTGATTCCCATATATATAAATCCATTCACAAAAGACTAGAGGGATTGAGTTGGTGACCGGCCGACTTGAAAATTGATGTGTATTTTTAGTAGGATTGAAAATTAGTTGATTTCAAAAAAAAAAATGAATATCATTAGTTGAGTGTCATATTGATTACTGATTTGTATATCTTGTATATTGCCACCACCACCTACTAATTAAGCTAGTTGCATGATTTTTTCGAGAAAATTAAGGGCTTGCTGCATTTTTCTAGTTTGTGTTGTTTTTTAAAACATTTTTTTACATGTTATGTAATGTACATCCATCAATAAGATCTTGTTCTATAAATTCTTCATTCTCATTAACTTTTCTGATATATAAGTTCTAGTAATTAACTTGGAGAAGGGACCATAAAAAAATCATAATATGATGGGAAAAGGGCATTTAAAAAAGAGAAAAATCCAACAGCATAAAAAGAAAAGTCCATTAGGGAAGGTCCCAATTCCCATGAAGAAGAAAGTGGCTCTCTGATTATCTATCTAGATGCATTGCTTTTGTGAATATTTTAGATGCAAAATGAATCACTTTAATGGTTATCTTCATTGCCGCATTGCCAGGCCTTTTTCATAGTTATCAGGAACTACGGACCACTGTTTGATTGAATTATGCCAGTGTCGACACTTGGATATGGGCTATAAGAGTTCATGACTTAGATTGGAATTTATAATATTTTATATTTTCTAAGCTAATATGAACAAGTGAATGTTTGTCTAGATGTAATAAATATGAGGAGGACCATTCAATAAATATAGAGGGAAACTTATATTTATTTAAATTTGCTTATTAAATTTATGTTTGAAAACTTAAATGTTTAAGATAGTTGATTTTCTAGGATAATTATATCTTCACACCTCACTTTTGAGGTGTGGAGAGATGGGAGAAGAGAGAGATAGGAAGAAAGGAGAGAGAGAGAAAAGATGTGATATGTAATTTGATTGATAAAGAAGAGAGAAATAAATAAAACGGATGTGGAAAAGAAGTGAAGAGATGTGTATATATCATAACTCAAAAATTTATATACTCTAAGCTTGGTTTTGAAAAGGATTTAACTATATCTGTATGTAAACTCCATTGAGTTATTGTAAAGGGAAGCTACTTTTACAAGGTTTTTTTCTCTCTCTCTAAACTCTCTCAACATCGCTCCTTTTACAACCTCGCTCTTTTTACCTTTTTTTTCTCCCATTTGTTTCGAGAGTTACTTGTCTCTTACTAGATCTAGTTTCTCGGGTTTCCCTTTTTGCTCTTCCCCTTTTATCGATCCTCTCATAGTCGTCCCCTGTTCCGGTGGTGGTTAGATTTGTGGTTGGCTTGCAGGTAGTTGGCTTAGAGCGGAGGTGGTTGCGGTGGTGCTGCTCAGTCACGCGATGGAGGGTTGTTGCAGAGTTTATCGTAGCTGTTTCTCTTTGAGGGCTTTCGCATTGAGATCGTGTTCTTGGTCTCAGCCTTAGATTTTGACGGTGGATTTTTCCTGCCCCTCCTATCGGTACTCCTGATTTGCTATTTTTAGATTTGGTTCTGGTGTCTTCAGGGTGCTAATTGTTGATTCTTGTCCTCCACCTTCTTGCAATTTTGATGTTGACGATAGATCTGTCGATTATTCCGGTTTTGTTTGTAAGGTGTTGCTAGGTGGAGTAATGGCTAAAGGTGTGGTGCAACCAGTGCTTTTGGAGTGTTGCTCAAGGCCAACAATAGTAGATAAGGGTTGGTGGTATGCAAATTGGGGTCGGAGGCGGCGGATTTAGGTTTTCGGGTTTGGGTGTTTGAGACTTCGCTCTGATCTTGTTGTCTGATACGTTGGTCCGACCAAGTCAGAGCGCGCGTGAGGTCCTCTCGCGTCCATTATTTTGGGCAGGTTTTCATGCTTTCGCTTTCTGGTCGATATCTTGTGCTGATTAGCGTCTCCTCCAATGGCGAGAAGGGCTCTGTTTTAGATAGGTTTTGTGGCTTGTTCTTCGTCGCATCTTGGTTCCTAACAAATGCTCCTTCTTGTTGGTCTTTTGTTACTTGATCCGAGTTTGGGTCCTTGTTGATGTAGTTTGGGGTTTGTCATGCAATTTGTGCATGTAAGGTAGTTAATAGGTGTTGCATTAGTTTTATCTTTGAGTGCACCTAAGCAATATAATTTCAAGGTCTTTTGCCCAATTTATTATCGGGTAGCACCACAACAAGGTTGCTGACACGCAACCATGCATTATCTAGGAAGGCTTGCATGCTTGCGTGTCAGGAACCTTGTTGGTTTTCCTTCTCTAGATTTTTCCAAGGGAGTTTTTCCTAATAAGGTCTTAATGAGATATCTGTCTTTGATCTTTCTTCCAAGACGGGGGTGAGGGCTGGGTTGGTTCTCTTATTTACTCTTACGGTTCTTTTGCTACTGTAACTACTTTTACTATGTATCTCTTCTTGTATTGGGTTTGAAGTAACCCTTGTACTTCATTTCAATATATATAGTTCATTGCTTATAAAAAACAAAATCTAGGAAGTCTTGCATAATGCTTTTTCAAGGTATAATGCTTCGAGAATAATGTTTCCACGCCTATAAATACAAGTTTGATTATTCATTTATATAAGTATTACTTGTTTCCCTATTTTATTGTTTTTCTATGACTTCAAAATTTTCTCTAAACACTTTCATACCAATTTGATTTTAGTATTAGAGTGTCTTTGTTGATAATCTCCACTGTGTCAACACTTCATCATCATAGTGAAAGATCTTCTAATAAACCAAGTACCACCATGAAAGATGAAGAGTATCTAACAACTTAGTTTTTTAAGAACACTATAGTAGAAAGATTGTTAGGAAAATGTATCATTAGCCTAAGAATGGCGGAACTAGGTTAGGGCAGGGGTGGGCCATGGCCACCCCAAATCCTAGAAAAATCTTGGATAATTAAGAGTTTATGCGTATTTATTATTCACATAAAATTATATTTATATGCAACGGTGCACACAAAGTTTAATTTCAAAAGTTGTTTCAGCGGTTGAGGCCTTTCTATTAATACCTGCACAGCAAAGGTTCGATCCTCATCCTAAACAGTTTTTTAGTTTCCATTTTCTGTCAAACTTATTTTTAACTATATAACATGTATTTAACTAATGATTGGGGGCCGTAAAAAAGATAGTAAAATAATGATTGGTTTTTTTTTTTTTAAACTAAAATATTGGTTTTCAATTCTCTCTTTTTTTCTTGGCTAAAAAGCACTTTTGGCCCCTGATGTTTCAAGTTTGTGTAAATTCTGCCCCTACTCTATTTTTGTAGATGTTTCTACCCCTCATGTTTTCAAACAGTGCATCGTCTACCCCTCATGTTTTCAAACAGTGCACCGTCTACCCCTCTGACGGTGCACTGTTTGAAAACATGAGGGGTAGAAACATCAACAAAAATAAATAGGGGTAGAATTTGCACAAACTTGAAACATCAGGGGCCAAAAATGCTTTTTAGCCTTTTTTCTTTTTGAAGGGATTCAATTCTCTCTTCAAAGTAGGTTTCTTTTAGTAATACTTTCATGTAGGTGTAAAAAAAATTTAAAACTCATTTACTCTATTATTTTTAAAATTTGTTTGAGGCTTCATTTTCATGAGTATATGTATTAATTTAATCATTATTGTGTGTATATATATATGTCTATTGTTAAGATGTACAAAAAAAATATTAAATACTTTAATTTATATTTAAATTTTTATTTTGGCTCCTCCGTATTATTTTTTCCAGTTCCGCCATACTAAGTGCAAAGTAATACGATAGTTCTACCTTTTTTTTGGATAATTCTACTTATATAGAGCGCTCTATGGGTACGTAGGACGCGTTTAATAATTAATTTACTGTTTTATTGGACCAAACAAACGCTTAAGACTCCATGCATTTTCCTTACTAAAAATGAGAAAGATTCCCTAACTAGCTGGTGCAATATCTTGCTAAAAAAAGAGATAAACCTAAAATGATTTGGAATTTCATTGAAAATGACAAATATAACTATAGAGGTAGAACAGGTTTTTGTTAAGATACGTTGTTGGTGTGTTTTATTCCGACCGAGTAGAGTTGGTGGGCTTATATACCCATGGAATCTTGTGTTTTTTGAATGAGGACGAAAACGCACTATTGAGCACCATCCCTTCCTATGTCCCAATAAACCTTGCTGCCTCCAATGCACATTACACACATATACAAACACATACATTGCAAACTACCACAATCAAGGGTTTCCTTTTCTAGTGGTACAACCAAGGGAGGACCACCAAAGTATGCCCTACTAAATATTGCCTGACACATGAAATTTCTTAATTTCGTTCGTCCCTTGATTTCTTGCCAATCTTTATGTTCTTTTGACCCTTGTAACCCATCACCCAATATTAATGATTTGTTATGAATCATGAAAAAGAAATGAACATTTCTTCTTATGATATTTAAGCAAAGAAAAAGAGCCAACATTTGTAAGCCATGACTCCTCAAGATAATGCTACCATCTCTTCTCTTTTTGAATTTTTGCACGTTTCCTCCCCCACCCCCCTACTAACGTGATTCTTTTGAGTTTTATAGATTGATCCCCACCTGCTACAAGAAAAAGTCATTTTAGCTTCAGTTTCAATGCTAATTCTCAATCTTTAAAATTAGCCAAATTAAACTAACGCAAAGCCGACACAAAGCGTTGATTAAAAATTCCGGCCCACTTAACTATTAAGGTAGCCTCGCCTTCAAATAGTGTCCCCTAACTAGCGGTAATATCATCGACCAACGTAGTATCCGTCTGTCGTTCATTAGAAGTGGAAGATGTAATCACCCATTGAATAAGATCAACTGTTGCGTTAGGATTTCTTCATATTTTGTCTTCTTTTTTTAAATTAATTACAAATGCCTCTAATGATTCTCTTCATCTACTACTTTTATTTCAATTTGTCACTGAACTTGTCTCTCTCACCATTTTTTCTACTCAAGATTGTCTAAGTTTTCACTTGCTTATTGAGCAGTGTATTACATCCATCCACCACTGCTCGACCTTCGTCCACCTATCTAATTATGTTGTTTTCCCCTTCCTTTCTTGAAGTTGAGCGATCTTGTTCTTTGCTATGGTTTCGCATCAGGACTTCATCTATGACAGCTAACCGTGTTGATGATTTGCTTGGATGCGGTGGCTTTGGGTTTGAGAGAGGCAAAGGCGAGGGGGATGGAGGTGACGAGGAGGACGATGGTGGCGCCGATCTGATGCGACGCGTAGAGGTTGTTTTTGTCTCTTTTGTAGGATTTGGCGAGGTCAATGCTCCTTCTGGTAGTTGGTGCTGGTGTAGGGCTCTTGCTCTTGGGTATAGTGGCTCGAATCACCCCACCATTATTTTTGTAAAATGATGAATTTTTCTTGGCTTAATACATCAGAAGGCCCCTGAAATTGTAAAGGGAATCAATTCCAGGGCCTGTAAAATTTTCGCATCAAATTGGGTCCCTAAGAATTTTTTTTAATTCAATTAAGGACAAAGTGTGCCAGCCGCTAATGTGGCTCGATTTTTAGTCCGTCACATTATCCACGTGGCTTTTATATTTTTTTTAAATGACAACTTATGCCACATGTTTTAATTTTTTAAAATCTTTAATTATTTTTTATTCCAACTCATTTCAATTATAAAAAACTAACCTATCTTTAAAAAAATAAAATCCTAACCTAATCTTCTCTGGAATTATCGATGAAAAAGGAAGAGGGAAGAAGAAAAGGAAGAAGAGAAGGAAGAAGACCATGAAGCTGCCCTTGCCTACGACGGCATCGCTCCCTCCCTCTGTGGCCTCTGCCTCGACCTTAACGCCCCCTCCTCCGATCTCCACCACCATCGCTGGCCTCTGCTCGACCTCAATGCCCCCTCCCCTGATCTCCACCATTACCGCTGGCCTCTGCTCGACCTCAATGCCCCCTTCTCCGATCTCCGCCACTACCGCTGGCCTCTGCTCGACCTCAATGCCCTCTCCTCCAATCAAGGTCAGATTCCATTTCAATTTCTTCTTCATAACTTGTTTCTCAATTTCCCCCCAATTTTTGATTTTGGGTTTACATGGTTATGTCTCATTGGTTTGATTCTGGGTTTGGTGGGTTTTGCAGGTGGGGTTTTATGAAAATTCTGCTGGTTTGATTATGAGTTTGGTGGTTTGATTCTGGGTTTAGTGGTTCTCCAATCCAAGAGTATGTTTGATTTTGGTTTGATTATGGGTTTAGTGGGCAAAAAAAAAAAGAAGTTTTCCTTCACAGTATACGAATGGATTTCCAATCCAAGAGTATGCTTGGCCAGCCTATGAAGCTTTCATCTGCATGTTCTATGCGTGTTTCTAGTTCTCAGTGGAAAGGTGGACATCTTTTCTACTATTAATTGCTGCTGGAAATCTTCTTGATTGTATTGAAGGCAACTCAAGGAATTTTGATGTATGCGTGGAAAAGCTAGGGAGTTTAGTTAGTCAGATTGGAGGTAGTTTGGGTGTTCTGAAATTCAATGGCCTTGGGGGTTCAATTTGGGGTGAAAATGTTTAAATTAGGGATTGGTTATAGGGATTACTAGATTAGATTAGGTTAGATTATTAGATTAGGTTATTTATTAAGTTTTTAATTTTTTTTCTGATTATTAAATTGAGTTGGAATTAAAAATAATTTTTATTATTTTTTAATTAAAAAATAATAATAAAAGCCACGTGGAATTTATGACTGGGATAAAATTGAAAGCTGACACACTTTGGCCTTAATTGAATTAAAAAAAAAAATTCTAGGGACCCAATTTGATGCAAAAATTTTCTAGCCCCTGGATTTGATTCCCTTTACAATTACAGGGGCCTTCTGATGTATTAAGCCATTTTTCTTCGTAGGGACTAATTGTTTGGCTTTTGCCACATTCAGGGAACTAAATTGTCTAACGTTTGTCACATTAGCATTCACCAATAATGTCATCTCCGCATTTTAACCAAAACTGACGGAGGGACTAACTTGACTGATCGTTGCCGCATTCAGGGGTCGCGGGATGGATTCTTAAAGCTTAAGAACGAAGGTGACAACATGTGACACTTCTAAGGACCGAAATGACTTTTTTACGCCTTTTATAATTTTATAAGAAGTACATAGATTCCACTTTAGAGATTCTAAAGTTACACTCTGGTGTTCAACCTTAAGAGCATTTCCAATGCAAGGTTACTAGTTGAGTTGCTTAAACACTATTTTGGTGGGGCCAAACTGCCACATATAATTTAAGCAACCCAAACAGAATTCGCTCCAACCATGTTGCTTATTTTACTTTTGTTTGGGTCTCACTATACCTCATATATTTATATTATTTCAAGGTCATGACACTATTCAAGTTCATGAATGAAAGAGAAAATATATTTTTTAATCAAAAAGCAAGAAGAAAGAGAATAAGCAACCAGACTGTCACGTCATGTTGCTCCAATGGTGCACCAAAATAAGCAACATTACTTATTATAAGTGCTCTAACTAGATTAAGCAACCCCTGTTGGAGATGCTCTTATTGCTACTTGCTACTCGCCCGATTGTGGTTCTAGCATATTCTAACCTATAGTACATACTAAACTTTTAAATAAATTAAACAAAAGGTTTGAATCTCTAAATTGAAGAGAGTATTATAAACATAACTCAACCCTTCTTGTGATATTTTTGTTTATTTTTAACTTTTCTCTCAACCACCCCATAGGCGAGTATTTTTTTTATAGGAAAATGTTAGTTGTTTATTGTTAGTAAATTAGTTCCTTCGTCAGGATTTGAATCCTGACCCTTCACACTGCGCGCAATTCCCTTCATTTCCCTTAGTTCACCAAGTGAGCTAACCTTCCCCCGCCCCTATGGGCGAGTATACTCACACTTACCAAAGAAAATATTTGAACTATATCTCAGAATATATACTCTACAAAATTGAGTCAATATTTAGTCTTGATCTCCTTCTTCCTTCATCATTCATCATGCTCGACAATGGAAGACTTTTTAAGAGATTTGTTTTACTTCCATCTTCATTTACAAGACTACAGTGAGGAATGTGAGTGATCTTGTTCCACCATTAGAATCAAGCCCAACGAATTTGCACTACAATTTTATTACATGTGGTGCATTTAAGTGACAACTAACTTCAAACTGATGCCTTACAATTTCTTATGGTCATACTCATACAGAAAGGGATATGTGCATACAAGTAGAAATAAGCAATAACTGAGATGAGTACATTATATTGAATTTCATTTTAGTACTGTCTTAATCTCACTATTCCAAGAACTGTGATAGTGAAAATGATAATGTAGTGATTGTGATGAAGATGGGACGGCGAGATAACACAAGGCAGAGGAATGGGACAACCATTACACTCAGCTCGCATGAAGATAATCATGTGCAGGCACTTTTACGTCAAAAAGGGCTTCTTGATTGATGCTGAAATTTCATACGTTCAGACAAACAAGTATATAAGACTCATTCAAGTGTATCTGGTTTTATGTTAATGAAATCAATGATTTAAAATTTCAAACTTTTGACTGCATTTGGAACTATGTTCGAATTTGGTTTAAAGAGACGTAATCAAGTTAAATTTTATTGATAATGAAGGATTTGTTTTAGCAAAAGGCCATTTTAATTCGTAGATAGGAACTTGAGACTTACCCTCTCATGTTATTGATAATGAAGTGTGTGGAGTGTACATTATGTCCAAAGTCCCATTCCAACTGTGTCATTCATTTAGTCTGTGTTTGTTTCTTGATTTACTCCAACGCAAATGTGATATCATAGATTTTAAAATGTAAAACTAGAGAAAAACTGAATTTTATAACTTCAAGCTCAGCAAAATTTTAAATACGCATTTATTTATTTTGCAATTCTACTCGACTATTAAATGTGAAAAATAGCAACAACTATTGAACTTTAATATTCACTGCCAAATTAAGTGCAAACTGTAGAACAATATATACTTAAAATAGCTTTGAATCAAAAGGGTCATAACCCAATATAATATTGCACTCTATAACTACAAGAGCCCCATCAGCCAACAACGAAAACCTTAAGGTTTAGAGGACTTATATATGCTGAGGAGCAAAAGTGCAAAACACATGCATGCATGGTCCAGGTCGCTGGTCGCAAGAGATACCATAGAAAATTAACCCCGTACAGCTTTCCTATATACAATGCAGGTGCACATGCTCGCCAATCTAGACCATACATTTCGTGTATATTTATTTACTGTCTTTAATTCACGTGGTCCAAAATAATTTATTGCCATAACCATATGATTCGGTTTTCTATATCTTTCTGCTGGACCATTTGCCATTTAGTTTCTGATGAAGGAATGCATCACCACTGACTGTGACTTTGCGTAATGACAGAATATGAATTATTCTTTTGTAATTAAGCTAATTATTCTCATGTAATTAGGTTAATTAGTCTCATGTATTTATTAGCTGACTTTAGTCATATGTTTTGTATATTTATATCCAATCAAATAAATGAGAAAATCACCCATTGAAATCATATCATTGTCTTACATGGTATCAAAGTCTCCAGATCAATTTGTTAACTCTTAATATTTGGGTCACCCATTTCATTCCACGCTCCAGATGTCCAACCCTTGGCAAAAGGGGGTGTGTTAGAATTTCACATTTGTTAGAGATGTGGTCAGTGACGGACCTATATTGAATTCAACCCCCTAAAAAAATTGCACTTACCCTATATATAATATTTTTTTGGAAGCCCCTGAAAATTTAAAATTATATTAGTAGACCAAATTATGCACCTATTTGCACCAAATACCCATACTCACTTACTCCTCTCACTCAATCACTTACTCCTTCCCAGGCTCCCACCCAACTACCCAAGCACCCAACAAGCCACCAAACCAATCCACCGCGCCTCCATTCTCGTCCTCGCCCGTCACACTGTTCCTCCCACCCTCCTCGCCCGTCGATCTTCACGGGTTGTTGTGCACGGTATGTATAATCTGCGTCACTTTTCCATATCAACACCCCTTTGACTTGTTTTTCCTTTTTTCACTTTCGAAATCGGTTTTTTTTTTCTCCTTCACAGTTTTCCTCTTTCTAGATTTTGATCTGAAATTGAGTGAACTAAAACTATAGAAGCTGTGAAATAAATTGAGTTCTTAATTAATTGGATATTAATTGACCAATCTGAAGTTATATGATAGTATTAGACTATTATTTTGTTGGATTTGGAATTTGATTTTGAAAGATTAGTGATTGTGATTGATTTTATGCAGGTTCAATTCATCATCTGCTTGCTTTTTACTATTCTGGGCTACATCCCTGGTATAATTTATGCCCTGTATATCTTTGTTGGTCGTGATCAGTACTTTGATGAATATAGGCGTTCTTTGTATCCACAAGTTTATCTTCTTTTGAAATTGACGCTGATTTTTCCTGTTTCAACAACAACTGTTGAAAGAGTTTTCTCTGCTATAAATATTGTGAAGAATAGACTGCGTAACAAAATTGGAGATACATGGATGAACATTGACTCTGAGCTTATTGTGCAACGATTTCAGAATATGAAATCACGTAGAGGACAATTATGACTTGTATAATTTATGATGTATAAACATATGAAAATTGTTTTTAATTATATTTTTACCGTTGTGGCATTTGAAAAGTTTTAACCCCCTGGCTCCGGATCCTGGATCCGCCACTGGATGTGGTCAATTAAGTGCTTATAAATGATAGTTCAAACCTCAACTCTTGAGCTATAACTTTTGGGTTGAGTCGGGTCTCCCTAATTCTAATATGTAATTATACAAGTACACTTACTATATTTACCTTACAGTTTCGCCAGCCTATATGATAACTTTAGCGTCTCAATCGGTCCAAATGTTTCACAATTTGAACACCATATTGATTGCCTATATGACTAAAGCAAGGGTCACCATGTCCACGGAATAGCCGAGCCAATACATGACATGAATAATTGATATATCACAAGTTTATCCAACGAAAATTAAATCATCGTCTCGGATCATTAATTCATTAAGATTTCGCGATGGCCCAGAGTCACATGTATAATGATCATTATGTTTATGAATGTAATTTGATTGCTCATTTAAAAAAGTAATTCTCATTTCGATAACTCATTGTTCTTCTATGACTTTAAGATTCTCTCTCTATGGTCTCATACTGACTTGAGCGTCGGTGTGCCTTTGCATGTACTCCCCTCCCACTATCGTGTCAACACTACACCACGCAACCAAAAGATGCTTTAATGACCGTGTGACCACTATCGTAGACATAGGGATTCTGCCAATCCAAATTCATAAAAAAAAAAATTTGGAGATGACTAAGGCAAGGATCACCCTATCCATGACATAACCGACTAAATATAGACAACTCAACGTATAAGACATTCAAAGGTTATCCAAGGCTAACCTGTGACACCCGGGGCTGACGAGGGCGAGGAGTGATCGCCGGTGCAGTGAGACACGGACAAGGAGCGGCTCCTGGCAGGCTTCTAGGCGGAGGGTCACAGGAATGAGCTGATCTCACACCCGAACAAGAGGTATTCCGAGACTGTGTAGGGATGAACTATACAGTTGAGAGGGCATAAAAGATTTGATTGGTACTACTCATGACAACAAGTTGCAACTTCTTTTCGGGAGCCCAACTGATAAGAACTCCATGGTTAAGTGTGCTTGCCTTGGAGCAATATCGTGATGGGTGACCTCCTGAGAAGTTTTCCCGGGAAGTGCGCGAGTGAGGACAAAGCGCACTGAAAAGAATCGTGTTGTTACCGTGAGGCCAGTCGTCAGATCGGGATGTTACAACCACCGTCTCAGAATTTTATCATTAAGACTTTACGAAGACCCAACGTCACAGGTATAATGCCACCATGTCTATTGTCCTAAGCAACTCGCAAAGCCAAAAGGCTCAACAACAACTCAGCTAACCAAAAAGGACTCACAACAGAGTGAGTGTCATTATGGAGGTCCAAATGACTTAGCAAAGGAACAACTTATCCCAACTATAGGTGGAGAGGTCGTATGATGACCCAGAGGTTGTGTTGTTGTCGGGTTTAGAGACGAAGGAAATCCTTGATATAGTCATTGACGTTTTCATTGCTCAATTTGAATGAATTCCAAGCTCAAGCAATTGAGTACGAGAATGAAATTTCCTAACATTCACAATGGTAACGAAAGCTCCATCTCGGTTCGGGAATTTTCAACGGAAGAGAAGGGGACCCATATCAACTGAGTGGTAAACCCGATAACTACCAAGTAAATTTCCTTGGAACCTCTCAAAAAGGAGGTATTGGCCACGAAAAAAATTATGTTTTCCTGTTGATGATCATTTCTATAAGAGAATTTAACGAATTCATAGGCGACCAAGAGAGTGCGATGGATGTCTTATAGATTTCTCGTTAGATTGGGTTATAAACCTGAAGATTTAACTCTTCTGATGATAGGCTTGAAGATCTTCATTGGTGATAACGTGGTCCCAGTGGGGTTCTCAAGGTTAGAGGGTAACTTTGAAAGCTGGAGAGGAAAACAAAACTGTAATCTTCTGTTTCTTGGCAATGATCCTATCGCCAGTTTGTGGCGTGGTGTTAGGACGAATGGCCCTGCATGACTAAGGAGCTATCATTTCGACTCGCAATCTTAGGTTGAGTTTCAGAAACTGAAAAAGATTTATAGTGATAATACTTGGGAATTAACCCACACTACCACAAAAAAGGCCTTGGGTAGCGGTTCTGTTATGAGTTGGGTAGCGGTTTTGCGACCGGTGCTTAAATCAGCGTTGCTAAAGTTGGGTAGCGGTTTTTAACCGCTACCCAATTAAAAGATGGGTAGCGGTTCCGCGAACCGCAACGCATGGCATTAAATGGGCAGCGGTTGAAAACCGCTACGCATCAAGGAAAAAACCGCTATCCTATATTTAAAAAAAAAAAGGAGAACCGCTGCCCAACTTATTTTAACTTTTTTTTAACCGCAGCCAAATGAATCAAAACATGCAACCAAATGAATCAAAACATGACTAAATTAATATTGATACCCAATCTATATAACTGTGCTGAAATCAAACAAAATAAATTCAACAATTTTGAGATCCCAACAATAAATAAACTGTATCAGCAAAAGAGGTAGAACACTCAATGACATCCTCTCAAGAATCTTTCCCCACCAAAGCTTTGCTAGACTTTGTCCGCCAAGTGATATCAACTTCTGCAACATTTGAACAAATCTTCCAACCTTCACTGCATAGAAATCATGCAAAAAAACCACAATTAATTATGATGAATCTACTGATCCAGAATATTAGATGAATCATGATGTGCTCAGAATCATGAGAAGCAAAATAAACCTACATTAGACCAAACAACCAGCTAGCTAGCTCTATGAGTAACACTAAACAACCAGTTAGAAGATAGACATTGCACACTTCTAATAGATGTCTTATCTATATTTCTTAATGCTCACACTCAGCCAAGTAATTATGCTGATGCAACACATAGAAAAAGAAAAGCTATCGACATTAATAATTTGGGTGTCAATTACCTGATGTAAAAATCCTCCAAAGTTACTGAAAGGTTTATATTATTTTAGATGAGCATAAACAACTAACCTGATCAAAAACTTCTTCCCCTTCTTTATTTTTCCCCTTCTATATTTTTCTTCTTAACCAATTCTAACTCTTTAGCATAAAAATCTCCAGCTTTGGCGCTCTCTTTTCTTGTACTAGAACTTGCTGTGATCACCTATTTTATCTCATCAACAATGGATCAGGCCTGCTTTCATTCAAAAGCACCCAAGAGATTTAAAAATGGAGCAAAAAGATGAGAACACGTACAAAAAGATTTTTTTACTGAATGCACTACTAAAGACAACTAAGGGACGAAAGGACGGAGATAAAAAAAAAGAGCAAATTATGACCAAGCATTTCATAAATAAAATTATTAACCACTCATGCACAACAATAAACAAAACCAATCAACGCACTTGAAATTGAAGAAACAGAGAGCAATAAATATAGTGAACAAAGTGACATGAAGACTGCATGAAAGAGAAATAACTCACCTAAAAAAATGCAGATGAGTGTCAATGGTTTTACACTTGATGATTTCAACCCTGCCATTTAAGACAAAGTTCACATTCACATAACCATTGTTTTGCTCTCAATTGGTTAAATTATGCTGAAGATATCTGTAGAAGCTAGTTTTTTTTATACCTTGAGTGAGTTACCACCAAGCAAAAGGGTGATGCAAGGAATTGTTGCATTCCTGCAAAGGAACAAGTTCAATCAGATAAATGTTAATAGGACTTAGAAATTATAAAAAAAAAGTGGAAACTTTAGAATAGGAACAATTTTGTTTTATGAGCAAAAGCACATACATACCCAAGTAATTGAAGAGTGTCTTGGATCACTCTTCAAAGGATAGCAATGATCTCAGGTTTCTACTCTCCTTTCTTGGATCTGCCTTATAGGGCTGACCTGCTAGCATATAAAAGTGATGTGCTCCATATCAGCAACCCAAGAATATGAGTAGGAGAACCCCTTTAACTTGCATCTCAACCAGTTCCAGGATTTCAATTTAATTAATTCAACTGACTTGTCCTTATTCACAACAGCAATAGCAGATTTAAACACAATTTCATTCAACTAACCTGTCCTTAGCCTCATATAACAGGATCAGTATTTTGCGCACATCATCTTTATAGACAAATAATTGAAAACCACTATGAACAGTAGGCCACATTGCTCCAGGCTTAGGCTTTATTTCTTGCCACAGCAGCAGAAAATCAGATTGGTGTTAGTCGCATTAAGGAACACAAGATCAGACATTATTACAGCATACGAAACTTGCAGTAGCAAATAGCAATTAACATATTTATTGTAGAATGTCACCCAAATATTTAAATGTATTTACCTTGACTTGATCCAGGTCAAATACAAATAGATCATTGTAGTACCTACATAACCGATGAAATTATGGAATTGAAGTTATAGGTTATTAGATAAGGAAGGAGGGAAAGGAAACAATAAAGACTTCAGATTGTAAATTGTAATTATAGCTCAACACAAAAAGTCGAAGGCTAACCCTTATTTAAACTAATACTAGACTCCTAATTCTAAATAAATATGTATTGCCGACATTAAAACAGATTTTAGCCCCTCTTCTAACAAAACACATAAATGAGACAATTCCCTATATGAGAACATAATCAAATAGCAGTATAAAAAAATAGCAAAATCACTTCAAGTGTCTATAAATAAGATGAAAGTAACAAATAATACAGATATGCACAAGCAACCAGCCAAAATCAAAATCAAGCCAGGCAATCTTCTAATCATCAAATGTGCTCATGATTCCTCTAAGAAAACTAGCCAAAAGCAAAATCTTACCTTCTATTCAGTGCCGGTGAACAGAAACAGAAGCTAAAACCAAACGAAATCGAAATCAGAGGGAGATATACACTTCAAAAATTAGTTGAAGACAAAGTGAGAGAGTAAGGGTTTCGCAAGAAAGGGAGAGTGAAACCTGAAAAGCGGATGAAGCTCTCGAATGTCCTAAGCAAGTGCTACCGTAAGAGTCCGCAACTTCGTCGATCTAGAACCAGAGCAACCCTGAGAAAGCACTTCGTGAAGAACAAGAGCTACCATCATGATGGAGAACGGTGAGGGTTTGGGGTGCGAGATCAGATGAGATGTTCGATCGTGAACGGTGAGGGTTCGGTGGGCGAGACTGGAAGAACGGTAGAGTAGAGACAGAGAGGGGGAAAGGGGAAAAGATTGGCGCAAGTTAGGGTTCCAATAAATAAAAAACAAAGACTGGGTAGCGGTTCCAATAACCAGTACCCAACACCGATAAAATATTATTTGGGTAGCGTTTCTATTATGAGATCCTCTTCTTTTCCTATTTTTTTCATTTTTACAACACTTAGGTAGCGGTTAACAAGAACCACTACCCCGAAGGCGCTGCCCAACGGCCTTTTTGTAGTAGTGCCAGGGAAGATTGAACATTTTCAATTTGGGAGAATGTAGTCTGGTAAAGAAAATGGTAATAGAAAGAGCCCAGGTTGAAGGAGAGAATGTCTTTCCTCTTTCTTCTTCAAATAGTTATAAGCTAAAGAGGATACAAATATCGGTTTGAGAGCACTTAGCCACCTTCAGTCTGAGAGCTTCAAGCTCGGAGTTGAGGGCTTCTTTTCCATGGGAACTTTTTTTTTTCATTCCCTTCAAGCTTAAGCTTCGAAATTTTGTTATCTTCAGCATATTCAGAAGCTTTCTTAGCATTCTCAGAATAATCCTTTTGGAATTGAGGAAGAACTTCTGTGTTGAAGAAATGAGAGACTGAGACAGCTCTTAAGGCTTGTCCAGCCACTAGGTTTAGAACTTCAGAAGGGCCAGTGTTCTAGAGTTTTCCACGCGTGAATTCTATAATTAGCAACTAATTATAGCCTCAACAATATGGTTCCTTGATAAATTCAAGATCCCATAGATTCATAGCTTCCAAGTTCTTTTCTCTTCTTTCAGGACTCAATGAAGTGTTAAAAACTTTAGACATCTTGGCAGCAGACTGATTAAAAGTTCTTCTCATACTCTTTTCTAGCCAGGGAGAAAAATGACATTTATGGGTTATATTTCATGGATAATGACAAGTGAAACAAGAATCAGAACACTAGTCAATGCCTTAGTCTCTGCTCGCATGTTGGTAGTTTACCCTTCACCTTTATTGAAGCCCAAAGAAACACCTTATGAACCTTAGGTAGCGAGCATTTCAAGCATAAGATATGAATTTACCATCCCACCGTCTTCAAAGCTGGTAGTTTTTGATTTTTTATATCTTTGCTACGCTCTGTGAGCCTTGGAGGCCTTGGCTTGGCTGTCTTTCCTCTTTTCTTTCTTTTTTGGTTTCTCCTGTACATATCTTGGGTTGAGGTACCCCTAGTACCTCATTAATATAATTTTACTTACCCAAAAAAAAAAAAAAAAACCGTCTTCAAAGCAAGCAATGACAAAAAATATTAGTTTTCGAGAATATAAAGAAAAAGTTAGAAAAATGGGGTATATGGAATAAGTAACTTTACCCAAATCCTTCGTAATGTAGAAGGTCATGATATACTAGGTTGCTTCTCAAAAGAAGGAGGAAATTTTTTGGCATTGGAAGCAGAGGTTTTGGCTAATTTTAATGCTTTACAGTTTTGCCATGAATTCAAATTTAAACACTTTTTTTATTGAGAGTGATTCTAGTACTGTTGTTGGGTGGATTAGTCAAGTAAAGTATATACCACGGAAACTATTAAATATCCTAAATTTGATTAATTTCTTGGTGGTGGAAACAATTTTTTTAGGTGTTTAGCATATTGTTAGGGAAATGAATGTGTTTTCTTATTCATTGACAAATTAAAGCTAAGTTTTAACAAGGTAACTGCTCTTTGGGCTTGTATTGGATGTTAACTCAACTGCAGTCCCCTATTTATGAGAGGATGTTCTCATCATGTTTCACTAAACTATTAATGAATAGTTATTTACTGTTAAAAAAAACTAACTTTACTCAAATGCTCTTTGACAACAAAGAAAGACTGATAATTATCTCTTTGAAAAAAAAAGGGTTTCCTCCTCTTGTTAAAACAATAAACAAGACCTTGGAAATGTTTTTGCTAGTTGGAATCAAGTGAAAGCCAAGGAATGGATTATTTTTTGGTTTCTTTGGGTAAGTTCTTCTTTTTCCAGCTTAGAGGAAACTTACCTATTTCATCCTCCTTTCTCCAAAAAGGGACTTCGCCCTTAAAAAACTTAACCATAATGAACTCGTCCTTGAACCACTTTTGCAAGACTGAGTTTAAACATCAATAAAGTTTTTCTTCACTTGACTTCGGAGTGTAACATGGGCGGACCCATGTGTAGGCTGGGTGTGGCTTTTTTTATTATCGTATATAGCGGCGGTTTTGTATCCGCCGCTAAAAGTTTTGTGTTAATGTATGACAACGGTAGAAAGCGCCGCCATAGCTTAATAAGTTAAAAAACCAAAATTCACGCTCAACATCAAATTAGAATGCGGTTTTTCTTTCTTTCTTTCTTCCATTGCTGCTTTTCGGCATTCATCAACTTAAAACCTTTTTCCCCAAAAATTGAAAACCCACCAATCTTCACCTTCTTAAATTTTCCATCGCATGGAGAACCCTGATCACCGCACCAATCAACCACAATTCAAGAGGAAATTCAATTGATTCATTGTCTCTCAGGTAAATCAACTTCGTAATTCACCTTATTACGCTACACTGAATTCATGTTGGATGATCATTTCCTATTTCTATTTTTTTAATTTTCAATTTTCAAAGATTTTTTTGGTTTATGAACTTGTTGCACGCGTTGAGTTGGATTGAATTTTTCGGTGAGAATTTTTGCTTGTGAGCTCAGCAGATCTGAGTTCTTTGATGGAACCATGTTGGGTTTGGAGCTACCTCCGTTTGTTTTTGCTGATGGGTTTTCCTGTTTTGATTGTTGATTCGTGCCTGCAAATTTTGGAATGTTAAACTAGCAGCATTGTAATGTTTTCTCCCAAAAAAAGCAAAATTTGTCATTTTAACTGCACAAATTAGTCTTAACTTTTCATGGTTGAATAAACTTTTGTGCTTTTCATGTGAGATTATAACTACTTCTTGCTTGCTACCTAATATAATTTCTACTTTGTATTTTAGTCTAAAATTTATTTTATGTTTAGCCACACCGATATATAATGTCTGGATCCACCCCTGGAGTGTAACATGGCCACCACTCAGGTTTGAACTTAAAAAATGAAGAACAATATAATAGTAGTGCGTGCAATAACTAGGATGGAAAAGTAGTCAAATGAGGTCTCAAAGACACTGACAAGAGCCCATGCGATTAGATAGAGTTTGGAAGGATTTATTTGTAAATTCTCAAGGAAAAAATATTCAAATAAGGAAAACTTAATCCTAAGTTTAATCTCAGAAAAGACATACGTATGGATGAATAATTCTTCAGTACAATCAGAGCATGCTCGAGCGATTGTCTCCAAACCCGAGAAGTATTTTTCAGATGACTTGTCTTTCAATATCGTGGCTACATCCTTCTCCACCACCCCTTTTGTTCCAAGAGGATAAGCACACGTTCTCTCTTAGACTTTGTAATAGATTCTAATTTCCTCCTTCTGGGGATCACGAATTTCATATGTCTGTTCACCTTATCCACGCCCCATGATTCGGAGATCTACAATAATGGGGCCAGTGAGTCTTAGAAGGAGGAGCCAACACTTCAATCACTACTTCATCCCTCTTCCTCACCATCTCCGATTATCTCCAATAATACCCCAACTAAAAGAGGAGAAGGTCTGAAAGTTTATCAAGGGGTTGGTGTGGCTTCAATTGTGCGCTCTAAGTTTGAGTTATCGTCATTGTTCTCTTTACTCTCGACATTCCTTAATAAGCGATATAATAGTCATTTAAAAAGAAGTAGGGGAGTAGAAGGGGAAAGGTTTACCTGAGGGAGATAATCTCTTAATTTTCAAATTGAAGTATGCAGTCAAGTTCCAAACGATTCACCAGGGGACGAGCGCTGATTCACTAACAAAGGGGGAAGAGATTGGACGTGCAAACAATTTTGTGTGGAAATGATGTCTTCAGGCACGACATTAACAAGGAGGGGGAACTATTGGAAAAAATCGAAAATTATCTTTTCCCCCAATTTGGAGAATCAAAAAATATAATTAAAAGAAAATATGAACAACTACAAACCCTAGAATGCTTATCCTTAGAAATTCGTGATCCCCAGAAGGAGGAAATTAGAATCTATTACAAAGTCTAAGAGAGAACGTGTGCTTATCCTCTTAACAGGTTGCTTTTAATTTCTATCGTTTCTCGTACTGGTACTCATTTGAAAATTGCCTTGTGTTCAAAAAAATAATTGCATTCTTTTTATTTCTACATTTGTAATTAGCATAAGCTTGTCATAATTTGACATTGCATTGCATTTCATGCCAAGTTGAACTTTACTGTTTCGGCTTGATCAAATGGCCATAAGGTAAGGATCAAAGGTTTCATAACTAAGGGACACCATATAGGTTGGTCGGAATGACTAAGGTAAGGATCAAATCATTCTGTCTAGGGCATAGTCGAGCGATACGGTCGGCTGGACTAATAAGACAACATAATGTTATCCAAGGATAGTCGTCATCTCGTAAGTCTTTCATTAAGACTTATGTAGACCCAGATTCACAGGTATAACTAGCTATGTCATTTATAAATACATGTTTGGTTGTTCAATTACACAAACTCTACTCATTTTGCCATTGTTCTTTTATGGTTTTTAAAATTCTCTATATGCTTTAATACTGACTTGAGCATTAATAGAGTAAACAACCATTTTGGTCCCATGGAGGATGAAGATTTGAGGATTTTGTGTTTTGTTTTTTGGAAATGATAGAAAGAAGAAGGTGAGATTGAGGACGAAGATGAAGATGAAGATGAGGTTGAAGATGATGATTAAGTGATTTTTTGTAATTTGAATTAATAAATTCAGAGTTTTTAATTTTAATTTTCTAAGGGACTAAATTGACATTATAAGATGTGAGTAATTGATGACGTGTCAAGCTAATGTGGCAAAAACGTGACATTTGACATTTTCCGTCTCAAGGACTAACGGAAAACTGAACCAAGGACTAACTTGACCGACGGCAACACATTCAGGGATGAAAAATGACCATTTTCAAAGTACGAGGACCACTCCGTCTCAAGTGAACACATTTAGGGACCAAAATGGTTGTTTACTCAGCATTAATATGTCTTTACATATACCTCCTTCACTGTGTCAACGTTGTGTTGTGTCGAAAGACCCTTGCTGGACCATGTACTACCATTGCTAACCCCAATTCAGGAAGAACACTAATTTTATGGAGGAAGAGAAACGGTTGAATCTTAAAAATCTGAGCTACACAATCATTTTTAAGGTTTGAAACAAAGTCTTCCAACGTGTTAGTCAAAATGACGTGCTCATCTAAGACTTGTATATGAAAATGTCAAAATATATCCCTCTAAAATAAAAAGATATATATGGTCAAAATTAGGTCGATCGTTAAGGATTTTGGGGATGGATATCCAATTTAAGAAAACTGTTGTCACAAGATCTACATCACAGTTAGCTTAGCCCAAAAATCATTTTTTTTAGAAATATCAACTTGAATTCCATTACGCACATGCAAAAAAAATCGTAAAGAGAGTCACTCCACGTGTATAGTGAAAGTCAACATCGTGTAGGAAAAAAGAAAATGCTAATCTTCATCGATCACGGGGACAAATACAAAATCAAGATAATTCAAAGTGTTGAAAAATCTATCTCTATCGGACTAATTATGAATAAGAAGTTTTAGGACGTAATCTAACTTTCATATATATGTGATGTGACTTGCATCATATGAGATAGAGCCATAGAGAGGTAAACCCTAAAACAGGTTTGTTCAAGATCTAGGAGCAAATAATTAAAGTTGTGCACTTAATGGTCCTAATTAAAGAGGTAGATATTTTGCCGGATGTGTGCACACACACAGAAAAAAGTGAATAAATAAAAATAGCCACTTCTATGGCAATATACAGTTGCGAAGGTAAGGGAACTTTGTGTGCGTTCCAGCTTTAACACGTAGATGAAAAGGGCAACACATGCAGGCGGGTGAGTGAGCGTGAGCATGACCAGTCGTCAGAAGCATTAGAGATATGTAAAAAGAATGATCGAAGAACACCAGATCAGAGCAGAAATAATTTATATGCGTATATGGAAGGAATTAAAGATTCTTAGGTGCGTTTGCTCTAGTTGTGTGTGTAAGGTCTTTCATGTAGGTTAAAACACTAGCAACTAAATGAATGTTCTCGTGAAAAATCATAGAAATCCAAAATCCCAGGGCAGGGGCGTATCCAGGATTTCTAGTTGGGGGTGAAATATAAGGTTAAAATTTTTTTTCTTTAAATATTATATAAATTTTAAATAATAAAAAATTATTTAAATATAACTCTTTATTCTTTCATCGTACTAAATTTATCTATTATTTTATCAATATAGATTTTTTCAGCAATTTCTCTCTCGATATATGTAACTAATAAGTTTCTGAGGAGATCATCTTCAATTTTGTTGCGAAGCCGAATCTTAACAATTTTCTTTACAGAAAAAAATCGCTTTGTAGATGCTGTTGTTTTGGAAATATCAATATATTAACAAGTAGAAATATTGTTGTTTTTCTAGTTTCAACTAACTTCTGGTAATACTCGGATAAACTGGAAAGTTTTCCTAAATTAGGATCTCAGGAAACATCTGAATGATAATGTATCAGTTGGAACGACAAATTCCTTAACTCGGAAAAATACCTATGGTTGGTGAACATTTCAAAATTCTTGGGGGGGCGATAGCCCTTGCCAGCCCCTCCCTAGATACACCCATGTCCCAGGGACTGAATTGAAGCAAATTTCTTTAGCATTTGAGGATGTCAACCGTAATTTTGACTTTACAATATTTTTACCACGCATTAAAATTAAGACCAGCGACTCGTTTGGGTCCAAGGTTAAACCTAAGATGGTCTCTCTCTCTCTCTCTCTCTCTCTCTCTCTCTCTAAACGAGTCGGGCCAACCTCAACTTGCCTTGGCGATCTAAACGTATCGGGCCGATCGTACTAGTAGAATCGACCTGAACAAGTCAGTTTGACCTGAACGGGTCGAGTGACCTAAACCCTGACACTTAACTCAATATGAGTCGACCGGCCAACCAGAACGTGTAAAGTCGACATAAACCCGACCCTAAACGATAAACCATAAACTCGACATGAACCTATCGGAATGAACCAACTAGGTCTAGTTGACCTAAACGACACAAGCTTACCTGAACGAGTCGGGTGACACAAATTCGACCATAAACCCTAATCTCTAAACTCTTAAATCTTAACCTAAACCCACCCGAATGGGGTTGGTTGACCTAAACCCTAATCTATAAATCCTTAACATTGAACACAACCTGAAAGGGTCGGGTTAGCATTAAGCTAGCGTTGAGTTGGGCAAGTCAGCACCTTGTCAAGAAGGTCGACGACTAGTCAAGTTGGTCAATGTCAATTCGAGCAAGTCGGCAACGGGTCAGGCGAGTCGGTATTGAATCGAGCAGGTCGACACTGAGTTGGGCATGCAAAATGAGTGGGTCAAATTTATATTTTAAGGCTGAGTGTAAGGTTCAAGTAGAATTTAGGGTCAATTTTATCGTTTAGATCAGGTCGATTTTAGGGTTCAAGAGGTGTGAGCTAGTCAGCCTCGGTTCGGGCATGTTGGTTTCCGTTCACCATCGGGTCAGGTAAGTCCGGGAAGAGTTGGGAAGGTTGGTGTCGTGTCGAGCAAGTCTGCACCAATTCTTGTGAGTCAGTGATAAGTGAGGTAGGAGAAATGGGTGTGTTGGGTTCAAGGTTTAGTGTTGATTTTTGGGTTTAGGTTAGATTTAGATTTTGTGCTGATTTTAGGGTTCAACGGGTGTCAATGTCGAGTTAGCGAGCTGAGGTCACCTAGTCTGCGTCAGGTCAAGCGAGTCAGTGTTGAATCAATTTGGAATTGGGGTTAATTTAATGGTAAAACTTTGGAATTACTTTATTTAATATTTTTTTTCAAATTGTTTTTTAAAATCACTTTTTAAAAAATAATATAAAAACTAAACTACGTAATACTGTAATCACAGTTTTTGGTCAACCATTCTTTTCAATATTTTGGTCAGATATTAAAATGATAAGGTGTGAGTTGGTCTTATCCTACCTCACATCTTCAGTGGGTTGTAAAAAGTAAGAGTTAAAAAGCTCTAAAATTTGGTGGGTTGAAAAAGTTTGAATCATAATAAGGGCTTGTTTAAGTGGCATTATTATTTATAGACATTATAAATAATAAGTTCAACACAATAGATTTTACTATCTTTATCAAATAATCGTTAAATAATTATTAAATTCCTTTTATGAACATTTGAGAAAAGAATTTCCAGATAGGAACTGCTCATCTTTGTACACTTATGGCATTAGGGGCTTTCTATTGAAGAAGCCAGCCAGGGCCAGTTTCCTTGGACCACCACTTGCAAATATTTGTCATGTTGAATCATTCAGACCATTCCTCACGGCACATGTAAGGGATTCCAAAGCACTAGATTTCCACTTTGGTGAAATCTCCCTATCTTTCTCGGCCACCTTGGAGGATCTAGCTAGCATGCATTCTTATTCTTATTTGTCACTCACTCGAAACACAATATGACGTGTAAGAAAAAGTGCAGCAGTACAAAACGAAACGAACTAGCTACTGCAAAGTGCTGACAAATTAAAAGCATGCATATGCTAAACTAAATCTGATGGTACCACACACCACCATGGGCCTTGGGATATCCACGCTTCAATTCTTCTCAAAATTTCAACTGATGAGTTTCACTTTCAAGCATGGTAAACCCTTGCATGTGTGTTTGTAGAAGTATGAGACATCCATCAGAATTTGACACCTTTCTGACGTCTTGTTTTATAATGGATTTTAACCGTCACAACCTCACGCTAAAAGAAGTGAACTAAGCATGTTGTGATCGTTAGAAACCTCCACAAACCCGTATTTTCAAAGAATGTCAACTTGCCATCAATTTCTATTAATCTTTTTTTGTATGAAAATAATGGCATGTGTATGTTTATTTGTACAAGTTATTTGTTGAAACCGGGGACATAACGAGAAAAAATAAAATGAGACGTGAAAATTTAACACATTAATAAAAATTAACAATGATTAATTAAAAGTGACCACCCCTCTATTTAAAGGATGGAGATTTTTTTTTTCTCATTTAGTGTCTTCTTCACCATCTACAAATTAAATTGTGTCATGGCATGAGTATGACAATTATAATCATATATGAGTGATTTTTAAATGATTTGTCACAATTTGATTGGTGAAAATTAGAAAGGGACACCAAATAAAAAGGAGATTTCAATCATCCTCTTAATATCATTTTATTGAGAAAAAATTCTCTCTCGAAGGAGGCAAATGCCCCATTTTGCTTAAACCTAGCTTCATCCTCAATTGTAGCTCGAGTTTTAAGTGATTTTACAAATATTTGAAGTAGGTAAAAACATACTATAATTTATTTGATAAAAATGAGGTTTTTTTGCTACTTTAGCTTAACAATTGTGATCAAATGAGTTTATTTAAGCAAACTTAGGTTGACATAACTAATCACGGGCTCTAATTTAACTCTTACCTTCTCATAAGTTGACGGTTCAAACCCCTTACATTAGTAAAATTTCAACTAGTGAGCAACCCTCATTAGGAAGATTCTCTGACGTTAATTCTACCTAGGAGTGAACCTTTATTGGTCTCTCAATTAAACTTCAGCATACCACTAGCGCCAACCTAGTAGATTGCAGGTGTATCTCTTTGTTATACCATTTTTGTGAGAAAAAAAGTCTAAATGTAAATATATCCTTGATAATGACATGCATGGTAGTTATAAAGTAAAGTTGACCATCATGATCAAGTGTCTTTCATAATTTGCACTATATTTAAGTCTTAAACCTGTCATCCTTGTCAAGATCAGTTTTGATCTTTATGAATGATAGGGTTCATGAAGAGCTAGGTAGCTATATATAGATAGGGAAACTTTTCAATGTATGGAGTAGAAGTGACCATGTATATTATGCAAACTCCATCAACGCTTGAAAGTTAGTAATACTATGTGTATGTGGTAGCAAGGAAGTCAATTGGGCAATGATGGTAATTAGAACATACCTACTGACAATATTCCTAGAAACTATATATACCTCTAAATTCATGGGTAGCTCTTCCATTTTACCATAATAGAGCCATTTGAGAGAGACAGTAGTGAAAATGTAGCATCCCCTCATTCCCCTAGTGTTTGCCCTGAAGGAGGAGACTCCAACTAGTATGGGGAAGTTACTTTTCCATGTGACATTGACCCCATGTTCTTGGAATATCAAAGGATACCGTTGGAATCTTCTTTGTCTCAAGAACAAGGAAGCACAATATCTTGGAACATGATTGGCATGGGGATTCCTTACTTGGCTTTCAATTCTTTGATCATGAGTAGATGGGAGAATATGATATGAGAATATGATGGGATCCACCATGCTTAGTGGAACATATTGTTTCTGAGCTTACTTTACTAGTCATTGATACTCAAATTCTTGGACTCTAGCTTCTTCCAATTTCTAGTGGTGTGTGCATCTTTTACTTTCACCGGTTCACACTGCAATTCAACCACGTGACAAGTCCATAAGCACATGCATTGCTTGCCACTAGCTAGCCCAAATTGAAGTTTTTTTTTTTTAAATCGGAAATATAAATTGCTTCTTACATGAATTGATCCCTGAACCTCTCCACCCCAACCCATATGTCCCCTAGTTAGCCGAAATGGAAATTAAATGCCCTATGTGTAGCCAATAAAAAACTATTTCTCTAAATTTTGATTTTGGTCGAACATTTCTCCATTGAAAGTGTAGTAGCTTTTCATGAATTCAAATAGAGGATTGGGCTTGAAAAATTACGTAGGCCTATTAGCTTGTCCTCTTTACGAAGGGCCTCATGGGCTTAAAATTTAGATCTGATACTATCACTACAGAACCCATTTCCGAACTAATTGGATTAACCTATTGTATGGTCCTTGGTATAGGTGTGAAGTGGCCCAAACTATGCAAATACAAATTGTATTCGTATTGCCACTTTTTTTAAAAATATAACAGAGAGAAGTTACTTTGGACATCTAGGTTTTTTCTGTCTACTGCCCAATTCAAGTAATATTTTTTTATGATGCTTAAGCTACCCTCACAAACAATAGCTCATTGCATCATATGGTTTGACGGTGATTCATCATTTCATCTTTTAAGGTAAGTGGTTGGAGGTTCAAATCTCAACGCTTGTGAATGAAAAAAAAAAACTCATTGATTAACCCTTACTACTTAGTGTGGTGACCATGGGCGAGAAATTTGTCTCATAACTACATGCTATGGAAATATTTTAGTCAAGACAAAATATACCCCATCTTACATTTTGTAGACACCACCCATTTTAGAGAAATTTGGCAAAAATTAGAAAGTATTTTCTTTTGGATTTGGGGAAGATTAGATGCAATTTACATCTTTCTTCTTCTTCCAAATTCTATATATTAGGCGTGAGAGTTTGGTAGAGTGGTACATCTTCACGAGGTCTTCAAGGGCACTCACATGAAAAAGAATGATCAGAGTTGGGTCAATAAGAGGTCAGTAAATACTTGAATAAATATAATTAAGTATTCATGATGTAACTTATAAACCTATTAAATACAATTTAATTTAATTTACTTGTCCAAGCAAAGTTTGAGGAGAACATGACTCAGACTCAATCATGAGATCCTTCTCACAGTGAGGAGTCAACAAATGTTGACTCATATATTGTCAAATTATGGGTTGAAACGATCGATAGAAAGCTAAGGGATGTATATATGGTGTTGGTGACTTGTCAGCGCGCTACAAACCAAGTGTCTCTTCTCTAACATAGGAGTCACATTCTCATTCGACGTCTCATGATTTATATATTCCTCAAGAGTAACATGACATGATGGAGAGTATGCTATAGAACAATGATGCTCTAAAACAGCAAATGAAGCAATAGAAGGCTCAACATGATAGGCAGATACAACAAATATCTTCATAGATAACTGGTAGAGGGTTGTATCCTCAATGGGCTTCTATAGCTACATCCTTTATGAGCCTCAAGTTACTAGGCTAATTATAATTAGTTATTATTATTTCTAGTTTATTATTTAGATCCATGTTCTAGAATATTCTACTTTTTATGATGGTGACACATGTAAGGTTATCTTTCATCCCTTAGAGTGGATAGCTAGTATAAGTTTGTATGGTTTCCATTATGAAACATTAACAAGAAATTTGGCAAAAGCCTTCATTTTATCTTCTTCTCTTAATTTTGTTTTCGTTTTCTTTCTTTGATTTTGCTTGGTTGGGTTTCTCCCTACCAATAACTCATTTGGCAAAATTGGTTCAAAAGTTGTTATCAGCACATGATTGTGCTAGTGCTGCTAATGAGGATCAGATGGATAGTTTATTGTAATTTTTATTATTATTAATCTTGTATGTTAGTTTTTTTAAAAGAAAATAGAAATTATAGTGACAACTTTATCACCGCCAATAATTTACTGATAATTTAGATCACTAAAGTTTTCCGATGACCATAACAATTGATAAAAGTTACTGAAAGGTCAACACCTACAAAAACCATGTCGTTACAAAACCGTCAAAAAATCTTGGTTACTAGTGGTTTTGATTTCTTATCCGTAGTAAGTGTTTTGCTTGTCGTGTCACTATTTTATCATGTTATAATTAAATTTACGGTCGTTGTTTGTTGTCGTGTTTTGCGGTCGCTGTTTATGGTCGTTGTTTCTGTCGTTGTAATTATTCCTTTGTTGAAAGAATTTGTATCTCGACTTTTTATTTAATAAAATTTTGCTTTCAAAAAATATATATGCGAAACAGCTTATACTATTAGTGTATTCTAGATATAGTGTAGTAAAAGATCCCAAACAAATGCCAAGTAGCTATATTACCTTTTCTCTAATCCTTTCTGACCTATTGGGTAGCGTGAAGTCCTCAATTCATCTTACATCTTGTGGACGGGAAAATATTTGTACTACCTCATGTTCTGAACCATCGATTGATGTGTGCACCCCATCAGTAGAATGTTGTGACTGCTGAGAATAGATTGGGATTGCTTCTCCTTTCCACTTGGGTTCATCTTTCAACACCCGCCATGCATGCTCAAAACTGAATGTTTTAGTCTTTTCCATTGCATTATACAATGAACATGCATCAGCCATGATATCTCTCTCAGAGTAGCCGCTCTTCGGAGGGTTGGTAACTTTCTTGTAGCAACCGACAAAAGTTGAGACCGCTTTACTCAATGTATGAAAGCGAGACTTCAGTTGAGACCATTGCCTCTCAGGAGAACCTACTTTGCGGTACTTGTTGTATTGATGTTCAATCCTCCACCAAAAGGTTTCAGCCTTTTGATCAGTTCCTGTTACCGAATCCTTTGAAATGTTGAGCCATGTCTGAAGAAGAATTATATCGTCATTTTCGCACCATTTCAAGCGTTGTTTTTTGGGTTTCTGGCCATCTCCTTTAGCAGGGAAAGTAGTCTCATCAAGCTCATCAACCATACCTTCAAATTGTGTTTCAGGTACTTTTTCACTACTGCTACTAATTTGAGGGCTATAGGAGTTTGGTGGTGGTGGTGATGGATGCACAAAATGAGTTGGATTTTGGGAACCATCTCCAGCATGTGGTTGGTAAATGCATGGTTGCTGTTGATACATTACATATTGTAGATTTGGAGAATTGTTACCGGCATAATGTGGTTGGTTTTGGTAAAAGATTGTTTGTTGTTGTGAGACTTGGTATGGAGGTGGTTGTATTGAGACTTGGTTTGGAGGTGGTTGTTGTGAGACTTGGTATGGAGGTGTTTGATACATTGAGCTTTGTGGATTTGAAGAATTTTCAAGAGTAGTAGAAGATTGATTTTTCAAGTACTCACAATAAGCTTGAAAAGAAGGATCCATTGAGTATGTGGGAAGAATGAAATTGTGTGAAAGTGTAGTTGTGTAAAAAAGTAAAAAAAAAATGGTACAAACATCTTATTTATACTTGAAAATAATTAAACTTGAAAATAATGATTTTTTTTTCCTTGTTTTGGGCCAAACGGATACATTACAGTCCAAAACGCACCGACCCACTCACAATGAGGCATAAAACGCACCGACCCAGACTCAATGAGGCTCAAAACGCACCGACCTACTCACCATGAATCTCAAAACGCAACAGAACGCAGAAGCATTCTCGAAGCTTCCTTCACTTTACTCTCCCACTCTCTTTTTTTTTCTCCTACGGTTTCACTACCCAGTACCCACACAAACCCTCTTTCTCTCTCACTCTCTGGATCTGGAAGCTTCATTCTCAAACGTCAAACCCACAAACAGCTTTCTCTCTTCATCTCTCAAACTCACATCTCTCACCATCTTTCTGCCTCCATCCGCGGTCAAAATCGAAGCTTTGATCTCTCAAACTCACATCAAAATCGTTCAAAATCGAAGCTTCATCGTTCAAAATCGTTCAAACCCTCTTTCTGCCGTTCAAAATCGAAGCTTTCATCTCTCAAACTCACATCAAAATCGTTCACAATCGAAGCTTCCTCGTTCAAACCCGTCAATACCCTCTTTCTGCCGTTCAAAATCGAAGCTTCATCGTTCAACCCTCGTTCAAACCCTCTTTCTGCCTCCATCTGCGTTCTCTCTCACTCGAAGCTTCATCGTTCAACCCTCGTTCAAATCAGATCGGCGACATGCAAGAGAACGGAGGTTCCAGCCATCAGATCGACGACATGCAAGAGACCATCTCCGTCGCCATCACAGATCCTCTCCATTTTTTGTGTAATTTTTTTGATTTTTTTGTATTTTAATTGTTAAATCTGTGTTATATATTTCTGAAATTTTGGATTGTTGAAATTTCTGAAATTTAATGGATTGTTGTTCATGGATGTGTTCTTCCCTCTTCTTTTAACGATTTCTGTTGCTGAATGTAAGAGAAAAAACAGTTTTTTATTAAGCTTCAGCAAGTTAAGGAGCGTTGCTTATTTAAGCAACGTTGCTTAACTTTCGGATGTTAGCAACGCCACCTCAGCAAGCTCCAATGGGGGAGAAAAATAAGGAACGCAGCTTAACTTAAGGAACCATGCTAAGCAACTCCCGTTGGAGTTGCTCTAAGAGACAGTGAAACACCATCTTCAAAAACACATATTTTCACAAACACAGCAACATCTAGAAACCATTCTGAACTTTCCTTTCTATTGTACGCCAAATCAATACATTGATCAATGAAACAATTGAACAAAACAATTTTGAATTATTCAGAAACACCAAAAACAAACAGCTAGTGTCATCTATGAACATAAATGTCAACAAACACTTCAAATCAACTTAAGAAAACATTAAATGATCCTGAGATCAGGCTAATAAGTTACCAAACAGATGACTAATGATGGGCGGACATGCAGAATTGGCCACACCGTCGCCAATGTTTGCAGATAGAACCGCCGGTACTGTGAATGTCAGATGGGTGTGGCGAGAATCCAATATGTCTACTTATCATTACTCTTCACTGATATCTTAGCTTCAGCCTAGAGTTAACACTGCGAGGTGTATCAGGCCACAGTACCGGACCAGACAACTCTGAGTACATTTCCAAGAAGAATCTATCCACAATGTCAAGATAAACAGGGCAAGTGAGCAGAGAATAGTAATGAAGAACCTCTTCAATGTCCATCAGATGATCCTCATTGCTCATGTCCAGCATCTCCAATTCCCTCAGCTTCTGTCTCACCATGAAGTATCTGTGTTCTTTCATTCCCATAGAATTAAAAGATGAATCCTTCTGCTTTGTACTCTGAAGGGTTAAGCTCCTCTTATTGTTTTTCTTGGCAAATTCCTCTGTTTTCCCCTCCTGCATTTTCTTGCTTCCATTATAGACCTTATTTTCTTGCTGTGTTGGAGATGGCAATGCAGCTGCTTTCTTCTTGATTCTTCTCCATTCCTTTTCTTTTTCTTCCTCCCATTGGTCACTGAAATCAGAATACAACTTCTCCATGTCATGATAGCTGGTGTTGCTGTTCATGTCCATGGCATTCATTGCAGAAACAGAACAAGGAGTGTGTGAAGGACTTTTGGGAAGTTTTTGGTAGCCAGTGGAAAATAAGGACTTGAAGTTCTTTACAGTCTTTTGAAAGAACTTCTTGGTACTGGTAATGGAGCTTCTTAGCAGCATTGGTGATGATTGTAAATGAAATTATGAATGAGATCTTGTGGTGGGTACCTTTGGTGGTGCAGAGAATTGGGACAAAAAGATTGGATCTGCCTGTTGAGAATGTGCAAAAGTGTCTATTTTCAGGTTGTGGTTGATGATGATCTCTGAAGGTTTCTCTATGCAGGTGACAGAAGCAGAAGAGCCAATTAAAGGGACTTTTTAGCTTTTCCTTTTGGATCAATGATCAATGGAACTCTTATTTCAAAAAAAAAAAAAATGATCAATGGAACTCTCTCTTTTCTATCATAGGCTTCCATTACTTTTTTTGTTCTGTTTTTTGTCTTCACACACTCCTTTGCTTCCAAACAAAGACCCTACTACAACCTCCAAACTTGGAAGAATGTGACTCTTCTTTTGTCCTTTTAAAGAAATTTTGCAAGTTTCGTTGCTTTTACTTATGATGGTGGAGTTGGTGTACTGTAGCATCTTTGGGAATATGAAAGGGGTGGTGGTTGTTGAAATGGCCATTCTTGTGCAATTCTGGTCCATCACTAATTACTATACTTCTTGGCTTACTTTACCATGCCTCATATATGCATTAAATTATTTGGGTACATTTAGTTAAGTACTGTAGCATTTGCTTAAGTTGAATATGACAAGTTGTATGTATAGAATTCCTTCTAAAGTTGAAAGACTTTTGGTAAAGGGTGGAATTTTGTATATTAATAAGTAATAACTATAGAAAGTGAGAAGTGATTGAAAATTGAAATGGAAGAATCCATTCCTTGTATTGATATCGTATGAGTATATATATTTTTTATTCACTACTTACAACTGAATCATTAGTGTGTTAGTTAGACCAGAAAATAACAAAGAACAGAACTAACTTATATATATAGAAATATGTATAATTAGCCTTTTGTTAGGCATTAATTATTTGTAACAATTAACCTTGAGAAGCTATGAAACAACTTAATTGTTCTTCTGAGTCTAATTTTTGTTGTTTTGTTAACTTGTCACGGTTTTGATAAACAGCATTGACAGCTCTTACCTGTTAATTATTTCTAGTCTTGGACTTGTGTTGTCTTATATATGTTTGATTAATGGTATTACAGCTATGTTACATAAATTTGGACCCACAAATAAGATGTTTTTTTTCAACGAGACAAGTAGCATTGGATTTGATTTAGGTCCCTTCATGGGTTTTTATCCTATTTTCTTTTTGTGGAATTGTCTAAGTGACTGCATGTGGGTTATTAACCCACAATTTAATAGAACAAGATCTTTTATAAATAAATTAATAAATAAAATATAAAAAATTTAACCCACTTATTTTCAATGTGATTAGATGATGAAGTTATTTAACTCAAACATTCTAATGGGTCATTTAGACAACCCCTTATTTTTCTTGCTAAGATAGGAGTTTCTAAATCCACCAACTCGTCCTGCCTCATCCCGCCCCGGCTCAACCAATACTCCTTGTGGTCATTTTAGTGTGGGCTAGTAGGTTGGCCCGCCAAAAATATATATATAAATTGTGAGTATACTCTCAAAACAGAACGGGTTAGCAGATTGCTCACCTAAAACGAGCGGATCTACATGTTGACCCACTTAAAATTGTTTACAAATAGAAAAGAATAATGATAATAATGTAAAAACATAACCAACCCATTTCTTGGTGGGTTAGAATGTTAAAAGGGGTCGGTGGGTTCACCCAACCTGATGCGCCCCATTTTGGCAGGTTGGCGGTTGATCTGACGAGTCCAACTTGTTTTACTATCCCTACTTTCTCTGTATGCCTCTTGCCCAAATTTATTTAATAGTGTGTGTAAGATCTAAATTTGGTCAGTCAGCTAATAAATCGTTGCTATTATCTTCTCACTTACGACCGACCAAGTCAGGTGTACTAAGGGAGTACTAAGGGAAGACATTAAATGTGATTTTCCACATCAAGATTGATTGTCGTTACGACTAAATTATCATTATGGACACAAAAATTAAGGCCGACTATGAAGCACAAACACTTCCCAAATATGTAGTGTCATGTATTAGATACCGACACGATATTGACACTTGTATGACATGTGTCACACACCTCTTTGTGATGTATGGATAAATAGTATATTTTATGATTCCAACACTTGAATCGACACATTTTCTTAGTGATAAAATCTTCTAATTTATTTTTTATGTCTTAGATAGTACATGTTTGGTCTCAAAAACCCTACTTATTAGTTTGAGCAAATTTTATATATCCATTACAATTTGTAGTGTCATGTATTAGATACCGACACAATATTGACACTTGTATGACATGTGTCACACACCTCTTTGTGATGTATGGATAAATAGTATATTTTATGATTCCAACACTTGAATCGACACATTTTCTTAGTGATAAAATCTTCTAATTTATTTTTTATGTCTTAGATAGTACATGTTTGGTCTCAAAAACCCTACTTATTAGTTTGAGCAAATTTTATATATCCATTACAATTTTTACTTGGCATATTAATTTTTTTTATTTTATAAAGACATTAAAATCCGGCATAAATTAATCAATTATATGATGAATTATTCACTTAATATTATCAATTTGCATCATTGGAGCAGATTAAAAGGACCTCGAAATACATATGTAAGCAACATATAGTCCTGAAATTATGTTTAATATGTGGTGGTGATTAGAGTTTAAACAACCTAAACTTTTAATAAAAATTATTTGATGGAGTAAAAGAGTTACTCCTACAAATATAAATACATTAATTAAATTTAAACAAATGAAGAGTATTCAAAGTTACATGGAAACAAATCAAACAAATAATCCGAGAACATTTGCTATAAGAACCAAACTTCCACAGGATTGTTGTTTGTTACTAGTCCTATGATCAGTGATATGGAAAATTTTCTGTTGGGTAATCTTCTATTGCTCTATAGTGATAGCCTTTTATGTTCTTTTTCTTTATTTATGGATGCATGTACCTCTATAATGCATTACTATGGTGCATAAAATTAAATTAAGGAGTAGGATAAATACATTCTTTGGAGATAAAAGATGTGTAGATTTAAGGTAGGATATATTTGACTTTAGATGAATTATAGTACTATACATGAGAAAGACAGTAATATACCAGCTAGTTATTTAGAACTAGATAACTACATTAAAATTGGAAGATGATTGAGAAATTAAATAGAAGAACAACTGGCCAGGATTTGACCCAGACTAACCAACAATACACCAAACTTGATAAAGATAGCAACAGAAACAGAGCCTAGCCAAGCGAACAGAGCAAGTTTGATGGAAAATGGGACGCGTATGTGGAGTTTGGAAGCAGTCTGCATCCAAGAAAATTAGGAAGATGACTTTTAGTATACAGTACAAACTCGTGCTTAATTCTTACGGATACCATTCATTACACACACACCCATCTCATCTATACGGCTATGCCTTCTTTTTCCTAGCACATGTTTTCAACCATGTGTCCACCACAACCTCTCTCAATTCAAAGAAATAAAAAAATAAAAAAGGTACACACAAAAAAAAAGAGTATTTAATAGTATATACGTGAATGAACTCATATACTTTTTTTTTTAAATGAATGAACTCACATACTCACTCCTTTAAAGTTTTGAGAATGAGGATTTTGAGAACCTCTTTGGTACCTATGGGATATCACATGATTTCTCTTGTCCTAGAACTCTTCAGCAGAATGGAGTAGTGGAAAGGAAGAACAGGACCCTTCAAGAGATGGCTAGAACCATGATCTAAGAAACTGACATGGCAAAACACTTCTGGGTCGAGGCAGTAAACACAGCGTGTTGTATTCAAAACAGAATCTCCATAAGACCGATTCTGAATAAGACTCCTTATGAATTGTGGAAGAATACAAAGCCCAACATTTCTTAATTTCATCCTTTTGGTTGCATTTGCGATATGTTGAATACTAAGGATGGATTGCATAAATTTGATTCTTAGTATTCAAAATGCTATCTGCTAGGATATTCTGAACGTTCTAAGGGTTATAGAGTTTATAATATTGAATCTAAAACTATTGAAGAATATATTCATGTTAGATTTGATGACAAGCTTGACTCTGACAAGTCAAAGCTAACTGAAAAGTTTGCAGATATGAGCATAACCATTTCAGATAAAGACCAATATTCAGAAGTTCCTGAACCAGAAGCAACTACATCAGAAGATGCCGCTGTAAGATCAAGTTTTGATCGAGTAGTACAACTCTATGTTTTGATGATTACAAGTTAATCTTTTGGGTATGAACAATTATGGTACTCTAACGTGTTTTTCTGAGTGTGCTACTTACAGGCTCTGACCTCAATTCAATCTCACACAAATCAGAAGCACTGTACATAAAGAGTGACCCAAGCAACGCTTTCGCAACATCTATGTTCACTCTGAACAGTAGAAATGCTTCAGAAGATCTGAAGTTATACAAGCTCTGATATGGACTCAGTCACTTGAGGCTCTGAAGATCCAGACGTTCTGACAACCAAGAAACTCTGAAGGTTCAGATGTTCTGATGGTGTAGATGACTCTGAAGATCCAGAAGCAAGATGACTCTGAAGACCGTGCACTTCCCTCTGAGTTCAGAATCAGAAGATACAACGGACAGAGGATCTGTGCTTTCCCTCTGACTCTGATCAACCGGCTTCACAAGTTCCAACATGAAGCATTCCCCTGATCAGAAGTCTCCTAGGTTTAAAGGTCAAGTCACTTTCAAAGTACAAAAGCAATAGTACTATCCTGATGACCTACCTAACTGTATCAGCCACAGCAGAAGCTGGAATTTCCAGAACTGCCCTCCAACGGTAGCATTTCCATGCAGCGTTCAAACCCTAATCCTTGGAGTATAAATAGAGGCTGAAGATTGAAAGATGCGGTTGGAAGAATTACAAACGCGCAAGCTATACTCAAACTTTCTAAGCATTCTTTCATCTGAACTCATTGTGTTTACTATTAGCTTTCAGAAGCAAATCCTTTGTAAACATTCTTTCTTAAACAGTTTGTTTAGTTACCTTTAGGAGATCAAGGTTGATCGGATCCTAGAGAAGACTAAGAGAGTGAATCTTAGTGTGAGCTAAGTCAGTGTAATTGTTAGTCACTTGTAGGTTTCAAGTGCAGTTGTAACACTTTACCTGATTAGTGGATTGCCTTCATTCTAAGAAGGAAGAATTCACCTTAACGGGTGGACTGGATTAGCTTGAGTGATTTATCAAGTGAACCAGGATAAAATCCTTATGTGCTTTTCTATCTCTTATCTTAAGCACCTATCTGTTCTCGAAAGATTTTTCAAAATCTTTAAGGTGGAAGTTTTATCTTGAAAACGTTATTCAAACCCCCCCTTTCTACCGTTTTTCATACCTTCAATTGGTATCAGAGCGCAAGTTCTGATTACCATACCTAACAGTGTTCAGTGATCCGGGCCGGTGTGAAAAACAATGGCTACCACCAGTGAAACGCAAAAAGATGGTTACAATGCAAAGCCTCCCATGTTCGACGGTCAAAGGTTTGAATATTGGAAAGATAGACTTGAAAGTTTCTTTCTGGGTTTCGATGCAGATCTCTGGGATATTATTATGGATGGCTATGAGCGTCCAGTTGATGCAGAAGGCAAGAAGATCACAAGGTCAGAGATGACTGCAGATCAAAAGAAGCTTTACTCACAACATCACAAAGCTAGAGCAATTCTTCTAAGTGCTATCTCTTATGAAGAGTACCAGAAGATTACAGATCGTGAGTTTGCAAAGGGCATCTTTGAATCCTTGAAGATGTCTCTGAAGGTATGAAAAACGGTAGAAAGGGGGGGGGGGTTGAATGACGTTTTCAAGATAAAGCTTCCACCTTAAAGATTTTGACAAATCTTTCGAGAACTTAGTGCTAAAGATAAGAGATAGAAAAGCACACAAGGATTTTGTCCTGGTTCACTTGATAAATAACTCAAGCTAATCCAATCCACCCGTTAAGGTGATTTCTTCCTTCTTAGAATGAAGGCAATCCACTAATCAGGTAAGAGTTACAACTGCACTTGAAACCTACAAGTGACTAACAATTACACTGACTTAACTCTCACTAAGATTCACTCTCTTAGTCTTCTCTAGGATCCGATCAACCTTGATCTCCTAAAGGAACTAAACAAACTGTTTAACAAAGAATGTTTACAAGAGATTTGCTTCTGAAAAGCTAATAGTAAACACAATGAATTTCAGATGAAAGAATGCTTGAAGGTTTTTGAATATAGCTTGTGCTTGTGTAAATTCTTCCAACCGCATCTTTCAATCTTCAGTCTCTATTTATACTCCAAGGATTAGGGTTTGAACGCTGCATGGAAATGCTACCGTTGGAGGGCAGTTCTGGAAATTCCAGCTTCTGCTGCGTCTGAGACTGTTAGGTAGGTCGTCAGGAAGGTACAGTTGCTTTTGTACTTGGATAGTGACTTGACCTTTAAACCTAGGAGACTTCTGATCAGGGGAATGCTTCATGTTGGAACTTGTGAAGCCGGTTGATCAGAGTCAGAGGGAAAGCACAGATCCTCTGACCATTGTATCTTCTGATTCTGAACTCAGAGGGAAGTACATGGTCTTCAGAGTTTCTTGCTACTGGACATCAGAGTTTCCACTATTCAGCTTCTGGATCTTCAGAGTCTTTCACACCATCAGAACATCTGAACCTTCAGTGTTGCTTGGTTGTCAGAACTTCTGGATCTTCAGAACTTCTAGTGGCTGAGTCCTTATCAGAGCTTGTATAACTTCAGATCTTCTGAAGCATTTCTACTGTTCATGGTGAACATAGATGTTGCGAAAGCGTTGCTTGGGTCACTCTTTATGCACAATGCTTCTGATTTGTGTGAGATTGAATTGAGGTCAGAGCCTGTAAACAACACACTCAGAAAAACACGTTAGAGTACCATAATTGTTCATACTCAAAAGGTAACTTGTAATCATCAAAACATAAGAGTTGTACTAACACGATCAAAACTTGATCTTACAATCTCCCCCTTTTTGATGATGACAAAACCAAGATTTTTGATGAACAATTCTTAAACAATAAACTGAATTCACTCAGAGTTTAGGGATATAGAGTCAGACTTATCCTGATGTGAATAGTTTATCTTGCTCAATCTGAATCCAAGTCACAGCTTGATTCTGAGCATAGCTCCCCCTGAATCTAAGACTTAATGAAAACGTTAGAAAAATATCTAGATTCTGAGCTAAATAAAAATGTAAGAGTTCAAAGTGAAGGCGCGTGACATAGATGAAATAGAATAATCAGAGCGCATAAGAATTCAGAGTCAACGATAAGTGGTATCAGAGTCAACTATATATCAGAGTCAAATATAATCACTTCAGAAGAAGTGAAATGTATTCCTTGTATTTGCCCCACGACACATCTATGGTCATAACGGTGGAACTCTTAAATTCTCCAAAAATAAAAATAAATCACACTAACACAGCTTACACATCAAAAACTGGGTGTACTCCCCCTTTTTGTCATAAGCAAAAAGCATGGGGTGTGAAAAACTTAGCTTGAAGTACAAGGTACTCCCCCTTAGAGAAGGTCTAAGTTTAAGAAAACGGAGAAAGAAACGATGCATGAATAAGAGTTAAGCGAATTAAAGAATGGAGTTAATGCGGGAGAAGAACGTTTACCACCGGCCACGGGAGTAAAGAGAACTGCAGTTACCAAGGACTTCACCTTGAGAAACTGTAGGAGTAATAACTTCCAAGACGCGAAGGGAGCTTATATAAAGCGGGTTAGAAACGGGTAAGCTCCACACTCAATCAATATCATCAAAAGAAAATGGCATCATACAAGATAGCACTAGAAGAGCTCAGAAGGAAGGCATTTGAGGAGGATTTGTTCCTAAACATAAGGCATCCAGAGGGTACAAAAACCATAGCAGAGCTGACAAGGACACTGCTAGAAGAGGACCTGCGTCCAGAGTTAAAGAGAGACTTAGAATAATTCCTTGCCTTCGTGGAGGAAGTGCAAGAGCTCAGCCAGCTTGAACTGAAGCTGCTGGAAGAAAAAGAGATCATACAAGAGAAGCTCAAGACTTCAGAAGAAATTCTGGAAAGGGATGAGCTAAAGGTCAGTCTCAACAACATCCAGTATGCATTGGAGCGTCTGGAGAAGGAGAGGTCAGAGCAGCGCCAGGAGTGCAGAAGAATGAGGAGGGATCCTCCATTCTAGGATTTGAGGGAAAGGAGAAATAATGTATGATGTAAAAGCATAAGATTATGAAAAAAAAAGAATTTTTTTTTTTTTGCAATCACAGAGTGACAATATATATATATATATATATATATATATATGCATAAATAATCACAAACAAACAAAGCATAAAAACTAAAGAAAAAGAAACAGAAGTTAACCAAATAAAACAAAGTTTAAAAAAAAACAAGGAAAAGCGAGGAGATCCTGAAACTAGGGTTTATCAGATCGACGCAGAAGTTCCATCATCATGTGCTTCATGTCAATTAGCATAGACTCATGAGTGTCAAGACGCTGTTCGATGATGTCGAGTCTGGACGAGCTTGACTGTGTAGAGCTGGAAGGAACATTCTGAGCAGCTTGAGGAGCTGGAATGGAAGCAGAAGCAGCAGGAGTGAAGACCACCAGTGCAAGTGCTTCGCATCTAAGGGCTTCAGCCTCAGCTTCAAGTCGTTCTGCCTCTAATCTTGCTTGTTCAGCTTCAGCTGCTGCTTGACGTGCAGCTTCTTCTGCTTGCTCTTGCTTTCGTTTGGCTTCTTCAATAGCTTCAAGAAGCTTGTGTCTCTGCTCTTGTTCATGAAGAGCCACCCTTCTTGCAAATCTCTGCTTTGCAGCCTCGATCCTCTGATTCCTTTCTGCAGTCAGATGCTGCATCATAACTGGAACTTGAGCCACTAGCCAAGTGCTCAGACTATTCCACTCTTCAGCCACAGAATCAGCGTTCTCACTCAGGTCAGTTCGACCTTGCACATTGCGTAGCATCAATGAAGCTTCATGATTGAAAATATTGATGCACTCAGAGAGAGAGGTGGGTCTGAGGTGAGTGTAGGGAACTATGGAGAGGTTGGTTTCTGGAGAGGCTGGGTGATTGCTACTGTGAGCTTCAGAGGCACCTTGGGGAGAGCCAATGTCAAAGGATTGGACATGAGGTTCAGAGGCTCCAAGGTGTGGTTCTGAAGTGTCAACCAGAGGATTGGGTGATCTAACTGAAGAGTGGGTAGACACAGATTGTTCTGGGTCTGGTTGAACTGGCTCTTGTTGGACAGGGTTAGGTTGAGCCTGGTGAGCCAAAGGGTCTGCCTCATGTAAAGGATTGGCCAAGATAGGTTCATCTGGGTCAACTAGACGTTCAGGTCTAGGGCCAGGATATCTCCTAGGGCTTGGACAAGTGAGATAATACTCTTCTAGGGTAGACACCTTTTCTTTTCTGACCTCCATGAATTTTCTAATGGATTCAGAGTTATTGGAGGGAGATGAGTCAGCAACATTGGTTGGGAATGATACAGGTGTATAGGCTGTGGAGGAGTCTGTATCAGTGGTTCTGGCAGTGTTACGTGCGGATGCTCTGGGTTCTGGTTCTGGTTGTGGTTGAACAGGAATGGTAAGTTCAGGACCAGAGGGTTCAAGAATGATTGGTTCTTGTTGGATTGTGATGGGTGAGATTGGTTCATCTTGCCTAGAAGGTTGGTTCTGAAGCATGTTCCAGAGAGGTTCTTCATTTGGAGAAGGTTGGAAAAATGAAGACCTTGGGGAATTTGGTGAAGAGGTGGTTTGTGCAGCTGGTTGGGACTCAGGAATGGGAGTGAGTGGGTTTGAAGATTGTTTGAGCATAGCAGAAATGGGGAGTGCATCAAATAAATTCAAATCATCATCAGAAGCAACAACAGACTTACTTGATGATTGCGCTGATGATCTAGTCACTCTGGAAGGAGTTGCAGTCCTTCTGACCACTTGAGCAGCTGGTTCCACCCGGGTAGGCTTCTCCATTATTCTGACTTGCTTCTTTTTCTTTGGTGGAGGGGGACCATCCTCATTGTCACCATCATCACTATCATCTGGCTTGCTGGTTTCATCATGTTTTCTCTTGGTTTGGTCAGCCTTCTTCTTCTTCTTCAGAGGGACATCTGATTCCTCAGAGGATTCTTCTAAGATCATCTTCCTCTGAGCTTTCCTCTTGGGAGGAGAGTCAAACACTGGAGCTGGAGGCAGCAGTCTGAAAAACTCATCGACATCAATCTCATAGCCTTGATTCCTCAAATCATCAACGAAGCACCTAATTGCTTCAGGGTTGTCTGCCTGGGTCCACAAAGGAAAGTCGTTCAGAGGGACTCTTCTTTTTCTGATTTCAGAAGATGTGTCTTCATGAGTAGGAGCTATTTTCTTCTTGACTAGACCCATCTTCTTCAAGGAATTAGCAGTGAAGACATCACTGACGATGGTGGTCAGATCCTCTGTGCATCCAGTATTGACCAGATCTTGTACAAGGCCGCTCTCAATGAAGAGATCAGACAGCAATCTCCCAAAGGGGATATACTTGATGGCGGACTTGATGGAGGCAGTAGTCCTTGACTTCCTGATACATTCCTTCAGGTAAGAGAACAGGAAGAAGGGGAGGCAGAGTTTCCTCTTGTCTTGGATGAAAACTAGCATTGCCTTCTGGCAGAAGTTGATGTAATCTGGGGAACTGCCCTTTGGCCTCTCGTTGATACAGTTCAGCAGAATCTTGTGCCAGATTCTGAGCTTGGGATGAAGATCCACCACCTTGTAATTAGTCTTGCCCGGTTTGTAAGTGGTGTATAGGGCCTTGTTGGTCTCATCCTTCGTTTTGGGTTTCAGCTTCGATTCAGTGAATTGGAATCGATACCCACGTGCAGTGTCTGCACCCTGCAGATTCACGAATGACTTCTCAGTAATTATGATTCTCCTTCCAGCAATGTGGGAGACCACCTGAGTGTCATCGCAGTCAGCGTGCTTCCAGAACTCCTTAACCAATTTGTCATACACGGGTCCTCGAAGCCTATTGAAGTAATTTTCCCAGCCTTACCGTCTCGAGGTGCCCAGCCTTTAAGTGGCAATACCGTTGGTTTGTCCCGTCGCCAAGCAGAGTGACGTTATTCGGATTTGTGTCAGCATATTCTGCATTGGTACACAATGCATCTTCTTATGATTGACGTTGCATGACATATCATGCACTCTAACTATAGTTGTTGAGATCTGATGATTTGATGATTGAATAGGGTAAGAGATTCGATAACATGCTATGTATATACCTTAGGGTAGGCAATACAAAACTTATATGTATATATACAACATATATGTATACCCCCTTTATCGCATGTTGATTGTATATCTGTTGTATTCTGTAAGTTGACCCTAGCGCCTTGGCTTTGTTTGTATGTTTGTGTTTGGGCGGTCGGCCTGCTGCCAGGCGTCCGTCAGCCGGTTCGTGATGATTCGTTGTGCGGGAAAGACCCGGAGCGAAATGACTATTACTGAAGCTTTCGACGAGGACCCGGACTTCATGCCTGATCGAGGGAGGGTCGATGATAGTAGTGTGGGATATGGGTGGTTAGAGTCTTTTGAGTTGGTTGTTACTGTCATAGCTCTGATTCGTCATTCATATTTTGGGGCAGGGTAGGTCCCCGACACGTTACTTTCGTGTGGTTCTCCGTAGTTGGGAATCACATGGAGTAGTCGGTTGTAGAGGTCTGGAGGAGGCCATCTGGGGCTGACTATTCCCTTCTGTCACTTGTATAATATTTCGAACTAATTATGCTTTCTAAAAACTTGTAAACCTTGCCGTCACTTGAGGATACTCGTGACGATGCTTTTAGTTACAGCAGGACTGTAATAGTATTGTATATTAGTTTATGTTTATCGCATTTTGGGGTTGAGTTTTTAGTTTGAAATGTTCTTCATTCTAAAGGAAAACGAAAAAAAATATACCTGTATTTTCCGCTTTATTTTATTTTCAAGTTACTAAGTGACACCCGGAAATCGGGGTGTTACATTGTGGTATCAGAGCTTGTCGAGTCTTTCGAGAGTCTTTGGGGAATAGGTCTTCTGTGCTGAGTTGTGTGACTCTGCAAAGAGTAAAACCTTGATTGTCTGTCTGCTAAGCGATTTTCGCTTTAATTGATTAAAGTCGCTACCTAATCATATTGTATAGCTATGCATAATACTATCTTTTGATTGGTACTGACTGTTTGCTAAACGAATACAGAACATGGTGAACGCGAACCAACTTTCTGAGATGGTGGCCACTTTGGTCCAAGCGATGACTGTACAAACGAATGACAATGCACAGAGGCGTGCTACTGAGGACGCACGCGAGCTACACCTGCATCAGAGAGAAGCATCTCTGGACCAGAGCAGGGGATTGAATAATTTCAGAAGAAAGAATCCACCCAAGTTCACGGGTGGGACTGACCCGGACGAGGCGGATCTCTGGATCCAAGAGATAGAGAAGATTTTCGAGGTGCTGCGGACTGCTGAAGGGGCCAAGGTGGGCCTGGCAACTTATCTACTGCTGGGCGATGCTGAGTACTGGTGGAGGGGCGCTAGAGGGATGATGGAGGCAAACCATGTTGAGGTGAACTGGAATTCTTTTCGTGCTGCTTTTCTGGAGAAGTATTTTCCTGATAGTGCTCGTGACGAGCGTGAGTCGCAGTTTCTGACTCTTCGTCAAGGGAGCATGACTATTCCGGAATATGCTGCTAAGTTGGAATCTTTGGCCAAACACTTCCTATTTTTCCGTGATCAGGTTGATGAAGCCTATATGTGCAAGCGCTTTGTGAGGGGACTGAGAGCTGACATTGAAGACTCAGTGAGACCGTTAGGGATTGTGCGGTTTCAGGCTTTGGTTGAGAAGGCTACAGAGGTAGAATTGATGAAGAACAAGAGGTTGAACAGAGCTGGAGTTGGGGGACCGATGAGGTCGGGTTCCCATAATTTTCAGGGAAAAGGAAAGTTTCAGATGAAGAAGCCTTATCAGCGTCCTACGGGGGAAGGGTTTACCCCAGGACCGTACAGGCCTACGATTGCTGCTGCGGGAGGAGCAGGAAGCCAAGCTGGGAGCCGTGAGATAACATGTTTCAAGTGCGGGGAGATTGGGCACTACTCCACGAAATGCCCGAAGGGGAAGCCGAGGTGTTTCAAGTGTGATCTACCAGGACATCTGGCCAACAACTGCAAGACACCCAAGGTTGAGCAATTTGTTAACACCGTAAGGGGAAAGCGCCCTGCTGCTAAAGGAAGGGTTTATATCATGGACGGTGAAGGAACTGAGGGGTTAACCAGAGGAGAGCGCAAGAACGATGGTAACCTTCTAACTATTCTTTCTCATTCTAGTACAACATGCTCTTCATTACTCTCGTAGAATGTGCAACACACCTAACTAGCTTTTACGGTTTGAACTTGACTTATAGTTATTACAACTACTAAGACTTTATTTGACTGTTACTCGTGTTTTAACTATAAAAGTTACACGAGGTTTAGAATGACACGCTAAGCCTAGAAAGTAGTCTTGCACCGATGCGTTTATAAGGAAGCTAGAAGCTGAAGAATGAATCTTAGAGAAATTCCTTATGGGCATTATACGTGTTATGTTGAGGGTGTGTGATTCCGTAGCGGAATCGTTAGGAACTTGATATCATGATATTTGTGGTTACTGGATGTTAGGAACTCATTGACTGTTCCAGTGGGTTTTTCTAAATTTCCACCTTCGATGTATTAGGCATGATCAACTTAATATTGAGGGGGTGCTATTCGGAATCACAGCTGGTCATGGACTTTGATAGAAGGATGTGTAAAATTAATTTGAATTGATCGAGGATTAGTCGGATTTGAGAGGAAAGTTCGTGTTAAGTAATTGATTTTCTTTGGGAAGGAGTTGTAGCTTTAGGAAATGAATATTCATTTAAGAAGTGTTGGAGAGTTAAAGGATATTGGTGGCCTAAACTTAGTGAAGGTTTAGATTTTAAGCCAATTGATTTTATCCCAAACGCGTGAGACATGAAGTCTTGTCAGGTTCTGATCGAGAGACTAAGTGTTGGATTGATTGGAGGATGATCAAGTTACAGAAAGGAAGATGTTAGTAATAAGAGGAATACCTGAGGTTGTTATATTTGGACGAGTTTCGTAGAGTTTAAGAGTCAATGGAACTTTGTTGTGGTTTTCGGTGACGCATGCTAGGGTTAGCATTTACGATTGTAGTAAAACCTCGGAAAGTTGAAGGATCATATGATAAAATGACTAGTTAAGTCCCTTGAGGTATAGTTATGATTTAATCTTCTATAGGATAAGTCTCGATTTGTGCGAAGTGTTATGGATTTCAGTAAGTGTAAATAGGTTTGAGTGAGGGAAGTTTTGAGGAAGAAGACGATAATAATGGATTGTTAGATATTAAGATGAGGATTATCTTATAAGTTGTTGATAAATTGATGTTGAAGGGGATAAGATTAGTGAAGGACAAGAAATAAGGACATAAGTCGAGTTTTAATTCGAATAGTGACTAAGTAGAAGTTTGATTTCTTGGTGTGTGTAAAGATAGTTACGAATTTGGAGGTGTTTTAATGGACTAGCAGTTTCCAAGGGGATGATTCGTCTAGGAGTTATCGAACGATCAAGTGGAGTTTTGGACTGTAGATGAAGATCACGAGGACAAGTTGAGTATTTACTTTGAAATGGCAGAGAGGCACCGAGTTTAAGAAAAATTTCGGACGACCGAAAGTAAATAAGCAAGTGGCTAAGATTGTGCGACTGCACGGCGTGCCAACCAGTATTATTTCAAGCAGAGACCCGACACATGTAATTGAGCCAGACAACGTTGAACTGAAGGATGATTTGACTTTTGAGGCACCACTGATTCGTATTGGGGATAGAAGAGTGAAACAGCTGAGTGGATATGGAACAACGACACGGGAGACGCTACATGGGAATTGGAAGACAAGATCAAGGAACAGTATCCCATACTTTTCGCAGAACTCAGAGTTTCGAGGACGAAAATTTCTTTTTGGAGGGGAGTATTGTAAGACCTGGATTTACAGAACTAGTTACTTTTCCGACTCACGCATAGGATTAGTGTAAGCGTGACAGGAGTTCGCCGTTGAGAAAGATTAATGAAGAAGAAAGTTCAGGAATTGCTTGAGGAATGTTTCATAGTCGTTTTAGGAGTTAGTACGAGTCGTCTGCACACCTGCCTTATGGCGAGAGTGTCCAGAATAGGCTAATTCCGCTCTTAAAGCAACGTTTAAGCGAAATTCTAAATCCTTGGAAAAATAAGAAGTTCTCTTTATTTTTCCTTCGACCAGTGTTTCATTTCGGAACCCTGGACTATACGCACGATAGTATTCACTTCTCGGAAGTCCGACGACGCTAATTTCTTTGCTTCAAAAACCCTAAATTCAATCACTGAATGAAGACTTTTTCTATTCGGAGCTTTTAACGGAGTTTCCATCCACGTTGCCAGATTTGTTTCGATGTTTCCAATCTTTCTTCAGAACGAAGTTTTGTCATCTGATCTTCACAGCAAAAAGTAGTTTTTCGAGGCAATTTAACTTACACCGCTTTTGGAGTTTTAGAGATCGTTTTTCCCTAATTCTAGAGATTTGTTTTGAGTTCCGGAATTCTGTCGCCAGAATCTCGCTTAGAATTCACCGATGAACGTGTTGCAAAAATCGGAATCGCGAAATTTTCATTTTCCCGCGATTTCACCTTCCTATAAATAGTAAAAAAATCAAAAATATCTCCCATTTCTACCATCGAAGCCGCGAGTTGAGGAGAGAAAAGAGGAGAGGAGATTTTCGCTGAAACTCGACCAATCTTCGAGTTGTTTGTCCCTACTTCAAGGTATCGAGGTAACTAGCTTGATTCTTACCTCTGATCATTGTTTCTACTGCGTTTCTATATCTCTTTCTGTGCTCAAAGTTTCGAGCTTTTCGTAAAACTGTCCGTTTTTCTTGATTTTGCGCTTGGGATATATTCTGTACTCGCCCAACAACCTAGAACACTCGCCGTTGTTCGCCGATTTTGATCGAGTTGTCCAAGATCTGAAAAACTGTGTAAAAACCTTTTTGTGCACATATCGAAACTTTAATGTCGAAAAGTCGCAATCCGACTTCGTGGCTTTAGGATTAGTTGCTACAAATGTCGTTAGGAACATCGCTATCAAATTTGTTTTCCGAAATCTTAACTTTGAGTTTTTAAGCTTTTATTTTGGACCAAAACGCCCCTGGATAGTCGTATTTTGACTCGGTTGTTCTAAAATTTTTCCGAAAGTTTCTTTACCCTAGTTTTACCCTAAAACTACCTTGTAATTAAATTAGATCGAAGAAAAAGCGCCGGAGCCTTTTTCCTCTTGTGGCCGAGAGCATGTTTGTGTGGGGGGAGAGTTTTTCGTTTGCGAAAACTTGCCCTTTCATACTCGATTGTTGTATTCTGAAGCTTCGATGCTTTGTCTATCGCTAATTAGTTGTGTTGTGATCGAGCTAATCGATTTTGTATGGATTTCTGCTTTGTTTTCTCCAAGGTTCAGTTGAAGAAACTTTGGGATTTACGGAGCAACTGTGTGTGGAGAACCTAGACCAAGAGACTGGAACAACTCGAGGTTAGGGCAACTTACTTGCTAGCTAATGTCACTAGGCGTCGATTAATTCGACTTGGTTATTGTGTTGATATTGAATATTGCGTTGATTTGATTATTGCTTGGAACTGAGAAAATGATTTCTGGAGGCTTCGGCCGAGTGAACTTATATGAGACGTGTGTCTCCGTTTTCTGAGAGGTTTCGGCCGTTTACTGGTTTCTGTCTTATCGCTTTCTAGTGGATATGACAAGGTTATGTTTACAGCACTGGCAAATTGATTCATCGCTCGATAGAGCTTGATGCATTTGCGTTTATGATTAAATTGTGCTGACTATATTCGTGCATTTTGATGCCACTTTTGGAGTGTAGAATACACTTACCTTCGTCATGACAATGACGGGTTTGTTTTGGGAATGTTTGTTAGGTCGAACCAAGGTTCGAGCCTTTATTGTTCTAGGGGATCTAGTGTTTTCTCGGGGAGTTGTTTGGGTTTGATGGGAACTTTGAACTTATAGAGTTTTGGACCAAAAATAATCATAATCCGTTTTATGTAAATAAATCCATAATATATTTATTAAGAATATAATGCTTTTAATTAATGACGATGATTCAACGGAAAAGACTTAGGAATGAAAGTGAGTTTGGAAAACGGGAATAGGTCGGTGATCCTAGCTTTGGGGAACTTTATTTTGAAAGGTGTTGGAAATGAAAACTGAACTTTGGAATTAACGACATAATGGACTAACTTACGATGGAACATTTTACCTAATAAGAGAACTATTTTTAAGGGAACTCATTTTATGGAAAAGAATTTGAAGACGGGCTTTAGCCAAGGGTCTGGGCGTTAGTAAGGTACCTAGTAGAGTACTCTTGGCACAACAGGAAGTGACGGTCAGCCGCGTAGAGTTGTATCGTTCCTGTTGATGTCTGGCGTAGCAAGCAGGATGGTTAAACCCGTAGGGTCACAACCGACTTGGCTATAGCCTAGGTTTCTCGTTGTAGAAGCCTTTGGTCAATGAACCAATTTTTACCTATGAGGACGAATCGTTGTTTTGATAATCATATTGCACACATGCATACACGCGATGAAGTGCCAAGTGGAGTATTTCGGTATAGCAGGAAGCAACGATCAGCCGTGTAGAGTTGAATCGGTCCTGACTATACCTGGCACAACAGGATGTAACGATCATCCGTGTAGAGTTGTATCGCTCCTGTTGAGGTCCGGCATAGCAAGTAGAAATGGTCGAACCGTGTAGAGTTGGATCGTCTTGACTATAGCCAAAGGTGATAAGCGACGCCCGAGCATAAATGGTTAAACACGAGGCCAGTGTTACAACCGTCTCGAGGTGCCCAGCCTTTAAGTGGCAATACCGTTGGTTTGTCCCGTCGCCAAGCAGAGTGACGTTATTCGGATTTGTGTCAGCATATTCTGCATTGGCACACAATGCATCTTCTTATGATTGACGTTGCATGACATATCATGCACTCTAACTATAGTTGTTGAGATCTGATGATTTGATGATTGAATTGGGTAAGAGATTCGATAACATGCTATGTATATACCTTAGGGTAGGCAATACATAACTTACATGTATATATACAACATATATGTATACCCCCTTGATCGCATGTTGATTGTATATCTATTGTATTCTGTAAGTTGACCCTAGCGCCTTGGCTTTGTTTGTATGTTTGTGTTTGGGCGGTCGGCCTGCTGCCAGGCGTCCGTCAGCCGGTTCGTGATGATTCGTTATGCGGGAAAGACCCGGAGCGAAATGACTATTACTGAAGCTTTCGACGAGGACCCGGACTTCATGCCTGATCGAGGGAGGGTCGATGATAGTAGTGTGGGATATGGGTGGTTAGAGTCTTTTGAGTTGGTTGTTACTGTCATAGCTCTGATTCGTTATTCATATTTTGGGGCAGGGTAGGTCCCCGACACGTTACTTTCGTGTGGTTCTCCGTAGTTGGGAATCACATGGAGTAGTCGGTTGTAGAGGTCTAGAGGAGGCCATCTGGGGCTGACTATTCCCTTCTGTCACTTGTATAATATTTCGAACTAATTATGCTTTCTAAAAACTTGTAAACCTTGTCGTCACTTGAGGATACTCTTGACGATGCTTTTAGTTACAGCAGGACTGTAATAGTTTTGTATATTAGTTTATGTTTATCGCATTTTGGGGTTGAGTTTTTAGTTTGAAATGTTCTTCATTCTAAAGGAAAACGAAAAAAAAAATATACCTGTATTTTCCGCTTTTTTTTATTTTCAAGTTACTAAGTGACACCCGGAAATCAGGGTGTTACACAAATCGTCAGATCGAGATGTATATGTCTTATAAAGTTTATAATTAATAATTAATAGTTGAGCTATTATTGAATATAGCTAATTAGTATGTTATTTATATGCTTTATATTTGTTACATTTATAAAGTTAATAAAATTAGTAATACAAAGTGTCATTGAATATAATCAACTAAGCTTGAGATACATATTTAAAGTTTTGCAATTAATAGCTAAATATAATTGGTAGGTACGATGTAATGTGTCTCCAATGACTCATTAATAGTTTTATAAAATTATAAATTTTTCAATTAATAATACAAACTATCATTCAATATATCTAATTAGTACTCCCTCTGTTCCTTATTATAAGGCTATTTCTGAGTTTTTTTCTTACTTCTTAATATAAGTCCATTTACAATATCAATGGAGCATTAGTTATTTTTTTCCAAAACTATCCTCATATTTAATATGAAAGAGACAATGAGATTTTGAAATAATAACTTTGAGAGAGAAATTTATACGAAATTAAATAAGGGTAATCTAAGAAAGTGAATAAATTCTTTTACAAATTTATTGCTTGGTACTCCCTCCGTTCCTATATAACTAATACTTTAAGTTTGTTACACAAGTATTAAGAATTTTTTTTTCTAAAGCAGAATGTTATTGAATAATAATAATTTAGATACAATGCCTCTCAGTAAAGGCCAAACCCAATAAAAAACGAAAAGACTCTACCTAGAAAAGAGTTCGCCAAAGGGAAAACAGCCAACAACAAAACAAAAAAACCCACCCAATACGGCTTCCTAAGTAAAAGACAAAAAAACATCACTAACGGCTATTAAGAAATAGCAATTAATGTTATTGTTTTATTAAAATTACTATCTAACTTCCATTATGTCCTTTATATATCTTATTAATTCTAACTTTTCAATTTTCCTACCACCAATAAATGAAGGGTACAATTGGTAAAGTATAATTACCGCTCTCTTAAAATTGTAAAAGTATCAAATAAATAGAAACAAAAAAAAAATCAAAATAGTATCTGTTATATAGAAACGGAGGAAGTACAATATAAAGTGTCTTCAATAACGTATTAATGATTTTATAATATTATAAATTTTAGAACTAATACTCCCTCCATTCCCTATTATAAGTCACTCTTTTTGAAAAAAAAAATTGTTCCAAAATATAAGTCACTTTCTAAAATCTAGAAAGTATTGAATAACTTTTTCCAAGTTCACACTCATATTTAATATGAAAGAGATGATGAACTTTAAAAATATTAACCTGGAGAGAGAAAATCATAGAAAGCAAATAAGGGTAATCTAGGAAAGTTACTCATTTTCTTTACAAATTTATTACTAATAACTACTTTTCTTAATTTAAGAGAATTAGTTATTTGTGACTTATACACCCTTCGGTCACTATTATACGCAAAAGTTAGCTTTTTGATTCACTTAAAAAATGATGTATGAGGTCATTAAAATCGTCACATACATCATTTATTGAATAATTCTAAAAGCAAACTTTTTCTTATAATAATGACCGAAGAGTGTATATAGAAACAGAGAGAGTAATTAATAGTACGAATTATCATTCAATATAGCTTGTTAGTATATGTTATTTATACTCATTAAATATTTACAATAAAAAGTTAATATAATTAATAGTACAAAGTGTCATTAAATATAGTCAACTAGGATTGATTTACACATTTCAAGTTTTACCTTTAATAGCTAATAAATATAATTAATGCAATATATGGTGTCTTTAATGACTCATTAATGATTTATAAATGTCACACTCAAATAATTTTACTAATATATAGAAATATTACTTTTATATACTTTATTTTCTTTCTTTACAATATTTATATATCAAAATATATTAAATACAGCATTTAATATTTTATCAAGTGACATTTTTTTACAATTTCTCAAGTGACTTTTACTTATATGTGTATATATATATAGATATAAGCTCACACTTAACTAATAATTCCAATAAGTTCGTTTGCTTCAATAAAATTATGGCAATATTTCTCTTTTTACTTGTTAGTTGTTGTATCCAGTGCTATGAAGTTAATGGAGGAAGAATACACCACCAAAATAAACAACAACTTCAGTTACATGACTACCAAAACTTTCAGGTATTATACTCTCAAGTCTCTCATTGTCACCTAATTAATTTTCTATCATAATGTATTTAAATGGCACGTGGTTAAAAAATGCAGCCTTCAATAGATGATTCTTTTGATTGTGTTGATATGTACAACCAACCCGCTTTTCAACACCCTTTACTCAAAAATCACAAAATCCAGGTAACTATTGTTGCTGATTCTTGAGTCATTTAAAAGATTTTTTTATACTTGCTTATAGAAATGTAAGCATCATTTAAGTATACTTGTGAATATTATAATTGTATTAATCTTATTAATTTATCAGGTCGTTTTTTAATATTTAGACTTTAAATTTTGTATCTAACATCTTCTTCTCATTGTAACAAAGCTCTTCCCAACTTTTCTGAGAACCACCATGCAAAATAGATCCAGTTCCTTTGGTAAAGCTGTTAAATATCAGAATTTCATCAGAGAATGTCCCCTAGGAAAAGTGCCTATTTTAAAGACCACAACGAGGCAAAAGATGGTTACCAAGTCATCTTCAAAATCGCAACTTGATAATTTTAATGAAAACTCTCAAAGTAACCCTGGGCATCATGTAAGTTGGTTTATCAAAAGTTTGTCTTCAAACTTTTCATTTGATGAATTGTTATCATTATAAAAATATTACTATTCCTTGTAAATTTAAATTTTTATCTTGCTTAAATTTTATTTTTAATTGAAAACATTTTTCTTTAGAAAAAGACAAATAAATTTGTCAGATATAGAACAATTTTAAATAATGATAACTTCATATTTAATTATTTATTTACTAATCACATTATTATCTATTCAAAACATGTTTATCTCATTACTTTCATATCTTATAATCCTCAAGTTTGCTACCCTTGAAACAACCAAAGATATGATGTTTCGTGGAGGAAGTGCAAGAATCAGCACGTATAATTTATCGCTTCAAGAAAACCAATACAGCATATCTGGAATTTGGATTCAAAGTGGTCCACCAACAGAACTCAATAGTATACAAGTCGGAACTGGTGTAAGTTAATTTTTATCCTGTTTATGCAAATAATTTTTTTGTTTCATGACAATTAACAAATGGTGAACAATTTTATTTTTCAAATGACCCAATTTATCATGTTTCGTTTGTTATATTTATTCTATATACACTATTTTTATGTAAAATATTCTTATTATGCAAGGTTCATCCAAGCTTATATGGAGACCATCAAATACGTATAACCGCATATTGGACAGTAAGACTCATAAATTAATGCACTGTTCTTTTCTTAATTACTTAATATGATTATGCTTATCTAGATAAATTCATGTAGGCAGATGGTTATCACAAAACTGGATGTTATAATTACCAATGCCCAGGTTTTGTGCAAGTCCATCGAGGAACTGGCTTTGGAGCAGTCCTTCTGTACAGCTCTGAGATTGGAACACTAAATAAATATTTCTGGAGTGTCAAAGTCAAACAGGTAACTAAATTTAAAAAAATAAGACTCTATCAATTTGGTAACATCTTCACCTTTATGAAATTTAAAACCTTCTAAACGTTTTTGTACCCATACAAAAATTTAAAATTTAGTTTATTGTTATTAGACACTAACTTAGCCAAAAGAATTTCTCAGTAACTTACAATCATAAAAAAAATTTGACATAAAATATATTAAATGATGAATTTTAATAAAGAGAAATGTACATAATTTAAATATTCTAACTAAATAAAAAATAAATAAACATAATAAATTTGAATATTTCAAATTACTACTTTTAATTTAAAAATTTATATGGAAGTGTTTTATTACATAGATCGTTAAATTAGTTTTTAATTAAAAGGTGTTAATGAAGTCTTAAATTTTAAAAATATATAAGTTATGAAACTTCTAATGATGTGTGAAGTTAACTTTTCATTTATTTTACTATTATATTTGGTGCATATTTTCACATTTTTTAATTTAGTAATAGTGTATTATACTTATATTAAATTTTAACGTAAAAACATATCATCTAACATTTATAAATTAGTAAATGAAACTAGTCACATGCCCCTTATAAACCATCTTTTTTCTGTGGATTGGATAATTGTAATTACTAATTCCATTAAAAAAAACTTGGGTGATCTTTGTTATTTGGATGCAGAAATGAGTATAAGTTAATTTGATGATATCATAGTAATTCCAATTTTTTATTTTGTGTTTTTATAGATTTCTAATGGTAGTGCTTTCTTTTCGGTTTATAATTATATATCAGGGAATGATGTGTTTCGCCCCCCCACATATATAAAATGGGGATGCGGATATATCTTGTCAAACACAAAAAATATCATTTGTGTAAGAATTATTTATGAAATAACTGATATGATTTACAATTTCTAAATTATAAGCATTTGCCTTCACGAAAATAAACGTGTACCATTTGTTTGACTATAATGCATGCTATAAAGATTCATTTTCTTAACTATAAACAATGTGGTTACCAAAAAAATATATTGTTGGACAATTTAATTGCAAATTTAATTGTTTCATTGAATTAATAAATTATACAACATTAATAAGTGAAACTGTTGAAGCTTCTAACAATATATTTATATATTTTTAAAATATCATTTCTACCTTTAAAATTTTTATAAATAAATAATATTTTAATTTAATTAATATTAAAAATAAATATTCTAACATGTCTATTATAAATTTAAATACTGTTGAAATAATTAAGAATGTAACATATAAAATATCTTGTAACATTCATAAAAAAAATTAAGGTATTATCGATTTATATGTGCTTTATAATATTTTATTTCTTCATTAGATATGAATGCTAGTATCATTTGTATTCAACTTATTTATTATCTTTTAACTACTTGAATATTTATAGGATCAATCCACAGGTAACTGGTGGTGCATTGGTGGGAACGATAATGTGGCATTGGGGTATTGGCCTAAAGAAATATTTACTCACTTACGTCAAGGTTCATCTTTAATTATATATGGAGGTGAAACATTTGCTCCACCCAATATGATTAGTCCCCCAATGGGTAGTGGTAGATTGCCTAAGGAGTTATTCAAAAACTCTGGTTTCATTTCAAATCTTGAGATTGTCGATTCAAATTACAATGAAGTCGAAATAAAACCCAAGGACATGAAGTCAAATTGTGATACAACACCTAATTGTTATGACATGTTATACCATGGTTATGAAGGATCTTTCTACCGACAAGCCTTTCTCTATGGTGGGCCAGGTGGAAAATGTGGTATATGATTACATTTAAAACTTTATTTAATAAAAGGCTGTTCGTTGATTCTATGGATTCTTGGAATTTAGTATGCGTGAACTTCAACATATTGTGAAAATAAAGATTTTTTTTGAGAAATAAAAATATTTTCATAATGCTAAGAAAATAAGCTCATGAGAACATCTCTCTCATGAAGAGCTATAGTTACAATTTTAATTCCAAAGAGATCCAATCTATTACCACCTTTGTTTGCCAAAAAAATCAACAACAATGTTGCTTTCCCTATAAGTGTGTCTAATCTCCACACATTTCACTTGTCTCATCAGAAAATCAATTTAGTTCAACTCATTAAATAGTTTCCAATGCATCTTTTCCTTAGAAGAAACTCTTCTCACTGCTATCAATGAATCACTTTCAAGGATCATATTTTTAAAGAGATATTGGTGACGGAAGAGAAGTGTGGATGGCTTTTACCTTCCCTTTGAATGCCCAACCATGACCTAAATTCCAGGAGAAAAAACACTGAACTTTTCTACATACATTGTGTACCATGACCCCACCCTATTTGGACTAGGCGAGCTCCCTAGAGGGCCTCGCCCAAGGCTGCCCGCCTCGTGCCGGTCACACAGGCTCAGAGTTGGGCCTCCCCCACGAGGCCCAACTAGCCCAATATAGGTAGTTAAAATCGCAAGGTCCAGCCCCTAGCCTATAAATAGGGAGCGGTTACCACATGTAAATTCAGTTATTCTCTCTCTCTAAAAGGTTATTTCCTCTCTCTAGGCAGTTACATACTCCCTCTCTAGATTCTCTCTCTAGTTGCAATCCCTTTACTATAGGTACTTTACCCTTTCTCTATGTTCTTCGCTGGAACATTTGGCGCCGTCTGTGGGGAACAGTGAATTTTGATTCCCAGACTACGGGGATTGCTTTTACGATCGAGAGAAGTTCATAATTCTATTGAATTCCTTGAGTTTAAGTTGTTTTCGGTTTGATTTTCTTGTTTACGGTTTATTTTTGATGGAAACTCGTCGTCGTCAACGTAGTGAGATGCGAGAGCAGAGACGCGGTTCACCACCTCGTCGTGTGAGGGGGAGACCTCGTCGCGAGGAAGTTCGTCGCAAGCAGCCTGAGCAACTGACTCCTCCTCCGCCACCTCCTCCTCCTTCTTCTCCAACGCCTTCGCTGCCTACTCCGCCATCCTCACTTTTGCAGCAAGGCACTTCGGAGAACTCCTCGATCCTTGCAGAAAAAAGATCACCGCAGCCTCAGAGGACAGTTACTCACAGAGATTGGCGGCGTTTGATCCGCAACGTCGACAACATTCGGCAATGGAAGGACGATTTGCAAGAGCAGCTTGACTACCTCCGTCATGAGCAGCAGGACGAGGGAGTGCGAGAGACGGAGGCCGTAGCGGAATTCAAGCATTTCTCAGCAGCGGTGAGAGAGGTCGCAATTCCGGACCATATGAAGAATCTCGTCCTGAATCCTACAGCGAAAAGACGGATCCAAAGGATCACCTTCTATATTTCAACACGAAGATAGTGATCAGTGCGGCTTCGGACGCGGTAAAGTGCAGAATGTTTGCATCGATGTTCAAAGGCATAGCGATGGCGTGGTTCACGACTCTGCCTCGTGGATCTATCACAAACTTCCGTGATTTCTCCTCAAAGTTTCTTGTTCAGTTTTCTGCGAGCAAGCTCAAGAAAATCACGATTGATGACCTATATAACGTTCGCCATTTAGACGGAGAAACTCTGAAGTAGTATGTGGCGAGGTACAGCGCAACGTCTGCTAAGATCGAGGAATTGGAACCGCACGCTTGTGCGAGAGCTTTCAAGAATGGACTGTTGCATGGAATGTTGAACAACAAGCTAAGCAGGAAGCCAGCTCATTCAATGGCAGAGATTCGCGCGCGGGCAAACGCCTACATTTTGGACGAGGAGGATGACGCGTTCAAAAGAAAGCGCGCGAAGAAGGAGAAAGATGGCGGACAAGTGGAACAATTGAAAAAGGACGGACAAGGCCGGGAAAAAGATGAAAACAGCAAGCGAAGGGAGAAGAAAGGTAAGTCATCAGAGAAATACGCTTAGGAGCATCTTTATCCGAAGAAAAAGAGTTCTAAGCGGCGTCGCCCTTAGCAACAGCAAGGATCACGTCGGCGAGAGAAAGCACACAAGGACCTGAGTGCACATTTGACAGACTTGCTTTGCAAGATGAAAGCAACGCATGCAACTGCAGAGGTCAAGCAAGAGGGGCGCCCACCACGAGTGGCAGTAGACAAGACTAAATGGTGCGAGTATCACCGCTCGGCGGACCATGACACTGATGACTGTTTCACTCTGAAGAAAGAAATTGAAAGGCTGATCAAGGGGGGACGCTCACAACAGTATGATCGGGGGGATCGCCAGCAAGGGGACCGCCAACGAGAGGAGCGCCGACAGGACAATCGTCGCTCAACCCCGGCGAGAGATTGGAATGAGACATTGGCGACTGGAAATAAGGGAGTTGAGGAAACCTTTAACAAGGAACGAGAGCCTTTAGTTGGAACCATCAATAAGATCGCCTGAGGCTTCATCGGCGGGGGTGACTCTCAACCGGCGAGGCGAAGGCATGTCAAAGTGGTAAGTTCAGTACAAGAGGTTCTGTTTGGTTTCCGGCATCCGGATATAGTAGTGTCGTCGGCTGATTTTGAAGGGATCAAGACCCATAAGGATGATCCCATAAAGGTCATGGTAATAATCAATAGTTTCAACGTAAGGCAAGTACTCCTGGATCAGGGCAGCTGGGCAGATATAATCTATGGTGACGCGTTCGACAAGCTGGGGCTGACAGATCAGGACCTGATGCCGTACGTAGAAACTTTGGTGGGATTCTTCGGAGAACAAGTTTGGGTGTGCAGCTACCTGGATCTGGACACGATTTTTGGTATTGATGACAATGCAAAGGTTCTGCGAGTAAGGTATTTTTGGTTACGATTGATTTTACCAATCTAAAAACTGAATTACGGCGGTTTCTTAGTGGAAAATTTCCCTGAAGGTGGCGATTCCATTACGACCTTTGAAGTGTGGGAATCTGTTCTATCCAAGAACATAGAGATGAGGTACAATACCTAGAGTAAAGGGATTTCAATGTGAGAATCTAGAGAGAGAGAGCGCGTAACCGCTTAGAGAGAGAATGTAGCTGACCAAGTTTGTTATTTCTCAAATGAGCTAAGAGTCCCTTACAATTGGTAACCGTCCCCTATTTATAGGATTGGGGTTGGGCCTAGCGTCCCTATATGTCCTTAGTGGGCCAGTTGAGCCTCTTGGGGGAGGCCCAACTCCCCGGCTTGTGCGTCGCCCTAAGGCAAGTATCTCTGGGCGAGGGACCCAGGGGTCTCGCCCAGTCCACAAGTCCAAAAGACACCGAGCTCGAAGTATGAGAGCTATGAGTGTCTTTAATAACGGGGGCGACGAGAATAAGAAGACTAACTATGCCGAAGCCTAGTGATCAAGAATGATTGCCAACATGGCATAATAAACAAAGCTTAAAGCTAATTTTTGATCTTCCTAGAGAGCTCCTTTGAGCTCTTGAGTCCACAAGTAGGCTTGCGGCGACGACGCTTGGTTCTCTCGCCCAGCTCCGGCTGTGATCTCCGCGAATGACGGTGGCTCAACGCGCTTAGGACACATGTAACGCAATAGAGAAATGTAAAGTCCGCAGAATCTTAACCGCTTTCTTCGAGACGCCCCCTCAAATTTCAATAAAGCCTGCTATCATGGTGCACGATTCTCCACCTGCCCCCCACGTTCATCAGCAACTAACCACAAAATTCCTACACTAGTCCCCCCTCGATAATCACCCCCTTCCTATAAAGATGCTGTTACCTCACCCTTCGCTTCTTTCGCAACCCCAACTCCTAGCCACCCTCTTTGTACGCAAAAGCCCTTCAACAAACCGTTATTTTAGCACCGATAACGCCCCTCGCGCCGCTCCTTTTTCCGATGAGTTCCTAAAACTTTAAAATTGCTTTCGTTTCTCCCATTTCAACCTAAAGTCTCCTGCCCTTTCCTTCAATGGCGTCAAGACGCCGAACCAAGAACTCCACCCGCGGCATCACCGTCGCCACCGCCTTGCGGTATGTTCCTTCAGTTGACCTTCCCCCGTGGGGGAGTTCCTCTTGACCAAAATGATATTGCCGCTTTCCGACTTAAGTCTTCGGAATCTGTTGGTCAATTCGCAAGTGTACGAATACCTCCGGGTTTTAAAATATCTAACCACAGGGATTGTGAGTGAGAATTGTTGATTTAAGCCTAAAGTTTGCAAGTTCTTAAAACAGTAAAATTCAGAAATAGGTTTTGGTTGATTGTGACAAAGGTTTTGCAAAAGAGCAATGTTGAAAATGATGTAAATAACAATTGATGGAAAATTGCCTTGGGTTGTTGATCATCTAATCCACTTTAGTCCACCTATCCTATGCATGTGAAACCTTGATTTATCTCTTGTTGTTATAGCCTATGTACTTACTAGTTGATTCCTCACAAAAGTAATTCTCTCAAACTGAAAGATAAGCCCAATTCCTTGTGTACTTAAACATTCATAAGAGGTATATAAGCATGTATATTCAGGCCAACAAAACCCCACCCTCACTCTATGCCTAGAAGCAAGTATAGAAGGATCTATTTCAATTCATGTCCCTAAATCACAACAAACTTCCATTTGATTATAATCTAGCCTATAGCAAAGGTGCACCAAAGCCAAACATGCAAAAAGGAATTGAAATACAAGATTAAATCAAGAACTCATGCATAGAGATAGGATTTAACAAACTAAAAATTCACAGACTCTCTTAACCCAAAGCAAAAAGGAAACTAGCCACTCCTGGCTAGTGAATTCCTGCAGAAAATGTAATGAAACCTGAGAAAAATACAAGTTGGAAGCCTTCCTACAGCCCCAAGGTTCTCCTCAGCTCTCAAACTTGATCCAAAATGAGTAAAATGTCTGAATCCCCAAAAGAAATTGGCCTATGCCTTATTTATACACAAAAAATACGAGTTCGGGCGCTCAGGCGCCAATTCAGAGCGCCTGAGCGCCAATTGCATGTGAAAAACATGCCTCTGGACCCTAATTGGCTCCTAGGCGCCAATTCCCAGCGCCTGGGCGCCAATTCATAGCCCTGTAATATTTTGCACTAGCGACTAGGCGCCAATTCCCAGCGCCTAGGCGCTCAAGCTCGCCTAGAACAGCCTTTTCAGCTTCTGGAACTCCTCTTTAATTCCTCTTTTAAGTCTTCCTTCAATTCCATGCTTCTTGGCTTTCTTTCTTCTTCAGTTTTTGATCTGCATACTTAACCACAATGACAAGGAAAATTCCAGAAGCTCAAAGAGCTTATTAGCACTAGAGGTCCTTCAAAAAACAAAAGAAAATCATGCAAGTCCCTAACTTTACTTAAAATGCAAGAAAACTCCCTATAAAACTACCAAATTACCGAAACAAAGCAAAGACTCAAGAAAAGATAAAAATGCATGAGAATGCATGAAACACTACATGAGACTCAACAAAAAGACTCAAAACTATCAAAGAAATGACCCTAAAAACACTACTAAAACAGGGTCATCAGAATCCTTGCCAACTCTTGCTCTGAGGGGCCTTCCAGTTGTGACAATCCCCAACCAACCATCCTGTTTAGAGCAGTGGAAATCAATTGGTGCCCTCTCCTCGAGATCCGGTGGGTTTTGCCATGAGAAACCCCTTGATAACATTCTGTACTATGGCGGCTGCTCAGCCTCCGAACGTCCTTGGCTTCGCCGCCCTTATAATGTCGTGAGTGACCCTCATTTTTTCTACGTGTACGAGTACATGTTCACTGGTTTGGGGATCAGGTTCACCCTCTCCCCCTTCATTTGCTCCGTGCTACGCAGCATCAATGTCGCCCCATCCCAACTTCACCGTAACAGCCGGGCCTTCCTGCGATGCTTCGAAATCCTTTGTGACGCAATCCAGCAAGAGCCAGAGTCTTCTCATTTCTTTTACTTCTATGGCGTGGCCACACAGTCATCGTCGCCGCGCCACTGGGTCTCCCTGGAGGCCAAGCCCAATCACCAACGCTTTAACCCCTTTTGGACTACTGTCACGATCGACCTCGCCCGTAGGTATTTTATAATCATGGTGTCTCACGAATATCCCGAAGTTTTCACCTTAAGGGACGATACCGCTCGCTTCCCGTTTAACTGGACCAAAGAAATATCCCGGGTAGTTGACCCACCCGAGGGCTCTCTGACCCCTGAAGACAAGATTGTCATCAGCTTCCTGGCTAAACTTCCGGTCCTAGACTGCGCCCGTGTGATTGGTAAAGCCAAGATTTCATCAAATCCCGCGTACTTAGGTCTCCTGCCCCTCCCTCGATTCGTTCCTTGTCCCTTGCTTATTCCACGTCTCTTATATTCTGCTGACTTTCCTTTGTTGTTCTTCATTCCAGGGAAGATGAATTTTACCTGCATTGACCTCCTGGCTGCTTTTGAGAAGAAAAAGAACGCTCCATTGCCCCCTCAGGTCAACCTGAAGGGCGACAAAACGCCTTCCCTATAAATCATGGAGGATGAGGGCGGGAAACGAGCCCTCCGGAGCCCCGGCGAGGAGGCCTCCCAACCACCTCTCAAGAAGCAACACAACTTGGTCATTGTTTCCCCTTCTGGCGAGGAGAATGTCCCGGCCACCACTTCCACTTCCTGTGAGCCCGACGGGACTCCCAAGACGACTCAGCCCGACGGGCCTCTCAAGACGAATCTAGTCCCTTCTCCTAACATACGGGGTGGGCCCATTAACAGAGCGTTCCCTGGTGAAACAGTTGCCCCGCCGCCCGCTGGGCAAAGCTCGAAACCACCCGCTAGTTCAACGCAGTCGCCGCCCCCGGGCCATAAGCCGCTTCAACCCCCGGTTTTCGCAAACCTAGCGATGCCAATTACCCTCTCCTTTACGCCGGCGCAAGCTGTTAAGATGAACGAAGTGGTTCAAAGGCAAGGCTTAGACAGAGTGTCCGAGGGTGCCTTGGCGACACTGCTCCATGCTTTTCATCGCTAGAAGTGGTCTGCTAGAGACGCCGAAAATCTGCGGCCAGAGGTGGTTTGCCTTCGCGCCCTCAACTCCGAATTTGTTGAGGAGCGCAAGGTGCTCCTGTCTAAGCTAGCCTCCCAAGAAGCCACTTCCTCCGAAAAGATGGCCGAACAAGCTAGACGTTTTGAGGTCAGCCTGGAATTCCGAGACAAAAAGATTTCGGAACTAGAGGGCGCGCTTGACAAATTCAGACAGGATGCGCGAATGGAGTCTGACGCAAAGGAGGATTTGGTGGCCTCCAAAGATCAATCCATCTCTTCTATGGGCGCGGAACTTGCGGCTCTGCATGCAGAACTGATAAAGAAAGACGAGGCTCTGGTCACATCAAAGGTTCAGGCCCAGTCCGACGCGGAGGTTCTTGAAGAGAAGTTAAGGTCATATGCCGCCGCAACCGCTGTTTTCGAACGTGGTCGCGGCTTCTTTCTCGCCAAGACCCAAATTCAACGTCTCCACCCTCAACTAGACCTTAGCCTGATGGGGGCGTTCAAAAAGGTCACTGCCGCCGAATTTGTCACCGAGCAATTTCTAAATGAAGAAGTCGTGGAGCAAGACAAAAACATTAATAGTCCTTAGATCAATCATGTAATAGTAATTTATTATCATTATTATATTATATTTTTTAAAAGGCAACGCTCGCAACTTTTCTATCCTCCTTTAATGAGAATAGCTGTTTTGAGCGCCTTCGTTCTTCCTTTGCTTGTCGCCTCGCCACGTTTTGCTTTTTTGTTTGTTTTTTCAGTATAAGTCTGAATTTCTTCGTTCAACAATCTTGAGAGTGTGCTAGGCATAACTAGGACTTTTGCTAAGTTTTGGACTGAGGCTTTGTTCACACGCTTTTCCTGTAAGATCAGGTGTGGCCCAACCAGCCTTATTAGGCGGGGACTTACGGTGGCTCGGGTCCCCATGGCCTTGTGGGTTGCCCAAAGCTTAGCCTAGTTAGAAATGCTCGCCCATATTTCGGGGAGGTTCATGGGATAAGAAGCTTATCCGCACACGTCGCCAACGGGTGGCAGCGGTTCGCGCCGGACTTTCCGGAGCGATCCCCAGACATCAAGATCGTGTTGGGATCGCCACCTTCAGGGAGTTTTTCTTACCGAGCGACCGTTTCAATTTATTTGAAAGTTAGGAGTATTGCTGAGAATATCCTTTTGTATTTGATTGTAAAAGAGATTTTACACTTGAGGGATGCCTCATTAAAAAACTCCTGTGGTGGAGAAAAAGAGTACATCTTAATTGCAACTTTGGTCCCTGACGTTTACCAATTCCACAATTTTAGTCCTTCACCTAATTTAATTACACGGATGGTCCCTGACTTTACTGGTCGTCTGCAACGTTGGTCCTACCGTTTATTTTTTAATGGAGGAGGTTTACGTGGATGGTCACTTAGCTGATGTGGAAGTCGAATCGGAGAAAGAGACCAGCAACTGATTCAACATTCTTCCTCGCCTCCAGGGACACCTTCGTTCTTTATCTCTTCCATTTTTGCTCAATCTCAAGCTTCGAAACATCTTCCTCATGGTGCTCTGTTTTTTAAGGAGGAAGAGGGTAGAAGATGATCGTTGAAGGTCTCACGTGCAACTCACATGCTTCCCTCTCTCTTCAGTCCTTCTTTCTCTATCCAATTTGACATCCATGTAAGCCTCCTCCATTAACAAATAAACGGTAGGACCAACGTTGCAGACAACCAGCAAAGTCAGGGATCATCCGTGTAATTAAATTAGGTGGGGGACTAAAATCGTGGAACTGGTAAACGTCAGGGACCAAAGTTGCAATTCAGCCTTTATTTTTTGACCTAATTCCTGGTTTCCCTAGTCGCGGCCTTGCTCCTGTCATTGGCCCCCTTCATCAGAGCACCACGCCAAACACCCCATCATTCAGCTTGTCGCCCCGCTCAACTACCCTATAATAGAAAGGAGGTTTGCCTAGCCCGTTCTCTCGCTTGACGCGTCGTGTCGCTTTAGTCGGCCTCACACCCGCTGGTTTCCCGCACTCTACCTTCCTCTTTCCCTTATCCCTGGTACTTTGTGAAGTAATCCACCGCTACAAGGATGAACTTCATCTGTGACCTGGCGGTCGGAAAGGGTCCCATCAGGTCAACTCCCCACATGGCGAAAGGCCATGGTGCGCTGATTGTAGCCAATTGCTCTAGCGGGGCCTTGGGCAAGTCGGCAAACATCTGGCATTTTTTGCACTTCTTCACAAATTTCGCACAATCCTTCCTCATCGTGGGCCAGTAGAAACCTGTCGTGAGGACTTTGCACGCCAAGGTTCTTCCCTCGATGTGGCTGGCGCAGACTCCATCGTGAACCTCCGCCATGATGGCCTCGTACTTTCCGGGCGGAAGACACCTTAGGAGGGGTGAGCTAAATCCTCTTTGAAAGAGCGTGCCATCGATTAGTGTGTAGTGTCCCGCCTCTCGCCTTTGCTCCTTTGTGTACTTTAATACCTCGCCTGGCCTTCCGGTCAGGATATCCACGATGGGTCCATCCAAGTTTCCTGGCGCTCGACACTGGCCACTAGTTCCCCCTCTATGCTCGGATTGGCCAGTGTCTCCTGAATTACACTCTAGTAATTCCCAGGTTTCCGGGTGCTTGCTAGCTTTGCCAGGGCATCTTCCCTTTGATTCTTCGCCCTTGGCACGAACTCAACTACCACCTTCTGCAGTTGACCCATGAGGAGTTGCACGCGCTCCAGATATTTACCAGGGCAGACTCTTTCACCTGAAACACTTCATTTACTTGATTTGCTACCAGCAACAAGTTTGTTCTAACTAGCAGACTGTCGATCTGAACCTTGATGGCCAACTTCAAACCCGCGATTAACGCTTCGTACTCCGCCTGATTGTTGCTAGCTTTGAACTGAAATCTCAAAGACTGCTCTAGTATTAACTCCCCATGCCCCTGCAGCGTGACCCCTGCTCTACTCCCATTTTCATTTGACGATTGGTCGACGAATAGCGTCCACTGCGTACTTACCCTGTCGCTGGCCTCTGGTGTTAGCTCTACCACAAAATTTGCTAAAGCTTGCGCTCCTATCTTCCCTCTCTTGTCATACTGCAAACCATACTCCGACAGCTCCACTGACCACGCGACGAGCCTTCCTGATAAGTCTGGCTTCTGCAACACCTGCCTTAAAGGTAGATCAGTTCTTACCTTAACCTGAAAGCTCTGGAAGTAAGGCCTTAGGCGCCTGGCGATCACTAGCACGACGAGCGTTGCCTTCTCAATCTTCTAGTACCTGATTTCCGCACCCTGAAGCGTGTGACTCACAAAGTAGACTATTTTTTGTTCGCTTTCCACCTCTTGGAGAAAACTGAGCTGATTGCATGTTCGCTGACAGAGAAATACAAATGTAAGGGGAGGCCTTGGACAGGTTTTGACAGAACTGGCGATGCAGACAACAGTTCCTTGAGGCAACCGAAAGCCTCCTCGCATTCTGGACAAGTGAAGTAGGAATCTAGAAAAACGGAGCTGATTTGTCGCCCAAGTGAAGTAGGAATCTAGAAAAGGGCCGCAATCCGCCCCGTCAGGCGTTGCACCTCCTTTACACTGCCTGGGCTCTTCATTTCCTAAATCGCGTTGCATTTGTCCGGGTTGATCTAAATTCTCTCGATGTTATCATGAAGCCCATAAACTTTCCTCCTTGTATACCAAAAGAGCACTTTTCTGGATTGAGTCTCATGTTGTGCTTTCGGAGCCTACCAAAAGCTTCCAGCAAATCTTCATGATGATTCGCTCCCAGGACGGACTTTATGATCATGTCATCTACGTAGACCTCCATGCTTCTTCCTACCTGATCTGCGAAGACTCTTTCCATCAGCCGTTGATATGTCGCCCCAACATTCTTCAATCCAAAAGGCATTGTCTGATAGCAGTAATTCGCCCTGGCGGTCATGAATGTCGTTTTGTCCTCGACCGACGGGTGTATTTTGATCTGGTCGTAACCTAAGCAGGCATCCATCAGGCTCAACAATTCATTGCTGGACACCCCGTCCACTAGTTTGTCTATACTCGGCAAGGGGTAGGAATCCTTTGGGCATGCCTTGTTCAGATCCGTGTAGTCCACGCACAAGCGTCATTTTCCGTTCGCCTTCTTTACCATTACCACGTTCGCCAACCATGTGGGATATTTGATTTCTCGGATAAATTCTTCCGCCAGTAATTTATTTACCTCTTGTTGAACGGCCTTCTCCTTTTCATCACCCGTGCGCCGGCGTGTCTGGGTTACTGGCTTAACCCCGGGGTCCAGTGCTAGCCTGTGGAAAATGAAGTTTGGATCTATTCCCGGCATGTCCTTGTGGCTCCATGCGAAGAGATCCAGATTTCTTCCAACAATTTTGATAGCCTTTGTTCTTGGCTCTCAGTCAACCTAGTCCCGATTTTAAGGACCCTATCTCCAAATTTCAGCTCCTTGGTTTCCTCGATCGGTGTGGGCCTGTTAACGCGGCCTTCGCCTCTCGAATCCAGGCCCTCCCTCCTCCGGCACATGGACCTCATGGCACCGATGTCTGGTCGAGGCACTCTTCCGTCCGTACCGATCTACCGCGTTGCAGTAGCATTCTCTGCCATCTTCTGGTCCACACTAATTCTCCCAATGCGCCCGCTCGCCAACGGATATTTGACCGCCAGATGTGCTGTTGAGATCACGGCACACAGCCGATTCAAAGTGTTTCTGCCGATACAATCGGGTCATCAAGATGTAGCTTTACTCCAAAAAAGTCAGCAGAGGAAATAGTAATGTCAGGATGCGGAAAACCGCATTCATGGCCCTAGCGTATCGTTTACTCGCCGCGCTTGTGACTCCGCCTCCTCCTAACCCTCCGGCAAACGCTCCCACTTCTTTAGGCGTTGAATTCTTACCGCCTTATGCACTCATGGGCCTCCCTACTGCCAACAACTTCTCGATCTCGTGCTGTAAAGCGCGGCATTCCTCTGTAACAAAACCCTTCGCCCGGTGGTACTCACATCATTCATGTGGTCGCGCTGGTGCCCTTGGTTCATCAATCATTCGCGGCGCCTGCATTTCTTGGCAGATTGTCGTCTGGTTCGAGCCATTCAAGTACATCGGCCTTCCCTTCCGTGGTGACAGGTGCCATTTTCGCTGTGTTTTCCGCTGATCTTTTCGCCTAAACAGTTCAAGCTCTGTCACAGCCTCCGCCCCCCCCCAGATTTCTTCATCTTGCTGCTCGAGCCGGCTGGCAACTGGTCGGATTAAGCGTCTCTAATCCCTATGAGCTACCGGTGCCCGAGGTGTTGGCAATCACCTTCCGAGACCTCCAGCGAGAGCGCTAGAGGCTGCTACTCCTCACTGCGCGGTCTTTCCACTGCACGACGTAGCGAGGAGCTGCGACTCTGCGTAAGTTCTGCGTTACGTCATCAACGACGTGTCTCCATCAAATTCCCACCACAAACCAGGAATTCAGTTTAGAATACAAAAAACGAAGGAAATTTTCCGCAAATCGCACCTCTTTCAATCGAAAGCAAAATCCACGTAATCCGGGAATCGAAATCTACTGATCCCCACAAATGGCGCCAAATGTTCTATCCTCAGAACATAGAAATAGGGTATAGTACCTAACGTGAGAGGGTTGTGATGTGAGAATCTTAGAGAGAAAAAGTGTAACCGCTTAGAGAGAGAATATAACTGAATTTCAAGCTTGCTATTTCTCAAATGAGCTAAGAGTCCCTTATAATTGGTAACCGCCCCCTATTTATGAAGGTATGAAAAACGGTAGAAAGGGGGGGTTTGAATAACGTTTTCAGTACAAAACTTCCACCTTAAAGATTTTGACAAATCTTTCGAGAACTTAAGTGCTAAAGATAAGAGATAGAGAAGCACACAAGGATTTTATCCTGGTTCACTTGATAAATCACTCAAGCTACTCCAGTCCACCCGTTAAGGTGATTTCTTCCTTCTTAGAATGAAGGCAATCCACTAATCAGGTAAGAGTTACAACTGCACTTGAAACCTACAAGTGACTAACAATTACACTGACTTAGCTCACACTAAGATTCACTCTCTTAGTCTTCTCTAGGATCCGATCAACCTTGATCTCCTAAAGGAACTAAACAAACTGTTTATCAAAGAAATGTTTACAAGAGATTTGCTTCTAAAAAGCTAATAGTAAACTCAATGAATTTCAGATGAAAGAAAGCTTAGAATATTTTGAATATGTCTTGCGCGTATGTGTTGCTTCTTTTCTTCGCCGCTTCTTTCAATCTTCAGCCTCTATATATACTCCAAGGATTAGGGTTGAGCGTTGCATGGGAAATGCTACCGTTGGAGGGCAGTTCTGGAAAATCCAGCTTCTGCTGTGGCTGAGAACGTTAGGTAGGTCGTCAGGAAGGTACATTTGCTTTTGTACTTGGATAGCGACTTGACCTTTTAACCTAGGAGACTTCTGATCAGAGGAATGCTTCGTATTGGAACTTGTGAAGCCGGTTGATCAGAGTCAGAGGGAAAGCACAGATCCTCTGACCATTGTATATTCTGATTCTGAACTCAGAGGGAAGAACATGGCCTTCAGAGTTTCTTGCTTCTGGACTTCAGAGTTTCCACTAATCAGCTTCTGGATCTTCAGAGTCTTCTACACCATCAGAACATCTGAACCTTCAGTGTTTCTTGGTTATCAGAACTTCTGGATCTTCAGAGCTTCTAGCGACTGAGTCCACATCAGAGTTTGTATAGCTTCAGAACTTCTGAAGCTTTTCCACTGTTCATACTGAACATGGTGAATGCGAAAGCGTTGCTTGGGTTACTCTTTATACACAGTGCTTCTGATTTGTGTGAGATTGAGTTGAGGTCAGAGCCTGTAAATAGCACACTCAGAAAAACACGTTAGAGTACCACAATTGTTCATATCAAAAGGTTAACTTGTAATCATCAAAACATAGAGTTGTACTACTCGATCAGAACTTGATCTTACAATCTCCCCCTTTTTGATGATGACAAAACTAGGATTTTTGATGAACAATTCTTAAACATTAAACTGAATTCACTCAGAGTTTAGAGATATAGAATAAGACTTATCCTGATGTGAATAGTTTATCTTGCTCATTCTGAATTCAAGTCACTGCTTGATTCTGAGCTTAGCTCCCCCTGAATCTAATACTTGATGAAAACGTTAGTAAAGTCTAGATTCTGAGCTAAATGATGTAAGAGTTCAGAAAGAAAAACTTATGACATAGATGAAAAACGAATAATCAGAGCGCATAAGTGATCAGAGTCATGGACAAGGTATCAGAGTCTTGGGTATCAGAGTCAACTTAGAATCACTTCAGAAGAAGTGAAATGTATTCCTTGTATTTGCCCAGTGACACATCTATGGTCATGAAGGTGGAACTCTTAAAATCTCCAAAAGAAAAATAAATCACACTAACACATCTTACACATCAAAAACTGGGTGTACTCCCCCTTTTTGTCATAAGCAAAAAGCTTGGGGTGTGAAAAACTTAGCTTGAAGTACAAGGTACTCCCCCTTAGAGAAGGTCTAAGTTTAAAAGAAAGTGAAAACGATGCAAGAATCAGAGTTAGGCGAAATAAATAAAAGAGTTAATGCAAGGGATGAACGTTTACCACCGGTCAAGTGAGTAAATAGAAGGGTCAGTTACCAAGAACTTAACCTCGAGAAACTGTAGGAGCATTAACTTGCAGAGAGAAAGTGAAGTCTATAAAAAGCGTTGGAGAGAAAGGTAAGCTTCACACCTCGAACAATTTTCAGTAAAAAAGAATGGCATCATACAACGTAGCACTAGAAGAGCTGAGGAAGAAGGCCTTTGAAGAGGACTTGTTCCTTAACATCAGGCATCCAGAGGGTACAGCGACCATCTCGGAGCTAACACGGACACTGCTGGAAGAGGACCTGCGTCCAGAGTTGGAGAGAGACCTGAAGGAATTTCTTGCCTTCGTGGAGGAGGTGCAAGAACTCAGCCGGCTTGAACTCAAGCTGCTGGAAGAGAAAGAGTGTTTGGAAGAGAAGCTCAAGACTTCAGAAGAGATTCTGGAGAGGGATGAGCTAAAGAACAGGCTCAGCAACATCCAGCATGTACTGGAGCGTCTGGAGAAGGATAGGTCAGAGCAGCGCCAGGAGTGCAGAAGAATGAGGAGAGATCCTTCATTCTAGACTTTTTAGGGAAGTAAGGTATGATGTAAACACAAAAAGATTATGAATAAAACGAGTTTAGCAAACATATGAGACACAAGTATATAGATATGCATATATAATCACAAACGAATAAAATAGAATAAGTAAATAAAAAAGAAACAGAGTTTAACAAAAGGAAAACAAAGTTAACGAAAAAGAAGAAAAAGAAGAGATCCTAAAACTAAGGTTTGTCAGTGCGTCGCAGAAGTTCCATCATCATGTGCTTCATCTCAATCAGCATGGATTCATGAGTGTCAAGACGTTGTTCCATGATGTCGAGTCTGGATGAGCTTGTCTGAGTAGAACTGGAAGGAACATTCTGAGCAGCTTGAGGATCTGGAATGGAAGCAGAAGCAGCAGGAGTAAACACAACTGGTGCAAGTGCTTGGCATCTAAGAGCTTCAGCCTCAGCTTCAAGTCGCTCTGCCTCAAGTCTGGCTTGTTCAACTTGAGCTGCTGCAAGACGTGCAGCTTCTTCTGCTTGTTCTTTCTTTCTCTTGGCTTCTTCAATAGCTTCAAGAAGCTTATTTCTCTGTTCTAGTTCATGAAGAGCCACCCTTCTAGCAAACCTTTGCTTTGCAGCCTCAATGCTCTGACTTCCCTCTGCATGCAGGAGCTGCATCATAATTGGAACTTGAGCCACTAGCCAAGTGCTCAGATTATTCCACTCATCAGCCACACTTTCAGCGTTCTCACTGAGGTCAGTCTGACCGTGCACATTGCGGAGCCTCAAGGAGGCTTCATGATAGAAAATATTGATGCACTCAGAGAGAGATGTGGGTTGAAGGTGAGTATAGGGAATTATGGAGAGGTTGGTTTCAGGAGAGGCTGGGTGATTGCTGCTATGAGCTTCAGAGACACCTTGTGGAGAACCAATGTTAATCATGGGAGCATTGGGTTCAGAGGTTCCAAGGTGGGGGTCTGAAGTTTCAACCAGAGGATGAGGTGATCTAACCGAGGATTGGTTAGACACTGAATGTTCGGGTTCAGGTTCTGGTTGAATAGGCTCTTGTTGGTCAGGGACATGGTGAGCTTGTTGAACCAAGGGGTCTGCCTCTTGTAAAGGATTAGCCAAGATAGGTTCATCTGGGTCTACTAGACGTTCAGGTCTAGGGCCAGGATATCTCCTAGGGCTTGGACATGTTAGGTAATATTCTTCCAAGGCAGACACCTTTTCTTTTCTAACCTCCATGAATTTTCTAATGGATTCAGAGTTATTGGAGGGAGAAGAATCAGCAACATTGATTGGGAAGGATACAGGTGTAAAGGCTGTTGATGAGTCTGTATCCGTGGTTCTGGCAGCAGGACGTTCTGATGCTCTGGGAGCAGAGTGATCAGACGTTCTGGGTTGTGGTTCTGTTTGGTTTGGCTCGGGTTGGTCATGGATGATTGGTTCAGAAAGTAATGGGTCGTACGGAATGGTGAGGAGAGAGGTTGGTTCTTCTGACCTAGAGGGTTGATTCTGAAGCAAATTCCAGAGAGGTGCTTCAGTAGGAGAAGGTTGAAAGAAGGAAGATCTTGGGGAATGTGGTGGAGTGGTGGTTTGTTCGGCTGGCTGGGATTCAGGAATAGGAGTGAGGGGATTTGAGGAGTGTTTGAGCATAGCAGAAATAGGGAGTGCATCAAATAAATTCAAATCATCATCAGAAGCAAGTGCAGGCTTACTTGAATGTGCTGATGATCTAGTCACTCTGGCAGGAGGTTCAGTCCTTCTGACCACTTCAGCAGCTGGTTCCACCCGAGTAGGCTTCACCACGATTCTGACTTTCTTCTTCTTCTTCTTTGGAGGACCATCCTCACTATCACTATCATCACCATCATCAGGCTTTCTCTTCGTCTTCTTGACCAGAGGGACATCAGATTCCTCAGAAGATTCGTCCAGAACCATCTTCCTCTGAGCTTTCCTCTTGGGAGGAGAAGGAAACTCTGGAGCTGGTGGCAGTCTGCTGACGAAATCATCAAGGTCAATTTCGAAACCTTGAGCCCTGAGGTCTTCAACATAGCATCTGATGGCGTCAGGATTGTCCGCTTGTGTCCACAGAGGGTAGTCATTCAGAGGCATTCTTCTTCCTCTGATTTCAGAAGATGTGTCTTCATGAGCAGGAGCAATCTTCTTCTGGACCAAACCCATCTTTTTCAGGGAGTTTGCAGTGAAGACATCACTGACAATTGTGCTTAGATCCTCTACACATCCAGCATGGATCAAATCTTGCACCAAGTTGCTTTCAATGAGAAAGTCTGAGAGCAGCCTCCCAAAAGGGATATATTTGATTGCAGACTTGATGGAGGCGGTGGTGCGAGACTTCCGGATGCATTCCTTCAAGTAGGAGAACAGGAAGTAGGGAAGGCAGATCTTCTTCTGATCTTGGATGAAGAACAACATCACCTTCTGGTTGAAGTTGATGTAGTCTGGAGAACTGCCCTTCGGTCTCTGGTTTATGCAGTGAAGCAGGATCTTGTGCCAGATTCTGAGTTTGGGATGAAGGTCCATCACCTTGTAACTCGTCTTGCCCGGTTTGAAGGTGGTGTACAGGGCCTGGTTGACTTTGTCTTTGGTGCTGGGTTTCAGCTTCGATTCCGTGAGTTGGAAACGAAACCCATAAGCAGTGTTTGCACCCAGTAAGTGCACGAATGACTTCTCAGTGATGATGATCTTTCTTCCAAGAATATGAGAGACCACCTGAGTATCATCGCAGTCGGCGTGCTTCCAAAATTCCTTTACCAGTTTCTCATACACCGGTCCTCGAAGTCTGTTGAAGTAATTTCCCCAACCTTGAGCTTGGACTTCAGGACGAAGATCATACCCATTTGTAGCCAGATTGTCGAGGTCGAATCTCCATTCTGCCAGGACTTGAAGTTCCTCAGGAGCAAATACGCAGTGAACGGCACAGCCCCGTTCTGCAATTGGAACAATTTGCTCTTGAGCTTGAACTTGTTCTTGTGCCGGGTTCTCAGAGCCCCTTTGACCCGTTGCTAGACCAACTACCATGTGAGGGAACTGAGGTGCATCTGCATTAGATCTTCTGGTTTGTCTTACCATTTTGAAGAGGTTGAAGGTTTGAGGTAGAAGATGAAGGTAAAAGATGAAGAGAGATCGAGAGAGAAATCGAGAAAAAGGCGGTTTTGAAAAGCAGAGAGAGCGAGAGTGAAAACCGGAAGTGAAAGAGAACGTGTGTGTATAGTGGGTTTTATCAAATAACCGTTGTTGATTCAAAAAGCACTTTAAGATCAACGGCTGAAAATTAAAGATAGATAGTAACAGTAAAATACACAAATCACACACAGGAGATAAGCATATCTACACGCAATCATAACAGACTGTCACACGGGCACAAGGAACTATGCATCAGAAATTCTGACACATGTGTTGTTGTCTCAGCTTCAGAGTCAGTACCAGTGGGTACACACACTCTGATTGAGTTACCTTCTGGACTAGACATCTTCTGATCAAGAAGTATCATAGTCAGAGGTTCTGATCCATCTTCACTCTGGACAAAAGTCCATGTTTAGATTTTTCAGAATAAAATTAAATCTATCCTCTGCTAAGGGCTTTGTAAAGATATCTGCCCATTGATGGTCAGTATCAACAAACTTCAGAAGAAGTACGCCCTTCTGTACATAATCTCTAATAAAGTGATACTTTACCTCAATGTGCTTTGCCCTTGAATGCAAGATAGGATTCTTACTCAATGAGATTGCAGCAGTGTTATCACAATAGATTGGGATATTGCTCTCAAGGATCTGATAATCCTCCAGCTGATGTTTCATCCAGAGCATCTGAGTACTGCATATTGCTGCTGAGATATATTCTGCTTCTGCAATTGATAGTGCAATGGTTGATTGCCTCTTGCTTGCCCATGAGACTAGATTGCTTCCCAGAAATTGACAATTTCCGGAAGTACTTTTTCTCTCTGTTCTATCTCCAGCATAATCAGCATCACAATAACCTGAAAGCTTATACTCTGATGTTTTCTTATACATCAAGCCAAGGTTAGTGGTGCCTTTCAGATACCTTAGGATCCTCTTAACAGCAGTTAAGTGGGTTTCCCTTGGATCTGATTGGAAGCGAGCACATAAGTGAACACTAAATAATATGTCTGGCCTAGATGCAGTTAAGTATAGAAGTGAACCTATCATGCCACGATAGAGCTTCTGACATACTTTACCACTTATATCTTCTTTCTCCAGAATGCATGTTGGATGCATTGGAGTCTTGGCCACTGTAGATTCCAGCATATTGAACTTCTTCAGAAGTTCTTTAGTGTACTTGCTCTGATGGATATATGTTCCTTCTGGTGTTTGATCAACTTGTATTCCCAGAAAGTACTTTAATTCTCCCATCATACTCATCTCAAATTCAGCCTGCATCATCTCAGAAAATTCTTTGCATAGAGATTGATTAGCAGAACCAAATATAATATCATCAACATAAATTTGCACAATTAAGATATCATCTTTATAAGTCTTGCAAAAAAGAGTTGTATCTACTTTACCCCTTACAAACTCATTCTCCAGAAGGAATGAGCTAAGTCTCTCATACCATGCTCTGGGAGCTTGCTTCAGACCGTAGAGTGATTTCTTCAATTTGAACACATGGTCTGGTTTCTTTTCATCTTCAAAACCTGGGGGTTGATGAACATAGACTTCCTCTGAGATATAACCATTTAGGAAGGCACTCTTTACGTCCATCTGATGTAGAACAATGTTGTGATTTACTGAGAAAGAGATCAACAGTCTGATTGCTTCCAGTCTTGCTACTGGAGCAAATGTTTCAGTGTAGTCTATTCCTTCCTGCTGGCTGTAGCCTTGAGCAACTAGCCTTGCCTTGTTTCTGACTACATCTCCTTTCTCATTCAGCTTGTTTCTGAATACCCATTTCGTTCCAATAACATGGACACTCTCAGGCTTCTTCACTAAGCTCCAAACATCGTTCTTGGAAAATTGATTCAATTCTTCTTCCATGGCCAGAATCCAATCCTTGTCCTGAAGAGCTTCATCTATGGACTTGGGTTCAATTAAGGACACCAATCCTTTCAGACTCAGCAAGGTCTCTTCAGAAGGTCTGAAGGCAGATCTGGTTCTGACTGGTTCGTCTTTGTTGCCTAGAATAAATTCCTTAGGGTGAGCTGCAGTGATTCTGCTCTTCTTCAGAGTTTGTGAGTTAGAGGGACCAGCTTCTTCCTCTGGTTCATCTTCCTCTGGCTCAACTTCCTCTGGAGCTTTGCCTTTGTCAGAAACATTAATGCTTAAATCTGCAAACTTTTCAACTAGCTTTGACTGGTCAGAGTCAAGCTTATCATCAAATCTAACATGAATAGATTCTTCAATAGTCTTAGCATCAGTATTATAAAATCTAAAACCTTTAGATCTATCAGAATAACCAAGTAATAGACACTTAGAAGACTTAGCATCAAATTTATGCAATCTATCCTTAGTATTGAGAACATAACAAACACAGCCAAAAGGATGAAAATAAGAAATGTTGGGTTTTATGTTCTTCCACAATTCATAAGGAGTCTTATTCAGAATTGGTCTCACAGAGATTCTGTTCTGAATGTAACATGCTGTATTTACTGCCTCTGCCCAAAAATGCTTAGCCATGCCAGTTTCTTGGAGCATGGTTCTAGCCATCTCCTGAAGAGTTCTGTTCTTCCTCTCAACAACACCATTTTGTTGAGGAGTTCTGGGACAAGAGAAATCATGTGCAATTCCATAGGAATCAAACAGACTCTCAAACTTGTCATTCTCAAACTCTCCACCATGGTCACTTCTGACACGTACAATCCTACAAGCCTTCTCGTTTTGCACTTGAGCAATGAAGGTAGAGAACACAGCATGAGACTCATCCTTGCGGGTTAGAAACTTTACCCATGTCCAGCGGCTATAGTCATCAACGATAACCATCCCATATCTCTTGCCACCTATAGACTCAGTTTTCACTGGTCCAAAAAGGTCGATATGCAGAAGTTCCAACGGCCTTGAGGTTGAGACAACATTCTTTGCCTTGAAAGGGACTTTTGTGAATTTGCCTTTCTGACATGCTTCACAAAGAGCGTCTGAAGCGAACTTCAGGTTGGGTAAGCCCCTGACAAGGTTTAGCTTGCTTAGCTGAGAAATCTTTCTCATACTGGCATGCCCTAACCGTCTATGCCATACCCACTGCTCTTCATTAACAGACAGAAGGCACTTCACATTCTGAGCCTCCAACTCAGATAATCTGATCTTATAGATGTTGTTCTTCCTCTTGCTGTTAAATAGAACAGAGCCATCGATCTGACTTACAGCCCGGCAGGACTTTTGATTGAATATAACATCATAACCCTTGTCAGCTAATTGACTTATAGACAATAAGTTATGTGTTAAGTCGTCTACCAATAAAACATTATCAATGCATGGGCTACTATCTACACAAATAGTACCAGTACCAACAATTTTACCCTTTTCATTTCCTCCGAAGCCAACTTCGCCTCCAGGCTTAAGTTTCAGCTCTCGGAACATACGCTTTTCTCCCGTCATGTGACGCGAGCATCCACTGTCCAGATACCATGATTGGTGTTTCAGTGGAGCTATCAAGGATATCTGCAACATAGATAATCTTGTCCTTAGGTACCCACTTTCTAGGTCCTCTTTTGTTAGTTACCCCAGAGGTTCTGATCACCTTGGGTGTCTCAACATAATATTTTAAAGGAATATTTGCATGATATTTAGTCATAGAGAAAGATCCCTTTTTAAGAGGATGTTTAGCAACTTTAGCAGGTACAGGATCAGGCAATATGGTACCAGAGGGAACAAAGCATTCATACAAGGATTTAGCTTTAGACACAGAAGGCTCATTTCTAATTGGTTTAGAATAGCCAATGCCATGCATTCCATTTCTGCTTACGCCATAGATCATTGAAGCCATTAAGCTTCTATCCACGCTTTTAGCTAGGAATCTTTGAAAAGACTTTTCATACTTAGATTCATTTCTACAATCAGAGGCATCACAGGCAACAATTTCTTCTAACTTAGCAATCTGGTTCTTAAGCACAGAGTTAGAATTTACCAAAGCATGATTTTCATTTTTCAAATCAGAAATAATTTTCTCATGTTCAGAAGGAGTCTTGGAGACAGCAGATAAGTTCTTTTTCAACTTTTTATGCTTAGACAATAAGGAATTATACTTATCCATGATATCAGACAAAGCATGTTTCAGTTCAGAGGTAGAGAAAGAAGCAAATACCTCATTTTCATCGTCTGAGTTAGGATCTCCTTCTGATTCTGAGTCAGAGTCAACAGCTTCCTTTGACTCTGCTCCTTTGTCTTTGACAATGGCCATGAGTCCTTGGACTTCACCATCAGAGTCAACATCCTCTGACTCTGATTCATCGAATGTCACCATCAGACTCTTCTTGGTCTTGAAGTGCTTCTTTGGCTTCTTGTCTTTCTTCAACTTTGGACAATCACTTTTGTAGTGCCCAGATTCTTTGCACTCAAAACATGTGACTTCCTTGATTGAAGACTTCTTCTGGCCTGAGGACTCATACTTTCCTTTTGCCTTTCCAGAGCCTTTGAACTTGCTCTGCCTGTGCTTCCAGATGCGGTTGAGTCTCTTGGAGATCAGAGTCAGCTCATCTTCATCAGAATCTTCTGATGCTTCTTCAGATTCTTCTTCTTCAGCTTGAAGAGCCTTTGACTTATCAACCTTAGCCTTTTCAGATTTGGATTTCAAGGCTATGGACTTTTTCCTCAGATCTTGCATCTCTGAACGCTTCAGCTCATGGCATTTCAAAATGCTGATGAGTTCTTCTAAACTCATATTCTCAACGTCTCTCGTGAGCTCTATTGAAGTCACCAAGGGCATCCAACTTTCAGGAAGACACCTGATGACTCTTATGACATGATCTTTTGTTGTGTAGCTCTTGTTGAGAGGTCGTATGCCAGCTACAAGCAATTGAAATCTGGAGAACATTTCTTCAATGGACTCATTTGGCTCCATGATGAAGGATTCATACTTTTGGATCAAAGACAATGCCTTTGATTCTTTGACTTTCTTGTTTCCTTCATGAGACATCTTCAGAGATTCAAAAATGCCTTTAGCAAACTCACGATCTGTAATCTTCTGGTACTCTTCATAGGAAATAGCACTTAGAAGAATTGCTCTTGCTTTGTGATGTTGTGAGTACAGCTTCTTTTGATCTGCAGTCATCTCTGACCTTGGGATCTTCTTGCCATCTGCATCAACTGGACGCTCGTAGCCATCCATAATAATATCCCAGAGATCTGCATCGAAACCCAGAAAGAAACTTTCCAGTCTATCTTTCCAATATTCGAACCTTTGACCGTCGAACATAGGAGGCTTTGCATTGTAACCATCTCTTTGAGTTTCACTGGTGGTGGCAGCCATTGTTTTTCACACCGGCCCGGATCACTGAACACTGTTAGGTGTGGTAATCAGAACTTGCGCTCTGATACCAATTGAAGGTATGAAAAACGGTAGAAAGGGGGGGTTTGAATAACGTTTTCAGTACAAAACTTCCACCTTAAAGATTTTGACAAATCTTTCGAGAACTTAAGTGCTAAAGATAAGAGATAGAGAAGCACACAAGGATTTTATCCTGGTTCACTTGATAAATCACTCAAGCTACTCCAGTCCACCCGTTAAGGTGATTTCTTCCTTCTTAGAATGAAGGCAATCCACTAATCAGGTAAGAGTTACAACTGCACTTGAAACCTACAAGTGACTAACAATTACACTAACTTAGCTCACACTAAGATTCACTCTCTTAGTCTTCTCTAGGATCCGATCAACCTTGATCTCCTAAAGGAACTAAACAAACTGTTTATCAAAGAAATGTTTACAAGAGATTTGCTTCTAAAAAGCTAATAGTAAACTCAATGAATTTCAGATGAAAGAAAGCTTAGAATATTTTGAATATGTCTTGCGCGTATGTGTTGCTTCTTTTCTTCGCCGCTTCTTTCAATCTTCAGCCTCTATATATACTCCAAGGATTAGGGTTGAGCGTTGCATGGGAAATGCTACCGTTGGAGGGCAGTTCTGGAAAATCCAGCTTCTGCTGTGGCTGAGAACATTAGGTAGGTCGTCAGGAAGGTACATTTGCTTTTGTACTTGGATAGCGACTTGACCTTTTAACCTAGGAGACTTCTGATCAGAGGAATGCTTCGTATTGGAACTTGTGAAGCCGGTTGATCAGAGTCAGAGGGAAAGCACAGATCCTCTGACCATTGTATATTCTGATTCTGAACTCAGAGGGAAGAACATGGCCTTCAGAGTTTCTTGCTTCTGGACTTCAGAGTTTCCACTAATCAGCTTCTGGATCTTCAGAGTCTTCTACACCATCAGAACATCTGAACCTTCAGTGTTTCTTGGTTATCAGAACTTCTGGATCTTCAGAGCTTCTAGCGACTGAGTCCACATCAGAGTTTGTATAGCTTCAGAACTTCTGAAGCTTTTCCACTGTTCATACTGAACATGGTGAATGCGAAAGCGTTGCTTGGGTTACTCTTTATACACAGTGCTTCTGATTTGTGTGAGATTGAGTTGAGGTCAGAGCCTGTAAATAGCACACTCAGAAAAACACGTTAGAGTACCACAATTGTTCATATCAAAAGGTTAACTTGTAATCATCAAAACATAGAGTTGTACTACTCGATCAGAACTTGATCTTACAATTTATAGGCTTGACGTTGGGCCTAGCGTCCTTAACCGTCCTTAGTGGGCCAGTTGGGCCTCTCGGGGGAGGCCCAACTCCCTGGCTCGCGCACCGCTCTGAGGTAAGCGCCCCTGGGGTCTCGCCCAGTCCACGATTGATGGGGAAAATTTGATCCTAGAGTTAATCGGCATGTTGTTGAACGGTTGCTGCAAAAAGAGGGCAAGAAACCATCATGGTGAGGTTAGAGCAGGACGTGTTCTTCCAATCTTCCTCTTCAATTTTGTGTTTATAATTATGTTGTTTAGGATTTTGTTACTCTTCTTCTGAATGGTTTTCTAATCCTCTTCTTTGCATTCTTGGATCTTAGAACATGTCTGCGGCAGCTTCTTGTTGGACTTGAAGTTACTCTTTCTGAGGAGTTCTTTGTGTTGGAATGCTTTGTGTTGGCATGTATATTGTTGGTATTTTTGTGGTCCTGGGTCGTGCTAGCTTTTGCTAAAGTTGGGTGGGAGTTTTTCTTGCTGGTTTACTGGGTAATTGTCATTGCACTTGTACGTCTATGATTTTTTGTGTTGGGGTTGGGGAAGTAATTAAATGGGTCTTTTAATTTAGGTGAGGGATTAGTTTAGGTTAATTACTGAGTTAGTGGGTTATTTAATTACTGAGTTGAGGATTTTTAATTATTGAGTTAATTTTCTTTTAAAAAAAAATAAAAATAAAAATAACATTTGGCCTCATTAATCCCATGTGACATTGCCACATGGGCCACCGGAGCTCCGGCATTGACTCAGAGCTCCGGAGGGATCAAAACCAAATCTTGTGGCAAAGGTTAGAGATTAAAACTCACCTTTGCTCCGGCGAGGGACGAAAACCTAGCATTTGGTAAAGGTTAGGGACCAAAAGCTTATTTAAGCCAAAAATAAAAGCTTGCTAAGTTGAAGATGAACACACCTTAGGCATGACTTCATGTGAGAACTTTGGATCACTGACCACTTGAGAAAAAGGGTGGTTATTAAGAATATCTTGTCCATGAGTGTCCAAATGATTCATATTAGTAATGAGTTGTTTACCACTTGTGGTTAATTGGATAATTTGGTTTAGCTTGTTATTTCATTAATTTCTCATTCTTGCTAAAAAATTCTCTGCCATGATAACAAGGGGATATTGAAGTCAAATCAACAAGGCTTGAGACAAGAAGTTAGTGAGAACATTAAGATAAAGCCTTTGAGAATCTGTTATGTTCTATTCCTATAATTAATTTAAGGGCTTCCAATTGTAGGAGCTCAACGGTCTCGAACTAAAAAAAAATGTAAAAGATGGAAAAGGCCAATATCTGTCTCCAAAAGAAGAGCTATTGGGTCAAGCGAACTAATCAACATTTTTTTCTTGAGTTTTCGTGAGTATTTGCAGATATGTTTAATTTTTAAACAAACAAATAAATTTCTGAAATTTCTTTGCTCTGGTATTATATAGAAATATAATGCAAGGTTTTCTGATTTTGGACTTGCAAAAGATGGTCCTGAGGGGGAAAAGACACAGAAGAGTTATGTGAACATGTGGTTATGTTGGTCCCAAGAATATGATTCCAGGTGAGTTTTGAGCTTCCCTACCTTTTTGAGTGTTAATGTTTCTTAAACTTAGTACGTCCTTGACTCCAATATTTAGACCCAAGGTTATTAAAATCGGATCAGTGATCAAACCGGTGCAGGCACTGGTTCACGGTTCACAGGTTTAACTGTAGTTGAACCGTGGTCCAATCGGTTTTACCGCTATAAGTTATTTAATATTATTTTCAAATAAATATAATATATATAAGGTAAATACAAGCTTTTAGTTTTCATTTGCCACGAAGGAGGATATATTGGAAAAGGATTTGGGCTAATGCTTATTCACCTTCTTCAAGATTCTACTAAGAGATATCCATTGTCTGCACACATAGGACAATGTTATCATCATCTATTTATCTGTTCCTTTTCCCTACTTTTCGTTCTTTCTCAATTATCTTTCATCTTTTATCTGTTTTTCCTTTTTTCTGATATATTTGTACACGGGTAAGCACCCTTGTGCTTTTTGGAATAGATCTACTTGCCTGTGTAGTCTCACTGCAACCCTATGGGTGGAAACTTGCTCAAATATGCAATTAACCTCCGATGGCGGCGCAAGGAGAACTCCAACGACAGGGATGTGCGGCGATGGCGGCTGTGCGGCGCAAGGGTGGCTGTGCATGCGTTGCTCTTCCTTCTGGATTAGGAACTTGTTTTTTATTTTTTTGGTATTTAGGGATTTCTGTTCTTTTTTTTTGGGATCAGATGTCTCATGGGCTGAGCCCATACATTATGAGTTTTTTTTTTATGTTTGAGAGCCCATTTTGTCCAAAAAAGTAAAAAAATAATATTTTTCCTTGAACCGCCCAAAACCACCAACCGGTCGGTTTCGACCGGGTCGCCGATTTTGGACCGGTTCATCCGGTCCACCTCCGGTTTTCTCTCCATACGGTTTTGTGCTTAGTTTGGACCAGCCAAGGGTCCGGTTCCCGGTTCAACCGGTTGAAATATGCGATCAAGCACAACAACCATGCTCAAGACAGCAGAACAAGCAAAGAAGCCGGAGACAACCTTTTTATAAACCAGAAGAACCACAAGCCTGATGCAAGAGCAAGATTGTTAAATTATATTTTTATAAAAAAAACGTTAACCAAGTCTTAAATTTATAATAGAAATAAATAATGAAACTTCGAATGAGGTGTGAAATTAACTTTTTATTTATTTTACTATTATCTTTGATGCATGTTTTCACATTTTTTACTTTACTAATAGTGTAATATACTTTTAAAATTTTAATGTCAAAAAACATATCATCTGAAATTTAGAAATTAGTAAATGAAACTAGTCATATACCCCTTATAAAACACATTATCTTTTCCTGTGAATTTGATAATTGTATGTATTACTAAATCCATTAAAAAAAAATTGAGTGATCTTTCTTCTTTTTTATTTAGAAGTATATATCAGGGGAATGATGTGTTTCCCCCCCCCCCCACATAAAATGAGGTTGTTGATTTATCTTGTCAAACACAAAAAATATCACTTGTGTATGAATTATTTATGAACTAAGTGACATGAGTTACAATTTCTATGTAAAATATTTTACACATATAATTGTATTCACAAAAAAAAAAACTTGTACCTTTTTTTTTAACTATAATGTATGTTATAAAGACACATTTTTATAACACTGTTTGGATTGAGGAGGTGCTGCCGGAGTTGGAGTCTTTGATTACTGTTGATGTACTAGCCTCTATGGCATCTTGATTTTTCGTTTAATGCATTACCCAGTTTCAAAAAAAAAAAAAAAAAAACAATGTGGCTACAAAAAAAAATATTGGTGGACAATTTAATGGCAAACCTAATTGTTTCATTGGATAAATTAGACATGAATAAGTGAAACTATTAAAGCTTATAACAATATATTTATGTATTTTTTAAATACCATTTCTAACTTTAAACAATTTATAATTAAAAAATATTTTACTTAATTGATATAAAATATAATTATTCTAACATGTCTATTATAAATTTAAATATTTTTGAAATAACTAAGAAAGTAACATATAAAATATCTTCAAACAGTCATAAAAAGAATAAGGTATTAGTAATTTATATTATCGATTTATATATGCTTTATAATATTTTATTTCTTCATTAGATATGAATGTTAATATCATGTAATAACTTATTTATTATCTTTTAATTGCTTGAATATTTATAGGATAAAGTCACAGGTAATTGGTGGTGTATTGGTGGGGAAGATCTTGTGGCACTGAGGTATTGGCCTAAAAAAATATTTACTCACTTACGTCAAGGTTCATCTTTAATTAAATATGGAGGTGAAACATTTGCTCCACCCAATATGATTAGTCCCCCAATGGGTAGTGGTAAATTGCCTAAGGAGTTATTCAAAAACTCTGGTTTCATTTCAAATCTTGAGATTGTCGATTCAAATTACAATGAAGTCGAAATAAAACCCAAGGACATGAAGTCAGATTGTGATACACACCTAATTTTTATGACGTGTTGTATCGTGGTTATGAAGGATCTTTATATCGACAAGTCTTTCTCTTTGGTGGGCCAGGTGGAAAATGTGGTATATGATTATCTTAAAAACTTTATTTAATAAAAGGTTGTTCATTGATGCTATGGATTCTTGGAATTTTGTATGCCTGAACTTCAATATATTGTGAAAATAAATATTATTATTGAGAAATAAAAATATTAGCATAAAGCACACAAAACAAGCTCATGGGAAAATCCTTCTCATGAAGAGTTATAGTCACAGTTTGAATTCCTATCTTCAAGACACATCCAAAGAGGATCCAATCTATTACCACCTTTGTTTGCTAAAAAAATCAGCAACAATGTTGCTTTCCTTATAAGTGTGTCTAATCTCCACACATTTCACTTCTCTCATTAGAAAATAAATTTAGTTCAGCTCATTAAATAGTTTCCAATGCCTATTTTCCTTTGAAGAAACTCTTCCCACCGCTATCAATGAATCACTTCCAAGGATGAATCACTTCGCTTTGAATGCCCAACCATGACCTAAATTCAAGGAGAAAAAATCCATAATTTTTCTACTTGCATTGCGTACCACGCCCCCACCCAACTTGGGTCTGGATTCCCTTTTGAAGCTCTATCAACATTACCCTTCAGCAGACCTGTGGAAGGAGGAGACCAAGATGCAGATCTTGGAGGCTTCAAGTTGGATCTCATATTGATGTTGAAAGGTTCCTCATTATATCAGTACTATCGTATTGTAAAAATAAAGATAAAAACAAAATACAAGTTTAATTGAATTAAAAGTTTTGACGAAGTATATATTAATGTTAAAAAAATCACATAATACATTTTCATAGAATATTTTCATTTTCATTTCACTTTAATATTGTATAAATATATTATAGTTTAAATAAATATGAAAATTATTTTTAATTCTAACATATAATAAAATTATAAATAATTGTGTTGACACATTTTAATAAATAGTATTAGAGTTCTCTTTGTGTAATTAGTTAATATTACTCAAATTTACGATATATGAATTAGAAATTTTTTAAATCAAGTAATTAGTTGTTAATATCATCAAATATATAATTTTTTTTTTTCAAAAACAAATGAATACTATTGAAAGGGAAAAGCACATGTGGACAACCCTTCATGAAATAAGGCAAAGCCATACATATCCATCCCAACATTTTACATTCCTCTATACAGGCTAAACATAGAGAATGTGCCTCATTAAAGACTTACTAGGAAAAACCCAATGAGATAAAAATCTAGTGAAGGAAAAAAAGAGTACAACAGTCTCTAGCTGCCTTTGAAACAACCCACAAACTTGTAATAGTACCACAAGCTTGTAACAAAAGATAATATCCAACAAATCTTCAAGGAAAACAAAACAACCACCAGAAGCTTGTAACAGTACCGGAACCTAAGCTCTGACAAAATGTAATATTCATCACGCACTTTCCTCCAAACTTCTACAGATAGATGGTCCTCCCTGTAAGCATATACATTCAAAAGCCTCGAAACACATAAGTAGTCTTGCCTTGAAGCTGCTAAGTAACCCACTTCCCAAATAAGAATCCTCAAGGCCATGGCACACCAGATACAATTTTGACACTCAATTACATAACCAAATGAATAACCCCATGACGCGTACCAAATGACAACTTTGATCCTAAATAATTGGTTCAGCTACATCAATTTAAAAAACGCACCCCCATCATAATTAAAATCACCCAGTAATCATATGTAAACCAATACATGCCTTATTCCATGTTCAGCTACATGTTTAGAGTCCACAAACACAAATAATTCCACATGCCAGACCAACGTCCGTGAAATGCAGCACCAGAGTTTGCAAATCATGAAAATACGCCTTAGACATAATTTATGACAGAATATCAACCACAACAAAAAGTATCGTTGTTAATCATTTGTTACGAAATTTATGGTTCGTAACAAATTAGTGAAGAAATTTATCCGTAACTAATAATAAAATTTTGTTACTAGAAGGCTAGAGATGTGGTTGGAACTATCTGTAACAAACTAATGACAGATAAATTTCATGAACAAACAATGACGCTCTGATCCGTCACGATTTTTGTTACGATGACTTTCCATTACAAATTAGCTACAGGGAATCTCGTCATAAAATTTGTGACGGAATATTCCGTCACAAACTTACAATAATTTATTTTTCTGTATTTATTTGAAATGAAAATTAAACTCATTTAAGTAACTTGAAAATTTTGAAAGTAGAGGAACAAAAATAAATTTCAAATAGCCAGCTAATGTGCAAGTTTAACAATTCATCCGAATTTCAAATAACTAAGTTCAATACACTATTTGCAATACCATCAGCTAAAGTATCATCCAACACAAAGTAAACTCAATCAAAGTTCATAATCAACAAAAAACAAGAATAATGTCTCAAAATACTCTTCCTTCAAGTAAGTCTCATCTAACACAAAACAAAATCAACATAAGACATCTAGCCTTTGCCTTTAAATGCATCTATGGGATCAAATGGAAATTGTTAAGAAAAGTAATAATATTTATTTTTGTATAGAATGCACATTAAAAAACTAGGCATACAAAATTACAATAACTTGCTAAGTACAACTCTACAAGAAACAAGCCTTAAGACATCCCCCATCTGATCTAGAAGACTGCCAGTGTAAGACCCGATTTATGGCTCATTATTTAAATACTATTATTTAATAGTATTTTGTGAATTTCTTGTGCTATATGTGATATAATGCCTTTTTAAATGATGATTTATTATTAGAGGCAATATTACATCTTAGTCATGTCTAAACATCGATGTACGCGCCATTACGAGTGTTTTGATTGTAATATAGCTAGGGTTTTGCGACGACGACTTTTTGGTCAAAATCGGCCCAACAAAGTCGATAAGTGGGCGAAACGAGTCGGCAAGGACAATTTCGTGGGCCACACCTTATGGGGAGGTGTTGGGCATGACTCTAAAAATATTCCATGAGGGAATATTCATTTCTTCTATTTTTGAGGGTTTTATTTAAATAAAGTGTATTTAATCATTTTAAAACCTATGGTTTATCAAATAAATATTTTTGAAAATATTTTTGGCGTCTTAATGAAGGCTTGGTCGAATTTTTGGAGATGTAAAAGATGAAGAGGTTTTATGGTGAATTAAGAGGGAAAACATGGTAGTTAATGCACTTAATCACATGTCCTTGACTTGGTCTTGTGTTAAATGAGATTTTTGAGAGAAAATCTGAAGAAAAGAAGGGAATGGGCGGCCAAGAAGAGTGTGGGAGTGAAGGGATATATTTTCATTGTTTTAAGGTGATTTATGGTGTTAAAGGAGAAAGAGCAAATCAAGGAATGGAGGCTTTCATGGAGGGACTTATCTTTGAATGTCTTGATGTTAAAAGGACCATTTTGAAAGTAAAGATTCCTTCATTTAAAGTCAGCAAGGACTTGTCTTTGAATGCTTAAAATTTGTGGTTTTAATTCCAATTAAATTGAGGATTAAAGAATGGTTTTAAAGAGAGTTTTGGACTAGAAAATAAATTGCAAAACTAACCCTTGTTGACCAAGCTTTGGCCGAAAATTCAAAGGACTTTTGGAGGGAAATTTTCATTCATTCTTCTCTTGAATGCCTTGTCCCCTCCTCAGTAGTATAAATAGACCCTCTCCCCCTCTCATTCCTTTACACCAACTCACCAATCTCCTCCCTATTGTAGCTGTGAGTTCTCTCTCCCTCTCTTGTCCTTCTTTTCATTTTCTTGTTCTAAGGTAGTTTAGTTTCTAAGTCTTGAGCAAGGTCATTCTCAATATGCTCTGTGGTTGCAACTTCTGCTGATCTGGCAAATCCAGAAGATAATGATTTTAATCAAGTTGCTTAGAGATGTATGTGAAAGTGGGGGGTTTTTCTTAAAGAAATTCATGATGTTCTTATAGTGTTCTTATGATCTTCAAACAAAAGATTTTAGAAAGGAGTTTTTGTTCTTATGAAAGAGAAAATTTTGGTTTTTCAAGGTTTTGAAGAAGATATTTTCGAAAATAAGGGATAAGCTAAGTAACTTGCATGCAGTCAATGTAATATTAAAACGGGATGTAGATTCATAGAGGAAAAATTTATTCCATCTAAACATAGAAACTAAAACATAACAATGTCAATAATTCACATCCCCAAGTGCTAAAAGAAACTTAATCCGACATGACTAAGGAAGATATAATCTAACCTGAAAGGAAGCCTTAAGAAAGCTCCAAGACACCTTACACAAGCCTCTGTTCAGAAAAACTAAGATACTAAGGGTCTGTTCGATTGCAATTTTAGTTTTTAGTTTTTAAAACAGTTTTCAGAAACAACTTGTAAAAACAGTTTTCAGAAGAAGAAAACAGTTTGAATGACATGTTTTCCAACATTTAGAAAGTTGATATCTGAAAACTAAAAAAATATTTTAGCTGTTTCAATTTTTAAGTTTTAAAAACTGAAAATGAGAACTGTTTTCAAAAATAGTATTTGAAAAAATGTCGTATCAAACAGGTTTTCAGTTTTTAAGAACTGAAAACTATTTTGAAAACTGCAAACAAACATGTCCTAAACTAAATTGCAAAAGTTCAATTTATAGGAAAATAAGCAGAGGGGGCACGCATGTGCCTATCACTTCAGCACGCACATGCGTGCATAAACGTTAAGCCACTGACCTGGCACGCATGTGCGTGCCATATGTGCACACACATCCGTACCAACCTCGCTGGCAACATTTTTTTCATTCTTCAACTCACAATGCCCACTTTAATACACTTCATGACCCTTAACAACTCTATTTCACTTCAATTCTTGGTTTTGAAACCTCTTGGCCCTTAATCATCATCAACCTTTGTTATTCATCTCCAAGAACATCATTCCCTAAGGAATATTCTATGATGCACGCCCCCTACACCTCACAACGTGTGGTCCATAAAATCTTGTCACGTCAATAGTATCTTGCCATGTCACAAGTACGTATGAGAATCTTTTCTCTAGAAAAGTTATGTATTAATAATATAGCATTATTACAGTCAAAATACTCAAAGTATCACACATTATCATCATGGTAATGAAAACAAATAAATAAAGATAATAAAGATATCAATTTTTTTTTGAAAGAAAAACAGATTTTACTGATGAAAGAGTTAAAACATGAGAACAAGCCTGTCATGAGCTAGGAGAAGTGAGCCTCATTAAAACCTTACTAGGAAAACTCATTGGAAAAAAAAACTAGTAATGAAAAAGAGTACGCACACTATGCATTTCAAAAAAAAGAGTACTCACACGATGTTGCCTCTAATACAATAAAGCCCATCAAAATGTATCAATACAACCGGCCACAAACTAAATTCCTTAACCAGAGCACCAACCAAGCACTATAGACCAGCAAATGGCAAGACGTTACAGCAACATCACACTTCCAATTACTCGATTCAAGCTAGTATCCGATCCACAGCCAATGACGAATCGCTCTAAATTAAAACAGAACTGACCTTGAACTCTTGACAGAACAAAAGTGCTTGATAAATGGCCTGGACCTCCGCCTCCTATGCCCATAAATCACCCATTGCTTTCGTAAAATAGCCCCATACATGTCTTCTGTTATTCCGCAGAATGCCCCCGACACCACTAACACCCGGGCAATCCAAAGACGAACCATCCACGTTGAACTTAACCTTTCCATCCTCCGGTGGCTCCCACTCCATAGATTTCCTAACCTTAACCTTCAAAGGCAAGCGAACATGCTCAAAAGCCATCACAAACTGATCAATATTGTAGGGACAAAAAGGCTTGTGCGCCTTAATCCACGATGCCATCCTTGCCATGTGAAGATCCCACACTGATTCAACACTAAATTCTTTATTTAGAAACACCACATTGTTTCTTTCTATCCAGATAAACCAGCTTAGAGCATAAGGAATAAGCCCCCATAAAGTTTTATCAGTGGGTTTCGTTGATGGAACGATTCGTGAGCCGCCGCAAGATCACCTGATGCTTCCTTACTGGCAACGCTGCAATATGATGGTGTTGAGCTGGTTGATCAAATCCATGAGCGTTGAGATCGCTCAATCGATTCTCTGGCGCGACAAGGCTACCGATGTCTGGAAGGAGCTTCGTGAGCGTTTCTCGCAAGCCGATCTGTTCTGGATTTCAGAATTGCAGGAAGAAATTTTCAGCTTGAAGCATGGTGATAATTTTGTTTCGAAATTTTATACCAGTATGAAAACTTTATGGGATGAATTGGATATTCTGAACCCTTTGCCTGTATGAACCTGTGATCCTCATTGTTCTTGTGGAGCTATCACAAAGATTGAGGAAGAAAGGAATAAGAATCAAGTAGTTAGGTTTTTACGGGGTTTGAATGATCAATTCTCAGGTTGTTAGATTCATTACCAAATGTGAATCGTGTTTACCCTCATAGCTCAGCAAGAGAGGCAATTTTCCTCTGAAAATGTCTCTGGATCCAAAGTAATGGTGGCTTCTAGGGATACTGGGAATGAAAGCAGAGGAAATCAAGTTGATTACAGAGCTTCCAGTTCTGGCAGCACCAAGTATTCTTCCAAGAAGTATTCCTACTGTGGAAAGATGGGGCACATTGTTGATGATTGTTACAAAAAGCATGGATTCCCACATGGGTTCAAATTCAAGAATCTGAAGTATGCTAATCGTTCTGTTAACATGGTTCAAACTGCCGATGAGGAGCAAGAAAGTGAGGCTCAAGAAACCACTTCAGGAAAGGATTCTATTCGGTTTAGGCTTACATCTGATCAATATCATCATCTACTAACTCTTCTTCCTTCAGTAGAGGAGAAGAATTCCAGCACACAACACACTGCTAGTGTAAACTCTTGCATTGAGGTTCTCCCAACCAAGAATGGTAATCCTCTTGAAACCACTTGGGTTGTAGATACTAGTGCTACTGATCATATCTATAATAATCTTGCTTATTTTAGTTTCTATAAGCATGTGCCACCCATCAAAGTCTCTCTTCCAAATGGGATCATTGAGCCATCCACTATCAAAGGCTCTATTACACTTTCTTCTGATTTTGTCCTAACAAATGTCATGTTTTTGCCTAATTTCCAGTTTAATTTGATCTCAGTGCATAAACTGGTTAAATGCCTACGTTTTAAACTCACTTTTCTTGATGATCTGTGTTTAATTCAGGGTTCCAATGCTTGCAAGATGATTGGCATAGCTAGAGCAGTGAGAGGACTTTACATACTTGAAAAGTCTACACTTTCATCTCAGGCCAAGTGTAATTCTGTTTTAGCTACTAGTTCTTGTAATTCTGTTTCAGCTACTAGCTCTTCATTTCAATGTTCACCTTTAGCTTATAGTTTTCAGTCAAATGTGCATAATCTCCGGCACAATAGACTAGGACACCCTTCTCTTGTTAAGGGTCACTCAATAAAGGAGTTGTTTCCCTATAGTCAATGTAATAAAGCTCATGTTTGGGATGTATGCCCCGTGGCAAAACAAAAGAAGCTAAGTTTTCCTCTTAGCAACTCTCATTCTAATTACATTTTTTAGTTGATTCATGTAGATATTTAGGGTCCAGAATCTGAATCTCTTGTTTCTTTGCATGACTTTTCCTATTTTTTAACCATAGTTGATGACTATTCTAGACATACTTAGGCTTACTTGCTTAACTCTAAGGCAGAGGTTCGCCCTCTTATTCATCAATTATGTGCTTTGGTAGAAAATCAATTTAACATTACTACTGTAAAGACCATTCGTAGTGATAATGGGAAAGAGTTTGATATGAGTCAATTTTATGCTGCAAAAGGTATCTTACATCAAACAAGTTGTGTTGAGACCCCTCAATAAAACTCCATAGTTGAGAGGAAGCATTAACACATCCTCAATGTAGCTAAAGCATTACTATTTCAAGCTCATCTTCCCAAAAAAATTTGGGCTCATGTCATTGCACATTCTGTTTTTCTTATCAATAGACTGCCTACCCTAGTATTAAATAACAAGTGTCCTTTTCAACTTCTGTACAAAGTGTTGCCTGACTTGTCTGATTTAAAGGTGTTTGGATCTCTTTGTTTTGTATCCACACTATCTAGTCATCGTACCAAGATTTGACCTTAGAGCAAAAAGGTGTATTTTTCTTGGTTACAAACCTGGCACTAAGGGTTACCTAGTCTATGATCTTTAGTCCAGATATATGTGTGTTTCAAGAAATGTTGTTTCCATGGGAGGCGTTTAACATGGACCAGTTTTTTCTGGTCCATGGTTGCACCACTTGCTTTTTGACCTGCCATTGCAGGTTTCCCGGTTTTAAAATAAATAAAAATACATATTTATTAATCACAACAATTAATTTGTCATAATTTTAATTAAGTTAATTAAAACCTAATTCTTCATAATCTCTCCTCTCTCTCCTCTTCATCTTCTACCTCCCAATTTCAGAAATCAAAACCTCTCCCCATTCTCATTTTTGTTGTTCTTCCTCATCATCATCACTCTGTTCTTCTTCCCCTGTATTGTTGCTTCCTCTGTCCAAGACCAGCCTCCAAACCAAGCACCTCCCCTGTCCATGGCCCATCAATCCTCCAAACCAAGCACCTTCAAATTGTACAAACCAACCCCAACGTCTTGCACCAAACACCAAAACTTGACACCAAACTAAGACAACCCATTACATTACCAAAGCCAGCACAAAAACGCAATTTTATAACATAATACCAATATATGTAACTTAAATAAAAACAATCTTCATCCAGCTTCTTCTCATCTTCTTCATGTTCACCCATCGTCCTCCTCCTCAATCTTCTTCTTCTTCTTCCCTCCACTTTTCCCCATCATCTCAACAAATTAATAACTGAAACCTAGGAACCCAACACCAGAAAACCCAGAAACAAAGCCACATAAAACCAAGATTCCAGAAACTAAATAACAAACCCAGAATTTTGCTCCTCACAAAACAACCTGTTAGAGCATCAAACCCCCACAACCACTAAACAATAACAAGAACACCAAAACAAAAATAAGAATAACAAACTCACTCCTAACCCAGAATTCCCACCACCACCCAGATTCCACTCCCAACCCATAACCACCACCACCACCCACCCTGAACTCTTCACAAACCCCAGATCCAAACACCACCCAGAACCCACTCCCAACCCATTACCACCCAGAACCCACTCCCAATCCACGCCACCACCAACCCAAAACCTCCCTCAAACCCCAGATCCAAACCCCAAACCTATAACTCATACAAAATCGAAGGAAAAGAAGAGAAGAAGAAGGTGGGTCGTGATTGAACTCTCAACCCAGAAATCAGACGCCGCGAGAAGCGGAGGTGGCTGGCGCTGGCCGTGGAGATGCAATCGGATCTGGAAAAAATTTCGAAGGCACCAAATCTTTTGGTTTCCCTCTACTTGTCTCAACTTTTTTTGAAATTTTCCGATTTCAACTTCACCCAACCACCTTAGAGAAGATTGACGACCCAAAGCTTTTCTCTTTCGATTTTGTGGTGGTGGTGGCGGCGGGGTTGTTGTAAGACCCACATTATTAGAATTAGAATAATTAATTAAATTCTGACTCACGCCTAGGATGCTGTGTAAGCTTGAGAGGAACTTGAACAAGAGTTTGATGATTTGTCGATTGAAACTTTATAGACTACTCAATATATGTTTAATTATGCCACTATAGTCAGTTTAAAATATAGCACGGGCCGTATTCACACCCGACTAGGGTCGAGAGTGTTCGAAAAAGGTTATTTTCGCTACTAGAGCACTGTTTAAGATGTAGTTCGACAACGGCAAGAGAATAAGACCTTCAGGGTATTTTTCCCTTGACCCGTGTTCCATTACGGAACTTTCGGTTGTAAACTCGGTAGTGTTCACTTATCGGAAACTCGATAAAGTTAGACTTTATCTCCGCAAGGACTTTAAGTGAGACCCCTAACAAAAGGCTTTTCTATTCGGGGCTTCTAACGAAGTTTCCATCCGCTTAGTCTAAATTCCTTCGCTACTAGGAATCTTTCTTATGAAGGAAGTTTTCTCATCCGATGTCAATCGCAAAAAGTAGTTATGCGGCACATTTTGAAGCAGACTACGTTCAAGCCATTTTCTCATTTAAAATGAACCCGGAGCAAGTATCAACCTTTTATGGAAGGATACATAGCTTAATTGCATAATATGACAACGTCATATTTGTTCTAATTGTTTAACAATTATTATTTAGCTTAATTCTTACTCATTTCCTTGTCCATGGATCATTTTAATTTGCCGAAAGTGATCAAAATTTATATTTCATCATTTCATAAAGTTCCTCATAATTTTTGATATAGTAATATATCATCTTTATATTTTTCTCTTAACTCTATGAGTTAAATCATTTAGTGTCTAAATCAATTAGTACCGATTTGTAAAATATATACTCCATCCTTATCTCTCCACGTTTGTGATATGCTTCAGCCCTTTTAACACTTTACCATTTCAACCACTTACACATATTTTATAACTTAGCAAAGAAGAATAAAATAATAAGAAGGCATTCAGCCTTTTATTATTCAGCCTTTTATTATTCACGCAGCACTCCTTCTCCATATTTTCTTCACAATTTCTTTCCTCTGGCTGCATCCAACACACACCTTGGTCCTTTCTTCTTCCACGCAGCCACCAACACCATGTTCTTCTTCCTCTACTCCATGCAAGCACCACAACCACCGGGAGCAAGCCACCAAAGGCAGCCACCACCTCCATTCTCTTCAACCTTTTCTCATCTCAATTTCTAGCTTTTGAGTTAGAGGTTGGTTTAGCTTCAAACTTTGCTTCAATTAGCTTATATGCATGCTCTAGTGTCTGAATTGATAACTTATATGCATAGATGCTATGTTCTTTGATGATTATGTGGAAAAGGGGTAGAAATACCCACTTTTCTCAATTCTTAAGCTTTAATTATGTTAGAGTCATATTCATGCTTAGGGTCTTCACATTAGTTGTTAGTATATGTCTAAGAATGAGCTATGTGCAATCAATTTCGAGAAAACATCAACTTTGGATTTTTAGGTTTCAATTGGGCGTGGAAAAATGTTAATTCACAAATGAAGTTGTATGAGTGTTTGGATGGTTTTCCTACCTTAGTTAGGGTATAAATATGCCTAAGAATTAATTGGATTCAAAAGAGAAGTTGGATTACCCTATTTTTGGAGGGGGGCCGTGACCTTGTTTGTGTGTTGAGGGGAGGAAAAAATCCCTCTTTTAAAGATTAGAATTGAATCAATTGATGCATGTTTTTAGGATATGTTTTGGAGTAAGCTTGAGGTTGATTTTGTGTTTAAATGATTGGGTATGCTAAGTGCTACTTGTTTCTTAAGTAAGTGCATTTTATGGCATAAATGAATGCATGATGATAAATTTAGATTCAACTATAAGCATGGTGATTTAAAAATGAGGTGAAGCTTTGTGAAAAATTATAGAGACCCGTTCAGGTTTGAAGCATGATCAAGTTGCATGAATTGTACATGAATGAGAAAGTAAATGGCACTTTGCTGTTTAATTGCTGCTGTTTCTGTTCTGTTTTAAGTGCTGCTGTTGCTGTTCTGTTTTTAATATTGCTGTACTGTTTCTGTTTTTGCTGTAATTGCTGTTGCTGTTCAGTTTTTATTGTTGCTGTCACTGTTTCTGTTTTTGCTGTAATTCCTATTGCTGATCTGCTGTAATTGCTGTTTTTGTTGCTGTTTTGCTGTAACTGTTGTTGCTGTTTTACTGTTGCTATTTATTGTTGTTGTTTACCATGTTTCAGTGATGACATGCGTAAAAATGAAGATGAAATTATATGCTAAAATGAGTTGCTAGTATTTGGTTATTTGTTGGGTTGAGTCTAAACTTGAATATGTGAAATGTGTCCAAGTGTTTTCTTATGTTCTAGGCAAGCTAAATGGTTAAGCATGTACTAGGAACATGACTAGGTTTATTCCATGAATATGATGATATGATTTGTGTTTTAAGATGGAGTCAGAACCTTACTTTATTATGTGCTAAGTGCTTATGTGTGAAACTTGAGTAGAGTCAAACTCACCCATTTGGGGTAACTCTTCCATTCGTGCCTACGTGTCTAACTCTGAAGTTTAGGAAGCTTTTTCCAACGTTAGTGAGCATTTTTAGATCGAATTGTTTCTTAGCGACTAAGCATGAATATTTTGCTTAAGGTTTGGATCGAGTTGAGCTAAGGAAGGAAGATTCAGAACAAGCTGTGAAGTTTCAGGATAGAGGAGAATTACCCAAGGTAAGGGCAACTCTCCTAGCTATTAGCTATATGCTTAGGTGTCGAAGAATCGGCAATTGTTAAATGATATTGATATGTGAGGCTTATGCTTCTGTTGACTGCCGAGGCTTCGGCCGTTTACTGAGATTTCAGTCTTATTTCTTTTAATGGATAGACATTTGCTATTTCTTGAATTAGGTAATTGCATAAACACAAAGTTATGCCAAAACCTTATGATTATACCGATTGTAAATGCGAAGTGTTATAAGAATTAGCAAGTAGGACCCGACGGAAGGTATGAGCTACTGCTGACGTGATTGATCGAGGCTTTCTCAGGAAAGAGAACTTGGGGATGATATTGATCTTTTGACTTGTTAGATTTTGAAACAAATGAATGCATAAGACTTTATTTGAGAATAAATTCCATAATGAATTAACTCAAAATAGAACACTTTGAATAATAAAGATAACCCATTTTGAGGAAATCTTAGGATATGAAATGAGTTCGAAAATGGGAAGGGTCGAAGATTTGAGGTTCAAGGAAAGATAATGATTCGAGTTGTGAACATCATGAAGAGGAGCCGTTATGAGTAGAACCGCCATTAAGTGCAGGTGCTACTCCTTGTTGTGAAGTGATTGGTCAAAGGACCGACGTTTACCTTAGGGAAAAACGATAGAGACATGAACCATAGCTAGACACGTATCCGGGTGAGGACGAATCGTGGTTTTCTAGCTCTTGCATACCTGCATGACTTGATTAAGGGGCTTGTCCTTAATCCCATTAATTATTCTTTGATTAAGAGGTTTGTCCTTAATCATATTATTTATCCATCGATTAGAGAGGATGGACCTTAATCGTATTGTTTACCCCTGGATTAAAGTGGCTGGACCCTAATCCTATTAATTACTCTTGATTAAGGGGTATGACCTTAATCATATTATTCGTTATTGGATTAAAGAGGATGAACCTTAATCATATTATTTGCTTATGGATTAAAGAGGATGGACCTTAATCCTATTATTTGCTTATGGATTAAAGAGGATGGACCTTAATCCTATTATTTGCTTGTGGATTAAAGTGGCTGGACCTTAACCCTATTTTTGCTATTTGATTAAAGTGGTTGGACCTTAATCATATTATTTGTCCTTGGATTAAAGTGGCTGGACCTTAATCCTATTATGTGTTAGTTGATTTAGAGGATTGACCTTAGTCATACTAATTGTTATTTTCTTAAGAGGTTAGACCTTAACTCCTATTACTTGGATCGATTAAGGGGCTAGTCCTTGATCCTGTTATCTGTTGTTGATTAGAGAGTATAGAGCTCATCGTGCTAGATGATTGACCGCTGAGTCGTGCGTTTCCATTAGTGAGACGTGATGCTGCCCTGGCAAGGAAATGAAGATACATCTATGCGTAGACGGCGAGTGATGGATTGATGACTTGACGTTCAAAGGATAGAGATTGACTTATGTTGTGTCTAATTATTATTCACACGCTACTTAACTATGCTAAATCAAGCTAGGACTTATATTACATTACTCTAGGAAGTTGACCCTTTCTGCCTTGTTTGCTTTGTTTGTGTTTGGGCGGTCGGCAAACTGCCAGACCCTAACAGGTGTGTCTCTGAGGAGCTGTTGATTGCTGCAAGAAGGTGATTGGACTGATTGACGATGAGACTTCCTTGGAGTGAGTGAACCAACCAAAGACTTGTGGAAGTAATAGTTAGATGTAAGGCTAGAGCCTTGGGTAGAGAAGCTTACCGTCATTGGTTGAAGCTCGTAGGGATGATTGTATTACTTACTTTGGTCTTGGGTAGGTTCCGATGCATTACTCTTCTGCGAATCTCCAGTGAGGGGATTGTAGGAAGTATATTGGGCTTAGGGTGTTATCGCATTTTGAACTTTGTTGTCGGTTAAGACATTACTTCACTGTATATTTTATGTCTTGAACATCCGTCGTCACTCACGGGTACTTGCCTTGTCAAGGCCGGATGTAAGGGTTTGGGTAAGAGTATACATATCAGGTTTTGGAAATGTTTTGGAAAAAAAGCAAACGAAAAAAAAAATATACCCGCTTTTATTAGATCCTTGTTGGAAAATAATTCCATTTTATTTAATAGGTTACTAATTGTGACTCCCGAAAGTCGGGGTGTTACAGTTGTGGTGGCGGCGGTGGGTTTAGGGTTGTGGGTGGCAGTGGTTGTTGGGTGGGAGGAAGAAAAGAAGAAGATGAAAACTATTTAATTTCACCTAATTTAATTAATCTAATAATTAATTAAATATTAGTAAAATATGTTTTTTGATTTTTTTTAAAAACCTGTTATTGTGGGTCAAAAGGGGGTGGTGCAACTTTGTACCACACAAAAGTGGTCCATAATAAATTTTTCCGTTTCCATGAGAATATTTTCCCTTATCCCTCTCCTCCAAATTCAGAAAATAGTCATGACTTTCCCTCTTTCCCTCAGCCTAGCCTATTACCTAGTGAGTCTTCCTCAGTCACTGAACCTGTTGTACCTTTGCCTCCTCAACCTGTTGTCTCAACCCCAGTACAACCTTTTAAACTGCGGGTCTCTCAAAGAACCAAGAAGCAACCTACATAATTGCAAGACTATCATTGTTCCCTTGTAATGGTACTTTTTATCCCCTTGATAAAGTCATTTCTTATCATCACTTACATCCCACATATCAAAGTTTTGTCATGAACATCACTACTTTGATGGAACCTACTATGTACTCAGAAGCTGTCAAACATGAGTGTTGGAGACAGGCAATGAACCAGGAATTAAAGGCTCTTGACAGAAATAACACATGGATTCTAGTGGACAAACCTGCTGACAAAACTTCAATTGGATGCTAGTGGGTTTATTGAGTTAAGCACAAGCAGGATGGGACCATAGAATACAAAGCTGTCCTTGTTTTGAAGGGTTATACACAAGTAGAAAGCATTGATTTTGTTGATACTTTTCCCAGTGGCTAAGATGACAACCCTGAGAGTTCTCCTAGCCTTAGCATCTTCCCAGAGCTGGTTCCTTCATCAGCTAGATGTTGATAATGTGTTTCTTCATGCCAAGTTTGATGAGGAAATATACATGGACTTGCCTCAAGGTCTTTTATCAACCAAGTCCAATTAAGTCTGCTTGCTCAAGAAGTCCCTCTATGGACTTAAACAAGCAAGTAGGCAATGATATACTACTCTATGTCATGCTCTTCAGGCCCTTGGCTTTTCTCAGAGCTCAGTTGATCACAATCTGTACATCAAGAAGATTTTTACAGGCTCATTCACAACCCTTCTTTTATATGTTGATGATGTTCTATTGACTGGCAATGACATGTCTGAAATTAATCATGTTAAGGAATCTCTTCATGCTCAATTCCGCATCAAAGACATGGGTGAAGCTAAATTCTTTTTGGGTCTTGAGATTGCCAGATCCAAAGAAGGGATCGTGTTAAACTAACGCAAGTATGCTCTTGACTTGCTCTCTGACTCAGGATTGCTCAGGTGTAAACCTGCTTCCACACCCATGGATGCATCTCAGAAACTCAATGCTACTCTTGGCACTCCATTGACAGCTATCAGCTCATATCGCAGGCTCATTGGTCGTCTTCTCTACCTTACTACCACCAGGACCGACATAGCTTATGTGGTGAATCAATTGAGCCAATTTCTCTCGGCCTCGACACATCTTCATGAAGCAGCTATTCTTACAGTTCTTCGTTATATCAAGGGTAATCCCGGATGTGGTCTCTATTACCCTGCATCATCCTCTACAACTCGCACTACTTTCGGCGACTCTGATTGGGCAGGCTGTGTGGATTCGAGAAAATCTATCACTAGATATTGCTTGTTTCTGGGATCATCCTTAATATCTTGGCGTTCAAAGAAGCAAACAACAACTTCATGCTCTTCATGTGAGGCATAATACAGATTTATGGTTGCCACTGTCTATGAAGTGCAATGGCTCACATATTTGTTACATGATCTCCAAGTTGAGCAAACATCCCTTGTTTCTATGTTTTGTGACAATCAGCCAGCTATTCATATATCTCACAATCCCAACTATCATGAACGAACTAAGCATATTGAGCTAGATTGTCATATTGTTCGGGAGAAGCTTCAGCAGGGTCTAGTGCATCTTCTTCCTGTCTCATCTTCACTACAGCTAACTGGCATTTTTACCAAACCATTAACAATTGCACCATTTCGTCGTCTCTTCTCCAAACTAGGATTGTATGATATACATTCTCCAGTTTGAGGGGGGCTATTGCCACTGTAAATATCTTGGTGTATTACTGCTTGTAAATAACCATAGTTACTAGTTACCATAGTTAGTTTTACATAGTTAACTGAGTTTGTTAATTAGTTACTCAGTGGTTTGTTAGTTAGTTAGTTTGGTGGTTAAGCTCTTAAGCTTTCCCGCTTCTTATCTTCAGGGTATATAAACTGAAGCCATTGTACAATTCACTCAGTCAATCAATTGGATCATTCAGTTTCATTCAATTCTTGATTTCTTCTTTGGAACAAACTCTAGGTTACAATCTTGTTACTCTGCTTCCTCTGGTTCGTTGCCCACGTATGCGTTCTCACGATGTTGTTCTTCGTCTCCAACAACGTCCTTGTCGTTTGGGTGCTGCAATTGGATGGTTCGTTGTCTAAGTCCTGCTCTTCTTATTAAAGGCAGTGAACACGAACACAAGTTGCTAGCAGTCAGTGGCAGATTTCTGGCTTTTCCAATAGGTGTGTGGTTCATCGCTCCCAAGATCTCTTTTTGACGAAGACAGGATTTTGACGGTGTGAAAATTATTAGTTTAGGATATTAATGATGTGGAAATAATAATCCACATGTTCAATTTTAATTAGCCAACAACAAAAACAGCATCTAAGTAACTGCACCTAAGTTTTGCCCTTTAAATAATGTATTCAGTTCACTAAAATAGCCATAATTAATATATAAAGCACAAGAGGTGCTACTCAAAACAGGTACCAGTTACAAGAGAAAGAAATAAAGCAAAAACAGGGGAAAGAGTAGACAAGGTTCAAAACAAAAAGAAAAAGAGGCGCAGGTTCACGCAGCAGCATAACCAGTGGCAAATTAAGCATATCAGTAGGCACAGTATGGCTAGATCTTTGATAGGAATCTTCCTATCAGTATGGCTGTATTTTCCGACATCTTAGAAAGTGGCTTTGAGTCTTGAATGCAAAATGAGTTGTCTTCCAACGCATTCATGATAAACATAAACATATAAACAATCACAGATTCTTTGTTGTTTCTGGACATGGAATGAAGCAAATTGCTATACAAATATTTTATGATTCTATCTTGAATCAAGGCATGTATGTATGTGAAAGCGAAACAACAATTCATGTTGATGAGAGTAACTGAGAGATCACGAGAGATATTGAAAGAGAACAGAACCCTATCAATTCATGTTCGTTATGCGATGCAGCCCTTTCCTCTGGTAGTTGTGCGCCGCCCTCGTCTTTTGCCTCCAGTTGCCGGCCACTGCACCCTTTGACAATGTCGCTAGCTGTTGTGAAGAGTTATTTTTTACCCCTTCTTTTTCTTCATGCAACTAGATACTTTATGAACTTTTGGCTCACGATCAGAACAAAGTATTTAAAATCGTTGGCTTCTAATTCTATCCTTAGCAAGTTTTCGACAAATTATGTACATTTAGGCCTGTATTCATATCTCAGAACTTTTCAAGTAATAACAAAGGAAATGATAATATGTGCAAGACTATACAAGTGATCATCTTATATATACTTTGCCTGATTGTTTGACTGGAAATGATACGAAGTAATCTTAGTGTTTACCGTGATATTTGGTAAACAAACATCTTCCAGATTCGACTGGAAAAAGTTTAAGAGTTTCGCGAATTAAGGGTTCTTTTGGGAAAACGTCTTGCCAAAGCGCGTGTGAAATTGGGTTTTTCGACAGCCGTGTTTCGCGAATTGAAAAGCTTTACACAAAGTCAAATTGACGACGAAGCGGTAACAACAACAAGTTCGAAAAATCTAAATGCAGAAATCGTAAATGGCTGGTTCGTCAACGTACTCCTCCATGATCACGTTAGGCTCGTTGAGTCTCTTTGATGCGGACATGAGAGCTTTTTAGTGATTTCTAGAGCTGAGTTGGGAACCCTTTTTCTGAATTGGATTCTCCTATTTATAGAGCTTCATATCCCGTGTGCCCTTGGCGGTTTTCTCCCTCGATGGATGGGTTAGTGGGTCTGGTTTCCCCCACGATTTGATGCTTGTCTCGGAAGTCCCATGCATGGGGGGTCTGGTTTCCCCCACGATCTGATGCTTGTCCCGGAAGTCCCATGCATGGTGGTGGAGATCGTGTTCTTCAACTGCATATTGGCCGCGTACTCGATCATCATGGTGAGAAACCGACTCAGTCAATGCTGCACGTGTTAAATGTGCCCGTGTTTGTAGCAACGGTTGCCAATGTCCTTTTGTCGAATTCGACTACTCTCCTAACTTGGCGTTTCTTCGTAATTCCCTTGATCCATACTCGACTGCCTCATGTGCTTTGGGCCAAATTTATTGCGTTTTGGGCCAAACATTTTTGGCCAACAAATGCCCCCCAAAAATGTTGATTCTCGACTACCAGGCCTTGGAGGAATCAAGCATTTTTTGATTGTGAATTTCGAACGGAATTGACGGTCGCTCGCCACCCCTGCCTTTCTGACTTCACGTCAAATCAGCAATCCTAGCGTCTTACTTTTACCCCAATCAGGAGCTCTAGCGTCTGACTTCGTCTGTCCATCCGCCGTCTCTATCCTAGGGTAATCATGGCTCCTTTTTGGCCTACATGTTAGGGTTCTGCGGTTATATAATAAAATAACCGTTGGATTTCAAATTTTTATGCACCATCACGTAATTCGGCTTCACGTCCGTTTCTTCCAGCCAAGAAATCTCCCTCCGTGGTGTCCAACACAAGGATCGACGCTCACCGGCTTGAAACCCTAACTCCTCCTTATGATGCTTCTACTTTTGAAGCTGATTTCAAGAAGTACTTCACCATGTTCTTTGAATTGAAGCGCTTTCGTTCTAGTTTTGCACCATATAGCAAACCTTCCTATGGCCCTCGGTGGCTAAGGAATTCTTACCCCAATCTTCCTGGCTAAGAAGACCTCTCTCAACACCAAATCGAACTCTGGCAGACCATACTATCCCCTAGGGTGCTGACTATAAATTTTGCCAGCAATGACTTCACTCTGTGCGGCTATAATCCTCAGCTTGTTTCTCGACAATTTGGGCTGAGTCAGGATTTGCCCAACACATTGTTCGACCAATCTCTTGTCCTTTATCATGGCGCCATCACCAGACGGAGTGCTTTCGACACTACTATTAACTACTACAATGAGGAGCTGATTGGCCTCAACCCTTTTAACTTTGCTTCATCTTTTTATGTCACCAAGGCGTTTAAAGCTTGGTGGTCTGCTTATTGGAGCGACATTTCGATGTCGATTGAAGATTGTTTCCAGCGCATAACGAATGTTTTTCTTTTGCAGAAACAAGCTCCTAAGAAGACCAAAGGTATGCATACGTCTGAGATCAACGCCTTCCAGCAATTTTTCGGTGTAGTATACTTTCCAGGTCCTCGACTTCAAGAGACTGTTGCCAAAGCAGCTCAAGTTCTAAGGCAAATGTGGGAATCTAAAGCCAAGAAAACTCGATTGATTATTCCTTCTGGTGAGGATGGTCTTTCTTTCATTACTCGAAAAACAGGCTTTAAATTCCCACCGTTGCCTACTTGTAAGTATGCTTTGGCCTTTCCAGTGGTCCTTCCTAAATGGGTTGACCACGTGAGTATCAAGAACTTTTATCATAGCACATTGCCTCCTCGGAAGCGGGTGACCTGGACTAAGTGTTACTTATGGAATTTTCCTTTCCATGTGTCGGTCGAAATCTTCAACCACATATCGATAAGAACGCTTATTGGTCAAGGTAATCATTTCGACCTGGCATCTTTACGATATTTATGGCTTAACTTTTCTTTGCTTTTCTTTTGCAGCTGAGCCAATTCCTCGACCAACTCCTCAAGCTTCTCCCCGAGTAACTTCTGCTACTGTCGAGATTGAGGATGACGATGATGATGTTAGTCTGGCTGATAAGCTCAAAGTGCCTAAGGTAATATCTAACTGTGGAGCTTCAATCTTTCTTCGATATATACTCTTTGTGACCTTTGCCTTTTATTTCAGAGTCAAAAACGAGGGGCCACGCCCACCACCTCTGCAAGCCCGAAAAGGGCCAAAGGTGTTGGTGGGTCTGCTGTGAGCAATCCTTCCCCGGCCAAGTCAACTAGCCAACATGAAGAGATCCAGCAAGGCGATGAACAAGGTGGTGATCAATAGGCCTCCAGCCCTCTTCAAGACACTACACCTATTCCTGTCGAGATGGCTTCGGCCAAGAAGACCTCCAGGAAGAAGTCTAGTCATAAGTTTGGCAGCTCCTCTTCTCGCCACTCTAAGAGTTCGACGAGTTCCAGTCCTCTCAAAGAATCTGATCCTAAGGTAAATCATTGTGATTCACATCTTATCTTGATTTGTTTTCTTGTCTTCCCTCTCATCTATTTCCACTTTTATTCTTCAGAGGGTTGGCATGTCTAAAATGGCTGTGCCTCGAGCCACATGGTTTTCTTCTAATCCCCTACCAGTTGTTCTGTCTAGCTCTTTGAGCAGTTTAGACTCTTCGAGCTCGAGTTTAGACTCTAATGAGTCGGACCCTGTATGGAACAAGTTGACATTCTATTTTAACTCGAAGCCAATCGCTTGGCAGCACCCTGGTTGCGAACCTTATTACACCAAAGAATGTCGAGATAATCTTTCTAATTTTCCTCCGCAGGATACTCAGAACGTGTCTTCCCCTGTTCGTGAAGAAAGTGCGCCACATGTCGAGGTTCAGAGTGGCGAAGGTCAAGTGGCCCCAATCATTCAGCCTGACCGGGTGATTGGTGTTATGCTTCCTCCAAAGGCTGATGTTCTGGCCTCAACACAATCTGAACCTTCTCCCCAGCAGCTTCAACGGGATGTTAGGGTTGCTTTGCTTTCTCCTCATGCCAAAGGAGGCTCGGTTTCTTCCAAGACAGCCGCTTCTTCCCACACTTCCAGTGAGAGGCTTAATGCCCTTTTGGTCGAAGATCCACTCACCATTTTTCAGAGCTTCTTTGATGGCACTCTGGATCTCGATTCTCCGCCACGTCAACCTGAAACTATTGAGACTGCTCAATCTAGCAGGGTAGTTGATGCTGGCCAGATTGAAGAAGCTTTAAGTAAACTGAAGGGGTTGATCTTCGACGAAGGTTTCATTGACAGTGTCCGGGCCAACCCTCAACCAGGCTATGATGTCAAAGAGCTGCTTACTTTCCTGTTGAGCCAACGACTTGACCAAGTTCAGGCAGATGCTCTTGTCGAGCTTCAGACTTTCTTGGTTGACCTCTTGGCCACACTTGACAAGGCTAATACTGTGGAGCAGCTCATCTAGACCAAAAAGGAACAAGTGGCTTCTAACACCAATGGGCTTTTGCCTGCAAAAGATGAGATTCTCAAGCTGACTGCTAGGAAAACTCTTATAACGGCTGAGTTATCAAGTGTTGATACTCGACTGGATGAGCTTCAGAGGGGAATGGCAAGGCTCGAGAAGGAGAAGGCAACGCTGATCGAAGAAGTTCCAGCTGTGAATTCCCAGCTGAACACTCTGGCTGCTGAGTGTGCAAATGTGATGTTGTCGACATCTCAACTCTCTAAGGAGGTCGTAGCGGAGCAAGGTGTGAAGCAAAGCTTGGATGCCAGGATTGCTGCTGCCGGGGTTCAACTTGAAGCTTTCAAGTCGAGGATTTAGGACTCATACTTTTTATTCATTGCCTTTGTAGTGGCCATGTGTTTATATGGCCTTGTTGCCAATGCTGTAATGCCCAACTCGTATGACTTTGTTTGACAATGAATTTCGTTTTAATGACATCGACATGGTTTACCTTCTAATTGAATTTTTATTGTCGATTTCTCATTAAAACATTTCCTGCATAGTACTTGTGAGTTTCATACCATTTAACTTGGCATATAATCTAACCTTCCATCTTCCAAACCATTAATCAACTTCTTGGAAAGTAGGGTAATTTATGACGCTCTTTTACCAAGTTTTTGTTCAATGACTGAAGAACTTCCTTCACTCACGGTAGTGGCTGACGTGGCTTGCCGTGTTTGGTTAACGCTTTGGCAACTGCATGCCATGCATTAATGCGGCTGTTTGTTACATTCCTATTATAAATAAAGCCGTTTTTTACCTTTGTCTCATCAGTAACTTCTCCTCTTTATTCTCATCTTCTTCCTGCTACTACCATCTTCGTTTCTAATTATGTCTAGCAAACTTATCCTCCAACGTATCAGAGACATGGCCTTTCAGCATAACCTCTTCCATGGCCTATATGAATCTTCTTTTCGCCTTGTTGAACTTTTAGGGCTCATTGATCAACTGCTCCAACGGCCTATCATTGCCCGCGTTAGGGTCCCTCTTCAGGTGTTCCGGGGGCTACTCTTAGAAGCCAAGCCTTTGTTTGAAGAATTCAGGGAGCTCTCAGTGATGGTGTTTTTCCAGGACTATCAAATAGACGAGTTGGAAGGGAAGTTCAATTCTCTCCAAGCCTCCTTAGGCCACCAAGACCCGGAAGGCCTCGTTTGACTGGCTGTCGAGATATCTGCGGTCTCTCTTGAAGACCTAGCCGCTCGTCAAAAGAAGGCTCGACTTGAGGGCCAGATGGCGGCGCTGGTGGATCGACTGGAACCTATGCAAGCTAGATATGACGGATATAAAGCCAATCTTCCGTTCTAGGCTTTTAATTCCTTTTGTATCTTGCCATATCTGTAATGCTCTTCTTGATTAATGAAACATTTCCAATTTGGCAGTCTCGACCCTTACCTTTTATTCGATTTTGATTTCATGCAACATTGGCTTATACGCTTTTAGGTACTTGCCATTTATTGTAACGCCCTGACGTTGATTGCTTAATTCTTTAATTACGTAGGCATTATTAGGTAGCGCTTTCTCGACTTTAAATGGCCCTTCCCAATTGGGGGCCCATTTTCCGTAGGCCCTATCTTTCTTATCCATTGGGAGAATAACCTTCCATACATAGTCTCCTGTGACAAAAGATCGATTTCTAACCTTCTTGCTGTATGCTTTGGCTATGCGATCCTTTTGCCTCGTTAAGACGTCTAGTGCCAAGTTCCTTTCTTCGTCGAGATTTACTAATTCATCTAGCATCATGTTCCAATAAACTTCACTGGGGATTTCTTCTTGTTTTTGTATTCTGCACGATTGCAAATATACTTCTGCGGGTAGCACGGCTTCTTGGCCATAGGTCAGCCGAAAAGGTGTTGTTCCTGTCGCCTCCCTTGGTGAATTCCTGTAAGCCCAAAGGATTTGGCTAAGAGACTCATGCTAGCTTTTTGGTTTTCGACCCAAGTGCTTTTTAATCAAGCTTATTAGAGTTTTATTGGTAGCCTCTACTTGGCCATTCGCCTGAGCATAGTAGAGGGTTGAGGTTAGAAGTTTTATGCCCCAAGATTCTGCGAAGGCTGCCACTTTTCATCCTACGAACACTGTACCTTGGTCAGTTATGAGTGACTCCGGCAGTCCAAAACGGTACACAATGTGATTCTGTATGAATTCGATCATCGTTTCTTGTGTCACGCTCTGTAGTGGAATGGCTTCGACCCATTTAGTAAAATAGTCAATTGCCACAATTATATACCTGTGCTGCCTTGACGAGGCTGGGTGGATCTCGCGAATTAAATCAATTGCCTATCCCCTGAAGGGCCATGGCTTGATAATAGAATGTAATTCGCTGGCTGACACATGTTGGATTCCTGAATGTTTTTGACAATCTTGACAGCCTCTTGCATATTCGATACAATCCTTCATGATAGTTGGCCAATACATCCCTTGCCTAAATAGTATCCATTTCATCTTTGCCCCTGCTTGGTGAGCGCCGCATAGGCCGTCGTGAGCAGCTGATACGACTATGAAAGCGTCGTCTTCGCTTAAGCATTTTAACAACATGCCGTCGACATTCTTTTTGAACAATTCATTGCCTATGATGGTATAACTTAGAGCCCTATACTTGACTTTCCTGTCAGTTGACCCTACAGGATTCTGCAAGTATTCGACTATTGGCTTTCTCCAATCATTAGGGGTAAGGTTATCGATGGCCATAACGTCGAGATCCAAAGGGCTAAATTTTTCCTTGATCCTAATTAGCTCTTGCAATTTTAATTTATCTATCATGTACCCAGAAGTAATTTGTGCTAACTCATTAGCTTCTTGATTGCTTACCCTGGGTATGTAGCTAATTCCTGCTTGGTCGAAATTGGCCAGTAAACTCATGGCCTTTACGTAGTATTTCGCCAAATTCTCACTTACGCACTTATATTCCTTCGTAAGTTGCTTTACAACCAATTCCGAATCACCTTTAATTTCGACGTTCTTTGCCCCCAAGGCCAACAATATTTCGAGGCCTGAGACTAAAGCCTCATATTCAGCTTCGTTATTGGAGTAGCTTTCCCGAATCCGAAACATGAACTTAGTTGGGATGCCTTGCGGAGACACTATGAACATACCAATTCCTGATCCTTCCTTATGGCTTGAGCCGTCGAAAAACAACTTCCATGGTTGCAATCCTACATAAGCTATCTCTTCAGGCAAAGTGTGATCTGCCAGGAAATCAGCTACTGCTTGCCCCTTAATTGCCTTTAAAGGGGCATAAGTGAGTGAATATTCGGTTAATGCTAAAGACCATTTACCAATTCGACTGTGTAAAATAGGCTTGGATAACATGTGCTTTATTATATCAAAGTGAGAAAAAACCATTACATCAATTGGCTTTATATAATATTTCAGCTTGGTACAAGAAAAGTACAAACACAAACACAGTTTCTCGATCATAGTGTATCGAGTTTCAGCATCGTTTAACACACGACTTAAATAAAATATGGCTCTATCGATGCCATCTTCGTCTTCTTGTGCCAACATGCTGCCAATGGTTTCATTTGTAGTTGAAATATACAACCTCATTGGCTTCCCTTTTATAGGAGGAATCATCACAGGAGGGTTTGCCAAATAGGTTTTTAACTCATCAAATGCTTTTTGGTGTTCTGCTTCTCAGTGAAAAATGTCTTCTCTCTTTAGTCGAAGAAGGGATGAGAACGGCTTAGTTTTATCACTAAGGTTAGCAATAAACCTTCCGAGGAAATTGACTTTGCCCAAAAGCGACTGTAGCTGCTTCTTGCTAGTTGGTGGACTTGTGTCGAGAATGGCTTTGGCCTTGTTCTTGTTGATTTCGATGTCATTCTTGTGCACCACAAAACCCAAAAAATCACCTGCAATTACACCAAATGCACATTTAAGAGGGTTCATTTTTAAGCCATGTATCCTCATTCTTTCGAATGACTTCCTTAAGTGTGACAAGTGTTCATCCCTAGAGGGGGACTTGACCACTATATCATCAATGTAAACCTGCATAAAAGTTTCAATAAAGTCATGAAAAATAGTATTCATTACCCTCTGGTAGGTCGCGCCAGCGTTTTTCAAACCAAATGGCATGACCACCCACTCATATGTCCCTAAGGCACCAGGACATCGAAATGCTGTTTTCGACACATCCTCCTTGGCAATAAAAATCTGGTTGTAGCCAGAGTATCCATCTAAAAGACTTAAGTATTCATGGCCTGCTGCTGAATCTACCATCATTTCGGCTATGGGCATGTGATATTCATCCTTGGGTGTGGCAGCATTCAGATCTCGAAAATCTATGCAGACCCTCATCTTACCATTCTTCTTGATCACTAGGACTACATTGGCTAGCCACTCAACATATCTGGCCGCTCTGATGAACTTGGCACCTTAGCAATCTTTCGATTTCCTCCTTGATCTTTACTAGAACGTCTGGGTGGAATCTCCTGGGCAGTTGCTTTACTGGCTTCCTGTCTTCTCTGATTGGCAGTTGTAATTCCACCAAGTCTCGACTCAAACCAGGCATCTCATCGTAGTCCCAAGCAAAACAATCTCTGAATTCTTTCAACAACTCGATCATCCTACCTTTAAGCTCTAGGTTTATCAAGGAACTTATATAGGTCGGCCTTTTCTTCGAGCCATCTCCCAAATCTACTTCCTCCAAAGGGTCTTGAGCCTCCATTTTCGTGGCATCTACTAAAGGTTTTTCGAACCCCAACAGACCATCATCATAAATGCAATCCAACCTCAAATCGCACATGTCCTCTTTGGCCTCTTCGCTTGGCTCGTTTCCACATACGCCGTCTTTTTTTTCATTCCGAGATAGCATCTCGGTAGGTGAAACTGTAACTTTAAACTTTACTTTCATGGCCATATTGTTAGCCATTTTGTCGGCCTCTAGAGCCGTTTTCATCCTGTTTTCGGCTGCGTAAGCCGAAATTCGAGCCAAGCTCGAATTAATCATTATTGTGCGGTGTTGCCACATTGGTGGCAGCCTCATTACTTGCCACTTCTTTAGCGGCAAATTCTTCTTCGTCACTGTGCCATCCACTCATAGCATCCACCTTGCATGATTCATTGAGGTGCAATCCTCGAATTGGATCTAGGGTCACTGAGTACTCTGAGTAAGGGTTGAAATACTGATTGGCCACTGTGTCAAGTGGGGCAATTGTAGCCAAACTCTTCTCAAAATTCTTCTTGTCGACATAGCCTGCTTCCGCCAAATAGTAACTTTGGTCAGCTTGCACATTCTCGACAACTTCGTCTGCTTTCCATATGGAGATTCTCTGATGTAGGGTAGAAGGCACTGCCCCTACTCCATGGATCCATTCTCTGCCCAATAAAAGGTTGTAGTTGGCCTTTGAAGGCACTACAATGAACAAGGTCGATCTTCTCACTGTCCCTACTGTTATATTCAGCATGATAGCACCCATGGAGGTGCTGGTTTCGCCTTCATAGTCTGATAAAACCATGTCATGGGGAATCAAATCTGTCTCTGTCTTGCCCAACCTCTTCATCATGAACCTGGGCATCAGGTTGATTGCAGCAGCACCGTCGACAAGTATCTTATTGACTCCTTTGTCTTCCACTTTGGCCCACACAAACAGTGGCTTCAAGTGACTCTTCATGTGCTCTGAAGGCCTTTGGAAAATGGCCTTGTCGTCTTCGACAGCTTCTCTCTGCATGACATAATAGCATAACCGGTTATCATCTGCCTCTTCATCGACATAGTAGTCCTCGTCGCCTTCAATGACCTCTGAGACTCGGTCGAAATCAGCCGGGAGTATGGACACTATGAAAATAATGTTGAGGTCTTCCCCATCACTTTCGTCGAAGTCCTCTAGCATGTCTTCGTCTTCATATTCATCCCCAGCAGCCACCTTTGCCTTCTCTTGAATGGGGTTTGGCAGGGTCATCCCTTGCTTGATGGCCTGGTCCAGATGATTGATGATAGATGCCACGCTTGACTTGTTTTCGGAGGCATCTGCAGGCTTGATATCTCACAGGGATCGAAATTTACCACCCCTTTCTCGCTCCGCCTTCTTTTTCCTTAAGAAGCGTCGGAATTGGGTCCCGGTCATCTGTGTTGGCCCATAGTAGTATCTCGAGCCATAGGAATAGTTTCTTGACACCTGAGAATTGTTAACGTATGAAGATCCTTGGCCCAAGTCGATTTTCTGTCATTTCTGCCTTGGCTTCGGTTTAGGTGGTGTTGACCAGAACCATTGGTTTTTTGGCACCTCAGCATTGGGGAGATAGGTTTTGCTCTTCCCTTTTCGATCTTGATCCATATGGGTGGCAACCTCTTCATGAGGGAAAGGCAATCTTCTGGCCACAGGTGCTTTTTGTTGTTGATAATGTCTCTTCATTTCATAGTCTTGGTAAGCCTTGGCTGCTGACTTATCGAAAACAGCGCTGCATCTAGGGCACAACATGACTTCCTTTTCTCCATCTTGGCTTCGAGACAGGAACTCGACAAGAGTTTCTCCAGCTTTGGGGTAAACCTCTTCTAAGCTAACTTCTTCAACTGGTGCTTCAACTGCCACTTTTTTTGTCTCTGTTTCTTCCAGAATCAAGCCTGAGTCGAGCTTCTCAGTGATATCTACCATGCAAATGTAGAGGGGCTCCACATAGTTGGCTTCAGCTTTCTGGAGTGGATCTGAGTCGACTTTCGCTTGGCCTTTAGTCTTCTCGCCATACTTGAGCCTGCTAGAATCTAGTGCTCCTTGAACAAGGTCCCTGAAACGAACACACAGTGAGGTCCAATGGCCAAAAAAGTTATGATACTTACAGTATTTTTTGCCCTTCTTCTGTTCAGGAGAAGGCAATTTTTTGTCTTTAGGGACCACAATTAAACCATCAGAGACAAGTATGTCGTAAATTGCATCACATTTGGTAACATCAAAAGTATAAGTTTTGACAGTAGGAATACTGTCTTTGGGAGATTCTTCTCCCAACTTGTTTTCATAAGGCTTTAATGCCTTACACACATAAGGATCTCCTGGCTAGAGCTCAGCCAGATTGATGTCATTAATGTCGACTTCGGGGGTGACCTCGTGGCAGTTGTACTGTGTTGGACACACCAGCTCTGTATCTATGTAGGCCACTTTCTCTTTTTTAGGCCATTTGTGAGTTGTCTTAGCTCTTTCATCGTTTTTCTCTGCTTTAAGTAATTCGACATGCCTTACTCTATCAGCGAGCTGAGACATATCTCTAATATACTGCGTGTCGAGTTTCTTTCTAATCGAATACTCTAAACCACCTGCAGCCAAAACAACCAACTCATGTTCTGGGACATGAGTAAAACATCGAGATTTTAACATCCTGAATCTATTTAGATAGTCATCAATAGATTCGACATTCTTTCTTTTGACACTGACCAGATCCTTTAGTCTCACTTTGCACTCCCCTCTGAAGAACTGCTCATGGAAAATCCTTTCCAATTGTGTCCAAGTGTGGACTGACCTAGGAGCAAGGGTTGTGAACCATGTGATAAGCGCATAATTGATACACTTTACGTGTGTCTTTCTAAGCTTCATTATATACATTTTTGTGCTTAATTGTTATGACTTAGTCATGTTTTGACCATTAGTGTTTATTTGGATTATTCATGGAAAAGAGCTTAATTCTACACTTTTAGTTTTTATGATTGTTTTGCTAGAACAGATTGAATATGGAGCTAGAAATGTCTAAATAAGGCTCATAATATGTCGTTGGAAAGCTAACTCGAAGCCCTACAACTTTCATGTTTAGCACAGTTTGAGAATCAACCTCTAACTTGGTCATAATTTCCTTGCAAAGTTGCTGTCGCTAATCCTGCGAGTCTGGACTAGTCTGCACTAAAATGATCATATCTTGGGCTACAGAACTCCGAATTAGGATCCGATTGAAGGCCCGCGAAGCTGACTTAAAGAGCTACAACTCTCATGTTTACCTCAATTGAAGATTCATACTTCTTGTGGGACCCGCGAATGCCTGATTGTTCAGCAGCTTACTCCTTTATGTGGGCCCGATTTTGTGAAGATTCAGAAAAGATTTAGATAACAAAGATTGTTACTTGATGAACAAGTTTATTTATTAGTATAAATAAGTGAGTTTAGGCTTTTGTTAGACACCACCACCTCACCACCTCACCATTACACCACCTCACCACATACCACCTCACCTCCTCCCCTCTAATATCTCTCTCCATCTTTTCTAGTATGAGTTGCTAAACTCCATAGTTAGTCTTAGGATTTTTAATATTCTTGTGTTTGCAAACTTGAGGTTCTGTTCTTAATGCAAATTTCTTCTTTATTAATTCTCTTCATCTCTATTTCTGATCTAGGGTTTGCTTAATTCCGTAGTTTTAGAAATAAGAGTTGATGCATGTTCGCTTAGTTCTTCTTATTTCTTAACTGTTTCTTAATCTCTTAGTTTAGGAAACTGTGAATTGATTTTCGCTTAGTTAATCAACTCTCACGAATTAGGGAAACAATGAGGAAGAATTAATCTTTTGTAACCTATGAAGGTTTGTTGCACTTGAATGTTATAATCCGAGGACTAACACTTTCTTTTATCTGAATTAAATCTCTTTTAATTTCTGTTTGTTACCATCTATCAAATCAATCAAAAAACTCCCCTCTTTAATTGCTTTATTTTACTATAATATCAATTAATAATTTATCAAGTCCTTGTGAGATCGATCTTGGTGTTCATCACCTTGTACTGCATTCAAAGCAGAATACTTTGGCACGCATCACGACAGTGCGTTCGTCACCATGTACTCCCCTTTTTTTTCTTTTTTTTTGTGGTGAAAAAAAAGATAATATTGGATCACAAGTGTTAGTTTGTGGAGTTTTTGCAGTGATGGAAGCTAAACTTGATAAGCTAGAAGCCAAACTCGACGAGATACAATTTTCTGTTACACAAATGTTGCTCAAAAGCTATCAACAACGGTTTGAGTCACCTTAATGTTATCCACCAGAGGATTTTGAAAATATTTGGTGTGACCCACCTTGCTATCATCCACAAGGGCAATTCCAGCAGCCTATTTATTCACCACCATGCTACAATCCGCAAGAGGAATTTCAATATCCATTTCATGATCCACATCATTCACAAGAGGAATTTCATCAACCTTGGAATGATCCACCCCAATTTCTGGAAGACATTTCAAAGCAATATGAAGCAAACCAAGCCCAGTTTCAACACCCTCGACACGAGGAACCTTCCATATTGCAAGAAATTCAAGACATGTTGAACCAAATGTCTGCAAATCTCAATGCAAATGCTGATCAACACCTGCAAGATACTGCAAATTTACAAGCTCCAGTTAACGAGCTAGTTGCACGCGCTCCCACATTGCAACATGAAGCTGATGCAGAGATTCATGATGAAGTTAATCCTTGTGATGATACTCATCTTGATGCTAAGACTAATGGTTCTAGTGATGTTAGTGAGTTTGAAGTTGATTTTGATTCTGATGCTGGTTCTAATGATGAAGCCAACCAACAAGAAATACATCTCCTTCCTCCACAAAGAACTTATGAGAATGAGAAGATGTATCCCCGGTGAAGAAGAAAATAAGTTGTTGGATGATTTCAAGAAGTGTTTTGCAAGGGATGAAGTTAAGAAGATGGATGTAGAACGTGGATCTAAATTAGCAATATTTCCACATAAGCCGCTTTTAATTAATCTAGACATTTTTGAAAAAGTCGTGCTTATTGAAGACTCTGTTGATTGCAAGCAATCAATTTTCATAGAGGAATATGTTTTGAAACCTCTATTGAAACCTCCAGACAAAGAGTTGATTGTTGAATGTACTGATTTTTCATTTACTCTTATTTCAGGTTGGACACATGCTCGAAAAACATTTTCACTCAAACTGAACATTGTCATGAGTCATGCTGAAGGTGTTAGAAAACAGTTTGGGTTTGTTAAGATTGTTGCAGATGAGATCCCTCCAAAGCCACCTGACTTGTGGATTGTTGCTGCTGTGCCTCAAGACTATGAGCTTCCGCTTAATGCAAGGCCTTCACCAGATCCAGGTGATAGCATTTTCAGAGCATTACCAGGTTTCATGCGTCGCCAGTTCCCTTGATCCCTGGTTTTTCCTAACCTTTCTCTTTTATTACACTTATCTAATTTATTTGATGATTTGTGCCTCACATTGAGGACAATGTGTGATTTAAGTGTGGGGGTAGGAATATTATTTAGGAGTAGTAGAACCTCAGTTAGGATAGTTTGCAGTTTCAATTTATTTGCTTTGTTTTTATTGTTTTCAATAAAATAGTTCACACTTTTTCAATGAGTTTTAGAGATGCTGAGTTTGTGAGCAATGTAACCACTTTTCTGTTAAGTTTCATGTCTCTTTTGGATGGAGTTGCTTGCATTTTGAGTTCATCATGATTTGCATTGAGAACTGATTTGTTGGATTCATTGTGTTATATGCTTGCCATATGAGACTACTTTGTGAGATTTTGGACCAAACACTTGAATGGTAATATCTTTGTCATGAATATCTTCTTTCTTGTGTGATTTCCTCATGTTTATATGCACTGCAGAACTTGACTTGATTTTGACTCAAATTGTTGTTCATTTTCATACTTTGATGTGATAAGGCATTCTTTTTCAATAAGCTATTGGCCTAAAAAGCTTACCTTGCATGTTTTAACCTTTGTTTTAATTCCTTTGAGCCTAATATCTCTATTCTTTTGTAGCTCATTACAAGCGTAAGTGAAAAACAATGATGATACCCTTACCTTAGGAAATGTAAGAGCTTTGGAATTGACTTGGGAATGAGTATTCAACAAGTGCGGGGGTGATTTATTTGAATGCATGGTCTAAGTTGCTCAATAGAGGTGCCTTCCTTGAGGATAAATTGTAAGCAAGCTGAAAAGAAGTTGAAAAAAAAAAGGAAAAATATGCAAATGTTAAAAAAGAAAAAGAAAGAAAAAAAGAGAAGTTACAAAGTGAAGGAAGGCACTAAAGAAAGAAAAGGAAGTGGAAGTTGAAAAATGAAGTTGTAAAAGGAAGAATGTGTTAATTCTTGGGGTTGTGAGTAAATTTAATTTGAATTATTCTCCATTGCTCTTATTTTTCCTAAGGTTTTTGCCCTGAATATCTTCCATAAATCCTTCCTTGACCTTAGCCTCATTACAACCTTGAAAAGTCCTTTAATTTTTGTATGCATTTGTTCAATTTAATTAGTGTGTTAGAATCTTGTCAAGCCTATGATAGATGCATGTTTTCATGAGATGATGAGAGTTGCTTAAGCATGATTAAACACAAGCCCAAACACTTGAGAGTAGAGAGTATAACACTTGCATCCAACTTTGATGTTCAATTTGCGATTTCTTGTTGGCTTGGAATGTAGGTGATGGAATCTAATTTGTCTAATCTTTGTGGAAAATGAAGTGGTTGTTTTCTTGCTCATAAACCTGAATTTCTACTTCTCAAAGATAAGTGTGAGCTGAGTTTTTATGTTTTAGGAAGTACTTGTTATCATAATTGATTTTCTGAATCTTCTTTGAAGTTAAGTTTTGCCCAGAAGTGCAAAAGGTTAAGTGTGTGGGTATTTGATAAGCGCATAATTGATACACTTTACGTGTGTCTTTCTAAGCTTCATTATATACATTTTTGTTCTTAATTTTTATGACTTAGTCATGTTTTGACCATTAGTGTTTATTTGGATTATTCATGGAAAAGAGCTTAATTCTACACTTTTAGTTTCTATGACTGTTTTGCTAGAACAGATTGAATAGGGAGCTAGAAATATCGAAATAAGGCCCATAATATGTCGTTGGAAAGCTAACTCGAAGACCTACAACTTTCATGTTCAGCACAATTTGCGAATCAGCCTCTAACTTGGTCATAATTTCCTTGCAAAGTTGCTGTCGCTAATCCTGCAAGTCTGGAACAGTCTGCACTAAAATGATCATATCTTGGGCTACAAAACTCCGAATTAGGATCTGATTGAAGGCCCGCGAAGCTGACTTAAAGAGATACAACTCTCATGTTTACCTCAATTGAAGATTCATACTTCTTGTGGGACCCGCGAATGCCTGATTGTTCAGCAGCTTACTCCTTTATGTGGGCCCGATTTGTGAAGATTTAGAAAAGATTTAGATAACAAAGATTGTTACTTGATGAACAAGTTTATTTATTAGTATAAATAAGTGAGTTTAGGCTTTTGTTAGACACCACCACCTCACCACCTCACCATTACACCACCTCACCACATACCACCTCACCTCCTCCCCTCTAATATCTCTCTCCATCTTTTCTAGTATGAGTTGCTAAACTCCATAGTTAGTCTTAGGATTTTTAATATTCTTGTGTTTGCAAACTTGAGGTTCTGTTCTTAATGCAAATTTGTTCTTTATTAATTCTCTTTATCTCTATTTCTGATCTAGGGTTTGCTGAATTCTGTAGTTTTAGAAATAAGAGTTGATGCATGTTCGCTTAGTTCATGTTAGTTCGTAACTGTTTCTTAATCGCTTAGTTTAGGAAACTGTGAATTGATTTTCGCTTAGTTAATCAACTCTCACGAATTAGGGAAACAATGAGGAAGAATTAATCTTTTGTAACCTATGAAGGTTTGTTGCACTTGAATGTTATAATCCGAGGACTAACACTTTCTTTTATCTGAATTAAATCTCTTTTAATTTCTGTTTGTTACCTTCTATCAAATCAATCAAAAAACTCCCCTTTTTAATTGCTTTATTTTACTCTAATATCAATTAATAATTTATCAAGTCCTTGTGAGATCGATCCTGGTGTTCATCACCTTGTACTGCATTCAAAGCAGAATACTTTGGCACGCATCACGACAGTGCGTTCGTCAACATGTAAACGCGTTCTTAGTTAAGGAACTTGGAAAGTACTTCATTTTCAAATTTTCGTTAATGGCCAGGTCTCCAGCCTCAATCTGGTATCTCGCCACGTGTTCCACAGTAGATTCCCCTGAGTCCCCAGAGAACTTAGTGAACTTTGGGACTTTCCAACCTCTAGGGAGCTCCGCATCGAGAACCTCTTCAGTGAAGGCTGAAACAAAATGGGGTCTGTTAGCAAAACCTACAATAAAACCGTGCTGATTTAGCAATTGTTCGACCACAGCAGCAACGTTTTGTTGCCCCCCAGCATTTTGGTCTCGAATTCTTTCCAACACTCCATCAGCGTGCTCATCCCTATTTACCATGTATACGTTCTGCGGCCCTGGTGGTCCCCCTTCATTTTCTTCGAATAAAGGGTTTTGTCCTACGTGTTGGTAGGGTTGTACGGGCCTGCGAGCTGGGATTGCGACTGGTGGAATTGGTTCAATTCTCGGCAGAGGTGCTGTCTCGTTTTGTGCTCCTAACGCTGTCGCCAAACGCCCCATCTGATGGGCTAACTCTTGGTTATTGGCATTTGTGTTCTGGATCAAAGGGTTGAAGATCTCCCTCATTTGTCGAGATAACATGTTAACCATCTCGTGCTGGCTATCGTCGAACTGCTGCCTGATAGCCTGAAGTGACCCAAAGTTCATACCCGTGGGCATGTACATTTGCGAACTTTGCCTCGTGGCAAAGCCAGGAGGGCTCACTCGATTTCCAAAATTCATCATTGCACTTGGTTTAGCGTGTGGTGGGAATCTTGCTGGTATTCTTTCAAGTGGTTCTTGATACTGTGATACTCTATTGTATGCGTATATCTCCTAGGGGTTTGAATAAATTTTGGGCAATATTTTGTTTTTCACTTTTTCTTATCCTGTGGTTGGCTTCGGCTTTATATAACTATTGCCGCACTTTCTCTTGTGCTTTGGCACTCTCTTTTGTATTCGGGCTAAGCACCCCTTATGCTTATTTTAAATACAATTTTGGCTTATAAAAAAATCCAAATTATAGCCCCCACCACAATTCATCAGTCTTGTGTCACCATAATCAAAACATCCTCATTTATTCCCATTAAAAAATAACAATTGTTGACTCTGCTGATTTCGCCTCCGAATGTTTGATGGCCAAATGGGCCAGTCGGACCTCGGGAGGGATGACCCAAAGTCACGGCACCCCCCTCCCCCCCCCCCCCGGCCCAAGGTCAGGTTCCCTGGGCGAGGGACCCTGGGGTCTCACCCAGTCTACAAGTCCACAAGACATCGAGCTCGAAGCATGAGAGCTGAGTGTGTCTTTAAGTAAGAAATAAGGCGAGATCCCTAAGGATACTGACTAAAGCTTAAAAACTTAAAATCTAAAAGTGAAAAACAATGGTCAACATAGCTTGATTAATAAAGTCTTTGCAATCAACACTTTGGATCTCCAGCCGCGCCCTCTTCTTCCGGGCGACCCAAGTCCACAAGCAGGCTTGTGGTGACGGCTTTTAATCTGCCCGCCTCAGCATAGGTATGCACGTGCCTCGAAGTGACGCCAGGGGTTGTGAATCCACAGAATCTCAACCGCTGCCTTTGACATGTCATTTCCAGTCGCGTCATAACTTTAGCAATTTTGAACTTCCACCAATCAGTAGCAGCCGTTGCAGCTTTCATTTAATGCGGTACCCCCGTTTTCCTAAAATCTATGCCACGTCTCCTGAGGTAATCATTCCACCTTTGCCATGATGGAGCACGGTTTCCCAATCCGTTTCTTATCATAACTTTTAAATTCAACTTCTTTCTCTCACTTGCCACTTTTGAAACCCTCCACAATCTCGCAAAGTTACCCAAGCTGTTACTCCAGCATCTTCTCCTTTTTCGTCCCAGTCCCTTTTCGCAAAAGATGACTCCTCAATGACGCACCAAAAGATCCTCCCGACCCCAAAGCCCCGCTCAAACATCCCGCGCCCCGGCCACTCCTCCTCCTGCCGGGGGGCTTCCCCTTAATGAAAGTGAAAAGAGTGCCTTCTGACACAAAGTCCTTTCCACCCTCCCACAGTCAGCTACCCAGGAACCTATTCTAAAGGCCATCTGCCAGCCCTCTGAGTGGTCCACCGACGCCCGTCAGGTCGGAGGGTTATGCTACGGAAAATCTCTCGAAGATGTCCTTATCACCAGCCGGGGCTTGAGCATCCGTCTGAAGGTGTGAAAAACGACTAGAAGGGGGGGGGGGGGGTTGAATAGAGTTTTGAATATAAAAACTTTCCCCTTAAGATTTAAAGTAAATCTTTTCGGTTTATCTGAGATAGATGGTGCAGCGGATAAAGATAGAGAGAAGAGAGAAGCACACAAGTATTTTATCCTGGTTCACTTGATAAATCCCTCAAGCTAATCCAGTCCACCCGTTAAGGTGATTTCTTCCTTCGTAGAATGAAGGCAATCCACTAATCAGATAATTGTTACAACTGCACTTGAAACCTACAAGTGACTAACAATACACTGACTTAGCTCACACTGAGATTCACTCTCTTAGTCTTCTCTAGGATCCGATCAACCTTGATCTCCTAAAGGAATCACCACTAAGATACACAGATCCTAATCTTCTTAAGGATACTGACCTACCCGGTCCCTTAAGGAAAATCAAACAACTGTTTGAGGTTGGTGTTTACAAAGGTTTGCTTCTGAATAAGCTGAGTGTAAACTAAATAAGAACAGATGAAGAAAGTAGAGGCTTGAATCTTTTCTTGTATTGCAGCTCTTGGTTTCTCTCTCCTCACTCTTTCTTCTCTTCTTCAGCCTTAAATAGTCCGAAGTGCAAAGGATATTTCTGTTGAGAAAATATGACCGTTGGAGGGCATTTCTGGAGCTTCCAGAACCTGCTGTGGCTGAACCTTGGTAGGTAGGCTTGTCAGAATAGTACACTGCTTTTGTACTTCTTGATAGTGACATTTTCCTTTAACCATTTACTTCTGATCTGACGACGCTTCTTGTTGGAACTTGTGAAGCTTGGTGATCAGAGTCAGAGGGAAGCTTGGATCCTCTAACCTTCGTAACTTCAGAGCTTCTGGACCTTCAGAACCTCTGGACCTTTAGAGCCTCTGGTCCTTCAGAGCTTCTGATCCTTCAGAGCTTCTGGTCTTCAGATCTTCTGATCCTCAGATCTTCTGATCTACAGATCTTCTGATCTTCAGCTCTTCTGATCTTCAGAACATCTGATCCTCAGATCTTCTGATCATCAGAACTTCTGATCCTCAGATCTTCTGATCCTCAGATCTTCTGATGAATATATCTTCTGGTATCAGAATCAGAACCTGTTTGTCAAAACACTCAAGACAAACGTTAGAGTACCATAATTGTTTATCCACAAATAAATACTTGTTATCAAGAAAACATAGAGTTGTACCACATGACCAAATCTTGATCTTACAATCTCCCCCTTTTTGATGATGACAAAACCATGTATTTTGATGAACAACTCTAAACAAATAAACTGAATACACTCAGAGTATAAGGTATCAGAGTTAAAACTTATCCTGATGTGTATAGTTTATCTTGCTCCTTCTGAATCCAAGACTCGAGCTTGATTCTGAGCTAAGCTCCCCCTGAATCTAATACTTAATATCAACCTCGTTAGAAGTATCTAGATTCTGAGCCATATTGAAGTATGTGATCAGAGTTAATTGAGTCATAAGATGTATCATAGCATTGAAAGAGATGACATCAATCATAATGTATCGTCAGAGCATAGAAATTGATCACATAAGGGAGTTCTCAAGATACTATTAGTTCTTCCCCTTTTTGTCATAAGCAAAAAGAATGAAGGTGGAAAAAAATAGTAAGAGCATAAGACGAAATACTCCCCCTCAGAAGGAATACCAAGGGATACTTGGCTGCTGATTAGTATATCTTCTGATGAGAGCAGAAGTGTGGTTCTGGTGACATCTCCATTCTGGACAAAATTTCATCTTCAGATACTTCAGAATGAGAAGCTATGAACCTACTCTTCTTCTGATGATGCAAGTCAGAAGTTGTAGTAGCATCTTCTGATGTTGTTGCTTCTAGTTTGACAAGTTTTGAGTCTTTGTTTCTTTCTGAAACGGTCATGCTCATCTCTGCAAGCTTTTTCAGCTAGCTTTGACTTGTCAGAGTCAAGCTTGTCTTTAATTCTTACATGAATAGCGTTCAGAATATCAACAGAGGGGTTCTTATCAAAAACCAATGATTCCTTGACCAAATCTTACTCTACTGATGCCTCCAAGATCAACTTCACCTTTAGGTTCAAGTTTTGGATCTTGGGACATATGCCTTTCTCCCATCATGTGTTGCCTGCATCCACTGTCCAGGTTCCATGGTTGGAGTTTCGATGAACCTATTGAAGATATCTGCAACATATATAATCTTATCCCTAGGTACCCACTTTCTGGGTCCTTTCTTGTTAGTTAGCCCAGAAGTTCTGGCAACTTTGGGTCTTTCAACAGGATAATATAAAGGAATTTGAGCATGATATTTTGACATAGAGAAAGTTCCTTTCTTAAGAGATGATGGAGCAACTTTAGAAGGTTTAGAATAACCAATGTCATATATTCCATTTCTGCTTACGCCATAGATCATTGAAGCCATTAAGCTTCTGTCTACGCTTTTAGCTAGGAATCTTTGAAAAGATTTTTCATATTTAGATTCATTCTTACTAACAGAGGCATCATAAGCAATAACTTCTTCTAACTTAACAATTTGATTTTTTAGCACAGAGTTAGAGTTAACTAAAGCATGATTACTCACATTTAATTCAGAAATCTTTTTCTCATGTTCAACAGAAGTTTCAGAGGCAGCAGATAAATTTTTTTTCAACTTTTTATGCTTAGTCAATAAAGAGTTATACTTATCCATAATATCAGACAAAACATGTTTTAGTTCAGAGGTTGAGAAAGAAGCGAATACCTCATTTTCATCGTCTGATTTAGGATCTTCCTCTGATGCTGAGTCAGAGTTAGTTGCATCTTTTGACTGTGCTTCTTTGTCTTTGACAATAGCCATGAGTCCTTGAACTTCACCATCAAAGTCAACATCCTCTGACTCTGATTCATCAAAAGTCACCATCAGACTTTTCTTTGGTTTGAAATGCTTCTTTGACTTTTTGTCCTTTGATGAGCCTTTGTATTTGCTCTGCCTGTGCTTCCAGATGCAGTTGAGCTTTCTGGATATCAGAGTCAGCTCATCTTCATCAGAATCTTCTGATGCTTCTTCAGATTCTTCTGCTTCAGCTTGGAGAGCTTTTGACTTCTCAGATTTAGCCTTCTCAGATTTGGATTTCAAGGCTATAGATTTCTTCCTCAGATCTTGCATCTCTGAGCGCTTCAGCTCATGGTATTTCAGTATGCTGATGAGTTCTTCTAAACTCATATGCTCAACATCTCTTGTAAGCTCTATTGAAGTCACTAACAGCATCCAGCTTTCAGGAAGACTTCTAATGACCCTTATGACATGATCTTTTGTAGTGTAGCTTTTGTTGAGAGGTCTTATTCCAGCAATAATCAACTGGAATCTGGAAAACATATCCTCAATGGATTCGTCAGGTTCCATTTGGAAGGATTCATACTGCTTGATCAGAGACAACGCCTTTGTCTCTTTCACCTTTTTGTTTCCTTCATGTGTCATCTTTAAGGAATCAAGGATACACTTAGCGGAATCACGATCAGTAATTTTCTCATATTCTTCATATGAAATGGCACTTTGCAGAATAGCTCTTGATCTGTGATGATCTCTGAACTCCTTCTTTTGATCTTCACTCATCTTCTACCTTGGGATCTTTACACCATGTTTATCAACAGGAGGGGTGTAACCATCAACAACAAAATCCCAGAGATCAGGATCAAAGCCAAGATAGAAGCTTTTGATTCTGTCTTTCCAGAAATCAAATCTCTGACCATCAAAGATAGGTGGTCTTGCACTGTATTGATATTTGCTTGTAGTAGTGGTGGAATCCATGAGTTTTTCACACTGGCCCGGATCTACTGAACACTGTTAAGTGTGGTAATCAGAACTTGCGCTCTGATACCAATTGAAGGTGTGAAAAACGACTAGAGAGGGGGGGGGGGGTTGAATAGAGTTTTGAATATAAAAGCTTTCCCCTTAATATTTAAAGTAAATCTTTTCGGTTTATCTGAGATAGATGGTGCAGCGGATAAATATAGAGAGAAGAGAGAAGCACACAAGTATTTTATCCTGGTTCACTTGATAAATCCCTCAAGCTAATCCAGTCCACCCGTTAAGGTGATTTCTTCCTTCTTAGAATGAAGGCAATCCACTAATCAGATAATTGTTACAACTGCACTTGAAACCTACAAGTGACTAACAATACACTGACTTAGCTCACACTGAGATTCACTCTCTTAGTCTTCTCTAGGATCCGATCAACCTTGATCTCCTAAAGGAATCACCACTAAGATACACAGATCCTAGTCTTCTTAAGGATACTGACCTACCCGGTCCCTTAAGGAAAATCAAACAACTGTTTGAGGTTGGTGTTTACAAAGGTTTGCTTCTGAATAAGCTGAGTGTAAACTAAATAAGAACTGATGAAGAAAGTAGAGGCTTGAATCTTTTCGTGTATTGCAGCTCTTGGTTTCGCTCTCCTCAGTCTTTCTTCTCTTATCTTCAACCTTAAATAGTCCAAGGTGCGAAGGATATTTCTGTTGAGAAAATATGACCGTTGGAGGGCATTTTTGGAACTTCCAGAACCTGTTGTGGCTGAACCTTGGTAGGTAGGCTTGTCAGAATAGTACACTGCTTTTGTACTTCTTGATAGTGACATTTGCCTTTAACCATTTACTTCTGATCTGACGACGCTTCTTGTTGGAACTTGTGAAGCTTGGTGATCAGAGTTAGAGGGAAGCTTGGATCCTCTGACCTTCGTAACTTCAGAGCTTCTAGACCTTCAGAGCCTCTGGACCTTCAGAGCCTCTGGACCTTCATAGCTTCTGATCCTTCAGAGCTTCTGGTCTTCAGATCTTCTGATCCTCAGATCTTCTGATCTACAGATCTTCTGATCTTCAGCTCTTCTGATCTTCAGAACATCTAATCCTCAGATCTTCTGATCATCAGATCTTCTGATCATCAGAACTTCTGATCCTCAGATCTTCTGATCCTCAGATCTTCTGATGAATATATCTTCTGGTATCAGAATCAGAACCTGTTTGTCAAAACACTCAAGACAAACGTCAGAGTACCATAATTGTTCATCCACAAATAAATACTTGTTATCATCAAAACATAGAGTTGTACTACATGACCAAATCATGATCTTACACCGTCGCCCCTGGAAGTGTCGCACACTCGAACAAGGCGCGGAAGAGCCCCACTTCTTTTATGTTTATGAGTACTTCTTTCTTAATCTGGGGATCAAACTACCCTTCTCCCCTTTTCTTTGCCAGGTTTTGAGGGAGATTAATGTAGCCCCAAGCCAACTTCACTTGAACGCCTGGGCCTTCATTCGATGCTATGAGATTCTATGTGACGCCGTCAACCTTGAAGCCAAAACCTCCCATTTCTTTTACTTCTACGACGTGGAGCTAATATCCTTGAAAGCTGAGACTCCCGGGTGGGTATCTCTAAAGTCCCGAACGGGTCGGCAGCGTCTCCAACCTTATAAGAGCAATATCAAGATGGGGCCCGGGCGCCGATATTTTCGCATAATCGTGCACCCCTCCTATCCTGAAGCTTTCACACGCCGGGATGGGATTGCTTCATTTCCCTTTTCTTGGACCGAGGAGCCCCGCGACGTTCCTCCGCCATCCGATGCATCATTGAATAATGAAGACAAAGCGATCCTCGGCTTCCTCGCCGGGTTCCCCATCTTTGAATGCTCCTAGTTGCTCGAAGCCGCTCGTGAAAATACACTCCACACCCTCCTCGAAGGGATTGAATTTACTGTGGCCGCCCTACAGCGCGCCTTAATTGCCGATTCACTTGAGTTTCCTCCTGTTTTCAATACCCAGGTGAGCAAGAAGAAACGCGTCGCCGCCGATTCTGACGCAGAGACTGCCGCTCTTCCGTCGAAGAAAGTCAAAGGATCTTCTTCAATTGACCCTGCTCCAGGCTCAACTAGGTCTGATGAGGCTACACCTGGTGTCGCCCCATCGCAGCCTACTGACGATCTGGCCCCTAGATCCCATGGTGACGCCGCTCCGCCTTCCCCCCCGAAGAGGTCCCAGAAATCCAAAAAAGTTAACCCCGATTCAGAGGGAAAAAGAAGAAAAAGAAAGGCGAGAAACCTCCGGCTGGCGAAGCGTCAGCCCCACACCTGGAGAAAAAGAAAGGCAAGAAACCTTCAGCTGGCGAAGCGTCCGCCCCATACCTGGCGAGCGAAGAGTCGCCGAAGCCCTTGGGCGGTGCTGAGTCATCACCTTGTCCAGAGGGGGTTTCCGTTGGTCAACAACCTTCTGAAAATCCTCACCAAACAATTCCTTCCCCTGATCAAGTCGGGGCAGATCCAGCAGGAACATCTTTCCCCCGGCCGGTGAGCCCTCAGGACGAAGGCGCAAACCTCCAAGCGTCGTCAGTCTCTTGCCCCCATGTTCCTGAAACCAGCCATGCTACTACCGGCGATCAAACAAAACCTTCACCAAGCCAAGAACCTTCCACCATCGACTTCATGTTGTTCGAAGCCTTTCTCGGCAATATGAGAGCAACTGAGATTCCTGACCTTGACGTCGCAGCGCAGGAAGCCCTCAACCACCTCTTGCGAGCGGGGTGCCTCTTCGCCCAACTATCCCAAGATTCAGCTTCTTCCGCAGAAATGGAGAACCTTCAACAAGAGGCTGAAGGTTACCGCGTGGCCACGTAGGAGGCCCAGAAGGAATGGGACAAGTTGCTGACCTAGATGGCAGCTCAAACGAGGAAACTGACCAACGTAGGCGTTGAGATGAACTACTACGAGGAGGACCTGGCTGCTTGCAAGGAAAGGATGGATGAATTGGAGTTGGATTGGTATGAACTTCAGCAGGAGGTGAAGGCAAAAACGGAGACAATCAACACCGGCAGGGCCACTTGCATCGTTCAAGGCAAAGAGTCGCTTTCCTTGAGAGCGAGTTGGGAGAGACGAACGAGGCCCTGGCTGATGTGAGGTCGCAACTTGAGGCAGAAAACCAGGCCCTCGCGGATATGGACTCCAAGATCAAGACCTCTCAAGCCAGTTTGGTAGTTGACGTTGCTGCTGAGGTCGTGGAAGAACGTGGCCGCGACTTCTTTCTCGCCAAGGCTCAGGTTCAACATCTCTATCAATTTAACCTTGATGGAATGGGAGCTTTTAAGAAGATTACATCGCATGGGCTTGTTGGCCTTGACGATTAAATAATTCAATTTTTATTAAATAAAAACTGAATTAAATAAATAAATCAACATAACTCTCTTCTTTGTAATAAAACCTCATCACATTCATCTCAACATAACAAATTTCACATACGTCATCAATTACGTAAAACACACTGTTCATTAGAATTTCACAATTATCATTCATCTCAAACAATAATAATCATCCTAATAAAATTAAGGTCTTACAGGTGATGGAAAATCGATCTCCTTGCACGGACAGTGGGGGTATTGATGGAGTGCGCAAAGTAGATCTGGACGTGACTCTTGGAGCTGATGAATGTCTTTCTGCTCTTGGTTGTGTTTCTTCTATTAGAGAGGGTCCGAGTGGGATTACCCCTGGAAGTCGTGGACAACCTAGGAAAACGAGTTTGAGATCTTTTGTTGTTAAAACCACTAGGCCTAGTAGTAGGCTCGAGAAAGTTGAGAAGATAGGTAGGAAAAAGGCTGAGATAGTTGAGGTTTCTAGTGGATGTCCTTTTTCTGAGGACTTGACTTCTGAGGTGGAAAATGTAGGGAATCAAATGGTACTTCTGCCACCGGAGTTTTCAGAGCCACATGGTGTTATGACAAGGGGAGTGCTCTGTTGATGGGGAAGTACTTGAGTATGAGATATGATTGTACATATGAGTTTGCTTTGAACCAAATTGCAGCTCAGATTCATGCATGTAGTGGTGGTTGGTGTTTTGTTTGTGTTGTTTGGAGTCGGTTGTTGATCAACTGGGTTGCTCTCTTATCCTCTGAGTTCTTTTGGTTCTAGCTTTACTTTGTACCTCTTGGGTTGGTTTTTGCTGCATTTGATGATTTTTCTTTGTTGTGGGTTTGTTTTGGATTCTTGGCGTTGTATAGCTTTTTGGTTTAATTTCTAGATTTAGAGGTTGCCTCTTAATGTGGAGTGGTTAGATTTTTGTTGCTATTAACCACTTGTGCATACTTTGTATCGTCTTGAGCTTTGTTTTCAAAGCTGTGAATAATATATCATTTTGTTTTCGAAAAAAAAAATAAGTGTAGTGAACAGGATACTTACTAACATTAGTATAGTTGTTTATGCACATTAATGTTTTTACATGATTTGCTTTAATAATTAAAAAAAGTGTTTTATTAATGTAAAAATAAAGTCAATTCAATATATAATATTTTTTTAAATGTATTTTAAATTTTACAATTAATAATTAATAGTTGAACTATCATTGAATATAGCTAATTAATATGTTTTTTATATATTTTTTACATTTATAAACTTAATATAATTAGTAATACAAAGTGTCATTGAATATAGTCAACTAGGCTTGAGATACACATTTAAAGTTTTGCAATTAATAGCTAATAAATATAACTGGTACGATATATATAGTGTCTTCATCAATCACTTATTAATATTTTTATAATATTATAAATTTTACAATTAATAATTAATAGTATGAACTATCATTCAATATATCTAATTAGTATGTTATTTATACGCATTAATTTTTTTACATTTATAAAGTTAATATAATTAATAATATAAAAGCCATTGAATATAGTCAACTAGGATTGAGATACACATTTAAAGTTTTGCCATTAATAGCTAATAAATATAATTGGTACTCCCTACGTTCTTATATAACTGATACTTTAAGATTGTTGCACAAGTATTAAGAAATAACAATTAATGTTCTTGTTTTATTAAAATTACTATCTAACTTCATATTATGTCCTTGATCTCTCTTATTAATTCTTACTTTTCAATTTTCCTACCACCAATACTTGAACGGTACAATTGGTAAAGTATAAATAATGATCTTGAAACCCTTGAAGCCTTCTAGCAGTATAGACTGAAGTGAATGCTTGGAAAACCCGATCCACAACAAGGAAACATCCTGTTGTAAACCGGTACAACAACGATCGTAGCAATCCCCAACAATCTGAAGATCAACTCAGAGAAACAGGGCCTAAAAACGCCCAAACATCCTGCTCTCTCCAACACCCTGACTTGGCCAAATAATCTGCCTGGGGGTTAGACTCTCTGTATATATGATTAATTCCAATACAGTCAACTTCCAGACAAAGAGCATCAATGAGGTTAAGGTCTTGAGCTAGCTTCCAAGGTTTGTTATCATGCTTGGAGATCCATCCCACAGCTAAAGATGAATCACTCTCAATAAGAATGTGGTGAAGGGAAAAATGTTTGTAGAAGATCAAGGTATGGAGAATAACTTTAACTTCCGCTTCATAGGCCCAAAGCTCACCCATCGATTTTGAAAAATCACCCAAGATTTGCCTCATAGAATTCCTCACTAAACCGCCAACACCACTTCGATCTAGAGCACCTAGCGCTGACCCGTCAACATTCAATTTGAGAACCCCTTCGGGGGGAGGAGCCCATTCATACTCTCTGTTTCTAACTTTTACAGACTTAATTTTCACATCCCCAAAATTCTGGAAGAAGTCATTAACAGAGTAGGAACAATCTTTCCACTTAGCTTTCACCCACCAAGCTATGCGTGAGATATGTAAATCCCAAACCTCAACAGTTGAGAAAACTTTGTTGTTAAAGACCTGCTTGTTCCTAGCTAACCAGATTGACCAAATTAGCGCGTAGGGGATTAGTTCCCAAAGAATCGGACTGACCACAGAGTTCAGGCCATTTTGACATCAAGTTATGTAGTTTATCTGGATAGCACCACATATTGTTCTCCCTATATAGAACACCACACCAGAGTTTCCAGATCGAGTGATAATGCAGGAGCAAGTGCATAGTCGATTCCACTGATATCCCACACAAGAAGCATCTTCCCTCGTTCTCAATAACTAGGCCTCTCTTCACCAGATTCTCTTTCACTACAATTCTGTCAAGAACTGCCTGCCATAGAAACATGGAGAACTTGGGCGGAATGATTTTGCGGACTCGGTTTGGGATGGAAAAAATTTCCTGATTGAGAATTTTTTGTTCTAAGATATTGCATATATAAGCTTTTAACAGAAAAGAGACCTCGTTGATCACCCTACCAGATTAGACAATCTGACCTCGAGTATGAAAGGAATGAATCAATTGCAGCATGGAAGGCTCTTTCCTCATCAACTTCCCACCCCAAAACGGCCTTCTGAGTTCGATCCTCCAGGACCATGAATTACCTGATATCAATCCCATCACACAGATAAACACATCTTGCCACACAAGAGAGCAACGGTTATATCTCTCCGCCACAAGATGGAGTAACAAACATTTGTCATTCCACCCATAATTCTTACAGACGACTCTCCTCCATAATGCATTATGTTCTCTGCCAAATCACATATTATAAATTTTACAATTAATAATTAATAGTATAAATTATCATTCAAATATAGCTAGTTATTACTCCCTCCGTTTAATAATAATTGTCCACTTAGAGAGGAAAAATTTGTTTCACAATAATTGTCCACTTAGAATTTCAATGGAGCATTAATTGATGTTTTTGCATATAATACCGCTATGAAAAGAATAAATGAAGAGAGATAAAAGTACACTACTCCCTCCGTTCCAAAACTATTGTTGTTTTAACTTTTTCATTTTGTTCCAAAACCATTGTTGTTTTACATATCCAAAACACTTTATCTCATTTTCTTCCATTTATGCCCTCATTTAATATTACATCACCCAAGTACCACCTCTTAATTCCACCAATCACAATTCTCACCAATTAGTTGACCAATGATTTTCATTCTCTCTGTTTCATATAACTCATATTAAATAAGGATGTTTCAGTCAAATTATAACATGAATTAATGAATTCTTAATCTTTGTGCATAACCCTTAAACTACAATAGTTTTGAAACGGAGGGAGTATAAAGCAGTGTTTTGAAAACCGGACCTGACCGGCCGGTTTGACCGGTTCAACCGGGAACCGGGCTTATGGCCAGTCCGGATAACATACACAACCGGTCATTTGTTAAACCGGCCTGGGGCCGGAGAAACCGGTCAGAACCGCTGAACCGGTCTAAGAGAACAGGTCAGATCACGGTCCATCCGGTTCACAATTATAAAATAAATTGGGAAAAAATTGTGCTGTTGTGGGTTTGAACCCGTGACATGAGGGAAGAAAAGCAAATGCTTTACCACTATACCACAATTGAACATGTTAAATAAAAGCCAAAGTTATATATTTATAACTTACTGGATGAAGTGATGAACACAACTTTCCAACCACATGCATGCTTTTGTTTAAATCTTTTTAACAATGTGCACTTATTTGTCATATATTTAACTTATGAGTAGTGATCACTTGGATACACAAGAATATATTATATACATATTTATGACATATTAATTTATATTTATTTAAATATGAAGATATCAATCAATATATATTAGAAAAGAAGAACTTCTAGCATGACGTGTCGCTCTCATAGGTCAAGTTAGTGACGCGTCGCTCCGAGATTAATTCTCACTTAATTATTTATACGTCAGCTTTTCCACCTATTAATTCTCATTTAATAATTTACACATCAGCTTTTCCACCTTGGCCCTATTTGCCACATTAAATTTTAGATTTGATTAGGATTTAGGTTGTTTATTTCTTGATTTAATCTTAATTTATTTTTTATTTATTTTTAGAGAATTAATTAATTTTTATGGTATTTTTATTGAATTTTCAGATTTTAAATTAATTCAGAATTTTATGAGTTTTTATTGTGATTTGCTAGATTTTGATAGTTTTTATCTAAATTTATTTAGTACCTTTTTAAATTTTAGATTTGATTAGGATTTAGGTTGTTTGTTTTTATGTATCTTTGTTAGATAGTTTCTGTTAAAAAAATCTTCCTAAATAATATTGTTTTTTATATAGAGTATCAATATCAATTTATATTAGAAAATAAAAAGGGTTAGAAGAGCAAAAAAACCTTCATACGTTCTCTATCTCCAAAATTCTCACACAATTTTCTCTATTTCTCCCTTCTTCATCTCAACCATGGCAAACCTCATATCATATATGCTTCAAAAACAACATGGACCTTCACTTCAATTAAATTTTTCATTATAAATTTATCCCCATCACAATTGAGAATTTTTTTTTATGGTTACAGAGGGAAATCACAATTGATATTTGAGAGTGCATGTTCTTCAAACTCAAAAACGAGTTTCTCACTTCTTGCTTCAGCCTCTTTGTTCCAAGTATGTAAAAAACAATGCTTTGTGGCTTTGTATACTAAGAATTGTTATCACTCAAAAGTCAAAGGCATATCATTTTCCTCATATCTCTGGTAGTCCTTCTTCTTCAATTTTAATGATTCTTTCATGTAGTTCTAGAAGTGTCTTTTGTTCGCCAAAGCATGTTTTAACCCATTCTATGTTTCATTATTATTTTTTTGTAATGTTCATGTATTAATGTGTTTGTTGATAAAAAAATTAACACTGATAGATGAACATCCCATTTATTTTTTTTCATTGTTTTGTATGTTATTTCAACATTTATCTGTTCTCATTGGTCATGAAAGGTGAATTGTTTTCCATCTGTTCTCACTTTTTTAAGGGGGGATTAAAAGTTTCTTTGATGTTGTAAGCTTATGAATTAGGCTAACCAGATCTTACTGCAGTGTGTTATCCAAATCTTAAGGTTAATGGCCATAAGTACGTACTTTAATTTGAGGCATGTACTACTAACAAAGATTGAGATATTGGTGCATTTGAATGTATGTGAACATTTATACAAACATAGTCTTAGTGACTAACATAAGCAAGGTGAGATCAATAAAAAAAATATTGTGCATATAAAATAAAAATCAGAAAAATTCACAAAAAATACCATAAAATTTAATTAATACTCTAGAAATAAATCAAAAATAAATTAAGATAAAATCAAGAAATAAACAATCTAAATCCTAATCAAATCTAAAATTTAAAAAGGTATTTTTTATGAGAATATAATTAACCTGAGATCAATAAAAAAAATATTGTGCATATAAAACAATAGAAAATATATATTTTTTAATTAATTGAGGTATGTGGAAAAGTAGTGTGATTCATTTCACCTTGCAATTTAGATTTTTTCATAATTTTGGTGGGATTCTTCTACAACTGAATACCTATAGGTTAGTGTTAATTTGGAATTGCCAAATCCTATTGCTAGGTTGCATTTTTTTTTCTGGAATGGTGAATTTTCTTTAGAATTTTATGGTCCCTTATTTGCTTAAGCTAAATCTTGAGGACATTTATTTGTTTGCATATGAACTTTTTGTTGTATATTTTATTAATATTTCAAAAGATTTAAAGTGAATTTAAATTAAAAATATTTATCTATTTATGATTGGCATTCTGTTTATGTTTACAATTAAAATATTGATTACATGGTTAATATGTTCCCATTCAATATTTCCCTCTCTGTTCTTATATAAGTTTTCTTTGTGCCAAACGTTACCTTCCCTCTCATAATGTACATGGTAAAAGGTTTTCAATTCCCGTGAAAAACATAACATCAGTCTACCAGCACCTTTCATAAGTTCTAAACCATATAGTTACATATTCCCTTAAGAGTGTTAATTAATTTTTATCGTATTTTTATTGAATTTTCGGATTTTTATTTAATTCAGGGTTTTATGAGTTTTTATTGTGATTTGCTAGACTTTGGTAGTTTTTATCTATCTTTAATTAGTACCTTTTTAAATTATAGATTTGATTAAGATTTAAGTTGTTTATTTCTTGATTTTAGCTTGGATCTTTTATAAAAAGTATCATTATACTTTTTTTATACAGTCATTATATTCTAAACTAATTAATTGATATTATTTTAATAGAATAAGTTTAATATAATTAACTTTAGTATTATTTTCAAAATTTTAAGAGTGTATATTTATATAAGTATATAACTATAATAATTTGATAGTAAGAAAAGTACGAGGAATACAAAATATTAATACATATGTACTATAAAATTATGACCTGAATTTATTAGTGCTAACAAATTAGAGTTACGAGATCTCACGGGAAGAAACATTTTACATGAAAATGAAAATTTGTACGAGTTAAAAAAAATAAAATTCATTTTCTATAACTTAAGTGTATTTTTAATAATTTAAAAAATAATTAAATATTTATGTATTGTTATATATCCAAAACACAAAAGCATTACCTTTTATGCAACACGAGTATACATCTTCACAAACAAAATTCAGTTATACCTCACGTATGCAAAAATTAAAGCTTTTGGTTTATTAACTTCCGTGTTTTTCAAAATTTGTGCTCTTTAAATATCTACATCTTTATTATGATTATTCTTATATTCTTAGCATCTTAAATATTTATAATTTAAAATATGAACACTACCAAGGCTCCCAGGAAGAATAAGGGAAAGAGTGTTGCATCTCAAGAAGCTACTGGACCAGTGGTGGGGACTAGAGATGTTGTGGCTGCAACACAAGAGAGTGTGGTGGAAAAGACTTGAAGACTAGTTAATGTTATGTTCACTTTTTTGGTACCAGACAAGTGTTTCTGTTTGATGTATGTAAGGGCAATTTAAATTAAAAGTATGTGGGGACATGGTGCACTAGTTGCACATGGGAATATTTTGTTACAAGTGAAACAATGACACTTTAACTTTAGGGTCTTAACTTTATGTTATTGATGTTTATCAATTTGACATTATGTAACTATTTTATAATCAAATGCACATGGTTTGTGATGTTTCAGCAACAGGTCAATATATTTATATGGTTATGAATGTTTACATGTCATGAAATGCACATGGTTTGGTATATGGTTATGAATGTTACATGGTTTGCATCCATGTCTCATATGTATTATACACCAGTATTGCGTCTAAATTTTATACATGACAAGAACTAACAGGTGCAAGGAAAAAATAGGATTAAGATCTCATAACTAAGTTATCCTTCATTAGTTTTGTGAAATGAGAAACTTGCATAAACAAAGGCTTTGTGGAACCATTTTGTTGGATAGACAAAGGACAGTTGAGTGCTCTTTGAATCTCTTCTTATAAACTGATAAAAATACATAATGAGCAGGAGTTGTTATGTGCTGGTTTTTGCTCTTGGTCTGTCATCTCCAACTTTAGCTACATCACCTACAAGTGAGTGCAACAAGGTCTAAACAAAACTAGTTCCTTCATGAAAACAGTAAGAAATTGGAGCAGAAGTCAACTTAAAATTCAACTTGAAATTCCATGAGTAAAATACCATTTCATTTGATCAATACGCATTACAAACACCAATTAGCTTCAGATCAAAACTAGAACCAAACAAACCCCAAAACTTAACTAACCTACACACAATTCTACCTATACTTAACTAACACCAATTCCATCACAACCCATTACATGAAGGTGGATATCACAAGAATTGTGGCCAACACAATAATCAATATCCATGACAACCCTAATCCCAAAATCAGATATTTGATCAATGCCTTATCTTCCATCTGCTTCTGCTGAACTTCAAGTTGTTTCTTCTGCAACTTCACCACTTTCTTCTTGGCTTCCATGAGTTCATGTTGGCAGAGAGAATGGGGATTGGCTTCATATTCTGCAGATTGGTTTAATTCAATAGCCTCATCCAGCCACTTGAAATAATCACAACCTGAGGGAATCTGAATCAAAAATGTCTCACAATCAACAAGCTAAATCGCAAGATAAGGGAGAAAATGAAAAGGAAACTCAGAACTTACATCCCAGTAAGGGCATCTACAGAACTTTCGCCCTGGGTTGATGTCTGTATGTGAGGTATATAGCACCACGTTTAGGCCGCATTTGCACCTTTCCCTTGCTCTTGCCCTGGACCTTGTCGAAGACGACGATGTTCCTTCGTGCTTCATTCTGGTTCGTGTCTTCCTTGTCTACCTCGAGTCGTGTCTTCGTCTTCGACGCCCTTCGATCTGAGCACGCCACAACCTTCTTCTGCCAATCTCCTCTCTTCCTTGTCTGCCTCGATCCCTTACCCCAACTCTGAAAACCCTAAATTGATGATTTGGGTAAACATTAAGGTGATAAAAATATATAAGAAATGATTTTCTGTTAATAAAAATAAAAAAATTGAAAAACCGGCTAAACCGGCATAATTACCTCCACATCAACACTGACCTACACGCTGGAATCACACATGAGCAGTCAACATGGTCAAAGGGTAAAAAACAAACGGTTTACTAAGTACAGGGATGGAAACCATCGTAATTTTAGTTCAGGGACGGAAATCAAAAATTCGCTATAGTTTAGGGACGGAAAGAATATTTAACCCTTTTATTAATATTTCAAAAGATTTAAAGTGAATTTAAATTAAAAATATTTATCTATTTATGATTGACATTCCGTTTATGTTTACAATTAAAATATTGATTACATGGTTAATATGTTACCATTCAATATTTCCCTCTCTGTTCTTATATAAGTTTTCTTTGTGCCAAACGTTACCTTCCCTCTCATAATGTACATGGTAAAAGGTTTTCAATTCCCGTGAAAAACATACCATCAGTCTACCAGCACCTTTCATAAGTTCTAAACCATATAGTTACATATTCCCTTAAGAGTGTTAATTAATTTTTATCGTATTTTAGGCTTAATACATCAGAAGGCCCCTGAAATTGTAAAGGGAATCAGTTTCAGGGCCTGTAAAATTTTTGCATCAAATTGGATCCCTAAGAAATTTTTTTTAATTCAATTAAGGCCAAAGTGTGTCTGATGCTGAAGTAGCTTCAATTTTAGCCTAGTCAGCTTTCCCACGTGGCATTTGGAATTATTTTTTAATTGAAAATTTTTAAAATTTAATTTTTTAATTCCAAACCCTCTCAAATTAACCCCAAATCATCTTCTCATAACTTAAAAAAAATAAAAAACTTAATCTAACCTAATAACTTAAAATAACCTGATCTAATCAAATACTAATCCCTAATCTAATCTGAGAATCCCCAATTAAGCCCTGACTATTCATCTTCATTCTTCATCCCCAATTTCAACCCTAGAGTGGATGAAGATAGAACCATCTTCTCCCCACCTTCATCCCCATGTGGCCAACCTCGCACTGTCTGATTCCCCTGTCTACTCAACAACCCAGATCTGCAACCCTTCCCCTTCGTGGCATTAATTTTCGCTCTCATTAACCAGATCTACAACGCGATCAAAATACAGAGAGAGGGATGGAGGTTGTGATCAGTGAGAGGGAAAGAGATCAAGGAGAAGATGGCGGTGGTGGGAGGGAAGAAGAAACCTCATTCAAGCCCTGTATTGCTTCTTCATCTCCCCAGCAGCCACGATTTCTTCAAATTGAAGAAGAAGCTTCTGTTTCATGACAGCAGAATCGAAGAACTCAGGGAGGTGACGAACCTCACATTGGTGAATTGAATCCATGAGAACCATCTGGAGTGGCTGGGGACCAGGATTACGTTAGCGTCTGGAGTGGCGGAGGGTTTGGGTTCTGACGGTGGGGCATCGGGTTTCGCCGGCTGTGGTTGGTGAAGAGGAGGAGGAAGAGGTGGTGGAGGTGTTCCGGCGGAGGAAGACGGAGGGGTTTTCTTCCCCTGAGTACAAAGTGAACAAACAAGCATAGAGCCCAGTGAAGATTTTTCCCCATTTTTCAAAGAAAATGAACTAGCAAGTAGCGATTTCACTGCTCTGATAGTTACTCACCAACCATGTACTTTCCCATGTGCAATAACCTCGCAAGTTCTATTTTTTCCCCATCTTTTATGATTACTGGTATATATATCCATTTCAATACTGGGTTCGTGATTAATCTGAATGCAGTGAATTAGTTATTGGTCCTCTCTCTTGTTCTTATTCCCCTATTTTTTAATCCCTAAAAGTTTAGGTTTTGTATTAGGAATTTATTTTTAATTTAGGCTTTAATATATGAGTTGGAATTAAAAAATTAAGTTTTAAAAATTTTCAATTAAAAAATAATTTCAAATGCCACGTGGAAAAGCTGACTAGGCTAAAATTGAAGCCACTTCAGCATCAGACACACTTTGGTCTTAATTGAATTAAAAAAAATTTCTTAGGGACCCAATTTGATGCGAAAATTTTACAGGCCCTGAAACTGATTCCCTTTACAATTTCAGGGGCCTTCTGATGTATTAAGCCTATTTTTATTGAATTTTCGGATTTTTATTTAATTCAGGGTTTTATGAGTTTTTATTGTGATTTGCTAGACTTTGGTAGTTTTTATCTATCTTTAATTAGTACCTTTTTAAATTATAGATTTGATTAAGATTTAAGTTGTTTATTTCTTGATTTTAGCTTGGATCTTTTATAAAAAGTATCATTATACTTTTTTTATACAATTATTATATTCTAAACTAATTAATTGATATCATTTTAATAGAATAAATTTAATATAATTAACTTTAGTATTATTTTCAAAATTTTAAGAGTGTATATTTATATAAGTATATAACTATAATAATTTGATAGTAAGAAAAGTACGAGGAATACAAAATATTAATACATATGTACTATAAAATTATGACCTGAATTTATTAGTGCTAACAAATTAGAGTTATGAGATCTCACGGGAAGAAACATTTTACATGAAAATGAAAATTTGTACGAGTTAACAAAAATAAAATTCATTTTCTATAACTTTAGTGTATTTTTAATAATTTAAAAAATAATTAAATATTTATGTATTGTTATATATCCAAAACACAAAAACATTACCTTTTATGCAACACGAGTATACATCTTCACAAATAAAATTCAGTTATACCTCACGTATGCAAAAATTAAAGCTTTTGGTTTATTAACTTCAGTGTTTTTCAAAATTTGTGCTTTTTAAATATCTACATCTTTATTATGATTATTCTTATATTCTTAGCATCTTAAATATTTATAATTTTTTTTTTTTGGTTACAAGGAGGGGAAAACCCCAAACGAAAAACTAACTCAACGATGAAGAAGAACTTGGACCAATGTCCCTATCCTGAGCAAGAAGAGCGTGGCATTCCCCAAACGGACTATCAAAACTGTGCACTCCATAATGGAGGTCCAGCCCGACTTTGGCTATGTAATCCGCCAATGAATTGGACTCCCTTGACGCATGTTGGAAAAGAAGTGAACCGTGAGCCCCTTGAAGCTGGAGAACGTCACCAGCAATACGTGCATAGCGATGGGCATCCACATTCTGAGAGCACAGTAGGTTCACTACCTCCAACGAATCGGATTCGATTATCACCTGCGTTAGGTCCAGGTTCATCACGAACTCTACCGTTGTGACCACGGCCATTAGCTCAGTAAAGAAGACATTCGACGATGACAACACTCCAAGGTTTCTGGTGAAGCCCTTCAACCACCTGCCTTCAGAATCCCGAATCACTCCCCCACAACTGGAGGTAAAAGAGGAGCTAACTGCTCCATCAACATTAACTTTCACCCAGCCCGCATCTGGCCTGATCCAACCGGTGGCACGAGGCTGAGAGGGAGAACAGTCGAAGATTCCAGGAGGTTGCCCTTGAACGCTCCTTAGCGGTGGGCTCAACGCGGAGGAGACAGACTGGACCTCCATGCCCAGGGATTTCAGGAGGGACCATATGCGAGAGCAACTAAACTGGATATGGTTGAACACCCAATCATTCCGCATACACCAAATTACAGAGAGCGTGGAGGCAAAGAACCGTGGCCAGTCTACATTCCTGTTGCCCTGAAACTGACCCATGATATTTCCTGATAGCCAAGTTTCCCAGTTAGCACCAAAGAACGCTTCCAAGCCTCTCCCTTGCCAAACTGAATACCAGAAGGGAGATATGACGCTACAGTCGCGGAACAGGTGAGTGTAATCTTCTGTGGATGTGAGGCAAAGTGGGCAGAGGTCACAATCCCCCATATGTCTCCTCACACGTACCCCATTCGTGAGGACCCCTCCATTGAACAGCTTCCACAAAAACACGCGAATGCGTTGGGGACCCTTGACTCTCCACACAGCCTTCCACAGGGATTCATCATGTGTGTGGGATTGGAGCTCGGTGATGGCTTCATAAGCTGACTTGGTTGTAAAAATTCCAGACGAAGTTCCAGACCAGAAAATCTCATCAGGGCCTGCGTCATAACGAATGTCATGCAATGAAGTAATCTCTTGCACAATATGGTCCGGGAGAAAGTTAGCGAATCTTTCAGTCTTCCAACCCCTCCCTAGATCGTAGAAGTGTGAGAGTGAAAGCTCTAACTCTTCCTGAGGAATGGTTCCAGAAGCCAGCGAGAGGAGGACATGGCCAGACATGATCCAGTTGTCCTGCCAAAACCGAATACTTACGCCATCACCAACCTGCCATCTGCAACCAGTAACCAGTTTATCCCATGTTGTGCGAATTCCACGCCAGATTAACGATTCTCTGCTGCACCGCTTAACAGTAGGCATGATACTATCCCCACAACCATATTTACCCCTCAAGGCGCGAACCCATAGTGAGTTGCGCTGGTGAATGAGACCCCATCCAATTTTCATGAGCATGGCTTGGTTGAAATCAGAAATAAGCCGGAATCCGAGACCCCCCTGAGACTTGGGGCTACATATGGTGTCCCAATTTACTTGGCTCACTCTCCTCGAGCCATTATCGGATCCCCAAACAAACCTCCTTTGCAGCTGATCCAGCTTGTCACAAACTCCTTTAGGAATTAGCATTGTTTGCATACAATAGGATGGTAGCGCCGCCACTACAGATTTTGCCAAGGTCACTCTCCCCGCAAGACTAAGAGTAGAAGCCTTCCAAGAAGTTAACCTCTTCTGAGTTCGTTCCAAGATGAACTCATAAGTAGCCCTTGTAGGAGCCTTATGAAGTAAAGGCACACCAAGATATTGGCCTAGGTTGGATGTGAGCCTAATACCAGCAGTGCTGGTAATATCGTGGGCCAACTGTCTAGGGACATTCTTCGAGATTAGAAGGCGAGACTTCTGCTTGCTAACCTTTTGGCCGGACGCGGAGCAAAAATCATCCAAGCACTTCATCATAATATGCATCTGAGAGACAGAAGCTTCCCCAAAGAGAAGAAGATCATCCGCGAAGAAAAGGTGCGTGATAGGGGGGCCATTCCTTGAAAGTTAAATGGGTGACCACCGAAAGTTATCCACCTCCCGTTGAATTTGGTGCGCCAACCGCTCCATACAAAGAACAAAGAGGTATGGGGAAAGTGGGTCGCCTTGGCGGATTCCCCGAGTAGGAGAAAACTTCTCAGTCTTACTTCCATTAAACAAAACCTGAAAAGAGCTAAGAGACACACAGTTTATGATTAGATCGCAAAAATCATTGCTCATCTTTTAAAAAATTCCAGTCCAGTCGATCATAGGCTTTCTCCAAGTCTATTTTTATAGCTACCCACCCCTTTCTTCGATTCAACGAACGCATAGAATGGAAGACTTCCTGGGCAATAACAATGTTGTCAGATCTTTGCCTTCCCGGGATAAAGCTACATTGATTCGGGGAGATTAAATCTCCAAGAGACTCTTTCAACCGATTAGCTATAGTCTTGGTCAAGGTTTTGTAAATCACATTACAAAGACCAATGGGTCTATATTGAGAAATAAGGTGAGGTTTCTCAATCTTGGGGATTAATACAATGAGGGTATCATTAATCTCCCTGATCTTATTTGGATGTTGTATGCAATCTTGAAGAAACTGAATAACTGAGAGCCCAACAATATCCCACTGAGATTGGAAGAAAAGAGGGTTAAGGCCATCCGGGCCCGGGGCCTTCATAGCTCCCATGCTAAAGACCGAAGCTTTAATCTCATCTGGTTCAAGAGGACGCATGATATTCTCAAGGACCTCCCTAGGCAAGGTGGGAAAGGCATCTCTCACATGATAGGGAGAGCTGGTATTAGTCCTCGTGTAGAGGTTCTTGAAGAACTCACGAACCATGGCCCTCAACTGCTCCGGATCTGTGATGCTCCTCCCCTCCTCATTATCCAAAGCCTCGATCTTATTACGCTTGCGGCGCACCATGGTAGCGGTGTGGAAGAACCTAGTATTCTTGTCTCCATGATTGAGCCAGTTAACGCGGGACTTCTGGCGCCAAAGTAACTCTTCCTGAATTAACACTGATTGGTACTCACTCCAAAGCTTCTTTTGCAATTTCTCCAGATATGGGATATGAGCCATACGCAGTCTAGTATTAATGCCTTCGAGTCTACGCATTAGCTTGCGTTTTTTCCTGCCAATTTCTCCAAAGACTTGATGATTCCAACACTCTGCCTCTGTCCTGAAAGACTCTGAAGCCGTAGTCCAAGATCCATTCCCGTGCCAAGACTCACGAACCAGACGCGGGAAGTCTGAGTGCGTTAGCCAGGCTACCAGAAACCGGAAGGGACGTTGGGAAGTATCCATTATTCTAGCTCCCAATTGGAGGAGAAGAGGCTTATGATCGGATTTCAAGCGAGGGAGATGGAAGACGGAGGCCTCCGGAAAGGAGACAAAGCATCTATCGTTTCCCAGCACCCAATCGATGCGCTCCTTGACTCCGCGACCCTCCCAAGTGAAAGGAGGCCCTTTGAAACCAAGGTCAGATAAAGCACAGTCACTAATACATTCTCTGAACTTGCCCATGGCCATAGTATGAGGGGGTCCCCCTCCCACCTTGTCTGAGGCATGAAGATAGGCGTTACAGTCTCCCATGACTATCCAGGGTACGGACATGGAAGAGGCAATAAGGCGAAGTTCCCTCCAAAGCAAATTACGAATAGAGACATTAGGGCTACCATACACGAAGGTAACCTGAAGGCTCGGTAGGTTATTGGACGGAGTGATTCGCACATGAATGAACTGACGGTGGGAAGACAGAATCTCCACTGAACCAAGTTGTTTTGACCACAACAACCAAATCCCACCAGAGAAGCCTTCCGCTTCAACAACAAAAAACTCATCGAAACCCACGGTTTTCATGATTAGAGGTAGCTTAGAAGCACTGACTCTTGGCTCAAAAATAGCCATACAAGAAACATGATGTCTAAAACCAAGATCCTTGAGAAGAAGGGGCACTCCCTTGGCAGCAGCACCCCTTATATTCCAGCTGAGGATGTTGTACATCATCAAACACCAATTTGGATAAGTGGTAAACGAAACTGCTAAGAGTCCCGGTGCTGCCTAGGAGACATGCTCCTATCACGTTCCATGTGGAATGAGCTATGCTTCCCTCCTGGAGAATGCTTGGAAAAGGAATTATTTCCATGCATATTGCCGCCATGCCCCCTTGTGGGATCTCCTTGCAAATTGCGAGCTTTGTTCTTTACATTTTTAACAGAAACGAGCCCCACCTTGACCTGGTGAGGTGGCGGCGTTGAGGTCTCTTGAGTGACGTCAGCCCTGGGTTTATTAGCAGAAACATCATTATGACTGGAGACAGAATCTGACCCTTGATCATTCTCCTGAATAGTTGGCCTAGCAATGATTGCTACCTCAGAGGAAGTCAACGAGGTACCAATCTCCCCTTGATTTCCGTTATTCAGTAAAATAGTGCTTCCAGAAGAAGTGGGGGCCACCTGTTGCTGACTAATCGCCTCATTAACTGCAGGAATATTCCATTCGTTAGGATTGGGAGATGTTTTTGGGATTTGACCGCGATCCATGGGGATTGGATCCTTGATTATAGGATTTCCGTTTCCCACGTTGGCCGCGTCAACCACCATGTTGTCTAGGACTGTGAAACGCGAGCCGCCGTTCCTCCCGCCGGAAGCCCGCAGAGGAACGCCTTTCCCACCTTGGTTTCCGGAGTTAACTCTGGCTGGCCGTTTGGCGATCATCCATGGCCCAAAGTCCTCCTCCTGGTGTGTAGTCGTAGCCCCCGGTTGGAGTGTGGGCATCGAAGCATCCTGGATAAGCTCTCCTGATACTTTACTAGGGCAGGCTTCTTTCTTATGGCCAAATTTTCCACACGCGAAACAGATCAAGTCCAACCCTTCATATTCTATTTTGAACTCTTCTCCTTCAAAGACAAACCTGGACACAAGTGTCTTCCGGAGATCGACCTCGACACAGATCCTGGCAAATTTGGCTCGTTCTGAAATCTGTCCAGGTTGACCCTTTCTTGCCATGGTCTTCCATGTATAGTCATCCACTTTGACAAACCTTCCCACGCTCTTCCCAATCTCATGGAGCACCTCTTGATCGTAACATTCCACTGGGAACCCTGGGACTCTGAACCAAACCGCAACCCTAGTAAGTTCACCTTTGGAAGGGATAAACATGGGACGCCATTGTTGCACCACAAGATAGTGACCCATAATGACCCAAGGGCCCCCAGAAAACACATGAGCATAATCAATCCTATGAGCGAAGCGAACAACAAAGAAATCAAAGTCTAGGTCAATGACTTCCATTTCCCCAGAAGGCTGCCACAGTTTACCCAGTCGATCCTTAAGCAGGTTGAGGCCTATCCTCTTCCCCAGCAGCTTGACAATGATGGAATTTCTCCATGGGCGGCGTAGCTCTTCTCGTTTCTCTTTAGAGATTTTGATGACCGGGCATAGTGGATTACTATGTCCAGCACCATCATCCTCACCCTCCATCTCGTCACCTTCAGACTCAGGCTCAAAACCCTCCATGGGAACCTCCTCGTCCTCTGGCTCATCTCCCCCGTTGACTCCTAGACATACATCTTTGTAGGAGATCACCCTTCGTGACATTCGCACAGTTGACGCTGTTTCCGGTTCATGGGCCAGTGTAACTCCGACATCCTTCGTACTCCCCGGTGGATCACCGGAATGTTCCATAGCACGAAAACCTTGATGATTGAACTAATATGCTTAAATATTTATAATTTAAAATATGAATCGATGTATCAAATACAATAGACATATTCCCCGTGCAACGCGCGGGTAAAAAATCACTAGTTTAAGTAATAATTTAATTTTTTACATCAAAAAACATTTAAATTCTTCTTCTAATGTTTGATCTCTGGTTTTTACTTCATCAACTCATATGTCTCCAACTCTTGCAACTTGAGCTATCATTCAAGGACTAAGTAATAATGTAAATGTAATATTATATTCTTTATTTTTATATTTAGTAAATAAAATTTTATGATATACTATTAATAAATTATTAATTATTCACAGTTTATCTATGTTAATATATATGTAATGTATCATTTAAATTATCACGGTCGGACATCGGTTCGACCCCGGTTCGACCTTTGAACCTTGAACCTGTGCCTCCACCGGTTTGATGAGCGGTCCGGTTTTCTAAACATTGCTTTAAAGGGTAAAATAGGGAAACAAATGATAAGTTTTAAAAAGTTAATGATATTAATTACATTTCTTAATATGTGTGCATCTTCTCTTTATGGCAGTTATTTGGAAACGGAGGGAGTATATGTGATTTATACCGATTAAATTTTTTACAATTAAAAAGTTAATACAATTAATACTACAAAGTATGATTAAATATAGTCAACTGAGATTGATATACATATTTAAAGTTGAACAATTTATAGCTAATAAATATAACTAGTACAATATAAAGTGTCTTCAATGACTCATTAATGATTTATAAATGTCAAACTCAAGTAAATTTTACAAACATATAAAAATATTACTTTTATATATTTTATTTTCTTTTTTTACAATCTTTATATATCAACACATTAAATATAGCATTTAATACTTTCTCAATTGACTTTTTTTTTTTACAATTTCTGAAGTGACTTTTACTTATATGTGTGTATATATATAGATGTAAGCTCATACTTAACTAATTATTCCAATAACTTCGTTTGCTTCAATAAAATTATGGCAATACTTCTCTTTTTAATTGTTAGTTTGTGCATCCAGTGTTATGAAGTTAATGGAGGAAGAATACACCACCAAGATAAACAACTTCAGTCACATGACTACCAAAACTTGCAGGTATTATACTCTCAACTTTTATCATCTAAAGTCTCTGATTGTCACCTAATTAATTTTCTACCATAATTTATTTAAACGACACGTGGTTAAAAAATGCAGCCTTCAATAGATGATTCTTTTGATTGTGTTGATATGTACAACCAACCTGCTTTTCAACACCCTTTACTCAAAAATCACAAAATCCAGGTAACTATCGTTGCTAATTGAGTCATTTTAAAGATTTTTTTATACTTGCTTATAGAAATGTAAGCATCATTTAAGTATACTTGTGAAAATTATAATGGTACTAATCTTATTAATTTATGAGGTCGTTTTTTTTTAATATTTAGACTTTAAATTTTTTATCTAACATCTTCTTCTCATTATAACAAAGCTCTTCCCAACTTTTCTGAGAACCACCATGCAAAATAGATCAAGTTCCCTCAGTAAAGCTATTAAATATCAGAATTTCATCAGAGAATGTCCTCCAGGAAAAGTGCCTATTTTAAAGACCACAACAAGGCAAAAGATGGTTACCAAGTCATCTTCAAAATCGCAACTTGATGGTTTTAATGAATACTCTGAAAGTAACCCTGGGCATCATGTAAGTTGGTTTATTCAAAAATTGGTCTTCAAACTTTTCATTTGATGAATTGTTATCATAATATGTATATGGTTACATTACTTTGATTCAATAAAATATAAATAAAATATTACTATTCCTTGTAAGTTTCAATTTTATTTTGCTTAAATTTTATTTTTAATTGAAAACATTTTTTCTTTAGAAAAAGACAAATAGATTGGTCAAATATAGAACTATTTTAAATAATGATAACTTCACATTTAATTATGTATTTACTAATCACATTATTATCTATTTAAAACATGTTTATCTCATTGCTTTCATATCTTATAATCCTCAAGTTTGCTACCCTTGAAACAACCCAAGATATGATGTTTCATGGAGGAAGTGCAAGAATCGGCGTGTATAATTTATCGCTTCAAGAAAACCAATACAGCATATCTGGAATTTGGATTCAAAGTGGTCCACCAGCAGAACTCAATAGTATACAAGTCGGAAGTGATGTAAGTTAATTTTTATCTTGTTTATGCAAATAATTTTTTTGTTTCATGACAATTAAAAAATGGAAGAACAATTTTATTTTTCAAATGACCCAATTTAACCCATTGTATTCCTGTTTCGTTTATTATATTTACTCTATATACACTATTTTTAAGTAAAATATTCTTATTATGCAAGGTTCACCCAAGCTTATATGGAGACCATCAAATACGTATAACTGCATATTGGACAGTAAGACTCATAAATTAATGCACTGCTCTTTTCTTAATTACTTAATTTGATTATGCTTATCTATATAAATTCATGTAGGCAGATGGCTATCAAAAAACAGGATGTTATAATTACTAATGCCCAGGTTTTGTGCAAGTCCATCGAGGAACTGGCTTTGGAGGAGTCCTTCAGTACAGCTCTAAGATTGGATCGCTACATAAATTTGTTTGGAGTGTCAAAATCAAACAGGTAACTAAATTTTAAAAAATAAAACTGTATTAATTTGGTAACATCTTCACCTTTATGAAAGTTAAAACCTTCTATGCGATTTTGTACACACAAAAATTTAATTTCTTGTTATTATACACCAACATAGCCAAAAGAATTTCTTAGTAACTTACAATCATAAAATAAAATTTGACTTAAAATATATTAAATGATGAATTTTAATAAAGAGAAATGTACATAATTTAAATATTCTAACTAAAAAAAATATAAACAGAATAAATTTGAATATTTCAAATTAGTACTTTTAATGGAAAAATTTATATGGAAGTGTTTAATTACATAGATTGTTAAATTAATTTTTTATTAAAAAAATTTAATCAATTCTTAAATTTAAAAAATATATAAGTTATGAAACTTCTAATGATGTGTGAAATTTACTTTTCATTTATTTTACTATTATATTTGGTGCATATTTTCACATTTTTTACTTTAGTAATAGTACTGTACTATTATACTTATATTTAAATTTTAATGTAAAAACATATCATCTAACCTTTATAAATTAGTAAATGAAACTAATCTGCCCCTTATAAAACACACTATTTTTTTCTGTGAATTTGATAATTGTATTTACTAAATCCATTAAAAAAAACTTGGGTGATCTTTGTTATTTGGATGCATAAATGAGTATAATTTTTTTTAGAACATAAATGAGTACTCCCTCCGTTCCTTTTTAAGTGTCGTTTTAGAAGAAATTTTTTTGTTCCTATTTAACTGTCGTTTTGATGTTTTAAGGTCCATTTTGTCAATTATACCCTTACTAGTAAGTGAAAATTAAATTCCAATGAAAGTACCCAAAAGACCTTTCAAAGTTACAAAGAAAAGGTGTTAACATTAAATTTTGTCAAAGGAAAAGATTCATCAATTGAAGAGTTAAAATTCTATAAAAAGGGAAGTTAAATGTTTATTTCGTTGGAATTGGAGGGGGTTTATAAAAAAATTTGCTACTTAGGAGGGAAGAAGGATAAATGGTTTAATGATTTGAGAGAGTGGAAAAAAAAAATTAGTTATCCACTATCTTGGTTGGAAAACTTTATAACTTCATGATTAGAATGTGAGAGGGTAGAATGGGAAAAAAACTTCAATAACCCACTATCTTGGTTGAATAGATTTTCGCTAGAATGACACTTATAAAGGAATGCGGGGGGAGGGGGGGGGTATCAGTTAATTTGATGATATCAATTCAAATTTTTTATTTTGTGTTTTCATAGATATCTGATGGTAGTGCTTTCTTTTTGGTTTATAATTATAGGATGTGTTTTTCCCCACATAAAATGGGGATGCAGATATATCTTGTCAAACACAAAAAATATCATTTGTGTAAGAATTATTTATGAAATAAATGATATGATTTACAATTTCTAAGATATATGTTTTACATATTATAAGCATTTTCCTTCACGAAAAAACCTTGTACCATTTGTTTAACTATAACGCATGCTATAAAGATTCATTTCATAACTATAAACAATGTGGTTACAAAAAAAATATATTGTTGAACAATTTAATTTGGAATTTAACTGTTTCATTGAATAAATTATACATTAATAAGAGAAACAGTTGAAGCTTCAAACAATATATTTATATATTTTTAAAGTTTCATTTCTAACTTTACACATTTTATAATTAAATAATATTTTACTTAACTGATATTAAAAATAATTATTCTAACATGTATATTATAAATTTAAATAGAGTTGAAATAATTAAGAAAGTAACATATAAAATAACTTGTAACAGCCATAAAAATTAAGGTATTAGTAATTTATATTATGGATTTATATGTGCTTTACAATATTTTATTTATTCATTAGATATGAATGCTAATATCATTTTTAGACAACTTATTTATTATCTTTTAACTGCTTGAATATTTATAGGATAAATCCACAGGTAATTGGTGGTGCATTGGTGGGAAAGACAATGTGGCACTGGGGTACTGGCCTAAAAAAATATTTACTCACTTAAGTCAGGGTTCATCGTTAATTAAATATGGCGGTGAAACCTATGCTCCATCCAATATGATTAGTCCCCCAATGGGCAGTGGTAGATTGCCTAAGGAGTTATTCAAAAACTCTGGTTTCATTTCAAATCTTGAGATTGTCGATTCAAATTACAATGAAGTCGAAGTGAAACCCAAGGAGATGAAGTCAAATTGTGATACAACACCTAATTGTTATGACGTGTTGTACCGTGGTTATGAAGGATCTTTATATCGACAAGCCTTTCTCTTTGGTGGGCCAGGTGGAAAATGTGGTATATGATTATATTTAAAACTTTATTTAATAAAAGGTTGTTTATTGATGCTATGGATTCTTGGAATTTAGTATGCATGAACTTCAATATATTGTGAAAATAAAGATTTTTATTGAGAAATCAATTTTTTTGCAAATGCCAAGAAAATAAGCTCATGAGAACATCCCTCTCATGAAGAGTTATAGTTACAGTTTTAATTCCAAAGAGATCCAATCTATTACCACCTTTGTTTGCCAAAAAAATTAGCAACAATGTTGCTTTCCCTATAAGTGTGTCTAATCTCCACACATTTCACTTATCTCATCAGAAAATCAATTTAGTTCAACTCATTAAATAGTTTCCAATGCCTCTTTTTCTTTGAAGAAACTCATCTCACCGCTATCAATGAATCACTTTCAAGGATGATATTTTTTAAGAGATATTGGTGACGGAAGAGAAGTGTGGATGGATTTTACCTTCCCTTTGAATGCCCAACCATGATCTAAATTCAAGGAGAAAAACCCAGAATTTTTCTACTTGCATTGAGTACCACACCCCCACCTTACTTGGGCTTGGATTCCCTTTTGAAGCTCCGTCAACATTACCCTTCAACAGACCTGTGGAAGGAGGAGACCAAGATGCATATCTTGGAGGCTTCAAGTTGGATCTCATATCTATGTTGCAAGGTTCCTCATTATATCAGGATTATCGTATTGTGAAAATAAATATAAAAACAAAATATAAGTTTAATTGAATTAAAAGTTTTGATGAAGTATATATTATTGTTCTAAATCACATAATACATTTTCATAGAACATTTTCATTTTCATTTCACTTTAATATTTTATAAATATATTATAGTTTAAGTAAATATGAAAATTATTTTTAATTATAAAATATAATAAAATTATAAATAATTGTGTTGAGACATTTCAATAAGTAGTATTTGAGTTCTCTTTGTGTAATTAGTTAATATTACTGAAACACAGAGTATGCGGAGCTCATAGTATACTGACTAGAACCTTCTTTCACCTAAGTCCACGCGTCTCGCTTGCCCTGAATAGGAAAAAATGAGGAAACAATTCTCACCAATTCTGCACGTTGAGACTCAAGAGCCCCCACTATCTCCTCCGTCCATTTAAAATCCCAAGACCACTAATTCTCAATCCAAAACACCATATCTCTTACTTTACATTGTTGCTGCACAGAAATTCGAAAGAGATCAGGAAACCTGACCATAAAGATTCATGCACTTGGTTTAGCGTGTGGTGGGAATCTTGCTGGTATTCTTTCAAGTGGTTCTTGATACTGTGATACTCTATTGTATGCGTAAATCTCCTGGGGGTTTGAATAAATTTTGGGCAATATTTTGTTTTTCACTTTTTCTTATCATGTGGTTGGCTTCGGCTTTATATAACTGTTGCCGCACTTTCTCTTGTGCTTTGGCACTCTCTTTTGTATTCGGGCTAAGCACCCCTTATGCTTATTTTAAATACAATTTTGGCTTATAAAAAAATCCAAATTATAGCCCCCACCACAATTCATCAGTCTTGTGTCACCATAATCAAAACATCCTCATTTATTCCCATTAAAAAATAACAATTGTTGACTCTGCTGATTTCGCCTCCGAATGTTTGATGGCCATAAACGAGTTTTTGATGATACAACTATTTCGTTGTTATTCTCCTGAAATTGCTCATTTTCCTTATCAGTTACTAACAAATTTTTGAATTTTTTTTTTGAAACAACCCAAACCTATTATTTCATCATATTCTTAACCGACATCACGCAAGTCATTTTTTTTTGTCAGCAAAAAAGGTAAATATATTTTCTATGTTTCAAGCTTTGTTACTGTTCACAAATGCCTTTTTTTTTTGTTACCAAGCACGGTTGCTTTTAGGCCGTTTTGTTTCATGAGCTGATGTTCCATGCTAGAACATAGAGAGGGAAGGTAGTACCCAAAGTGTGAGGAAAGTGATGTGAATGCTTAGAGAGAGAAGCTTTAACCGCTTGGAGAGAGAAGCTCTAACCGCTTAAGGGGAGAGAATATAACTGAATTTCAATGCTATTATTACTCAAATGAGCTAAGAGTCCTTTACAATTGATATTCCCCTCCTATTTATAGAGGTAGAGTTGGGCTTTGACGCCTTTATCCTATCCAAATAGGCCAGTTGGGCCTCGGGAGGGACGACCCAAAGTCACGGCGCGCCCCCCGCCCAAGGCCAGGTTCCCTGGGCGAGGGACCCTGGGGTCTCGCCCAGTCTACAAGTCCACAAGACACCGAGCTCGAAGCATGAGAGCTGAGTGTGTCTTTAAGTAAGAAATAAGGCGAGATCCCTAAGGATACTGACTAAAGCTTAAAAACTTAAAATATAAAAGTGAAAAACAATGGACAACATGGCCTGATAAATAAAGTCTTTGCAATCAAAACTTTGGATCTCCAGCCGCGCCCTCTTCTTCCGGGAGACTCAAGTCCACAAGCAGGCTTGTGGCGACGGCTTTTAATCCGCCCGCCTCAGCATAGGTATGCACGTGCCTCGAAGTGACACCAGGGGTTGTGAATCCACAAAATCTCAACCGCTGCCTTTGACATGTCCTTTCCAGTCGCGTCATAACTTTAGCAATTTTGAACTTCCACCAATCAGTAGCAGCCGTTGCAGCTTTCATTTAATGCGGTACCCCCGTTTTCCTAAAATCTATGCCACGTCTCCTGAGGTAATCATTCCACCTTTGCCATGATGGGGCACGATTTCCCAATCCGTTTCTTATCATAACTCTTAAATTCAACTTCTTTCTCTCACTCCACTTTTGAAACCCTCCACAATCTCGCAAAGTTACCCAAGGTGTTACTCCAGCATCTTCTCCTTTTCCGCCCCAGTCCCTTTTCGCAAAAGATGACTCCTCAACGCCGCACCAAAAGATCCTCCCGACTCCAAAGCCCCGCTTAAACATCCCGCGCCCCGGCCACTCCTCTTCCTGCCGGGGGGCTTTCCCTTAATGAAAGTGAAAAGAGTGCCTTCTGACACAAAGTCCTTTCCACCCTCCCTCCGTCAGCTACCCAGGAACCTATTCTAAAGGCCATCTGCCAACCCTCTGAGTTGTCCACCGACAAATCCGTCGGGTCGGAGGGTTATGCCACGGCAAATCTCTCGAAGATGTCCTTATCACCAACCGGGGCTTGAGCAGCTGTCGCCCCTGGAAGTGCCGCACACTCAAACAAGGCGCGGAAGAGCCCCACTTCTTTTATGTTTATGAGTACTTCTTTCTTAATCTGGGGATCAAACTGAAGGTATGAAAAACGGTAGAAAGGGGGGGGGTTTGAATAACGTTTTCAGTATAAAACTTCCACCTTAAAGATTTTGACAAATCTTTCGAGAACTTAAGTGCTAAAGATAAGAGATAGAAAAGCACACAAGGATTTTATCCTGGTTCACTTGATAAATCACTCAAGCTACTCCAGTCCACCCGTTAAGGTGATTTCTTCCTTCTTAGAATGAAGGCAATCCACTAATCAGGTAAGAGTTACAACTGCACTTGAAACCTACAAGTGACTAACAATTACACTGACTTGGCTCACACTAAGATTCACTCTCTTAGTCTTCTCTAGGATCCGATCAACCTTGATCTCCTAAAGGAACTAAACAAACTGTTTATCAAAGAATTGTTTACAAGAGAATTGCTTCTAAAAAGCTAATAGTAAACTCAATGAATTTCAGATGAAAGAAAGCTTAGAAGAATTTAAGTTTGTCTTGCGCGTATGTGAATGCTTCTTGCCGTTTCTTTCAGTCTTCAGCCTCTTTATATACTCCAAGGATTAGGGTTGAGCGTTGCATGGGAAATGCTACCGTTGGAGGGCAGTTCTGGAAAATCCAACTTCTGCTGTGTCTGAGACTGTTAGGTAGGTCGTCAGGAAGGTACAGTTGCTTTTGTACTTGGATAGCGACTTGACCTTTAAACCTAGGAGACTTCTGATCAGGGGAATGCTTCATATTGGAACTTGTGAAGCCGGTTGATCAGAGTCAGAGGGAAAGCCCAGATCCTCTGACCATTGTTTCTTCTGATTCTGAACTCAGAGGGAAGAACATGGTCTTCAGAGTATCTTGCTTCTGGACATCAGAGTTTCCACTATTCAGCTTCTGGATCTTCAGAGTCTTCTACACCATCAGAATATCTGAGCCTTCAGTGTTTCTTGGTTATCAGACTTTCTGGATCTTCAGAGCTTCTAGTGACTGAGTCCACATCAGAGTTTGTATAACTTCAGAACTTCTGAAGCTTTTCCACTGTTCATACTGAACATGGTGAATGCGAAAGCGTTGCTTGGGTTGCTCTTTATACACAGTGCTTCTGATTTGTGTGAGATTGAGTTGAGGTCAGAGCCTGTAAATAGCACACTCAGAAAAACAAGTTAGAGTACCACAATTGTTCATATCAAAAGGTTAACTTGTAATCATCAAAACATAGAGTTGTACTACTAGATCAAAACTTGATCTTACACAAACTACCCTTCTCCCCTTTTCTTTGCCAGGTTTTGAGGGAGATTAATGTAGCCCCAAGCCAACTTCACTTGAACGCCTAGGCCTTCATTCGATGCTATGAGATTCTATGTGACGCCATCAACCTTGAAGCGAAAACCTCATATTTCTTTTACTTCTACGACGTGGAGCTAATATCCTTGAAAGCTGAGACTCCCGGGTGGGTATCTTTGAAGTCCCGAACGGGTCGGCAGCGTCTCCAACCTTATAAGAGCAATATCAAGATGGGGCCCGGGCGCCGATATTTTCGCATAATCGTGCACCCCTCCTATCCTGAAGCTTTCACACGCCGGGATGGGACTGCTTCATTTCCCTTTTATTGGACCGAGGAGCCCCGCGACGTTCCTCCGCCATCCGATGCATCACTAAATAATGAAGACAAAGCCATCCTCGGCTTCCTCGCCGGGTTCCCCATCTTTAAATGCTCCCAGTTGCTCGAAGCCGCTCGTGAAAATACACTCCACACCCTCCTCGAAGGGATTGACTTTACTGTGGCCACCCTACAACGCGCCTTGGTGACGTCTGGCCCCCAGATCCCATGGTGACGTCGCTCCGCCTTCCCCCCCGAAGAGGTCCCAGAAATCCAAAAAAGTTAACCCCGATTCAGAGGGAAAAAGAAGAAAAAGAAAGGCGAGAAACCTCCACACCTGGAGAAAAAGATGGGCAAGAAACCTTCAGTTGGCGAAGCGTCCACCCCACACCTGGCGGGCGAAGAGACGCCGAAGCCCTTGGGCGGTGCTGAGTCCAGAGGGGGTTTCCGCTGGTCAACAACCTTCTGAAAATCCTCACCAAACAATTCCTTCCCCTGATCCAGTCGGGGCGGATCCAGCTGTGAGTGTTGGTTCTTCTGCAAGTGCACATAATCTACCCGGTTTTAAATTGGAATTGGCGCCTATGCGCTTTGAATTGGCGCTCAAGCGCTCTGAATTGGCGCCTAGGCGCCAATTACCTTCCAGAGGCACTTTTTCAGCATGGAATTGGCGCTCAGGCGCTCTGAATTGGCGCCTGAGCAGCCCAACCTCGTGATTTTTGCCTATAAATAGGATTTTAGTCATTTTCGTTTGGGATCTTGGATATCAATTCCATTTTTACATAAGTTTAGAGGTAGAGGATCATCTAGGAGAGTGAGAGAAGGCTTCCAAGCTTGTGTTCAAGGTTGCCATGCTTGGCTAATCTCTCTTCTTTACTTTGGTTTTCTTGTAAGACTTTTCCTTTTAAGTTATAATCTTAAGTTCTTTCCCACATGTTCTTCTTCTTTCCTTGAATCCCATATCCATGCTTTATGTTTCAAGTTAGAACATGTGCTAGCTTTATACTTTTCTATAATTAGAACGGAAGTTTGTTATAGATTAGGGAACTAATTTGGGATTGCCCCTTCAATCTTGGCTACTAGGAATAGAGGAAGGGTTGGGGTTTTTTGGCCTGAACTTTATAATCTTTATGCTTCAAACAAATGTTTAAGTACACAAGGAATTGGGCTTATCTTTTGGTTTGAAAGAATAATCTATGCGAGGCATCGATAGGTAAATGCTTAGGCTATAACATCAAGGAGAGATTCATGAGAACATGTGCTTAGAATGATGTGCTTGAATTGATTAGTTGAGCAAGAACCCAAAGTAAATCACTCTTTCTTTTCATTTTCTGTTTCATTTCTGAATTTATATTTTCTTTTTCTTTATTACTACTTCGACATATGTTTGCCTCAATAAAACAAACCTTCAAACTCGAGGCTTAAACCGAATCTATTCACTGACAATCCCTGTGGTTCGATATTTAAAACCGGGTGGATTTCGTACACTTGCGGATTTACCAACAGTCTTGAACTGCGGAAGTTCCAAAAATTCCATATCTTTAGGGCTCCAGCTGAAGAGGTCAAAATTTTACTCTACCAACTTTTCCAAATGTCGTTCCTGTTCAGACGTGAGTCTGGGCTCAATTGCCAACACTCCTCTATTGAATTTGTTTCTTTCTAGATCATCAACTATCCCTGCCCAGCGCTCCTCTGCCCTAATGTCTGTGAACGGTCCCTTTCTTTCTGTTTCCTCAACCTCTTTTGCCTGCCTTTGATTCTTCCGTTGTCTCTTTACCTTTTCACCGACAGTCTCTCCTATCCTGCGCTCCTGCGTACCCCTCTTGTTCTGATTTCCCTCCTGAATCTCTATTTCATGACACCGATGTCCCTCGCCAGCTCCTTTTTTGCCGTACATGCTGAGGCAATTATTGTAACATTCTCAGGCTCGCCTTTGGTCGACCGCAAACTTTCCCACTCTTCTGCACATCAGCGGATACTTAACCGCCAGATGAGCTGTGGAGATTACCGCACAAAGACGGTTAAGTGTGTTCCTTCCTATAATGACGTTATATGAAGCTACGACCTGTATCACGAGGTATCTCACACGAAGGAGCTTGGCATTCTCATCGATCCCAAAGATTGTGTCCAAATCTATGTATCCCCGCACCCAAACTTGCTCGCCTGAAAACCCCACCAGAGTTCCTGTATAAGGCATTAAATCTTTATCTGTTAATCTCAGCTGATTGAATGCATCTCCATAGATGATATCAGCAGAGCTGCCTTGGTCTAAAAGGACTCGGCGGACATTAAAACTGTTGATCCTGATCATCACGACTATAGGATCGTCCTTGTGCGTTTTAACCCCCTCAAAGTCTGCCGTTGAAATTACTATGTCGGGATGCTGGAACCCAAAAGGAGTCTCGTATTGTTGCACCGACATCACCGCCCTAGCGTGTCTTCTCCTTGCTGAGGCTGTTACACCACCCCCTCCAAAACCACCTGCAATTGTATTTATCGTGCCAACCGGTGGCTCAAGATCCTTGATAGCAATTCCGCAAGTGCACGAATTGCCCAAAGTAATATTAAGATATCGAACCACAGAGATAGTTGTTTATCAAATTGTTCAAGGACTTTTAGTGTTAAGAATTGTAAAAGGAAAAAGCAAAATATGTTTGAAGTTTGGTTGTGTGAATAAAACTTGTGAGAAAAAGCTAGAATTATAATTCAGAGAAGAAGTACCCTGGGCAAAGTTCCACTTAGTCCAATTATGGTTCTCAAATCAAGTTCTTATATGAAGTTTAGAATCCTTATCCATGATGTTATAGCCTCTACCTCTACTTGTTAATTCCTTTATCAAGTAAATGATTCAATTTCATTTGCCAAACCTAATGCCTTAGTGCCTAGTCAATTCAATTGAAGAATGAAGTTTATAAGTTCAGGCCAACATAATAAGTTTCTACCCTTATTCCTAAGTGATAGCAAACAAATAAATCTAATCCCAAGTCTCTTAATCCTCACCAACTTCCGTTGTGCAAGAAGAAAGCTAAACACTCGTGTGCACTCAAGAGCATATTGATTCAGAGAAAAGATACATGGAAAAGAAACTTTATTCATATAAGAAAATAAGAAGTTTAAACCATAATCAGAACTAAGGTTCACTTCACCCAAAGTACAAAGAGAAACTAGCCAAGCATGGCTATGAAATTCATAATGCAAATTATAAGAACAAAAACCTGAAATAAGAGTGCCAAGAAGCCTCCCACAAGCTCCAAGAAACTAGAACTAAAGTTTTTCTTAGAAAAGTACAAAGATACCTAAAAGAAATAACAAAATCTCTATTTATAGAGTTTCCAGCGGTAATCCACGCATGTGCATGGCCTCCTCTACGCACATGCGTGGGCAAAACCCTCAAAATCGCACAATTCGCAGCATCAGGTTTTGCCTCCACGCATGTGCGTGAATCAGACGGCGCACATGCGTGGGCATCAGGTTTTTCCTACAGTAGCTCCACGCATGTGCGTGGAATAAACGGCGCACATGCGTGGCTCATCTGATTTTTCTTCAATTTTGTAACTTCTTCTTCATCTATCATCATGGCTCATTACTTGGCTTTTAATCATCATCATTTTCCTTCAAAAACACCTGAAACCTTCAAAGAATCTCAACAAACCATCATTCCACCAATGTAACTCATGGAAACACTCATTTAATCATAATAATTCAACAACCATCCATTCAATTCATCAAATAAAACTCCTAATATGCAATCAACTCTCCTATATTCAACGGACTTCAGCTCAAAACTGACCTTAGGAATTACCCTCTAACTAAAACTAATAAAAAGACCAAATGAATAGACTTAAAACAACTAAACTAATGCAGATGCAATTATGAACTAAAAAGTGACTCAACTTGACTTAAAACTCAATAAAGGATTCAAAAAGGAAAAGAAAGAAACAAAAGGGACTCGATAAACATAGAATAAACCTCAGGTCATCAATCCTTATTAAAGGTTTCCTCTGCTCCTTTCTTTCGTGCGGCCAGTGTTTCCTTTTTGTCAGTATTCGGCGTGTGGTGACGATCTTCCCGCCGGCGATCATCTTGCGGGTGAGACCCCCTATACCTGCTCCCCTGCTATCGCCACGTTCATTCAGCTGTGACCGCCCCGCTCGGATGAGCCTCTCGATCTCATTCTTCATAGTAAAGCAATCTCTCGTGTCATGTCCTGCTAAACGGTGGTACTCGCACAACTTGGTCTTGTCTGTCGTTGCCCGCGTCGGGTCAATCCCTCTTTCGCCCTCCTCAACTGCGTGCGTCGCCTTAACTTCACGCAGCAGCTCTGTCAGGTGGGCATTCAAGCTTTTCCCTGCCTCCACTCGGCGACGAGGGTCAGCCTTATGCCATGGTCGGCGCCGCTCAAAATTTTCCTTTTTGGGATACAAAGGTTTTCTCGGCGCCCTTTCCCCTGTTCGAACCTTCCTGTCCCGTCTTCTGCTTCCCTCTACTTTCTCCTTGCTCGACTTATCTTCTGGTGACACGTCCCTCTAGTCGCCATCCTTCTCTACCTTCGCGCGTCTCCGCTTAAAAGCGTCATCTGAAGGTATGAAAAACGGTAGAAAGGGGGGGTTTGAATAACGTTTTCAATATAAAACTTCCACCTTAAAGATTTAGACAAATCTTTCGAGAACTTAAGTGCTAAAGAAAAGAGATAGAAAAGCACACAAGGATTTTATCCTGGTTCACTTGATAAATCACTCAAGCTACTCCAGTCCACCCGTTAAGGTGATTTCTTCCTTCTTAGAATGAAGGCAATCCACTAATCAGGTAAGAGTTACAACTGCACTTGAAACCTACAAGTGACTAACAATTACACTGACTTAGCTCACACTAAGATTCACTCTCTTAGTCTTCTCTAGGATCCGATCAACCTTGATCTCCTAAAGGAACTAAACAAACTGTTTATCAAAGAATTGTTTACAAGAGATTTGCTTCTAAAAAGCTAATAGTAAACTCAATGAATTTCAGATGAAAGAAAACTTAGAAGATTTTAAATATGTCTTGCGCGTATGTATTGCTTCTAGCCGTTTCTTTCAGTCTTCAGCCTCTTTATATACTCCAAGGATTAGGGTTGAGCGATGCATGGGAAATGCTACCGTTGGAGGGCAGTTCTGGAAAATCCAGCTTCTGCTGTGGCTGAGAACGTTAGGTAGGTCGTCAGGAAGGTACAGTAGCTTTTGTACTTGGATAGCGACGCGACCTTTAAACCTAGGATGAAGGTATGAAAAACGGTAGAAAGGGGGGGGTTTGAATAACGTTTTCAGTACAAAACTTCCACCTTAAAGATTTTGACAAATCTTTCGAGAACTTAAGTGCAAAAGATAAGAGATAGAAAAGCACACAAGGATTTTATCCTGGTTCACTTGATAAATCACTCAAGCTACTCCAGTCCACCCGTTAAGGTGATTTCTTCCTTCTTAGAATGAAGGCAATCCACTAATCAGGTAAGAGTTACAACTGCACTTGAAACCTACAAGTGACTAACAATTACACAGACTTAGCTCACACTAAGATTCACTCTCTTAGTCTTCTCTAGGATCCGATCAACCTTGATCTCCTAAAGGAACTAAACAAACTGTTTATCAAAGAATTGTTTACAAGAGATTTGCTTCTAAAAAGCTAATAGTAAACTCAATGAATTTCAGATGAAAGAAAGCTTAGAATAATTTGAATATGTCTTGCGCGTATGTATTGCTTCTAGCCGCTTCTTTCAATCTTCAGCCTCTATATATACTCCAAGGATTAGGGTTGAGCAATGCATGGGAAATGCTACCGTTGGAGGGCAGTTCTGGAAAATCCAGCTTCTGCTGTGGCTGAGAACGTTAGGTAGGTCGTCAAAAAGGTACACTTGCTTTTGTACTTGGATAGCGACTTGACCTTTTAACCTAGGAGACTTCTGATCAGAGGAATGCTTCGTATTGGAACTTGTGAAGCCGGTTGATCAGAGTCAGAGGGAAAGCACAGATCCTCTGACCATTGTTTCTTCTGATTCTGAACTCAGAGGGAAGAACATGGCCTTCAGAGTTTCTTGCTTCTGGACTTCAGAGTTTCCACTATTCAGCTTCTGGATCTTCAGAGTCTTCTACACCATCAGAACATCTGAACCTTCAGTGTTTCTTGGTTATCAGAACTTCTGGATCTTCAGAGCTTCTAGTGACTGAGTCCTCATCAGAGTTTGTATAACTTCAGAACTTCTGAAGCTTTTCCACTGTTCATACTGAACATGGTGAATGCGAAAGCGTTGCTTGGGTCACTCTTTATACACAGTGCTTCTGATTTGTGTGAGATTGAGTTGAGGTCAGAGCCTGTAAATAGCACACTCAGAAAAACACGTTAGAGTACCACAATTGTTCATATCAAAAGGTTAACTTGTAATCATCAAAACATAGAGTTGTACTACTAGATCAAAACTTGATCTTACAATCTCCCCCTTTTTGATGATGACAAAACTAAGATTTTTGATGAACAATTCTTAAACATTAAACTGAATTCACTCAGAGTTTAGAGATATAGAATAATACTTATCCTGATGTGAATAGTTTATCTTGCTCATTCTGCATTCAAGTCACTGCTTGATTCTGAGCTTAGCTCCCCCTGAATCTAATACTTGATGAAAACGTTAGTAAAGTCTAGATTCTGAGCTAAATAATATAAGAGTTCAGAGTGAAAAACTTATGACATAGATGAAAATCGAGTAAACAGAGCGCATAAGTAATTAGAGTCATGGACAAGGTATCAGAGTCTTGGGTATCAGAGTCAACTTATAATCACTTCAGAAGAAGTGAAATGTATTCCTTGTATTTGCCCAGTGACATATCTATGGTCATGAAGGTGGAACTCTTAAATTCTCCAAAAGAAAAATAAATCACACTAACACATCTTACACATCAAAAACTGGGTTTACTCCCCCTTTTTGTCATAAGCAAAAAGCTTGGGGTGTGAAAAACTTAGCTTGAAGTACAAGGTACTCCCCCTTAGAGAAGGTCTAAGTTTAAAGAAAATGAAAACGATGCAAGAATCAGAGTTAGGCGAAATAAATAGAAGAGTTAATGCAAGAGAAGAACGTTTACCACCGGTCAAGTGAGTAAAGAGAAGGGTCAGTTACCAAGAACTTAACCTCGAGAAACCGTAGGAGCATTAACTTTCAGAGAGAAAGTGAAGCCTATATAAAGCGTTGGAGAGAAAGGTAAGCTTCACACCTCGAACAATTTTCAGTTAAAAAAAATGGCATCATACAACGTAGCACTAGAAGAGCTGAGGAAGAAGGCCTTTGAAGAGGACTTGTTCCTGAACATCAGGCATCCAGAGGGTACAACGACCATCTCGGAGCTAACACGGACACTGCTGGAAGAGGACCTGCGTCCAGAGTTGGAGAGAGACCTGAAGGAATTTCTTGCCTTCGTGGAGGAGGTGCAAGAACTCAGCCGGCTTGAACTCAAGCTGCTGGAAGAAAAAGAGATCTTGGAAGAGAAGCTCAAGACTTCAGAAGAGAGTCTGGAGAGGGATGAGCTAAAGGTCAGCCTTAACAACATCCAGCATGGACTGGAGCGTCTGGAGAAAGATAGGTCAGAGCAGCGCCAGGAGTGCAGAAGAATGAGGAGGGATCCTCCATTCTAGATATTATGATGTAAAGAAATATGATGTAAACATAGAAATATGATGAATAAAAAAGATTTTTGCAAACATATGTGATACAAATATATATATAGATATGCATATAGAATCACAAACGAATAAAATAGAATAAGTAAATAAAAAGAAACAGAGTTTAAATAAAACAACGTTAAATAAAAAGAAAGAAAAAGAAGAGATCCTAAAACTAAGGTTTGTCAGATCGTCGCAGAAGTTCCATCATCATTTGCTTCATCTCAATCAGCATGGATTCATGAATGTCAAGACGCTGTTCCATGATGTCGAATCTGGATGAGCTTGTCTGAGTAGAGCTGGAAGGAACATTCTGAGCAGCTTGAGGATCTGGAATGGAAGCAGAAGCAGCAGGAGTAAACACAACTGGTGCAAGTGCTTGGCATCTAAGAGCTTCAGCCTCAGCTTCAAGTCGCTCTGCCTCAAGTCTGGCTTGTTCAGCTTGAGCTGCTGCTAGACGTGCAGCTTCTTCTGCTTGAGCCTTCTTTCTCTTGGCTTCTTCAATGGCTTCAAGAAGCTTATTTCTCTGTTCTAGTTCATGAAGAGCCACCCTCCGAGCAAACCTTTGCTTTGCAGCCCCAATGCTCTGACTTCCCTCTGCATGCAGGAGCTGCATCATAATTGGAACTTGAGCCACTAGCCAAGTGCTCAGATTGTTCCACTCATCAGCCACACTTTCAGCATTCTCACTGAGGTCAGTCTGACCGTGCACATTGCGGAGCCTCAAAGAGGCTTCATGATAGAAAATATTGATGCACTCAGAGAGAGATGTGGGTTGGAGATGAGTATAGGGAATTATGGAGAGGGTGGTTTCAGGAGAGGCTGGGTGATTGCTGCTATGAGCTTCAGAGGCACCTTGTGGAGAACCAATGTTAATCATTTGATCATTGGGGTCAGAGGTTCCAAGGTGAGGGTCTGAAGTTTCAACCAGAGGATGAGGTGATCTAACTGAGGATTGGTTAGACACTGAATGTTCGGTTTCAGGTTCTGGTTGAATAGGCTCTTGTTGGTCAGGGACAGGGTGAGCTGGTTGAGCCAAAGGGTCTGCCTCTTGTAAAGGATTAGCCAAGATAGGTTCATCTGGGTCTACTAGACGTTCAGGTCTAGGGCCAGGATATCTCCTAGGGCTTGGACAAGTTAGGTAATATTCCTCTAAGGTAGACACCTTTTCTTTTCTAACCTCCATGAATTTTCTAATGGATTCAGAGTTATTGGAGGGAGAAGAATCAGCAACATTGGTTGGGAAGGATACAGGTGTAAAGGCTGGTTAAGAGTCTGTATCCGTGGTTCTGGCAGCAGGACGTTCTGATGCTCTGGGAACAGAGTGATCAGACGTTCTGGGTTGTGGTTCTGTTTGGTTTGGCTCTGGTTGTTCATGGATGATTGGTTCAGAAAGTAATGGGTCATACGGAATGGTGAGGAGAGAGGTTGGTTCTTCTGACCTAGAGGGTTGATTCTGAAGCAAATTCCAGAGAGGTGCTTCAGTAGGGGAAGGTTGAAAGAAGGAAGATCTTGGGGAATGTGGTGGAGTGGTGGTTTGTGCGGCTGGTTGGGATTCAGGAATAGGAGTGAGGGGATTTGAGGAGTGTTCGAGCATAGCAGAAATAGGGAGTGCATCAAATAAATTCAAATCATCATCAGAAGCAAGTGCAGGCTTACTTGAATGTGCTGATGATCGAGTCACTCTGGCAGGAGGTTCAGTCCGTCTGACCACTTCAGCAGCTGGTTCCACCCGAGTAGGCTTCACCACGATTCTGACCTTCTTCTGCTTCTTCTTAGGAGGACCATCCACACTATCACTATTATCACCATCATCAGGCTTTCTCTTCGTCTTCTTGACCAGAGGGACATCAGATTCCTCAGAGGATTCTTCCAGAACCATCTTCCTCTGAGCTTTCTTCTTGGGAGGAGAAGGAAACTCTGGAGCTGGCGGCAGTCTGCTGACGAAATCATCAAGGTCAATTTCGAATCCTTGAGCCCTGAGGTCTTCAACATAGCATCTGATGGCGTCAGGATTGTCTGCCTGAGTCCACAGAGGGTAGTCATTCAGAGGCATCCTTCTTCCTCTGATCTCAGAAGATGTGTCTTCATGAGCAGGAGCAATCTTCTTCTGGACCAAACCCATCTTCTTCAGAGAGTTTGCAGTGAAGACATCACTGACAATTGTGCTCAGATCTTCGACACATCCAGCATTAACCAGATCTTGCACCAGGTTGCTTTCAATGAGAAAGTCTGAGAGCAGCCTCCCAAAAGGGATATATTTGATTGCAGACTTGATGGAGGCGGTGGTGCGAGACTTCCGGATGCATTCCTTCAAGTAGGAGAACAGGAAGTAGGGAAGGCAGATCTTCTTCTGATCTTGGATGAAGAACAACATCACCTTCTGGTTGAAGTTGATGTAGTCTGGAGAACTGCCCTTCGGTCTCTGGTTTATGCAGTGAAGCAGGATCTTGTGCCAGATCCTGAGTTTGGGGTGAAGATCCATCACCTTGTAACTCGTCTTGCCCGGTTTGAAAGTGGTGTACAGGGCCTGGTTGATTGTGTCCTTGGTGCTGGGTTTCAGCTTCGATTCCGTGAGTTGGAAACGAAACCCATAAGCAGTGTCTGCACCTAGCAGATTCACGAATGACTTCTCAGTGATGATGATCTTTCTTCCAAGAATGTGAGAGACCACCTGAGTATCATCGCAGTCGGCGTGCTTCCAGAATTCCTTTACCAGTTTCTCATACACCGGTCCTCGAAGTCGGTTGAAGTAATTTCCCCAACCTTGAGCTTGGACTTCAGGACGAAGATCAAACCCATTTGTAGCCAGGTTGTCGAGGTCGAATCTCCATTCTGCCAGGACTTGAAGTTCCTCAGGAGCAAATACGCAGTGAACGGCACAGCCCCGTTCTGCAATTGGAACAATCTTCTCTTGAGCTTGAACTTGTTCTTGTGCCGGGTTCTCAGAGCCCCTTTGACCCGTTGCTAGACCAACTACCATGTGAGGGAACTGAGGTGCATCTGCAGTAGATCTTCTGGTTTGTCTCACCATTTTGAAGTGGTTAAAGGTTTGAGGTAGAAGATGAAGGTTGGAAGATGAAGTGAGATCGAGAGAGAAATCGAGAAGAGCGGTTTTGAAAAACAGAGAGATCGAGAGTAAAAAACGGAAGTGAAAGAGAACGTGTGTGTATAGTGGGTTTTATCAAATAACCGTTGTTGATTCAAAAAGCACTTTTAAGATCAACGGTTGAAAATTAAAGATAGATAGTAACAGTAAAATACACAATCACACACAGGAGAGAAGCACATCTACACGCAATCATAACAGACTGTCACACGGGCACAAGGAACTATGCATCAGAAATTCTGACACACGTGTTGTTGTCTCAGCTTCAGAGTCAGTACCAGTGGGTACACACACTCTGATTGAGTTACCTTCTGGACTAGACATCTTCTGATCAAGAAGTATCATAGTCAGAGGTTCTGATCCATCTTCACTCTGGACAAAAGTCCATGTTTAGATTTTTCAGAATAAGATTAAATCTATCTTCTGCTAAGGGCTTTGTAAAGATATCTGCCCATTGATGGTCAGTATCAACAAACTTCAGAAGAAGTACGCCCTTCTGTACATAATCTCTAATAAAGTGATACTTTACCTCAATGTGCTTTGCCCTTGAATGCAAGATAGGATTCTTACTCAATGAGATTGCAGCAGTGTTATCACAATAGATTGGGATATTGCTCTCAAGGATCTGATAATCCTCCAGCTGATGTTTCATCCAGAGCATCTGAGTGCTGCATATTGCTGCTGAGATATATTCTGCCTCTGCAGTTGATAGTGCAATGGTTGATTGCCTCTTGCTTGCCCATGAGACTAGATTGCTTCCCAGAAATTGACAATTTCCTGAAGTACTTCTTCTCTCTGTTCTATCTCCAGCATAATCAGCATCACAATAACCTGAAAGCTTATACTCTGATGTTTTCTTATACATCAAGCCACGGTTAGTGGTGCCTTTCAGATACCTTAGGATTCTCTTAACAGCAGTTAAGTGGGTTTCCCTTGGATCTGATTGGAAACGAGCACATAAGTGAACACTAAATAATATGTCTGGCCTAGATGCAGTTAAGTATAGAAGTGAACCTATCATGCCACGATAGAGCTTCTGACATACTTTACCACTTTTATCTTCTTTCTCCAGAATGCATGTAGGATGCATTGGAGTCTTGGCCACTGTGGATTCCAGCATATTGAACTTCTTCAGAAGTTCTTTAGTGTACTTGCTCTGATGGATATATGTTCCTTCTGGTGTTTGATCAACTTGTATTCCCAGAAAGTACTTTAATTCTCCCATCATACTCATCTCAAATTCAGCCTGCATCATCTCAGAAAATTCTTTGCATAGAGATTGATTAGCAGAACCAAATATAATATCATCAACATAAATTTGCACAATTAAGATATCATCTTTATAAGTCTTGCAAAACAGAGTTGTATCTACTTTACCCCTTACAAACTCATTCTCCAGAAGGAATGAGCTAAGTCTCTCATACCATGCTCTGGGAGCTTGCTTCAGACCGTAGAGTGATTTCTTCAATTTGAACACATGGTCTGGTTTCTTCTCATCTTCAAAACCTGGGGGTTGATGAACATAGACTTCCTCTGAGATATAACCATTTAGGAAGGCACTCTTTACGTCCATCTGATGTAGAACTATGTTGTGATTTACTGAGAAAGAGATCAACAGTCTGATTGCCTCCAGTCTTGCTACTGGAGCAAATGTTTCAGTGTAGTCTATTCCTTCCTGCTGGCTGTAACCTTGAGCAACTAGCCTTGCCTTGTTTCTGACTACATCTCCTTTCTCATTCAGCTTGTTTCTGAATACCCATTTCGTTCCAATAACATGGACACTCTCAGGCTTCTTCACTAAGCTCCAAACATCGTTCTTGGAAAATTGATTCAATTCTTCTTCCATGGCCAGAATCCAATCCTTGTCCTGAAGAGCTTCATCTATGGACTTGGGTTCAATTAAGGACACCAATCCTTTCAGACTCAGCAAGGTCTCTTCAGAGGGTCTGAAGGCAGATCTGGTTCTGACTGGTTCGTCTTTGTTACCCAGAATCAATTCCTTAGGGTGAGCTGCAGTGATTCTGCTCTTCTTCAGAGTTTGTGAGTTAGAGGGACCAGCTTCTTCCTCTGGTTCATCTTCCTCTGGCTCAGCTTCCTCTGGAGCTTTGCCTTTGTCAGAAACATTAATGCTTAAATCTGCAAACTTTTCAACTAGCTTTGACTGGTCAGAGTCAAGCTTATCATCAAATCTAACATGAATAGATTCTTCAATAGTCTTAGCATCAGTATTATAAAATCTAAAACCTTTAGATCTATCAGAATAACCAAGTAATAGACACTTAGAAGACTTAGCATCAAATTTATGCAATCTATCCTTAGTATTGAGAACATAACAAACACAGCCAAAAGGATGAAAATAAGAAATGTTAGGTTTTATGTTCTTCCACAATTCATAAGGAGTCTTATTCAGAATTGGTCTCACAGAGATTCTGTTCTGAATGTAACATGCTGTATTTACTGCCTCTGCCCAAAAGTGCTTAGCCATGCCAGTTTCTTGGAGCATGGTTCTAGCCATCTCCTGAAGAGTTCTGTTCTTCCTCTCAACAACACCATTTTGTTGAGGAGTTCTGGGACAAGAGAAATCATGTGCAATTCCATAGGAATCAAACAGACTCTCAAACTTATCATTCTCAAACTCTCCACCATGGTCACTTCTGACACGCACAATCCTACAAGCCTTCTCGTTTTGCACTTGAGCAATGAAGGTAGAGAACACAGCATGAGACTCATCCTTGCGGGTTAGAAACTTTACCCATGTCCAGCGGCTATAGTCATCAACGATAACCATCCCATATCTCTTGCCACCTATAGACTCAGTTTTTACTGGTCCAAAAAGGTCGATATGCAGAAGTTCCAACGGCCTTGAGGTTGAGACAACATTCTTTGCCTTGAAAGGGACTTTTGTGAATTTGCCTTTCTGACATGCTTCACAAAGAGCGTCTGAAGCGAACTTCAGATTGGGTAAGCCCCTGACAAGGTTTAGCTTGCTCAGCTGAGAAATCTTTCTCATACTGGCATGCCCTAACCGTCTATGCCATAGCCACTGCTCTTCATTAACAGACAGAAGGCACTTCACATTCTGAGCCTCCAACTCAGATAATCTGATCTTATAGATGTTGTTCTTCCTCTTGCTGTTAAATGGAACAGAGCCATCGATCTGACTTACAGCCCGGCAGGACTTTTGATTGAATATAACATCATAACCCTTGTCAGCTAATTGACTTATAGACAATAAGTTATGTGTTAAGCCGTCTACCAATAACACATTATCAATGCATGGACTACTATCTACACAAATAGTACCAGTACCAACAATTTTACCCTTTTCATTTCCTCCAAAGCCAACTTCGCCTCCAGGCTTAAGTTTTAGCTCTCGGAACATACGCCTTTCTCCCGTCATGTGACGCGAGCATCCACTGTCCAGATACCATGATTGGTGTTTCAGTGGAGCTATCAAGGATATCTGAAACATAGATAATCTTGTCCTTAGGTACCCACTTTCTGGGTCCTCTCTTGTTAGTTACCCCAGAGGTTCTGATCACCTTGGGTGTCTCAACATGATATTTTAAAGGAATATTTGCATGATATCTAGTCATAGAGAAAGATCCCTTTTTAAGAGGGTGTTTAGCAACTTTAGCAGGTAAAGGATCAGGCAATATGGTACCAGAGGGAACAAAGCATTCATACAAGGATTTAGCTTTAGACATAGAAGGCTCATTTCTAATTGGTTTAGAATAGCCAATGCCATGCATTCCATTTCTGCTTACGCCATAGATCATTGAAGCCATTAAGCTTCTATCCACGCTTTTAGCTAGGAATCTTTGAAAAGACTTTTCATACTTAGATTCATTTCTACAATCAGAGGCATCACAGGCAACAATTTCTTCTAACTTAGCAATCTGGTTCTTAAGCACAGAGTTAGAATTTACCAAAGCATGATTTTCATTTTTCAAATCAGAAATAATTTTCTCGTGTTCAGAAGGAGTCTTGGAAACAGCAGATAAGTTCTTTTTCAACTTTTTATGCTTAGACAATAGAGAGTTATACTTATCCATGATATCAGACAACGCATGTTTCAGTTCAGAGGTAGAGAAGGAAGCGAATACCTCGTTTTCATCGTCTGAGTTAGGATCTCCTTCTGATTCTGAGTCAGAGTCAACAGCTTCCTTTGACTCTGCTTCCTTGTCTTTGACAATTGCCATGAGTCCTTGGACTTCACCATCAGAGTCAACATCCTCTGACTCTGATTCATCAAATGTCACCATCAGACTCTTCTTCGTCTTGAAGTGCTTCTTTGGCTTCTTGTCTTTCTTCAACTTTGGACAATCACTTTTGTAGTGCCCAGATTCTTTGCACTCAAAACATGTGACTTCCTTGATTGAAGACTTCTTCTGGCCTGAGGACTCATACTTTCCTTTTGCCTTTCCAGAGCCTTTGAACTTGCTCTACCTGTGCTTCCAGATGCGGTTGAGTCTCTTGGAGATCAGAGTCAGCTCATCTTCATCAGAATCTTCTGAAGGTGTGAAAAACGACTAGAAGGGGGGGTTGAATAGCGTTTTTAATATAAAAACTTTCCCCTTAAGATTTAAAGTAAATCTTTTCGGTTTCTCTAAGATAGATGGTGCAGCGGATAAAGATAGAGAGAAGAGAGAAGCACACAAGTATTTTATCCTGGTTCACTTGATAAATCCCTCAAGCTAATCCAGTCCACCCGTTAAGGTGATTTCTTCCTTCTTAGAATGAAGGCAATCCACTAATCAGATAATTGTTACAACTGCACTTGAAACCTACAAGTGACTAACAATACACTGACTTAGCTATCACTAAGATTCACTCTCTTAGTCTTCTCTAGGATCCGATCAACCTTGATCTCCTAAAGGAATCACCACTAAGATTCACTCTCTTAGTCTTCTTAAGGATACTGACCTACCCGGTCCCTTAAGGAAAATCAAACAACTGTTTGAGGTTGGTGTTTACAAAGGTTTGCTCCTAAATAAGCTGAGTGTAAACTAAATAAGAATAGATGAAGAAAGTAGAGGCTTGAATCTTTTCTTGTATTGCAGCTCTTTGTTTTCTCTCACTCAGCTTTCTTCTTTTCTTCAGCCTTTTATAGTCCAAGGTGCAAAGGATATTTCTGTTGAGAGAATATGACCGTTGGAGGGCATTTCTGGAACTTCCAGAACCTGCTGTGGCTGAACCTTGGTAGGTAGGCTTTTCAGAATAGTACACTGCTCTTGTACTTCTCGATAGAGACATTTGCCTTTAACCATTGACTTCTGATCAGAGTTATGCTTCGTGTTGGAACTTGTGAAGCTTGGTGATCAGAGTCAGAGGGATGCTTGGATCCTCTGACCTTCGTAACTTCTGCTTCTGGACCTTCAGAGCTTCTGAACCTTCAGAGCCTCTGGTCCCTCAGAGCTTCTGGTCTTCAGATCTTCTGATCCTCAGATCTTCTGATCCTCTGATATTCTGATCCTCTGATCTTCAGATCCTCTGATCTTTAGATCCTCTGATCTTCAGATCTTCTGATCCTCTGATCTTCTGATCCTCTGATCTTCAGAACTTCTGGTGTCAGAATCAGAACCTGTTTGTCAAAACACTCAAGACAAACATTAGAGTATCATAGTTGTTCATCCACAAATAAATACTTGTTATCATCAAAACATAGAGTTGTACCACATGACCAAATCTTGATCTTACATCTTCTGATGCTTCTTCAGATTCCTCTTCTTCAGCTTGAAGAGCCTTTGACTTCTCAACCTTAGCCTTTTCAGATTTGGATTTCAAGGCTATGGACTTTTTCCTCAGATCTTGCATCTCTGAGCGCTTCAGCTCATGGCATTTCAAAATGCTGATGAGTTCTTCTAAACTCATATTCTCAACGTCTCTCGTGAGCTCTATTGAAGTCACCAAAGGCATCCAACTTTCAGGAAGACACCTAATGACCCTTATGACATGATCTTTTGTTGTGTAGCTCTTGTTGAGAGGTCGTATGCCAGCTACAAGCAGCTGAAATCTGGAGAACATTTCTTCAATGGACTCATTTGGCTCCATGATGAAGGATTCATACTTTTGGATCAAATACAATGCCTTTGATTCTTTGACTTTCTTGTTTCCTTCATGAGACATCTTCAGAGATTCGAAAATGCCTTTCGCAAACTCACGATCTGTAATCTTCTGGTACTCTTCATAGGAAATAGCACTTAGAAGAATTGCTCTTGCTTTGTGATGTTGTGAGTACAGCTTCTTTTGATCTGCAGTCATCTCTGACCTTGGGATCTTCTTGCCATCTGCATCAACTGGACGCTCGTAGCCATCCACAATAATATCCCAGAGATCTGCATCGAAACCCAGAAAGAAACTTTCCAGTCCATCTTTCCAATATTCGAACCTTTGACCGTCGAACATAGGAGGCTTTGCATTGTAACCATCTCTTTGAGTTTCACTGGTGGTGGCAGCCATTGTTTTTCACACCGGCCCGGATCACTGAACACTGTTAGGTGTGGTAATCAGAACTTGCGCTCTGATACCAATTGAAGGTATGAAAAACGGTAGAAAGGGGGGGTTTGAATAACGTTTTCAGTACAAAACTTCCACCTTAAAGATTTTGACAAATCTTTCGAGAACTTAAGTGCAAAAGATAAGAGATAGAAAAGCACACAAGGATTTTATCCTGGTTCACTTGATAAATCACTCAAGCTACTCCAGTCCACCCGTTAAGGTGATTTCTTCCTTCTTAGAATGAAGGCAAACCACTAATCAGGTAAGAGTTACAACTGCACTTGAAACCTACAAGTGACTAACAATTACACTGACTTAGCTCACACTAAGATTCACTCTCTTAGTCTTCTCTAGGATCCGATCAACCTTGATCTCCTAAAGGAACTAAACAAACTGTTTATCAAAGAATTGTTTACAAGAGATTTGCTTCTAAAAAGCTAATAGTAAACTCAATGAATTTCAGATGAAAGAAAGCTTAGAATAATTTGAATATGTCTTGCGCGTATGTATTGCTTCTAGCCGCTTCTTTCAATCTTCAGCCTCTATATATACTCCAAGGATTAGGGTTGAGCAATGCATGGGAAATGCTACCGTTGGAGGGCAGTTCTGGAAAATCCAGCTTCTGCTGTGGCTGAGAACGTTAGGTAGGTCGTCAGGAAGGTACACTTGCTTTTGTACTTGGATAGCGACTTCACCTTTTAACCTAGGAGACTTCTGATCAGAGGAATGCTTCGTATTGGAACTTGTGAAGCCGGTTGATCAGAGTCAGAGGGAAAGCACAGATCCTCTGACCATTGTTTCTTCTGATTCTGAACTCAGAGGGAAGAACATGGCCTTCAGAGTTTCTTGCTTCTGGACTTCAGAGTTTCCACTATTCAGCTTCTGGATCTTCAGAGTCTTCTACACCATCAGAACATCTGAACCTTTAGTGTTTCTTGGTTATCAGAACTTCTGGATCTTCAGAGCTTCTAGTGACTGAGTCCTCATCAGAGTTTGTATAACTTCAGAACTTCTGAAGCTTTTCCACTGTTCATACTGAACATGGTGAATGCGAAAGCGTTGCTTGGGTCACTCTTTATACACAGTGCTTCTGATTTGTGTGAGATTGAGTTGAGGTCAGAGCCTGTAAATAGCACACTCAGAAAAACACGTTAGAGTACCACAATTGTTCATATCAAAAGGTTAACTTGTAATCATCAAAACATAGAGTTGTACTACTAGATCAAAACTTGATCTTACATAGGAGACTTCTGATCAGGGGAATGCTTCATATTGGAACTTGTGAAGCCGGTTGATCAGAGTCAGAGGGAAGGCACAGATCCTCTGACCATTGTATCTTCTGATTCTGAACTCAGAGGGAAGAACATGGCCTTCAGAGTTTCTTGCTTCTGGACTTCAGAGTTTCCACTATTCAGCTTCTGGATCTTCAGAGTCTTCTACACCATCAGAACATCTGAACCTTCAGTGTTTCTTGGTTATCAGAACATCTGGATCTTCAGAACTTCTAGTGACTGAGTCCACATCAGATTTTGTATAACTTCAGAACTTCTGAAGCTTTTCCACTGTTCATACTGAACATGGTGAATACGAAAGCGTTGCTTGGGTCACTCTTTATACACAGTGCTTCTGATTTGTGTGAGATTGAGTTGAGGTCAGAGCCTGTAAATAGCACACTCAGAAAAACACGTTAGAGTACCACAATTGTTCATATCAAAAGGTTAACTTGTAATCATCAAAACATAGAGTTGTACTACTAGATCAAAACTTGATCTTACAATCTCCCCCTTTTTGATGATGACAAAACTAAGATTTTTGATGAACAATTCTTAAACATTAAACTGAATTCACTCAGAGTTTAGAGATATAGAATAATACTTATCCTGATGTGAATAGTTTATCTTGCTCATTCTGAATTCAAGTCACTGCTTGATTCTGAGCTTAGCTCCCCCTGAATCTAATACTTGATGAAAACGTTAGTAAAGTCTAGATTCTGAGCTAAATAATATAAGAGTTCAGAGTGAAAAACTTATGACATAGATGAAAATCGAGTAATCAGAGCGCATAAGTAATCAGAGTCATGAACAAGGTATCAGAGTCAACTTATAATCACTTCAGAAGAAGTGAAATGTATTCCTTGTATTTGCCCAGTGACACATCTATGGTCATGAAGGTGGAACTCTTAAAATCTCCAAAAGAAAAATAAATCACACTAACACATCTTACACATCAAAAACTGGGTTTACTCCCCCTTTTTGTCATAAGCAAAAAGCTTGGGGTGTGAAAAACTTAGCTTGAAGTACAAGGTACTCCCCCTTAGAGAAGGTCTAAGTTTAAAGGAAATGAAAACGATGCAAGAAACAGAGTTAGGAAAAATAAAGAGAAGAGTTAATGCAAGAGAAGAACGTTTACCACCGGTCAAGGGAGTAAAGAGAAGGGTCAGTTACCAAGAACTTAACCTCGAGAAACCGTAGGAGCATTAACTTTCAGAGAGAAAGTGAAGCCTATATAAAGCGTTGGAGAGAAAGGTAAGCTTCACACTTCGAACAATTTTCAGTAAAAAAATGGCATCATACATCGTAGCACTAGAAGAGCTGAGGAAGAAGGCCTTTGAAGAGGACTTGTTCCTTAACATCAGGCATCCAGAGGGTGCAACTACCATCGCGGAGCTGACACGGACACTGCTGGAAGAGGACCTGCGTCTAGAGTTGGAGAGAGATCTGAAGGAATTTCTTGCCTTCGTGGAGGAGGTGCAAGAACTCAGCCGGCTTGAACTCAAGCTGCTGGAAGAAAAAGAAATCTTGGAAGAGAAGCTCAAGACTTCAGAAGAGATAACCTCCATGAATTTTCTAATAGATTCAGAGTTATTGGAGGGAGAAGAATCAGCAACATTGGTGGGGAAGGATACAGGTGTATAGGTTGTTGAAGAGTCTGTATCCGTGGTTCTGGCAGCAGGACGTGCTGATGCTCTGGGAACAGAGTGATCAGACGTTCTGGGTTGTGGTTCTGTTTGGTTGGGCTCTGGTTGTTCATGGATGATGGGTTCAGAAGATAATGGGTCGTACGGAATGGTAATGAGAGAGGTTGGATCTTCTGACCTAGAGGGTTGGTTCTGAAGCAAATTCCAGAGAGGTGCTTTAGTAGGAGAAGGTTGAAAGAAGGAAGATCTTGGGGAATGTGGTGGAGAGGTGGTTTGTGCAGTTGGTTGGGATTCAGGAATAGGAGTGAGGGGATTTGAGGAGTGTTGGAGCAAGGCAAAAATAGGGAGTGCATCAAATAAATTCAAATCATCATCAGAAGCAAGTGCAGGCTTACTTGAATGTGCTGATGATCGAGTCACTCTGGCAGGAGGTTCAGTCCTGCTGACCACCTCAGCAGCTGGTTCCACCCGAGTAGGCTTCACCACGATTCTGACCGTCTTCTTCTTCTTCTTGGGAGGACCATCCTCATGATCACTATCATCACCTTCATCAGGCTTTCTCTTCGTCTTCTTGACCAGAGGGACATCGGATTCCTCAGAAGATTCGTCCAGTAGCATCTTCCTCTGAGCTTTCTTCTTGGGAGGAGAAGGAAACTCTGGAGCTGGCGGTAGTCTGCTGACGAAATCATCAAGATCAATTTCGAATCCTTGAGCCCTGAGGTCTTCAACATAGCATCTGATGGCGTCAAGATTGTCCGCCTGTGTCCACAGAGGGTAGTCATTCAGAGGCATCCTTCTTCCTCTGATCTCAGAAGATGTGTCTTCATGAGCAGGAGCAATCTTCTTCTGGACCAAACCCATCTTCTTCAGGGAGTTTGCAGTGAAGACATCACTGACAATTGTGCTCAGATCCTCTACACATCCAGCATTGACCAAATCTTGCACCAGGTTGCTTTCAATGAGAAAGTCTGAGAGCAGCCTCCCAAAAGGGATATATTTGATTGCAGACTTGATGGAGGCAGTGGTGCGAGACTTCCGGATGCATTCCTTCAAGTAGAAGAACAGGAAGTAGGGAAGGCAGATCTTCTTCTGGTCTTGGATGAAGAACAACATCACCTTCTGGTTGAAGTTGATGTAGTCTGGAGAACTGCCCTTCGGTCTCTGGTTTATGCAGTGGAGCAGGATCTTGTGCCAGATCCTGAGTTTGGGGTGAAGGTCCATCACTTTGTAACTCGTCTTGCCCGGTTTGAAGGTGGTGTACAGGGCCTGGTTGATTGTATCCTTGGTGCTGGGTTTCAGCTTCGATTCCGTGAGTTGGAACCGATACCCATAAGCAGTATCTGCACCCAGCAAGTTCACGAAGGACTTCTCCGTGAAGATGATCTTTCTGCCAAGAATATGAGATACCACCTGAGTATCATCGCAGTCGGCGTGCTTCCAGAATTCCTTGACCAATCTATCATACACCGGTCCTCGAAGTCTGTTGAAGTAATTTCCCCAACCTTGAGCTTGGACTTCAGGACGAAGATCATACCCATTTGTAGCCAGGTTGTCGAGGTTGAATCTCCATTCTGCTAGGACTTGGAGTTCCTCAGGAGGATATACACAGTGAACGGCACAGCCCCGTTCTGCAATTGGAACACTCTGTTCTTGAGCTTGAACTTGTTCTTGTGTCGGATTCTCAGGGCCCCTTTGACCCGTTGCCAGACCAACTACCATGTGAGGGAACTGAGGTGCATCTGCAGTAGATCTTCTGGTTTGTCTCACCATTTTTGAAGTGGTTGAAGGTTTGAGGTAGAAGATGAAGGTTGAAAGATGAAGAGAGATCGAGAGGGAAATCGAGAGTAAGCGGTTTTGAAAAGCAGAGAGAGTGCGAGAGTAAAAACCGGAAGTGAAAGAGAACGTGTGTGTATAGTGGGTTTTATCAAATAACCGTTGTTGATTCAAAAAGCACTTTAAGATCAACGGTTGAAAATTAAAGATAGATAGTAACAGTAAAATACACAAATCACACACAAGAGAGAAGCACATCTACACGCAATCATAACAGACTGTCACACGGGCACAAGGAACTATGCATCAGAAATACTGACACACGTGTTGTTGTCTCAGCTTCCAAGTCAGTACCAGTGGGTACACACACTCTGATTGAGTTACCTTCTGGACTAGACATCTTCTGATCAAGAAGTATCATAGTCAGAGGTTCTGATCCATCTTCACTCTGGACAAAAGTCCATGTTCAGATTTTTCAGAATAAAATTAAATCTATCCTCTGCTAAGGGCTTTGTAAAGATATCTGCCCATTGATGGTCAGTATCAACAAACTTCAGAAGAAGTACGCCCTTCTGTACATAATCTCTAATAAAGTGATACTTTACCTCAATGTGCTTTGCCCTTGAATGCAAGATAGGATTCTTACTCAATGAGATTGCAGCAGTGTTATCACAATAGATTGGGATATTGCTCTCAAGGATCTGATAATCCTCCAGTTGATGTTTCATCCAGAGCATCTGAGTGCTGCATATTGCTGCTGAGATATATTCTGCCTCTGCAGTTGATAGTGCAATGGTTGATTGCCTCTTGCTTGCCCATGAGACTAGATTGCTTCCTAGAAATTGACAATTTCCAGAAGTACTTTTTCTCTCTGTTCTATCTCCAGCATAATCAGCATCACAATAACCTGAAAGCTTATACTCTGATGTTTTCTTATACATCAAGCCAAGGTTAGTGGTGCCTTTCAGATACCTTAGGATCCTCTTAACAGCAGTTAAGTGGGTTTCCCTTGGATCTGATTGGAAACGAGCACATAAGTGAACACTAAATAATATGTCTGGCCTAGATGCAGTTAAGTATAGAAGTGAACCTATCATGCCACGATAGAGCTTCTGACATACTTTACCACTTTTATCTTCTTTCTCCAGAATGCATGTAGGATGCATTGGATTCTTGGCCACTGTAGATTCCAGCATATTGAACTTCTTCAGAAGTTCTTTAGTGTACTTGCTCTGATGGATATATGTTCCTTCTGGTGTTTGATCAACTTGTATTCCCAGAAAGTACTTTAATTCTCCCATCATACTCATCTCAAATTCAGCCTGCATCATCTCTGAAAATTCTTTGCATAGAGATTGATTAGCAGAACCAAATATAATATCATCAACATAAATTTGCACAATTAAGATATCATCTTTATAAGTCTTGCAAAAAAGAGTTGTATCTACTTTACCCCTTACAAACTCATTCTCCAGAAGGAATGAGCTAAGTCTCTCATACCATGCTCTGGGAGCTTGCTTCAGACCGTAGAGTGAATTCTTCAATTTGAACACATGGTCTGGTTTCTTCTCATCTTCGAAACCTGGGGGTTGATGAACATAGACTTCCTCTGAGATATAACCATTTAGGAAGGCGCTCTTTACGTCCATCTGATGTAGAACTATGTTGTGATTTACTGAGAAAGAGATCAACAGTCTGATTGCCTCCAGTCTTGCTACTGGAGCAAATGTTTCAGTGTAGTCTATTCCTTCCTGCTGGCTGTAGCCTTGAGCAACTAGCCTTGCCTTGTTTCTGACTACATCTCCTTTCTCATTCAGCTTGTTTCAGAATACCCACTTCGTTCCAATAACATGGACATTCTCAGGCTTCTTCACTAAGCTCCAAACATCGTTCTTGGAAAATTGATTCAGTTCTTCTTCCATGGCCAGAATCCAATCCTTGTCCTGAAGAGCTTCATCTATGGACTTGGGTTCAATTAAGGACACCAATCCTTTCAGACTGAGCAAGGTCTCTTCAGAGGGTCTGAAGGCAGATCTGGTTCTGACTGGTTCGTCTTTGTTGCCCAGAATCAATTCCTTAGGGTGAGCTGCAGTGATTCTGCTCTTCTTCAGAGTTTGTGAGTTAGAGGGACCAGCTTCTTCCTCTGGTTCATCTTCCTCTGGCTCATCTTCCTCTGGAGCTTTGCCTTTGTCAGAAACATTAATGCTTAAATCTGCAAACTTTTCAACTAGCTTTGACTGGTCAGAGTCAAGCTTATCATCAAATCTAACATGAATAGATTCTTCAATAGTCTTAGCATCAGTATTATAAAATCTAAAACCTTTAGATCTCTTAGAGTAACCGAGTAATAGACACTTAGAAGACTTAGCATCAAATTTATGCAATCTATCCTTAGTATTGAGAACATAACAAACACAGCCAAAAGGATGAAAATAAGAAATGTTGGGTTTTATGTTCTTCCACAATTCATAAGGAGTCTTATTCAGAATTGGTCTCACAGAGATTCTGTTCTGAATGTAACATGCTGTATTTACTGCCTCTGCCCAAAAGTGCTTAGCCATGCCAGTTTCTTGGAGCATGGTTCTAGCCATCTCCTGAAGAGTTCTGTTCTTCCTCTCAACAACACCATTTTGTTGAGGAGTTCTGGGACAAGAGAAATCATGTGCAATTCCATAGGAATCAAACAGACTCTCAAACTTATCATTCTCAAACTCTCCACCATGGTCACTTCTGACACGCACAATCCTACAAGCCTTCTCGTTTTGCACTTGAGCAATGAAGGTAGAGAACACAGCATGAGACTCATCCTTGCGGGTTAGAAACTTTACCCATGTCCAGCGGCTATAGTCATCAACGATAACCATCCCATATCTCTTGCCACCTATAGACTCAGTTTTCACTGGTCCTAAAAGGTCGATATGCAGAAGTTCCAACGGCCTTGAGGTTGAGACAACATTCTTTGCCTTGAAAGGGACTTTTGTGAATTTGCCTTTCTGACATGCTTCACAAAGAGCGTCTGAAGCGAACTTCAGATTGGGTAAGCCCCTGACAAGGTTTAGCTTGCTCAGCTGAGAAATCTTTCTCATACTGGCATGCCCTAACCGTCTATGCCATACCCACTGCTCTTCATTAACAGACAGAAGACACTTCACATTCTAAGCCTCCAACTCAGATAATCTGATCTTATAGATGTTGTTCTTCCTCTTGCTGTTAAACAGAACAGAGCCATCGATCTGACTTACAGCCCGGCAGGACTTTTGATTGAATATAACATCATAACCCTTGTCAGCTAATTGACTTATAGACAATAAGTTATGTGTTAAGCCGTCTACCAATAACACATTATCAATGCATGGACTACTATCTACACAAATAGTACCAGTACCAACAATTTTACCCTTTTCATTTCCTCCAAAGCCAACTTCGCCTCCAGGCTTAAGTTTCAGCTCTCGGAACATACGCCTTTCTCCCGTCATGTGACGCGAGCATCCACTGTCCAGATACCATGATTGGTGTTTCAGTGGAGCTATCAAGGATATCTGCAACATAGATAATCTTGTCCTTAGGTACCCACTTTCTGGGTCCTCTCTTGTTAGTTACCCTAGAAGTTCTGACAACTTTGGGTTTCTCAACATGATAATGTAAAGGAATTTTTGCATGATATTTAGACATAGAGAAAGATCCCTTTTTAAGAGGATGTTTAGCAACTTTAGCAGGTACAGGATCAGGCAATATGGTACCAGAGGGAACAAAGCATTCATACAAGGATTTAGCTTTAGACACAGAGGGCTCATTTCTAATTGGTTTAGAATAGCCAATGCCATGCATTCCATTTCTGCTTACGCCATAGATCATTGAAGCCATTAAACTTCTATCCACGCTTTTAGCTAGGAATCTTTGAAAAGACTTTTCATACTTAGATTCATTTCTACAATCAGAGGCATCACATGTAACAATTTCTTCTAACTTACCAATTTGGTTCTTAAGCACAGAGTTAGAATTGATCAAGGCATGATTATCATTTTTCAAATCAGAAATAATTTTCTCATGTTCAGAAGGAGTCTTGGAAACAGCAGATAAGTTCTTTTTAAGCTTCTTATGCTTAGACAATAAGGAGTTATACTTATCCATAATATCAGACAATGCATGTTTCAGTTCAGAGGTAGAGAAAGAAGCGAATACCTCATTTTCATCGTCTGAGTTAGGATCTCCTTCTGATTCTGAGTCAGAGTCAACAGCTTCCTTTGACTCTGCTTCCTTGTCTTTGACAATCGCCATGAGTCCTTGGACTTAACCATCAGAGTCAACATCCTCTGACTCTGATTCATCAAATGTCACCATCAGACTCTTCTTCGTCTTGAAGTGCTTCTTTGGCTTCTTGTCTTTCTTCAACTTCGGACAATCACTTTTGTAGTGCCCAGATTCTTTGCACTCAAAACATGTGACTTCCTTGATTGAAGACTTCTTCTGGCCTGAGGACTCATACTTTCCTTTTGCCTTTCCAGAGCCTTTGAACTTGCTCTGCCTGTGCTTCCAGATGCGGTTGAGTCTCTTGGAGATCAGAGTCAGCTCATCTTCATCAGAATCTTCTGATGCTTCTTCAGATTCCTCTTCTTCAGCTTGAAGAGCTTTTGACTTCTCAACCTTAGCCTTTTCAGATTTGGATTTCAAGGCTATGGACTTTTTCCTCAGATCTTGCATCTCTGAGCGCTTCAGCTCATGGCATTTCAAAATGCTGATGAGTTCTTCTAAACTCATATTCTCAACGTCTCTCGTGAGCTCTATTGAAGTCACCAAAGGCATCCAACTTTCAGGAAGACACCTGATGACCCTTATGACATGATCTTTTGTTGTGTAGCTCTTGTTGAGAGGTCGTATGCCAGCTACAAGCAATTGAAATCTGGAGAACATTTCTTCAATGGACTCATTTGGCTCCATGATGAAGGATTCATACTTTTGGATCAAAGACAATGCCTTTGATTCTTTGACTTTCTTGTTTCCTTCATGAGACATCTTCAGAGATTCGAAAATGCCTTTTGCAAACTCACGATCTGTAATCTTCTGGTACTCTTCATAGGAAATAGCACTTAGAAGAATTGCTCTTGCTTTGTGATGTTGTGAGTACAGCTTCTTTTGATCTGCAGTCATCTCTGACCTTGGGATCTTCTTGCCATCTGCATCAACTGGACGCTCGTAGCCATCCACAATAATATCCCAGAGATCTGCATCGAAATCCAGAAAGAAACTTTCCAGTCTATCTTTCCAATATTCGAACCTTTGACCGTCGAACATAGGAGGCTTTGCATTGTAACCATCTCTTTGAGTTTCACTGGTGGTGGCAGCCATTGTTTTTCACACCGGCCCGGATCACTGAACACTGTTAGGTGTGGTAATCAGAACTTGCGCTCTGATACCAATTGAAGGTATGAAAAACGGTAGAAAGGGGGGGTTTGAATAACGTTTTCAATATAAAACTTCCACCTTAAAGATTTAGACAAATCTTTCGAGAACTTAAGTGCTAAAGAAAAGAGATAGAAAAGCACACAAGGATTTTATCCTGGTTCACTTGATAAATCACTCAAGCTACTCCAGTCCACCCGTTAAGGTGATTTCTTCCTTCTTAGAATGAAGGCAATCCACTAATCAGGTAAGAGTTACAACTGCACTTGAAACCTACAAGTGACTAACAATTACACTGACTTAGCTCACACTAAGATTCACTCTCTTAGTCTTCTCTAGGATCCGATCAACCTTGATCTCCTAAAGGAACTAAACAAACTGTTTATCAAAGAATTGTTTACAAGAGATTTGCTTCTAAAAAGCTAATAGTAAACTCAATGAATTTCAGATGAAAGAAAACTTAGAAGATTTTAAATATGTCTTGCGCGTATGTATTGCTTCTAGCCGTTTCTTTCAGTCTTCAGCCTCTTTATATACTCCAAGGATTAGGGTTGAGCGATGCATGGGAAATGCTACCGTTGGAGGGCAGTTCTGGAAAATCCAGCTTCTGCTGTGGCTGAGAACGTTAGGTAGGTCGTCAGGAAGGTACAGTAGCTTTTGTACTTGGATAGCGACGCGACCTTTAAACCTAGGAGACTTCTGATCAGGGGAATGCTTCATATTGGAACTTGTGAAGCCGGTTGATCAGAGTCAGAGGGAAGGCACAGATCCTCTGACCATTGTATCTTCTGATTCTGAACTCAGAGGGAAGAACATGGCCTTCAGAGTTTCTTGCTTCTGGACTTCAGAGTTTCCACTATTCAGCTTCTGGATCTTCAGAGTCTTCTACACCATCAGAACATCTGAACCTTCAGTGTTTCTTGGTTATCAGAACTTCTGGATCTTCAGAACTTCTAGTGACTGAGTCCACATCAGAGTTTGTATAACTTCAGAACTTCTGAAGCTTTTCCACTGTTCATACTGAACATGGTGAATGCGAAAGCGTTGCTTGGGTCACTCTTTATACACAGTGCTTCTGATTTGTGTGAGATTGAGTTGAGGTCAGAGCCTGTAAATAGCACGCTCAGAAAAACACGTTAGAGTACCACAATTGTTCATATCAAAAGGTTAACTTGTAATCATCAAAACATAGAGTTGTACTACTAGATCAAAACTTGATCTTACATCATCCTCCTCGTTAAGTATGTACGTGTTCGCCCGGGCTCGCACCTCCGCCATTGACTTGGCTGGCTTTCGGCTCAATTTACTATTTAGCTTCCCTGGCTGCAATCCGTTTTTAAAGGCGGGGGCACAGGCATTTGGCTCGAATTCCTCTATCTTTACTGATGCGGCGCTGAACCGCTTCACGTATTGTTTCAAAGTCTCGCCCTCAGATTGACGCACATTGTACAAATCTTCAATCGTCACCTGCTTAGTTTTGCTCGCCGAGAACTGGACAAGGAATTTGGATGAGAAGCCACGAAAGTTCGTGATGGATCCTCGTGGTAGAGTCGTGAACCACGCCATTGTTGTGCCTTTGAATGTGGCTGGAAACATCCTACACTTGACCGCATCAGAAGCGGCGCTGACTACCATCTTCGTCTTGAAATACAGCAAGTGCTTCTTGGGATCAGCCCTTCCACTATAGGTTTCCAGCACTATATTCTTCATATTGTCTGGAATGGCAACTTCTCTCACCGCCGCTGAAAACGGTTCGAACTCCGCCACACACTCTGCCTCGCGCTCTCCCTCATCTTGCTGCACAAAGCGATAATACTCTAGCTGCTCTTCAAGATACTCGTTTTGTTGTCGTATAACGTCAATACTACTAATCAGACGCCTCCAATCTTGGCTGGAGATCGGCGCCTGAGGTGCCTGAGTCTCTCCTCCTGATGCTGTGGGTGACCTCTGCCGCTCTGGCGAGGACGGCGATGAGGGCAACGGAGGCGTCGGAGAAGGAGGAGGTGGAGGCCGAGCAGGAGGAGTCACCTATATTATATGTGCTTTATAATATTTTATTTCTTCATTAGATACATGAATGCTAATATCATTTGTAGTCAACTTATTTATTATCTTTTAACGGATTTAATATTTATAGGATAAATCCACAGGTAATTGGTGGTGCATTGGTGGGGACGATAACGTGGCACTGGGGTATTGGCCAAAAGAAATATTTACTCACTTACGTCAAGGTTCATTTTTAATTAAATATGGTGGTGAAACATTTGCTCTACCCAATATGATTAGTCCTCCAATGGGTAGTGGTAGATTGCCTAAGGAGTTATTCAAAAACTCTGGTTTCATTTCAAATCTTGAGATTGTCGATTTAAATTACAATGAAGTCAAAGTAAAACCCAAGGACATGAAGTCAAATTGTGATACAACACCTAATTGTTGTGACATGTTGTACCATGGTTATGAAGGATATTTCTATCGACAAGCCTTTCTCTATGGTGGGCCCGGTGAAAAATGTGGTATATGATTACATTTAAAACTTTATTTAATAAAAGGTTGTTCATTGATGCTATGGATTCTTGGAATTCAGGATGCATGAACTTCAATATATTGTGAAAATAAATATTTTTATTAAGAAATAAAAATATTCGCATAATGCCAAGAAAATAAGCTCATGAGAACATCTATCTCATGAAGAGTTATAGTTACAATTTTAATTCCAAAGAGATCCAATCTATTACCACCTTCTTTGCCAAAAAAATCAGCAACAATGTTGCTTTCCCTCTAAGTGTGTCTAATCTCCACACATTTCACTTGTCTCATCAGAAAATCAATTTAGTTCAACTCATTAAATGGTTTCCAATGCCTCTTTTCCTCTGAAGAAACTCATCTCACTATTATCAATGAATCACTTTCAAGGATAATATTTTTTAAGAGATATTGGTGACGGAAGAGAATTGTGGATGGCTTTTACCTTCCCTATGAATGCCTAACCATGACCTATATTCAAGGAGAAAAAACACATAATTTTTCTACATAAATTGCGTACCACGCCCCCACCCTATTTGGACTCGGCGAGCTCCCCAGAGGGTCTCGCCCAGGGCTGCCCGCCTCGTGGCGGTCACACAAGCTCAGAGTTGGGCCTCCCCCGCGAGGCCCAACTGGCCAAATAGAGGTAGTTAATATCGCAAGGCCCATCCCCTAGCCTATAAATAGGGAGCGGTTACTACATGTACGGGACTCAGAGTTCATTTCTCAATAAAAAAACTCTAAATTCAGTTACTCTCTCTCTCTCTCTCTAAGTGGTTATTTCCTATCTCTAGGTAGTTACACACTCCCTCTCTAGTTGCAATCCCTCTACTATAGGTACTATACCATTTCTCTATGTTCTTGGCTGGAACATTTGGCGCTGTCTGTGGGGAACGGTGAATTTTGATTCCCAGACTACATGGATTGCTTTTACAATCGAGAGAAGTTCAGAATTCTGTTGAAGTCCTTGAGTTCTAGTCGTTTTCAGTTTGATTTTCTGGTTTTCGGTTGATTTTCGATGAAAACGCGTCGTCGCCGACGCATTGAGAGGCAAGAGCAGAGACGCGGTTCACCCTCGCGTCATGTGAGGGAAGACCGCGTCGCGAGGAGGTTCGTCGCGAGCAGCCTGAGCAACTGACTCCTCCTCCGCCTCCACCACCTCCTCCTCCTCCTTCTCCAACGCCTCCACTGCCTACTCCGCCATCCTCACCTTCACAGAAAAGCACTCCGGAGAACTCCCCGATCCTTGTAGAAAACGGATCACCGCAGCCTCAGAGGCTAGTTACTCACAGAGATTGGCGGCGTTTGATCCGCAACGTCGACAACATTCATCAACGGAATGACTATTTGCAAGAGCAGCTTGACTACCTTCGTCATGAGCAGCAGGACGAGGGAGTGCGAGAGGCGGAGGCCGTAGCGGAATTCGAGCCTTTCTCAGGAGCGGTCTGAGAAATCGCAATTCCGGACAATATGAAGAATCTCGTCTTGGAATCCTACAGCGGAAAGACAGATCTGAAGGATCACCCCTTCTATATTTCAACACGAAGATGGTGATTAGTGCGGCTTCGGACGTGGTGAAGTGCAGATTGTTTCCATCGATTTTCAAAGGCACAGCGATGGCGTGGTTCACGACTCTGCCTCGTGGATCTATCACAAACTTCCGTAATTTCTCCTCAAAGTTTCTAGTTCAGTTTTCTACGAGCAAGCTCAAGCAAATCACGATTTATGACATGTATAACGTTCGCAAGTTAGACGGAGAAACTCTGACACAGTATGTGGCGAGGTACAACGCAGCGGCTGTCAAGATCGAGGAATTGGAACCGCACGCTTGTGCGAGAGCTTTCAAGAATGGATTGTTGCCTGGAATGTTGAACAACAAGCTAAGCAGGAAGCCAGCTCATTCAATGGTAGAGATTCGCGCGCGGGCAAACACCTACATTTTGGACGAGGAGGATGACGCGTTCAAAAGAAAGCGCTCGAAGAAGGAGAAAGATGGAAGACAAGTGGAACAACTGAAAAGGGACGGGCAAGGCCGGGAAAAAAAGGTGAAAACAGCAAGCGAAGGGAGAAGAAAGGTAAGTCATCGGAGAAATACGCTAAGGAGCATATTTACCCGAAGAAAGAGAGTTTTGAGTGGCGTCGCCCTTAGCAACAGCAAGGATCACGTCGGCGAGAGGAAGCACACAAGGACCTGAGTGAACATTTGACAGACTTGCTTCGCCAGGTGAAAGCAACGCATGTAGTTGCAGAGGTCGAGCAAGACGCGCGCCCGCCACGAGAGGCGGTAGACAAGACTAAATGGTGCGAGTATCATCGCTCGGCGGGCCATGACACTGATGACTGTTTCACTATGAAGAAAGAAATTGAAAGGCTGATCAAGGCGGAACGCTCACAGCAGTATGATCGGGGCGATCGTCAGCAGGGTGATCGCCACCAAGGGGACCGCCAATGAGAGGAGCGCCGACATGACAACCGTCGCTCAACCCCGGCGAGAGATCGGAAGGAGACATTGGCGACTGGAAAGAAGGGAGCCGAGGAAACCTTTAACAAGGAACTGGAACTTCCATTTGGAACCATCAATACGATCGTCGAAGGCTTCGGCGGCGGGGGTGACTCTCAGGCGGAGAGGCGAAGGCATGTCAAAGCGGTAAGTTCAGTACAAAAGATTGAGTTTGGTTTCCAGCATCCGGATATAGTAGTGTCGTCGAATAATTTTGAAGGGATCAAGACCCATAAGGATGATCACATAGTGGTCGTGGTAAGGATCAATAGTTTCAACGTAAGGCGAGTACTCCTAGATCAGGGCAACTTGGCAGATATAATCTATGGCAACGCGTTCGACAAGCTGGGGCTGACAGATCAAGACCTGACGTCGTACACAAGAACTTTGGTGGGATTCTCCAGAGAACAAGTTTGGTTGCGCGGCTACCTGGATCTGGACACGATTTTTGGTATTGATGACAACGCAAAGGTTCTTCAAGTAAGGTATTTGGTTACGATTGATTTAACCAATCGAAAAAACTGAATTACGGCGGTTGCTCGGTGATAAAAATTCCCTGAAGGTGGCGATTCCATTACAACCTTTGAAGTTTGGGAATCGTTCCGGAAAGGCCGACGCAATCGTAGTTATCTGTTGGCAATGTGTGGGATAGGCTCCTTATCCAACAAGCCTCCCCGGAATAAGCGTGAGCATTTCTAACTAGGCAAAGCCTTGGGCACTTCAAATGGTCATTGGGACCGATCACCCCAAACCTAATGGGTAAAGTCCATGCCCGGCGATGCCACACTCTTTGTGTGCCAAACCTTGGTTGAATTAAACTAAGAAAAAAGTCCTAGTTTAACCCTCACACAATTCAAGATCGTTAAACGTAATTCAGGGCTAAGATAAAAAGCGTATGAAATAGCGCAGGAAAAATAAAATAAAACGGCGTATTTAAAAGAAAACACAAGGCGAAACAGATGCAAAGAAAAATTTTCATTCATTCAAAGCGCCAAGGCGAGGCGAAAGGAAATACACTAAATGCACTATGTTACATTTCATTGTTGTTATTGTTTTCTACCCCAGGTTGAAAGGTAAGAATTTCTGGAGGATCTTCCGGGCCGACCAAGCCAGCAGGGGTGACCTCCTTGAAAACTCCCATGGGCGCTAGATCAAGGTTGGGGAAAAGGTGTTTTACTTGGTCCTTAGCGAGAAAGAAGCCGATCGCACGTTCGGCGACCACGACCTCAGCAGCTTCAGACCTCAGCCTGTCTTAAAGTGCCTTGGCATCAGCCTCAGCCTGATCCTCGACGTCAGCAATGGCCTTAGACTTAGCCTCAACCTTCGCATCAGCAACAACCTTGTCCTTCACCAACACCTCACCCTCAGAAAGTCAAGTTCTTTATTGGCGGCGGCGAGGGCTTCATCCTTGGAGGTTACAACTTCAGCTTGGTCGGTGAGCTCCACATCCAGCTCCTCAATACTCAATTCGTGATAGCCCAACTTAACCCTGACTTGGCCTATCTCAACCTCAATCTTGCTCAGCTTGGTTTCCTGAGCCGCCAACTTAGCCACAAACTTATCCCGATACTCATGGGCCTTCTGGTTGGAGGTGCATAGCTCTTCAACTTCCTCACGAAGCTTGTCAGTCTCAGCAGTAGGGGGCTCGAGGCTTCGGGATGCTCATGCGAACAAACACCCGGCATGAAGGAGGCTTGTCAGGGCTTCCTGGGCCAAATGACTGGGGCCCTCAATCTCCCTTACCCTCAGTTTCTCAAAAAAAAGGGTGAGAAATAAGGAACGCGGCGGAATCCTCAAGACAGTCACCGGGGGAACCTTGTTTTTCTCCCTCTGAAGACGGAGCCTGACTCTCCCCAGTTTCCTGGTGGGGGGAAGGGGAAGAGGTTGAAGTAAGTTGGCCAATCCTTTGAGGAGATGGCGGCGGCGAGGCCTGATCTGTAGGAGCAGGGCTCACTGAGCGAGTAAGGGGCGTCAGTAGGGCCCCTAGCTCACCCTGATGAGCAAAAGACTATGCATTTTGCACAAGTTTGGAGATAGCGGCGACGACGTTTCCAGGGGCGGATTGAGCAGTAGTCTCGCCCCCCGGGTCCACCTGGGCGGAGTTCTCAACTCACGGAGGGGTTTGCACAACTTGTCTCTTAGGCGAGGGCTAGGAATCCTCACCATCAGCATCCGCCTTGGGACGACTTCTCTTGCCTCCTTCAGTATTGAGAGTTGGTGGGAATTGAGCAGCCCTCCTGGCGGCGAGAACGCGTAAGAGCTCAGCGTTGGAGATGTTCATACTCCCTAAAAAAAAGACACTCATTAATATGTAAAGGAGAAAGTAGAGGAAGAGATACACAAGTTTGTAGTTATTAATGGAGAGTAGATGGCGAGCGGGCAGACACCTAGGTATTGGGTAAGGGAGGAATTTTTAGAGGCCTTGATGAATTCGTACAGTCGAGGATGGGGAGCTTGGCAAGAAGACAGATGATGGCTTTGTCATCTTCGGACAAGGATCTCTTAGGCGGGTCGGGAATGCCGCGAGGTTTCTCGGTCCTATAAAAGGGGAAAAGGGCGGTCCCGTCTCGGAGGGTAAAAGCTTCTAGATAGGCAGGATAAACAATCACGCGGAAATATCGGCAAGCAAAGCTCGTCTTAGGGTTGCTTTTGTAAGGGTTAAGGCGTTTGCGCCCGGGACGAGATTTCAGGGAGACCCAACTACGAGATTGGAGAGAATTAGAGTCAACGTCATAAAAGTAAAAGAAGTGGGTGGGTGACGGTTCGAGTTGGATCGCGCCACAGAGCATCTCAAAACACCTTATGAAGGCTCAGGCATTGGGATGCAGCTGGCAAGGAGCGACGTTGATCTCACTCAACACCCGACAGAGAAAGGGTGAAAAGGGGAGTTTCACACCAATTTCTTAAAACAGGTATTCGTAAACATAGAGGAAGTGGGACTTCTTGACGTCCCCGTCTACACGGTGTACCCACGGGCGGTCCGCGTCTGTACAGTCGCCGCCCCGGAAGACATTCTCTGGGCAGATTCCTCCAGTTTTGCGCCCTAAGTTGGTAATGGGGTCACAAGAGTCATAATATGAGGTTTGGTCAATTGCGTCTTGGGAAGGAGCAGTTTGAACAGGGCGTTTGAGGGTTCTGAAGGTTTGAAGCCGGTAGGCTCTAATCTCTTCGAAGTCAAGAAGGGGGGCTCCCTCGAAAGGAGGGGTTTCATCTAACGTTTCTGGCGATGATTCGCAATGAGAAGAGGAGGCTGAAGGGGTGTTACAGTTGGTATCATGGTGGGGGTTATCGGTTTGTCGTTTGGGTGACATGGTGGGAGAGCGATAGTCATAGGAATAAGTGAAAGAAAAAGCAAAAATGGGAGGAGAAAACTCACCGGGGAAGGAAGCAAAGGGCAAAGAAGAAGAGTAGGTCGCAGACGTACCGGAACAGGGGTTCGCCAGAGGTTTTCGGAAGAGTGAAGAATGGAGAATAAGTTTGTGAAAGAAGTGAATGGTGGGAATAATGGGAGTTTTATAGGCTCGAAAGAGGAATGAGAAGGGACGTGTGAGAGGCCACAACAGTTGGTGGGGGAACGTGCCCCATGATGAGGAAAGAGAATGGCTGCATTAAAGGGAGCGCGTGAAGGGCAGGCGACGTGCAGTTATTGTGTGTGATGGGCTCGGATTCAGCGACTATGATGTGAGGTGACGTTTCGAGTGGCAGTTGATATTTCAAAGATACACTTGTAAGATCAAGTTTTGATCTAGTAGTACAACTCTATGTTTTGATGATTACAAGTTCACCTTTTGATATGAACAATTGTGGTACTCTAACGTGTTTTTCTGAGTGTGCTATTTACAGGCTCTGACCTCAACTCAATCTCACACAAATCAGAAGCACTGTGTTAAAGAGCGACCCAAGCAACGCTTTCGCATTCACCATGTTCAGTATGAACAGTGGAAAAGCTTCAGAAGTTCTGAAGTTATACAAACTCTGATGTGGACTCAGTCACTAGAAGTTCTGAAGATCCAGAAAGTCTGATAACCAAGAAACACTGAAGGCTCAGATATTCTAATGGTGTAGAAGACTCTGAAGATCCAGAAGCTGATTAGTGAAATTCTGATGTCCAGAAGCAAGATACTCTGAAGACCATGTACTTCCCTCTGAGTTCAGAATCAGAAGAAACAATGGTCAGAGGATCTGGGCTTTCCCTCTGACTCTGATCAACCGGCTTCACAAGTTCCAACATGAAGCTTTCTCCTGATCAGAAGTCTCCTAGGTTTAAAGGTCAAGTCGCTATCCAAGTACAAAAGCAATTGTACCTTCCTGACGACCTACCTAACAGTCTCAGACACAGCAGAAGCTGGATTTTCCAGAACTGCCCTCCAACGGTAGCATTTCCCATGCAACGCTCAACCCTAATCCTTGGAGTATATAAAGAGGCTGAAGACTGAATGAAGCGGCTAGAAGCATTCACATACGCGCAAGACAAATTCAAATTCTTCTAAGCTTTCTTTCATCTGAAATTCATTGAGTTTACTATTAGCTTTTTAGAAGCAAATCTCTTGTAAACAATTCTTTGATAAACAGTTTGTTTAGTTCCTTTAGGAGATCAAGGTTGATCGGATCCTAGAGAAGACTAAGAGAGTGAATCTTAGTGTGAGCTAAGTCAGTGTAATTGTTAGTCACTTGTAGGTTTCAAGTGCAGTTGTAACTCTTACCTGATTAGTGGATTGCCTTCATTCTAAGAAGGAAGAAATCACCTTAACGGGTGGACTGGAGTAGCTTGAGTGATTTATCAAGTGAACCAGGATAAAATCCTTGTGTGCTTTTCTATCTCTTATCTTTAGCACTTAAGTTCTCCAAGCTCTCGAGTGTTGATAAAGTGTTGGACCCGGTGCAGTAGAGAGCTTGGAGCTGGATGAAGGAAAGGTTGACAGGGTTCAGTTGTTCCCTGTATCATTGGCAACTACACCCTTGGATGTTTATTTCACTCCACTAGCTCACTCCCATACTCGTGGCACCTATACATCTGGTTCTGTTCAAGCGGTGGTGTTTTCCCTCTCGGTGCCTTTCTTTTCTGTTTTCTATTGGCTTGTTTCTTTAGCCTCGGCTATGTTTCTCCTTGTGTTGTAGCAGGGCAGAGCTTTGGGTCCTTTCCCTTTTTTTTTAATTGTTCCCTTTTTCCTTGTTTGTTGTACACTTTTTATGGGTTGAACTACCCCTCATACTTCATTAGAGCATCTCCAATGGTAGTATCTAATATTAAATACATACTCATATAAGTATCTATTACCATTGAAGTACGTATTCAATTCCAACATGGCAAAGATGAGTATGTGGGAATAGATACTCCACACTAGACTTGAAAGATGAGCTTGCATTTATTACGAGCACTTACAATTAATTAAAATGAAGATAAATAATAAAATATACAAATGTGATGTTAATAGTGGAATGCACTATAGAAACTTTTAAGAGTTATTGGGTTGGAGTAAAAAGTTTATAAAATGGGGTAGATGATGTGGCATCATAGGAAAATGAAAAAATGATATGTAGATATTTTAGTGAGTATGATGGATGTAGATGCTATTAATATAATTTTTCTAATCTAAAAAAAATCTACAAAGACTTATCCAAGTTTACAAGTTGCCATGAAGTTGTTTGTTAATAATATGTTTTTTCAAACAAACACTCTTAATTGAGATTAAAGTATTACAGAGATAGAAAATTTAAAAGAAAAGCCTAGAGAGATCTCACACGATTACAACTATGTGCATGCACGTACGCACGAACGCGCGTGCATGCATATGTGAGTGCGTGCGTGCTGAGTGCGCGTGTGTGCATGTGTCTAATGAGGAATCAAATTACTCCATGAATAACTCTTATTAAAGTTACTATATCCAATTCATCAACAAGAATTACTCCCTCCGTTCCTTATTATAAGACCATTTTTTAGAGTTTTTTTTGTTCCTAAATATAAGTCCATTTCAAATATTTAGGTAGCATTGATTAGTTTTTTCCAAACTTACCCTTACATTTAAAACTTAATATTTCAGTTTTTCATATTTTAGTCTATTTCCAATGCCACTATCATTCACTAACCTTAACTCTACAAATTCAAGTTTTTCATCTATTGGATTACTTAGTGGACTACAAGAGTATTAATTAAATACATTATATGGAGTACAATTCTAGAGATATAGTGGGATATTAATTTGGACTGAGAATTATAATTGAAGTTTTTATAAGTAAGGATAATTTAGTAAAGTTAATTAAAAAGTCTTACAAATTTATTGCACTTAACTAACTTTAACCACTTTTCTTAATCCTAGATATTTAGGTAAAATGGACTTATAATAAGAAACGGAAAAGGGAGTATTTCTTTTTGAAAATAGAAGTATTAATATTAGATAAACATGGGAATAAACTCTACCAGTGTATCACAACAGTGAGCAACTAGAAAAGGTTACAACTGAACAAAGGATAACAGATGTTGTACGTATAGAGGTCTTGCAGGAGATGATACTTAGAGATATTCATAATAGAGATGTGTGTTCAATAGTCCAAAAAAGGTTCCTCTCATCCAATGGTTCCTCAAATGCAGTATGTACATTTCATAAAAAAAAATTCAAAATATATACCAATGCCAATGGAAGCTTTTAATCATCTATGCTTTTGGGTTAAAACTGACAAGTTTAGTTTAATTTGTAAAAAAAAAGTCTTCCTTAATATACAAAGTGGCTTATTCGATCAATTATTAAAGCGTAGATGGAAACATCATTTTTCTTTTCCATGATTTATCCCTATCTTTTTTTCTAGGTGTTGAGATTTGGCTCATTATATTTTGGGCTAAAATCTTTAGTTTATTAGGATTTGATTTAACGTGGATTGTAAAAGGTTTTAAGAGATTGTTATAGGATTTATTAGGATTTTATTGTAAAATAGAGATCAATAGAATCCACTATAAATAGGATAACAATGTAACCCTAAAAGTTGTACTTGGTACCACATGCTTCATGCCACAAGTAATACAAAGGAGCTATAGCTACTCTATAGCCGCAGAGGTAGGCAATTTGGCCGAACTGCGTGACCAAAGATGCTGTGTGCTTTATTTGTGATTTCTCGCTCTACTACCAGTGCAATCGAGGTGCTTGAATCCCCTACAAGTGGTATCAGAGCCGATGGTTCGTGGGACCATGGTAACGGCTGGACAACTTCCGCAGAGGGGTCGATGGTTAGTAACCATGGTAACGGTCGGGTAACTTATGCGGAGGGGCAAATGGTTAGTAACCATAGTGACGACTGATATCTTCCGCTGCGAAGGGAGGTCCACAAGGATTGCAGAAGTCGTTGTGAGAGGAGAAACCGACGGATTAGAAAGACACGAAACAAGGTGGAGATCTGTCTACTTTCAAGAGGCGATGACCACGCCAGGGAAGGAGAAGTGGATGGATACCAAAGTGGAGGAGTGAAGCAACAGGGCGTTGAGCAAGGTGGAGTTCAATCCCAGAAATCAGAATCATGAAACTAAAGTAGCAGATCTTCATAGGGGAGTCCGGAATTCGCCAAGGTGGAGATTGTTGAGATTTGGCTCATTATATTTTGGGCTAAAATCTTTAGTTTATTAGGATTTGATTTAATGTGGATTGTAAAAGGTTTTAAGGGATTGTTATAGGATTTATTAGGATTTTATTGTAAAATAGAGATCAATATAATCCATTATAAATAGGATAAAAATGTAACCCTAAAAGTTGTACTTGGTACCACATGCTTCATGCCACAAGTAATACAAAGGAGCTATAGCTACTCTATAGCCGCAGAGGTAGGCAATTTGGCCGAACTGCGTGACCAAAGATGTTGTGTGCTTTATTTGTGATTTCTCGCTCTACTACCAGTGCAATCGAGGTGTTTGAATCCCCTACACTAGGGAATTATCAATGTGATCCAAGCAGATAAACTTGTTGAATTATGCAACAAGAAAAATCAAAAGAAAGGTAAAAACGAACAAAAGAGAATTCAGGAGAAGAACAAATCACATGCTCAGCAATTTTACAGTATTCTTATTGTACGTACAACTCTTGCTAGACAGAGTAGGGAAATCGTAATGTGCTAGAGTTTGGTTTTGATGTCACCTCGGATAAAATAAAAGCTCATACTTATTAAAGATACCCAGCCATTTAAGAGAGAAGATTCTCCAAGAAATAATGGTCAACAAATCAAGTAAATAAAGACTCATTGATTATAATTATGCGGACTATTATTTCTTTCAATGTATAAGAATTTTTTTTTTTTGAACTCTCAATGTATAAGAATTAAGTTGTTGGAATTGTTTGCTGGAATTACTATATGTATTTATGCCACTTTTTTCATTCCAAACATAGGTAAAAAGATCCTTTGTATTTGAATAAAAGTTTTCCTTCTCCCATTTTTGTTTGTGTTCTATGCTCATTTAGTATGTGTGTTGCAAAAATTGGACATGTATTGAAATGCCACGTAAGCTTTTAGTTAATTTTGACGTCTAATACTGGATAACTAATATTGATCTCGCGTCATGCACAGATGACAAAAGAGTATAAATAAATAAATTAAATAATAAATTAAACTCAAATATAAATCAATAAATTAGCAAGTGTTAATCAATTATTGGTAAAATCATTCTTATAAACCACATTATATTCAACCACATTCATTGTTTTTAAAATACATTTACTTTACTCTCAATCAAACTTAAAGAAAGATTGATTTAAATTAGGAAAGCAACTCCAACTAGTATAAAATATTTTAATACAATTAAATTAAGATTGATTTAAATTAGGAAACGTATTAAATACAAAAAACAAATTTTGCTACACAATTTGATACTTATTTTCAAATTTCAAATTGTAATAATAAACGAAAATTTTAAACTTAAAAGACTATGAGAGAGGGTAGAGAGAAGCTCTGCACGAGCCCCTCCATCACGATGGTTTCCGCCATCGCAGCGGCAACAACGGGAGACATTGGCGAGCTCAGGGCATTGGAAGCAAGGTTGGAATGGACGATATCAGCAATGGGGAAGCCAAGACTATCCACGCAGAGGCTATCAAGGCAACACCTGGTTGTTTGGAGCTGCTGGGAGTCCAGGACGACAACAAAAACAACAACGCGTGCAATCTTAGAACATGGACAAAAGAAGGTTTGATGGTTCGCGTTTGACATCTTTCTCTGTGTTCGTTGATGGTTTAGGAGATCGTGCTACGTTGGCCAAACTCAGATCAATTTTTGGAAAAGCAGGGAGTTTGAGGGATGTGTTTATTCAACAGAAGAAGAAGTTTGGCCGGCGTTTCCGTTTTGGTTTCGTTCGGTTTCATACAGATGCTGAGGCTTGGAAGGCGATCCAAATGTTTAATGGGTTGCGTTTGGAGGGGAATTACCTTATAGTACAGAAAGCCAAATTTCAGCGCCCTGCCATGGTGTCCAAGGTGTCGTCACCGCAACCGCAACCGCAACGACATCGTTATGAAATTCAGGGGAAGATATGGCGTCCAAAACAGCAGCCTCTGGTGCGCGAACATGAAGCCAATTTACAGTGCAAGGAGAAATCAAATAAACAGAAGGAGAAATCTCAATGGCAGGAGAGTTTTCATTTGAATTTCAATTCTTCTGATCTGGATGAGGGATGGGTTGCTAGATGCGCTCAGGCGCATACAATTGAATCCATGAGTGTTAATGTTTTGCAGGAGTCTTTTAGATGGATTGGTCTGTTTAATTTTAGACTCATACCTTTGGGGGAAAATGAAGTGTTGCTTGAGTTTGAAAATAAAGAAGAAATGCAGGATACAGTTACAGAGTGTCGGGATTTCTTAGAACAGCATCTGATTGGAGTAAAACCGTGTACTGTATTGTCGTTTGGGGCATCACACTTTGTATGGATTCGCTTATGGCAGGTTCCTTTAGGGCTATGGGTCCAGCCTTTCTTTAAAGCTGTTGGAAATAGGCTAGGAAGCTATATTATGTCTTATAACGCAACGCAGTTTCGACACCGGGCGGATTATGCTAGAATTTTAGTGCGAATGAATCATCCGTTGTAGAACTGTTTTAGTATGTCTGTTGATGTGGAAGGCACATCTTGCATTGTACTGATTGAAAAAGATGAGGTTACATATGATTATGGGAGTGTAGAAGTAATGCCATCAACACCAGTTAAAGAGTATGTATCGGCAGTGGCGGATCCAGGACCCCGGGGTCAAGGGGTTCAAAATTTTCAAATGAACAATAATAAAGCTTTGCATAATTACTCTAGAAAAGGATTAAGATAATCTACCGATTTAAACAAACTGTAGATGATCTCATATATAAATAAAATGTTTCAATCCACATCTTGTAGTCCCTTATTGAACTCTTGACAATTCTGATCCCTTATTTTTTTTTTTGGGGAAAATATTTAAATTTTTGGCTTAAAAAGAATTTTAAAGATCAACTAACATGCATTTACACAAATGCCAGTTTGTATAAGCAGTCAACAGTGACCAATGTTTAAGAACAAAGTTACAAAAACATACATTAAGTGATGAAGATGATTTGATTAACAGCAGGTAAAGTATCTAATCTTGTAGTAGTTTTACGGTCCTCTAAGCTCTCTACATCAAACTATAGGAGAGTTTCCAATCAATATATATTGTTTCTCCACTTGACAAATATCCTCAGCTGGTCAACTCATGGAACTATATCAACCAAATTAAGATGAGATAAACCAAATAGCTAATGGATTTATCAACTACAATTCAAGGATATGTTCAATTAATCAAAATACAGAGTTCATATGAAGCCTATATGGCAAATTAGAAATCCAGAGTCCCACATTGTTTGCTCTCAATGCTCTTTCGACCTCAATTTCCATCCTTACCACCAATACCACCCCGACTCCGTCCAATTCCCAACTTAGGCAAACCTCGATTCAATCCATCAAGTAGAACACAAGCTTTGCACTTATAAATAGTGAGATTTCTTAGTATCAACAATCATTGACCTGTATAGTTCTATTTTCTATTCACTCACTCAATCCCTCAAACAGTTTGGAGACTTACCTTAAATTGAGCCAGGAAATAACAAGAACTGAAGAAGCCAAGAGAACAAAGCAAATAAGCTGCTGCACTGCCTACCTATTTGGGGAAACCAAGGAACAAATTAGAGATGCTTCAACACATGTAGGACAGCGATATAAAATAAAACAGTAAGACTAGTTTTTTTCGGGTAAGCCAAATACTTGTATTGAAGGGCACAAGGGGTACCACCCATGGTAAATTACAAGTAAATAGAATAGAAAAGAACTAAGAAGAACAGAAAAGCAGGAATGAGAAACAGGGCAAAAACAAAGCCCAAACCAGAGAGATTACAAGGAGGAAAAAGGGATAAAAATAAATAAAGACCAACGAGCTCCTAGGAGATAGCCAGCGTGTGATAAGCAGCACAAATCATAGATCAGTATCCCTTGCAACTAGCAAGCATTCCAAGGCACCAATCAACAATCCACACAACCCAAAATTAGTGGTGTAATCAACCTTCCACACACCCCACAACAACAATAAGCGAATAAACAGGAGCCAGATACACCACCTACTCATCCAGTGTAATGATTGGGGTCTGCTATCACAATGCTCTAATGCATAATAATGGTTGGACCAGCCATTGCCAGGCCCTTATCTGACTGATTTCAAAATCTGATTCCACATTCCCACTTTGATTTCAAACAAAACAGCAAGATAAAAGGGAACAAAGCAGCAAAAGGGAAAACAGAGCAGAGGAAGGAACAGCCGAACAGGGCCATCAGAATTCAGAAACAAAGGTTGAAGATTAAGTATCAGCAACCTCAGATCAAGGCAATAAACTACAGATCAAGGGGTTTTCAATTTTTGGGTTTTCAATTTTGGGGTTTTAAATTTTGGGGTTTTCCAATACCTAAACCTAAGTACCTAACTAACCTTCAACAGCAGCAGAGATAGAAGGTATCGGTGCCGGTGGTGCCATGGTGGTGCGTTGTGCGGCCGGTGGTGCTGTGGTGGATTGGTGGTGGTGCGTTCGTGAATCGTGAGTAAGGTGACGTGAACCAGAGAATGAGTGCGTGAGAGAGAGAGAGAGAAAGGAGTGACCGAGTGAGTGACTGAGTGGGGTCTGGGTGGCTGGGGCCTGGGTGCAATTATTAAATTTCAGGGGGGTTCAAAAAAAATCATTATAAGGGGGTAAGTAGGAATATTTTTTTTTTCAAGGGGTTCAACTAAACCCCCTCAGCTCTATGTGGGTCCGCCCCTGTGTATCGGCGGATGAGGAAAATTCAGATGACAAAGGTGCGGAGGATGTCGTTCATGATAATTCCAAGTTTGTGCCAGAAAAAGATTATGAATCTGCTGAGGATGTTGATTCTGGGGATGATGATGATTTGTGTTTTGATCAGGGGAGGGACGACCATGAAATTCCTGGAGATGAGTCTGGCGAACATGACGTCGATACTTTGGTGGCGGAGCAGCAGCGTTTTACGGTGGTAGAAGCGTCGAAATTGAATGGAATTTCGAATTTGAATGTAGAGTTGTCAGACACGCAAGATAGGAGGCAGTTACAAGACTTGGTCGATTCAGGCTATACAGGGGAGGAGATTCAGGCATGGAAAAAGCTTATTAAAGAAAAGGAGGAATTTGATAAAGGGATTCAAATTTTAAACAAAAAAAAAATAGTGAATCCACCTTCCTATAATTATGCCCCAAAATTTGCAGTTACAAGTTATTCTTTTAATTCACAAGATTTAATTTTGGCAACAAATCTCTATTGGCCTCCTTATCCTGTTTACTGGGACCCAGCTTACCAGACGTGTTTGCCTGCACCTGCTAGCCAAAATAACGTGTTTTTACCAGTAAGGGAGCAGACCTGTTTGGCAAAAGCGTTTAATGAGAAAAACTATTTTCCAACAACTTCACGTTTGAGTGAAACAACGCCAACTTTTGTTCACACTTCAGCGCATCAGATAGTGAGGCAACAGGTCAGAAAGGAATTTGTTGCATCTTCCCCGCTGCGTGAGTCCGGTTCGCCTGTGGTGGTTCAGAACTCGCCATCCTTGCCTCTTGCCTGCGCTGAATCTCCAATTTTGAGAAGTCCGCCTGTGGTGCTTTCTCCTCAAACAAACTCATCCAAGAAAAGTTCTCAACGGGGACGCCCAAAGGGTAGCAAGAACAAACAAAAACCATTACCTGCTGATTTTTTAGAGCCAATTCAAGGGGAAGATGGCGTGACGACGCGCGCGCAGAGCACTTGGTTGTTAGGGAAACAATTGGGTTTGAAAGCATGAGGGTCAGAGGCGTTGATGATCAAAGGCTTGGAAGCTCAAATTCGTATAAATCATCCTCATCTTAGTTGATATGCTAGGTCCTTGGCTCACATGGAATGTCCTGAGTTTATATAGCTGCAGGAGGTGAAATTGAGTGACATACAATGTCTACATATGTGTCGTGTAGAGGAAAATTCTGAATATTGATCAGGAGTGTTTTGGTAGGCAATATATACGGGCCACATACTAATGGGGAGTGCCATCTGTATTTTGCTTCGTTTGAAGGATCATGTGTTTGCTACTGTTGTATTGTTGCTGTTATGTGCTGCTATACTGGTTTTGGAGTCATTGATTGCTTCCGTGGTAGTAGGGATACGTTTCTCTGTCAATGCACACACGGAGGGTTTAGGAAGAAAAAATGGGAGGGTACAAATTGATGGATGAAGGATGCAAGACACTTAGGCTAATGCGTCTATGAGTACATGTGTTTGGACTTTGGTGTCTTTATGGGCTAGTTTTGGATGTCAATTTGCTGGCAACGCATGACTTGTTTCCATTGGGGAAGTAGTAGGTAGTGATATATTTCATCTTTGGTGTTGGATATGTAATCGCTGCTCATGAAAAAGAAAGATAGGTGTGAAGATCATGTGGATGTGCAGCTGGTGTCACTGAATTGCTGTTGTCATTGAGGATGATTGCTGTTGTTTTTCTGTCGTTTGCGGCTGCTGCTGTTGCTGTTGTGTGAATTTACTGTAGTTGTGACGTTGCTGCTGCTGGTATTGTTGGTTGTGGCTGCTGTAGTGTCTCTTTGACCCTGCTCTTACTGTTATTTTATGCTGCTGCTGCTGTTGCTGTTAAATTAAAACTGCTGTTGCTGCAAAAATTGCATGGGGGTTTCCTTTTATTTTAGTCATCTACGTGACTTTCCATTCTTTCAACTTTTTCTTTTTTTATTTATTTAGTAATATAATAATATTAATAACACGTTCATAATTATATAAACAAACAAGACGCAATAAATAGCGCTCATTGCCCTTAAGCCGATAAATAACTAGTTGATTAAATGCTTAATTTATTTGGGTCTTACAAAACAGAACAGAGTCATCGATCTGACTTACAACCCTGCAAGAATTTTGATTGAAGATAATATCATAACCCTTATCAGCTAATTGACTTATAAACAAAAAGTTATGATTTAAGCCATCTACCAACAGAACATTATCAATGCATGGACTATTATCAACATCAATAGTACCAGAGCCAACAATTTTACCCTTCTCATTGCCACCAAAACCAACTTCGCCTCCAGGCTTAAGTTTTAGCTCTTGGAGCATACGCCTTTCTCCCATCATGTGACGTGCGCATCCACTATCCAGATACCATGATTGATGTTTCAGTGGAGCGATCAAGGATATCTGCAACATAGATAATCTTTTCCTTAGGTACCCATTTTCTGGGTCCTTTCTTGTTAGTTACACCAGAGGTTCTGACAACCTTGGGTTTCTCAACATGATAATCTAAAGGAATTTGAGCATGATATTTAAGCATAAAGAGATTCCCTTTTTAAGAGGGGGGTTAGCAACTTTAACAGGCAATGGTTCAGGTAATATAGTACCAGAGGATACAAAATGTTTATACAGAGGTTTAGCCTTAGGCATAGGAGGCTCATTTCTACTGGGTCCAGAATAGCCAATGCCACACATTCCATTTCTGCTTACGCCATAGATCATTAAAGCCATCAAGCTTCTGTCTACGCTTTTAGCTAGGAATCTTTGAAAAGATTTTTCATATTTGGCTTCATTTTTATTATCAGAGGCATCACAAGTAACAACTTCTTCTAACTTAATAATCTGGTTTTTAAGCACAGAGTTAGAGTTTACTAAAGCATGATTATTATCTTTTAACTCAGAAATAATTTTCTCATGTTCAGTAGAAGTCTTCGAAACAGGAAAGAAATCCTTTTTCAACTTTTTTTGCTTAGTCATGAGAGAGTTATATTTATCCATGATATCAGACAAAGCACATTTAAGTTCAGAGGTTGAGAAAGAAGCGAATACCTCATTTTCATCGTCAGAGTCTAGATCTTCCTCTAATGCAGATTCAGAGTTAGTTGCTTCTTTTGACTCTGCTTCCTTGTTCTTGATAATATCCATGAGTCCTTCAACAACATCTCCATCAGAGTCAACATCCTCTGACTCTGATTGATCAAAAGTCACCATGAGACCTTTATTAGCTTTGAAATGCTTCTTTGGCTTCTTGTCCTTTTTCAGCATTGGACAATCACTCTTGTAGTGCATTGATTCTTTGCATTCAAAACATGTGACTTCCTTTGATTAAGACTTCTTCTGACCAGAAGAGGATTCATTCTTTCCATTAGTCTTTCCAGAAGTTCTGTACTTGCTCTGCCTGTTCTTCCAGATGCGGTTAAGCTTTCTGGAGATCAAGGTTAGCTCATCTTCATCAGAATCTTTAGAGTTTTCTTCAAATTCTTTTTCTTCAGCTTGGAGAGCTTTAGCCTTTTCAGATTTGGATTTCAAGGCTATAGACTTCTTCTTCTGATCCTGATGTTCAGCACGCTTCCGTTCATGACACTTCAGTATGCTTATGAGTTCTTCCAAACTCATCTTCTCAAAATCTTTTGTGAGCTCCAAGGAAGTTATCAAAGGCATCCAGCTTTCAGGAAGACCTCTAAGAATCCTCATGACATGATCAGCAGCGGTGTAACTTTTGTTGCAGGGTTTTATTCCAGCAATGAGCAACTGAAATTTGGAGAACATATCCTCAATGGACTCACTGGGTTCCATTTGGAAGGATTCATACTTCCTGATCAAGGACAACGCCTTTGACTCTTTCACCTTCTTGTTTCCTTCATGGGTCATCTTCAAGGAATCAAAGATACCCTTAGCATACTCGCGATATGTAATCTTTTGGTATTCTTCATAAGAAATAGCACTAAGAAGAATAGTTCTAGCTTTGTGATGCAGTGAGTAAAGCTTGTTTTGCTCAGCAGTCATCTCTGTTCTGGAGATCTTCTTGCCATCACCATCAACTAAACGCTCGTAGCCATCCACTATAATATCCCAGAGATCTGCATCAAAGCCCAGAAAAAGCTTTCGATCCTGTCTTTCCAGTACTCAAACCTTTGACCATCGAACATAGGAGGCTTTGCACTGTAGACATCTTTTTGCGCTTCAATGGTGGTAGCCATCTCAGTTTTTCACACCGGCCCGGATCACTGAACACTGTTAGGTGTGGTAATCAGAACTTGCGCTCTTATACTAATTGAAGGTATGAAAAACGATAAAAGGGGGGGGGTTTGAATAGTGTTTTCAATCTAAAACTTTTCCCACTTGAGATTTTAATAAATCTCTTCAAACACCGAAGATAAAAGTGCTAAGATAAGAGTTGAGGAAAGCACACAATGATTTTATCCTGGTTCACTTGATAAATCCCTCAAGCTAATCCAGTCCATCCGTTAAGGTGATTTCTTCCTTCTTAGAATGAAGGCAATCCACTAATCAAAGTTTGTTACAATTGCACTTGCAACCTGCAAAGTGACTAACAATACAATTACTTAGCTATCACTAAGATTCACTCTCTTAGTCTTCTCAAGGATCCGACCAACCTTGGTCTCTTTAAGGAAAAAAAACAAACAACTGTTTGAAAGTTTGGGTTTACAAAGAATTGCTTCTCAGAAAGCTAATAGTAAACACAATAAGTACAATATGAAGAAAGATTGCTTAAGATAATATTTGAATATCGCGTGAACTTGAACAAAGTTTCTTAGGCGGCATCTTTCATCTTCAGCCTCTTTATATACTCCAAGGATTACGGTTTGGAAGTTTGCATGGAATGCTACCGTTGGAGGGTAGATCTGGGTTTTCCAGGTTCTGCTGTGGCTAAATAAGTTAGGTAAGGTCGTCAGGAATAGTACAATTGCTTTTGTACTTTGGATAGTTACATGACCTTTATCCTAGTTGACTTCTGATCAGAGCGACGCGTCATGTTGGAACTTGTGAAGCTTGGTGATCAGAGTTAGAGGGAAACTTGGATCCTCTGACATTTGTACCTTCTGCTTCTGGACACAGAGGAGAAGTACTTGGTCTTCAGAGCCAGCTTACTCTTGGACTTCAGAATCTTCACTACTCAACTTCTGGACCTTCAGAGCTTCTGGACCTTCAGAGCTTCTGATCCTTCAGAGCTTCTGATCCTTCAGAGCTTCTGGTCTTCAGAACTTCAAGTGAACTGAATCCATATCAGAGTTTTACTATCTTCAGATCTTCTGAAGCTTAATCTACTGTTCAGATTGAACATAGTGAGTGCGAAAGCGTTGCGTAGGTTACTCTTTGAGCATAGTGCTTCTGATTTATGTGTAATTAGATCAGAGTCAAAGCCTGTCATTAAAACACTCATAAAACAACGTTAGAGTACCATAATTGTTCATACACAATAGTTAACATGTAATCATCAAAACATAGAGTTGTACCACTAGATCAAAACTTGATCTTACAACGATATCATAATATCTGGATGTTGGAAACCAAATGGGGTTTCATACTGTTGCACTGATGTCACCGCTCTCACGTGCCTTCGCCTTGCCGACGCTGTGTCTCCGCCCCCGCCAAAGCCACCCGCGATTGTGTTTATTGTCCCAACTGGCGGCTCAAGATCTTTATTAAAGGTTTCTTCCGCCCCCTTCTTCCTTGTTGTCAGTGTTTCCTTTTTGTCAACGGTTGGCGTACGTCGGCGGTCGTCTCGCCTGCGGTCATCCTGCTGACGACCCCCTTTGTACAGGTTCCCTTGCTGCTGTTCTTCATTCCACCAATCGCCACGGTCGTTCATCTGCGATCGTCCCACTCGAATGAGCCTCTCAATCTCGTTCTTCAGGGTAAAGCAATCTCCCGTGTCGTGGCCCGCCGAGCGTTGATACTCGCACCACTTCGTTTTATCCAACGCCGCTCGGGGCGGGTCGTCCTCTTTCTCGCCTTCTTCAACCGCGTGGGTTGCCTTAACCTCTCGAAGCAACTCCGTCAAATGTGCATTTAGACTCTTCCCTGACTCCTCTCGCCGGCGAGGGTCAGCTTGATGCCACGGTCTGCGGCGCTCAAAATTTTCTCTCTTGTGGTATAATGGCTCCTTCGCAGCCTTCTCTCCTGTCCTCACCTTCCTATCTCGCCTTTTGCTGCCCCCTCCCCTCTCCTTATTCCGTTTCTCCTCTGGTGAAGCGTCCCCCTGTTCGCCGTCTTTCTCCTTTTTCGCGCGCATTAGCTTGAAAGCATCATCCTCCTCGTCCAGAATGTAGGTGTTTGCTCACGTCCGGATCTCCGCCATGGACCGAGCCGGCTTGCGGCTCAACTTGCTATTCAGCTTCCCCGGCTGCAACCCGTTCTTGATGGCACGCACACAGGCGTGCGGCTCTGACTCCTCAATTTTGACTGATGCCGAGCTGAATCGTTTTACATACTGCTTCAGAGTCTCGCCCTCGGATTGGCGGACGTTGTAGAGGTCCTCAATTGTCACCTACTTGGTTTTACTGGCGGAAAACTGGACAAGGAACTTTGATGAGAAGTCACGGAAATTATTGATGGATCCTCGGGGTAGCTTGGTAAACCACGCCATGGCTGTGCCTTTGAACGTAGCTGGAAACATCCTGCACTTTGTAACACCCCGATTTCGGTGGCGTCACTTTAGTAACCAAAAGTAAACTTAATGCGGAAAAACGTGAAATATTTTTTTTTTCGATAATAACTAAGACAAGACTGAATTAAATAAAACCCAAAAGCGAAAAGCAATAGAACTAATATACAATATATAAACAGCCCCCGCTGTAAGTAGCAACCTCGTCACGAGTGAACCTCCAGTGACGGGTAATAGAAGAGTAGCGCCCGTAGGCAATATATACAAACCAAATGAAAAGGGTGAAGTGCCCGCAACACCATCGCTCAAAACTGAGAATCAGCTGACCCAATGGCCTGAAAATAAGACCTCCTAAGTCCAACCAACTCTCTGTGATTCCCGTAAGGAAACCACACAAAAAGCTATAGGCGGATCTACCCTGTCCCCTAAGTAACAAATGAAGCAAGACTGTCAGAGCTAAAACTCTACTCCTACACTAATCCTAACTCGAGGAGCTCATACCAACACTCAAAACTATGTGCTAGCATGATCGTCGTCTGAATCAGAATCCAGAACGACCAAGTCTACCAGCCCTATCCGTCCTCCCCTCGCAACCGCAGTGCGCTCCGTTGCTGGACTCACGGGCTCAGGGCCCGAACCCTGATCATCAATGATCGCAACAGAGGGTGCACTAGACCCTGCCGAAGGCACTCCCACTGGAATCTCCTCTGAGGGATCCTCCTCCTCTGAAGATGACGGTGGCGACGGTGCTCCTCCGAATCCTGGTCCGCAGTGAACGCCCGGTGGCAAGTTGAAGCTGATAGAGCATCGCCTCAACACTCCTGACCTCAAGAGTCCTCCACTATCCACGTGGTCCTCCATGATGCGCCCCGAATACGTCGCTCGTTGGCTCGCGGGGTCAACCACCCACGACCCGGGGTCGTCCTGATCGATCATCTCATACCTAATCCCCCCCGAAGGGTGGACCATGGTGAACCAGTCCGCAATACTCATCTGACAAAAGGCGTTGTCCGCCAAAGCACACACAGAAGACGCGAGGGTCAACTCTAAAGAACTATGTAGATAATAAACCCAATAGGTACAAATAATAGATAGCCACTTAGGCTTATAGCTAAAGATGTCATTCCTAGGGTTGCATGTTCCATAATAACATAAACACAATAATAGCAGATAGCATGTTCCAAATAGGTTTAACAATTACCAATCACACTCAACAACTAAATTAGTATGCATGTTGCATGATATGTATGCAGGTTAACCCAGTCAACCACATGCATTCCGGAAAGGGATGGACATCAAACGGATCAGCCCTAACACCAGCCACGGTGGAGCCATTTCGGCCCGCGTGCCTCTTACTCCAACAGGGGTAGTCAGATCAGCAGTAAACCCGTAGGTCTGCCATTTCGGTCTGCTACAAGAGACGTCTACAAACGCTCTTTCACGGCATTCCGGGTCTTATGACCATTTTGGAAACCGACGAGGTCCAGAGTACGTCCTGTGTTAATACCTCATTAATGTTGCATGTATGCAAAATGATTAGTCAAACAACGTCTCCGTCCTCACTCGACACGTCGCCACGTGTTCTAGGGAAGTTAAAGTCTCTAAAAGCTTACCCTAAGGTAAAGTCGATTCTGCGACCAAAAGACACACTTCATAACGACACATAGCTGCTCCAACAGCACCACAACAAACGCTGCTCCAACAGCACAATAACAAACGCTGCTCCAACAGCACAACAATAAACGCTGCTCCAACAGCACAACAACAAACTCAACACTTGGATCCGACGACACTCCTCGTTTTTCCAAAACTATGATTTGACTTCCAATGCCTTCCTTCGAGGTTGTTATCATTACTTAAAGATTTTGAGGTTATTTAAAGTCTTATGAATTTTCTTTATAAAATATATATTCCATTTTGTCTTATCGCAAGTCTTATACATTTTCAGGATCTCCCAATCCCAAGTCGCTTCCAGAGGATGTCTCGATCCACTAAACAAAATTAAGGCCCGAACCTCGTTCGTCCTATCAAACTTTCTCAAAACTCTCAAAATAAAATCGGCATGACCTGCCCGCTATTCTCACCATTCAGAATCTCAGATTCCAGTACAGAGCATATTTAAATCATCCCAATCAACAACATGTCATATATCAATAAATCGCATCATAAACACTTAGCACTTAGCATATAAGGCATGCACCACACATCCTAGATTACCCACATAGCACATAGCATGTAAGACAATCTCAAAAACATTCAGTAGATGAATCATCTACATTGTCAGCCGAAGCCTCAGAAAACATTTTCCAATCACACACAATTCCAGTGCATAAACAGTAAACAATGTCGAAACATCGACCCTAAGCATTAACTAGAGATTCAGTGAGAAGCCCTCACCTGTAGATTCTCCAGGACGATCTCCTAACACTTGTTCACAATCAAAGGCTTGCTCCTCTGGGAAATCCTCAAAATCACCTTTAGAGCAAAACCACAGAAATACTATCAGAATCTATCGAAAACTAAGCTATCGATACTTACTAAGGTTACTCGAAGTAATCTATACTCTAAGGTACGATAATCTAGCGCGAAAAGACAAGTTTTCGGAAAAGGAAATTTCCTCCTCCCCCTTTAATAGGTTCGGCCACTTTAGGTAATTAGGAGACTCGATTTTTCTTCGATCAAACTTGGTTCCTATACTATCATTAGCCGTAACTAAGGGTATTCTGAACTCGGAAAAATTATCGGATCAAAAACTGTCGCAGGGGTATTTTGGTCATGATTTTTAACTTAGAAATTTCAAAACTGAAATCCCAAAAACCAAATTTTGCAGGGACGTCACCAACGGCGTTTATGACAACCAATCCTACTAGCACTAAGCTAAGGCAATAGTTTTCAGCCTAAAGGTTGAAGCTTTACTCCAAAAACTCCAAAAATGGGTATTTTAGGCTAAAATTGATTCCGGCGGAATTCCGGCGACATAACGGAAAATCTAACCCGGCAGAAGTGATCTTGGGCACATAAGGAAGAGGTTTAGAATCAGAAATGAAAGATTCAGGATAGTTTTGCAAAAGCCCATAAACTATCCGCTCAGAAAACTCTACAGAAAAGCTATGGAAAAAGCGATCAGAGGTAAGGATTAGCGACTATACCTCGAAGCCTTGAAGTAGCAACTGATTGATCGACGATCAAGCAAACGATGAAGAAAATCTTCTCTTCTCCCTCCCTTGTAGAACTCGCGGCCTTGATGAAGAAAATGGAGGAAAATTTGAGTTTTTCTTCCTTTCTTTCCTATATATAAAGGTTGGAAATTCGCGGGAAAATGAAAGTTTCGCGAATCTGATTTTTCCGGCGTCATTCTCCGTGAATTCTAAGATAGGTTTTGGCGAAAGAATTCCAAAACTAAAATGAGGTCTCCTTATATTTTTGGCAACTAAAGCATAGTCGGTGTAAAACTATTTTACCCGATAAGTTGCTTTTTGCATCGAATGTCGGAATGGAAAACTTCCTTCGGAAGAAAGATTGAAATCATCAAGAGAAATGGGTGTACGCGTGTAGAATATTCATTTGAAGCTCTGAATAGATAAAGTCTTCATTGTCGAGAAATTCTAGGGTTTTGAAATACCAGGGATTCGGTTTCGGCAAACTTCCGATGATTGGAATCGGACGTTCGTAGATCCTAGAGTTTCGCCTCGAAACGGTTGTGATATATGGAAAAAGAGAAGTTCTAACATTTCTCTGAAGATTTTTGGAATTAACTGCCATCGTGCCTAAAAGTGAAAATTAGCTATATACTAGGGTTTCTGACCTAGGTTTAAGCGTAAAACGTTCGTGCTATAACTTTTATCGATCATAATGCAATCCTTGAACTTTTCCTGAACTTTCTCCTTCATAAATATATTTCATTTAATAAACTTTCGTTCAGGTTTCCCTTCACATTACATCAACCCTAATCGTGAATAAGAAGTTTATTCACTTAGCATAAACTTAAAAACTCGGGCCTTACACACTTCACAGCGTCAGAAGCGACACTGATCACCATTTTTGTATTGAAATATAGCAGGTGCTCTTTGGGATCAGCTTTCCCGCTGTATGCCTCAAGGACAATATTCTTCATGTTATCTGGTATAACAACCTCCCTTACGGCCGCTGAGAACGGTTCGAATTCAGCCACGGCTTCCGCTTCGCACTCCCCTTCATCCTGCTGCTCGGAAAGATAATACTCTAGCTGTTCTTGTAAGTAATCATTTCGCTGTCGTATATCATCAACACTACAGATCAAGCATCTCCAGTCTTGGCCAGAGATCGGTGCCTGAGGTGCCGGAGTCTCCTCTCCCGAAGCTCCAGGTGAGTGCGCTGGTGGTCTCTGCTGCTCTGGTGAAGTTGGCGGAGAAGGTAATGGAGGCGTCAGAGAAGGAGGAGGTGGAGGTGGTGGTGGAGGAGTTAACCGATCGGTTTCTTTACAGCGAACTTGGTCGCGTCGCGGCCTTCCTCTCACGCGACGTGGAGGCGAACCGCGCCGCCGTTCCTAATCTTCGTCGCGTCTTCGACGACGTGTCTCCATCGATCTTTGTTAGTGAACCAAAGAACTTCAAGCGAAAAACTGAAAACTGAAGAAAATTCACACAAAGAATCGAACTTCTCTATCGTTCCCCACAGACGGCACCAAATGTTCCATCATGAACATTGAGATGAGGTATAGTACCTAAGGTGTAAGGAACGTGATGTGAGATTCCTAGGGAGAATGAGAGCGTAACCGCTTTGTAGAGAGAATAACTTAATTTCAATCTTGTTATTTCACAAAGGAGCTAAGAGTCCTTTACAATTGGTATTCCTCCCCTATTTATAGTTGGGGGGGTTGGGCTTAGCGCCTCTGAACTATCCTAATGAGCCAGTTGGGCCTCCGGGATGAAGTCCCTGGTCCGCTCATCGCCCAAGGCCAGCGCTCCTGGGCGAGGGACCTTGGGGTCTCGCCCAGTCCAATCTAAATGAGAATCGATCATGTGAAGAAAGGTCGACGTCTGAAGAACTAAAGAAGGATGAAGACGACAAAAGCAGAAGATCATCTGAAGAAGAATCAAGGTCTCACTCAAGCAAGCTACAAAGTCAAATCTAGCAAACTTCCCATTGAAGATAAAGTCGAGAATGCTTTGTGCAAAAGATTCAAGTTGAAAATCAAATATCTTACATCATTCTATGATAAAGAGAAAATTTTTGTGTTGTCACTATCATATTGCCATATCTCTAGACCAACGGATAGAAACTCAGACTTATGCTACTTGCTACAAGATAGATTACATCTTTACGGCATCAGGTCTCAATCAAACTGTACCACATTTTGACGAAAGTAGCTTTTATACGGTTTGATCCAACGGCTAGAAGTATTGTGAACAACACGCTCCAACAGGCCGCAACGGTTATCTTTCAGTCACATAAGATACAAGAATATAAAGGCAAGAAGTGAAGACTTGAAGTAGTAGCGCTTAGACTCTCATGGATTGAGTTTTATGCTCAAATCACTTAAGTGTGAAAATAAGTCTCAGAGCTCAAAAATTAGAGATCGATGATGAACCTCAATTGATCATATCATTTATCATCATCTGCTTCAACATGTAGAGTAGATATTCTTCATAGTCAAATCTTTTCTATCTCTATCATGTAACTGAACATAAAGTATTCACTTAAGAGTCAAACCTTAATACTTTATGATTCATGAACTTAATTAATTTACTATCCCTCTTTCAAAAAGAGATTTTAGAGTAGAAGAAAGCAATCTTGAGAAAGATTGTTTTGAGAGAAGTCATGTACAATACTTGTAATGGAGGAGTCCTTTCTAATACTCAATGCTTGGAGAGGCAGTGGTAAAAGAATACTCAATGCCTGAAGAGGCAGTGGTAAAACAATACTCGTTATGCCTGGAGAGGCATGTACAAGAATACTCAGTATGCCTGGAGAAGCATGGACAAGAATACTCGTTATGCTTGGAAAGGCATGTACAATAATACTTGTTGGGCGAAATCATGTCTAAAACTCAATGCCCAGAGAGACAGTGCTGAAAGAATGCTCTGCTGCTACTGTTTAATTAAAGTGTTGTTGCTGTTAAATTAAAAGTGTTGTTGTTGTGAGCTGTTTCTGCAAAAATTGAAGGGTGAGTTTTGCTGTTGCTTCTGTTTAATAAACGTGTTGGCGTAGGGGTTTGCTGGAGATTATCCTGTTGTTGCTTTTGCTGCTGGAGGTGCTGTTTTGGAATACAAAATTTGGAGAGCTGATTTTAAGTTGTAAAAGGGTTTATGATTGTTCTTCTATTTAAGCGTATCGAAATTGGCTATTTTAAGGTTGTGGTACTCTTTTTCCTTGCTAGATTTTTCCCACTGGGGTTTTCTTAGCAAGGTTTTATGAGACTCATCCTTAAGATTTGCTTTAAGCCGTTTCATGGGGAAGTCATCTCAGGGGGGATTAGTATTATATTTTGTACTATGTTTTCATTGGAGGGGTGATCTTTTGTACTATGTTTTGTCATGAGAACTTTTTGCTCGTGATTGATCCTTTATTATCAATAATATTGCTTTCATTTTCAAAAAAAAAATAATAAACGAATTTAAATTTGTACTAATTGTTTAGAAACCAAAATTTTAGTTTAATATTGTATGTAATAATTTTTTTTAGTATTATGACTTTCTTTGTTTACACTTAGAAAATAAGGTATTCTAGCATTAATACTTAATACACGGGGATGAGAGAGGGTAGAGAGAGAGCCCGTTGGCAACCCCAGCCACAGTGGTTCCGGCACCGACGATGGGAGGCCACGAGTTCCATGTATGAACGCGATGACAAGCAATGGCAGCGGAATTCATGGCCAGGTAGGGAGGCTCAATCATGGCGGTCTCAGCCTTCAGTCGCGCCGCGCTATGGTGGCGATGGGTTTCAGTGGCAGCAAATGGGATCTGAGGAGCGGCGCACACCCTTCTATTCGCGGCCAGGGGGAGGCTTTCCTCGCCAGCGGCAGCAGCTGTACTATTATAGTCCACGCAACCATGGCTCTGCACAACAACAACGCCAGCAAAGGTTTCGTGATCGGCATCAACAAACCTCTAAGGCTGAGGGGAAGTGTTTCTCGGTGTACGTCGATGGCTTGGGCGATCGGATCACCTAAATGAAATTAAAAGCTATCTTTGGGAAAGCAGGACGGGTCTGTGATGTTTTCGTTATGGATTTGTCAGTTTTCATAACGATGCCGAGGCACGGAGGGCAATTCGTTTGTTCAATGGGATGCGTTTAGACGGCAACTTTCTGGTCGTGAAAAGAGCAAAACCTCAGAAAGCTTTTGGTGTGAATACAGCAAAATCATCTGAACAACAACAAGTGCGAGCTACTGGCAAAATTTGGCGACCAAAGGCTCAGCAACAACAACAATCTTCTGCCAAAGAGCATGAGATGCAAAATAACGAAACAGCTCAGCCTCAGGAGTCTGCAAAAGGTACAGAAGCATGTCAGTTATGCCTTTCTGACTTTGATTTGGATGATGTGTGGTATCAACGTTGTGCAAGAGCTCGCATGCTTGAACCGAAGCCTGTCCACGTTCTACAAGACGAGTTCGCCCAAATTGGATTGTATAATTTTCATTTCATATCGCTCGGAGCAGATGAGGTGGTTATAGAGTTTGAGAATAAGGAAAAGATGGAGGATACTCTCTTGGAGCGTAAGTGTTTTCTAGAGTTGAAAATGTCCGAAGTTAGACCATGTACCATGCTTACCTATGGCGTAGCTCAACTGGTATGGATCCGTCTGTGGCAAGTCCCGATGGGAGTTTGGACGGAATCGTTCTTTACTGCCGTTGGTAATAGATTGGGGAGTTTTGTGAGTTTGGATTCAACAACCAAGTTGTGTCACCGGGCAGACTTTGCATGCATCCTTATTCGTATGCATCATCCGCTTTTTCAGAGTTTTACTATGGAAGTTGATGTGAATGGAATATCTTGTATTATTTTGTTAGAGAAAGAAGATTCTGCTTATGACTATGGTAAGATGGAAGACATGCCATCTACGCCGGTGAAGATTTATAACTCGGAGGATGATATTCAATCAGAGGACGATTTTGAGAATGAGGAAGACATTAATGTTGATGAAGCTATGTTCCAAGAAGCTTCTTTTGATAAGGAGTATGAATCCGCTGAGGAGGTCGTTTCGGAGGAAGAGGATGAAGCCTATAGGAATGATAAACTGGAAGGGTTACAAGTTTTGGATGATGCGCACTTTACTATGGCGGATGAGGGAGTAAATTTCCCTGTTGTGAGCGGCGGTCAGGCCAGCAAACCGGAGGCAGCGGCGGCTCAGGCGTTCTCAGCGGATTTGGGGCAGTTAGGAGCGGTTTTCAAAAATTCAAAATCGAACGTCATTAAGGCAGCCATCAATTCATGAGAGGAGTTGAATGAGCAGTTACAGACTCTAAAGGAGTCAGGTTACACGCATGAGGAGATAAAGGGGTGGTGGAAAAATATAAGTTCAGAAGGAATCTTGGCAAAGGGAAATCAAATCTGTTTTAATGATATTCAAAATCCTGTTACTAATATTGATAAGAAATTTTCTATTACAGGTTATTCTTTTAATTCACATGATTTGGTGCATAATTGTTCATGGCCTCTTTATTCCACTTATTGGGACCCACTGATCTTAATTCAGCAACAAGAGCAAAGGCCATGTTTGCCTCTCTGCTTTCACAACCAAAACGACTTATTGAGGTTTGCAACAACTTCTGCAACTCTGACAACTTCAGTCTTACAGGAAACAAAGCACGTACAGCGTGAAGTCTTCATTCGCACTTCCCCTCATCAAATCATAAGGCAAACCGATACTTGTGCTTCCATCCTTCCCCTGGAGCGTGATCTTCAGGCTTCTCAGACGCCTCAAAATCCTACTGTGCGTGTTGATCCTAGTACTCCGACGCTTCCCGCGATTCATGAGTCCCCAAATACAACCTCCTCCAAAAAGAGCTCGCAGCGGGGGCGTCGAAAAGGGAGCAAAAACAAACCCAAAGCCTTGCCTGCGGATTATTTGGAGCCCGTGATGGGAGAGGACGGTGTGTCGACACGTGCGCAAAGAGTTTGGTTGATTGGTAAGCAGTTAGGCCTTAAACCACGCGGTTCTGAAGCTTTGATGCTGAGAGGTTTGGAAGCTCAAATCCGCGAGAACCACCCTCATCCTAATTGACATGTCGGGGTCTTGGCTCATCGCTGGATGGTGTCTGATGAGGTGCTTTTGAGTTCGGGAATGCGGAGGTGGAGGAGTTGGTTATGTAAGGATGCTTTTGGGTGGCGCCGGTTTGGTTGTTCATGGGGGTTTAGACGCATGGGAGGGGGTGTTTGTTTTGTCTGGTCTTATTTTTCTTTTGTTTGCAGCCGAAGCTACCCCATGACTGTGGGTCAATTGGTCAAGGGAATGTGGAATTTTGCTGCAATGATGCTGAGTATTTCTTAGAATCATTTTTGCTGCTGCTGTTGCTAGAGAACAAGCTGGTGCGTGGGTGTTTTTGGCTCCTGATGTTGCTGAAATACGCATAGTGTTGTTGCTGGTGTGTGCTTCTACGAGGTTGCTGTTGCGGTTAAGCTTGCTGTCTTATTGAGGTGATTTTTCATGCTGCTGAACCTATGTGCTTCTGGTTCATATAAATGAAGTTGGTGCTGCTGCAAAATTTCAAAGACAAGTCGCTGGTATGAAATTTGGAGGAGACTTTTATTCATGTAGCTGTTTCATGTAGCTGTTTTATGTGCTGGTTCATATAATTTAAGATGGTGTTGCTGCACAATTTCAAAGACAAGGTGCTGGTGTGTAATTTGGAGAAGGCTATTATTCATGGTGTTGCTGCACAATTATAAAGACAAGGTGCTGGTGTGAAATTTGGAGGAGGCTATTATTCAAGTAGCTGTTTGATATACTTGCTATAGGATATGTGCATACTATATTGACCTTGGGTGCGGCATTTGTTTGTAATTCTGATACAAGCTGGGATTGTCATAATTGACTACTGTTGTTTGGCTTGGAGTTGTTAGTTGACTTCTGAAATTTCTGCACTGCTATCTATTTGTTCTCGATATGGATTGTCCCTGTGCTGCTGTTGTGGTATTCTGGCGGTTGCTGTCATTATATGTTGATGTTTATTGCTGAGACGAACATTAGAGAGCTGTAGCTGAAAGTTTTTCCTATCTTTTGTGGCTCTATATATGCAACTGTATACTGCCAGTGTTGGGGCTCTTAATATGTGGTGTTTCTTAATGTTATTAGTGCCCCATTTGCTGCTGCCGCTGGGCTCTTCGTTTGGGGTGGTGTGGATTATTCATATGCTCCTATTTGTCTTGAGTTGTTGTTATGCTACTGGTGTTGCTGGCCTGTGGTTAGTCAAAAATTCTTGTTGCTGGTATTTGGAGCTGGTGCTGTTGCTGTTATGAATATTATGTTGTTGGGGTTGATTTATGAAGGACTAGAGTGTTGTTGCTGCTACAAAATTTGGGTTGTTGCTGCTACTGTAATTGGAAAAGGACGGGTGTTGTTGTGTTTTTATGAGGATGTTGTTGTGCTTATGTTTGGATGCCTTGCTAAGATTATTTTAAAGGCTGCTGATCTTTTACAGGGGGTGTTGGCGCTACTTGTTGCAAATTAATAGGGTGTTGGTGCAACTTTCAACTATAAGTGGTTGGTGTGATCTTTGGAGGAGGTTATTATTCTTGTAGTTGTTTGCTGTATTTGTTGTTGGTCATTTGTGGGTAAGTCTGGCTCCAAGTTTTGATTTTGTATTAAGTTGCAGAATGGCTTTCCAAGTCAGTGGTACTCTTTTTCCTTGCTTGGCTTTTTTCCACTGGGTTTTGCCTAGCAATGTTTTAATGAGGCTCTTTCTTGGGAATTTGTTCTAGTCATTATGTGGGGTGGTGGAGGGTCTTTTTTTCTCAGATTAAGGTGTAGTTTTTTGCCTTGTCTCAATTTCAACTCGTATTGTACTCGGTTCTTGTTTGTAGCTATTTTTGGCTCAGACTATTCATATTAATAATATTCATTTCGTTTTCAAAAAAAAAAATTGTATGTAATTACGCTAAAATATTTAATTTAATTCAATTAAAATTATAAAATTTATTTTTTGTGGAGAATAAATTACGATATGTATGAACATAATCAAGTTATTTTACCACACAATCTAATAAATTATGATTGATTTAAATTAGTGAATGTATATAAATAAGTTATTTTCAAATTTCAGATGGTAGTAAATATAATTTAACTATTAGTATAACATATTTATATAATTGTGACCGTAATGATTAGTATTTTTTAATTTGAATTAAATTTCTCCATAAGATATTGTAGATTTTTTTTTATTTTAATTATATTTAACTCGAAATTATAAAATAAAAGAGATATATGACATACATTATATTACTAATTTTATGATTATTCTAAAATATAGATAATGATCTTGATTTCATTAATAAAATGATAGAGATATATGACATAGTATTAATAATTAAATTAATTTTTCAATTAAATCATATTAAAAATTTATAAACAGTCTAATTTTCCTCCTGTAACCAATTTTTTTTATAAATAGTTCAAAAAAATAAACTTATATTTAACGTAAATTTATTTTATCAAATATTCAAAAGTATAAAAAGAAATTAACTTTATATTTTTTTTTTGAACGTACAGGATAAAACTAAAAAAATATAGATTTAATAAAATATTTAATTTATCAATTATACATAAATTTTGTGTGCACGTACGCACGCGCGTGCATCGTGTATGCGTGCGTGCTGAGTGCATGTGTGTGCGTGTATTAGAAGAGGGGTCAAATTACAATAGGAAGAATGATTTAATCATTAAAAAATGATTCACTGCTAGAACCACACAAAAATACTGAGTTGGGGCATAAAATAAAAGAATCGTAAAAAGAATCATCTTTTGAGATCGAAGAATGATCGAGAAAGAGCGAGTTACCATTTTTGGAGCTCGAAGAAGAAAGCAAATGACAATAATCTGAAGAGATAGTGGCGACTGGCGATTGAGGGGTAGAGAGAGAAAGAAATGGGGTTGTTGTGTTTCCGGATATTCCAATCATCTGTCATCACCTATGGGTGAAGGGAAGTTTTTTTGTTCCTTACCCAGTAAAGAGGATAAGCTGCCCCGAATACCTGAATATATGTAAAGTCAAGAACAAGACGACGTCTGGAAGTAGAATGAATCTTTTCCGCTGTGAAAAAATTAAAACTATTCCATCATTCTTTGATATAAATACAGGGGAAGAAGAACAAAATCAGTTTGATAGAGAAAAAAATTTAATGAAAGCAGAGAATATTCAAATCTATTCTATCACCTTCATCCAAAACCAACCTGAAGAAAAGTTAAAAAGTAGAGTAGATTTCCTAGTTCAAAATCACCACCGGTTTTAAACTTTGAAGCGTGAAAGCAGAGTGCAATGAAAGGAGAAACTCAAGAATTAAAAAAGATAAAATCCTTCATTACTTGTATAATCCTTCATTACTTGTCACTAACTATGTGACAAGTTTGGTTTGTAAAAAAAATACTTCCTTATTATGCAAAGTGGCTTATTGATCCATTATTAAAGGGTAGATGGAAATATATATAATTTTTCCTTTCCATTATTTGTTTGTCCCTATCTTTTTTCAGAGAAATAATTATCAGTGTGAGCCAGTTCAGCAGATAAGCTTGCTGATATGGGGGGACGAACAAAAGATAATTCAGGTGAAGAAGAACAAAATCACATGCTCAGCAATTTTACAGTATTCGTAAGAGAGCTAGAAGATTCTCCAAGAAATAATGATCAACAAATCAAGTAAATTTTACTCAATTGATGATAATTATGCAGACCATTATTTCTTTCAATGTATAAGAACGGGCCGGCCCTGAGCCTGTGCAAGCAGACCCACAGCCAGGGCCTCAAAAAAATAAGGGGCCTCAAAAAAAATTCACATTAAACTTTCCCCAAAAAAACAATTTAGTTATAATAATTAATATTCAAGATAATATTATGACTTTAGCTGGTCTAGTGGTTAGTAACCGTTTATGATATTTTTATGTTCCGGGTTCGAATCCCACTTTTTGCCTTTTGGCGAAATAAAAAATTTAAAATTTGAATTACTAACCAATGTCGTCATTAATTTTTCTATAAATAAGGAAATGAATTGAATACAATAAAAATTGATAAAAAAAAACAATAATGTCTTGTTCTATATTAATTGTATAAATAAGTTAAGAATTAAAAAGGAATTAAGACTAATTAAATAATAAAACAGATGGAGGAAGTACGATATAAAGTGTCTTCAATAACGTATTAATGATTTTATAATATTATAAATTTTACAACTAATACTCCCTCCATTCCCTATTATAAGTCACTCTTTTTGAAAAAAAAAAATGTTTCAAAATATAAGTCACTTTCTAAAATCTAGAAAGCATTGAATAGATTTTTCCAAGTTCACCCTCATATTTAATATGAAAGAGATGATGAACTTTAGAAATATTAACTTGGAGAGAGAAAATCATAGGAAAGTAAATAAGGATAATCTATGAAAGTTACTCATTTTCTCTACAAATTTATTACTAATAACTACTTTTCTTAATCTAAGAGAATTAGTTATTTTTGACTTATACATAAAAATAGAGAGAGTAATTAATAGTACGAATTATCATTCAATATAGTTTGTTAGTATACACCCTCCGGTCACATATATAAGTAAAAAAGACATTTTAGGTTCATTCATTTAATGAATGAACCTAAAATGTATTTTTTACTTATATATGTGACCAGAGGGTGTATATTATTTATACTCATTAAATATTTACAATAAAAAGTTAATATATTTAATAGTATAAAGTGTCATTAAATATAGTCAACTAGGATTGATATACACATTTAAAGTTTTACCTTTAATAGCTAATAAATATAATTAATGCAATATATGGTGTCTTCAATGACTCATTAATGATTTATAAATGTCAAACTCAAGTAAATTTTACTAACATATAGAAATATTATTTTTAACTTTCTGATGAAGCAAAAAAAAGAAATATTACTTTTATATATTTTATTTTCTTTCTTTACAATATTTATATATCAAAATATATTAAAGATAGCATTTAATATTTTCTCAAGTGACTTTCTTTTACAATTCCTCCAGTGACTATTACTTATATGGGTATATATATAATTATATATAGATATAAGCTCACACTTACCTAATAATTCCAATAAGTTCGTTTGCATCAATAAAATTATGGCAATATTTCTCTTTTTACTTGTTAGTTTGTGTATCCAGTGCTATGAAGTTAATGGAGGAAGAATACACCACCAAAGTAAACAACAACTTCAGTTACATGACTACCAAAACTTTCAGGTATTATACTCTCAAGTCTCTGATTGTCACCTAATTAATTTTCTACCATCATTTATTTAAATGGCACGCGGTTAAAAAATGCAGCCTTCAATAGATGATTCTTTTGATTGTGTTGATATGTACAACCAACCCGCTTTTCAGCACCCTGTACTCAAAAATCACAAAATCCAGGTAACTTTTGTTGTTGATTCTTGAGTCATTTTAAAGATTTTTTTATACTTGCTTATAGAAATGTAAGCATCATTTAAGTATACTTGTGAATATTATAATTATATTAATCTTATTAATTTATTTTAATATTTAGACTTTAAATTTTGTATCTAACATCTTCTTCTCATTGTAACAAAGCTCTTCCCAACTTTTCTGAGAACCACCATGCAAAATAGATCCAGTTCCTTTAGTAAAGCTGTTAAATATCAGAATTTCATCAGAGAATGTCCTCCACGAAAAGTGCCTATTTTAAAGACCACAACAAGGCAAAAGATGGTTACCAAGTCATCTTCAAAATCGCAACTTGATGGTTTTAATGAATACTCTGAAAGTAACCCTGGGCATCATGTAAGTTGGTTTATCAAAAGTTGGTCTTCAAACTTTTCATTTGATGAATTGTTATCATAATATTTATATGGTTACATTACTTTGATTCAAAAAATATATATAAAAATATTACTATTTCTTGTAAATTTGAATTTTTATCTTGCTTAAATTTTATTTTTAATTGAAAACATTTTTTATTTAGAAAAAGATAAAAAATTGGTCAGATATAGAACAATTTTTAATTATGATAACTTCATATTTAATTATTTATTTACTAATCACATTATAATCTATTTAAAACATGTTTATCTCATTACTTTCATATCCTATAATCCTCAAGTTTGCTACCCTTGAAACAACCCAAGATATGATGTTTCGTGGAGGAAGTGCAAGAATCGGCACGTATAATTTATCGCTTCAAGAAAACCAATACAACATACCTGGAATTTGGATTCAAAGTGGTCCACCAACAGAACTCAATAGTATACAAGTCGGAACTGGTGTAAGTAAATTTTTATCTTGTGTATGCAAATATTTTTTTGTTTTGTTTCATGACAATTTAAAAATGGAGTACAATTTTATTTTTCAAATGACCCAATTTAACCCATTGTATTAATGTTTCCTTTATTATATTTATTCTATATACGCTATTTTTAAATAAAATATTCTTATTATGCAAGGTTCATCCAAGCTTATATGGAGACCATCAAATACGTGTAACTGCATATTGGACAGTAAGACTCCTAAGTTTGAAGGTATGAAAAACGGTAGAAAGGGGGGGTTTGAATAACGTTTTCAGTATAAAGCTTCCACCTTAAAGATTTTGACAAATCTTTCGAGAACTTTAAGTGCTAAAGATAAGAGATAGAAAAGCACACAAGGATTTTATCCTGGTTCACTTGATAAATCACTCAAGCTACTCCAGTCCACCCGTTAAGGTGATTTCTTCCTTCTTAGATTGAAGGCAATCCACTAATCAGGTAAGAGTTACAACTGCACTTGAAACCTACAAGTGACTAACAATTACACTGACTTAGCTCACACTAAGATTCACTCTCTTAGTCTTCTCTAGGATCCGATCAACCTTGATCTCCTAAAGGAACTAAACAAACTGTTTATCAAAGAATTGTTTACAAGAGATTTGCTTCTAAAAAGCTAATAGTAAACTCAATGAATTTCAGATGAAAGAAAGCTTAGAAGAATTTGATTATGTCTTGCGCGTATGTGAATGCTTCTAGCCGCTTCTTTCAGTCTTCAGCCTCTTTATATGCTCCAAGGATTAGGGTTGAGCGTTGCATGGAAAATGCTACCGTTGGAGGGCAGTTCTGGAAAATCCAGCTTCTACTATGTCTAAGACTGTTAGGTAGGTCGTCAGGAAGGTACAGTTGCTTTTGTACTTGGATAGCGACTTGACCTTTAAACCTAGGAGACTTCTGATCAGGGGAATGCTTCATATTGGAACTTGTGAAGCCGGTTGATCAGAGTCAGAGGGAAAGCCCAGATCCTCTGACCATTGTTTCTTCTGATTCTGAACTCAGAGGGAAGAACATGGTCTTCAGAGTATCTTGCTTCTGGACAACAGAATTTCACTAATCAGCTTCTGGATCTTCAGAGTCTTCTACACCATCAGAATATCTGAGCCTTCAGTGTTTCTTGGTTATCAGACTTTCTGGATCTTCAGAACTTCTAGTGACTGAGTCCACATCAGAGTTTGTATAACTTCAGAACTTCTGAAGCTTTTCCACTGTTCATACTGAACATGGTGCATGCGAAAGCGTTGCTTGGGTCGCTCTTTATACACAGTGCTTCTGATTTGTGTGAGATTGAGTTGAGGTCAGAGTCTGTAAATAGCACACTCAGAAAAACACGTTAGAGTACCACAATTGTTCATATCAAAAGGTTAACTTGTAATCATCAAAACATAGAGTTGTACTACTAGATCAAAACTTGATCTTACAAAGTTAACACACTGTTTTCTTTTCTTAATTACTTAATTTTATTATGCTTATTTAAATAATTTCATGTAGGCAGATGGCTATCACAAAACAGGATGTTATAATTACCAATGCCCAGGTTTTGTGCAAGTCCATCGAGGAGCTGGCTTTGAAGGAGTCCTTTTGCATAGTTCTGAGATTGGAACGCTACATAAATTTTCATGGATTGTCAAAGTCAAACAGGTAACTAAATTTGAAAAAAATAAGACTATCAATTTGGTAACATCTTCACCTTTATGAAAGTTAAAATCTTCTAAGCGTATTTGTACACACAAAAAATTAGTTTATTGTTGTTGGACACTAACTTAGCCAAAAGAATTTCTTAGTAACTTAAAATCATAAAATAAAGTTTGACTTAAAATATATTGAATGATGAATTTATTTATTTTTTTGACAGCAAAATTTATTGATAGAAAAGGTCTTGGGAACAACCCTCCCAAGTAGGAAAACAAAAGCCGAAGAGAGACAAAGGCTACAGCCTACATGGCAGCTACTAGCTCAAAAAAGAAAGAAAGAACATAAAGTAACATAATAAACAAGGTGCCTGCTGTGGCGCCTCCTCCAGATGCAGGTATGTTGCCTCTTTTTAGTTGGACCAGTAGCAATAAAACATGTATTAAATGAGGTGTTTTTTCCATTTATCCTGAACTGATTTTTAAATAATATTCTTTAAGGAAAAAAAAGTTTATATATTTGCTAACTGGTCCCTAACTAAAGCAGTTACCATGGTAAATTTAACTTCTTAACCTCCTCCTATCCAAGTGATATGACTATTGTTCTTCTCATGGGAAGGAGAGACCAAGTTGTAGAGAAGAACGTTCCAGACGAGATAGGGAAAGAGAAGACGAAGTAGCAGAGACGATAGACAGGAGAAGACGAGCGTGCGTTAGCGATTTGCCTTCCCTCTCACCGGTCAAGGTCTGTTCCTCATGTTTTCCTTGCTAAGATTCGTTATTCATCGTTTTTGGGTTTGATTGTTTGAGTTTCTTCGCAAACATCGATTGATCTCTTGTCTTTTTTCGTCGCCTTTCGTTATTGCTCCATGACCTTCATAAAGTTTTGATTTTTGAATGAATTTTCGGAACCATGTTCAGAAATGACTGGGTTTATGTTCATAAAGTTTTGATTTTTGAACGCGTTTTTGATATATTTTCGTTAATCTTCATGTCCTGTGTTGTGTGATTTATGGATCTCCTCTAACCTTCTTCTAAGAACCACAGAGTGATTTAAACTTGAATGCATTTTGGTATGGGGAGTGAAATGTTATTCATTGATTTCCATTTATTTTGTAGAATTTACTTGCAAGTTGCAGTTTTCATTTTATCTTAGCTCGCTGATTCAAGTGATTTATTCATGTTTCTCTGGCAGAAAATGAATAAGCTTTTCACCTTCTGTATTGCAAAGCTTTCAATCTGATGGATAGTCAATGTATTAGTAGCAGACGGGTATTCTGGTATTGGTGTTAGTAATATGGGCTTATTTCATCTCTTTTGGGTAGTCACACGAGATGTTCAAATCTTGTTCTTATGCTTTGGATAGGAAGCATATGTTGGTACAAAAATCATAGTTGATAATTTAGCTCAATTTCTGTGAAGTATCCTGTATGTGGGAGTAACCCATCACTAATTGCTCTATTTAATCTGTGCATAACTTGTTTGAATAACTCCATTGGATGTACCCTAAATATAGAATAAAATTAAGCTTTGTGGATTTTTCTCATAATTGGCAAGTGTTGTGCCTAGAGATAGTTCTTAGTTTAATTCAGTGCCTATGTTTAGCTTGACTTGTAGACTGTTTTGAACTAAATAGTTTATTTTGCTCTCTGAATCCTCTTTGGGGCCAGGTTGTGTTAGTGGTTTAATTTATAATGTTGGTTTTTATCTTCTCTGCAGATGAACCTTTTCTAGTTAAGTTTTGTCAAAGTCTTGGTTCTTCTATCTTCTTTTGGCTGCTTTGGGTGAAAATGAAGCCTGGACTTGCACAAGTTTTTGCTGTCACCGTATGTTGCAAGAGACTTCGTTTTGTTTCAAATGGCATCACTTGGATTAAATTTGCATGCACACCATATGGATGGACTAAATTTGAAGAGCATGTGCTATGTTTTCAGTGAACCCATGGTTCGTAATTCTGATTTTTCTTGATACACATTTAGTTTCAATAAAATTGTCATGTTTAGTAACAAACTTTGAAACAAGTCTGTGTATGAGGAACATGATTTTGCTTATACATGTCAGATATGGTCTCATGCTTGATGCACACAAGTTGTTTGATGATATTCCTTAGAGAGATGTGGTTTCCTGGATGACCGTGATGGGTGGACTTGTGGGACTCTGGGAATTGCTTTGGAGCTTTTGGGATGTTTTCATATGTGTGGGAAGAGTTTAATGATGGTAGACAAATTCAGGTGGGAGGAAAAATTCATTCATGTGCTTTGAAGAAAGGAGTGGGTGGAAATAGTTTTGTTGCTTTTGCACTGACTGAACAATTGTGGCGATTAGTTGTGTGGCTCAGAATTGAAGACTATTTTTGCGTAAATAGTGGCGGTTACAGGCTGTTAGAAACTTAACACAAACCGCCAGCGAAATCATATTTTTGCCAATATAATTTCAAATAAAAACTTTTCCTACATAGACGACAAATAAATAATTTTATTAATTTGGTTTATGTATATTATACTACACGCATTAGTAACATATTACATATATAATAAAATATTTATACATTTTGGTATTAAAAACGATGATGTTTAATTTTTATTTAGATTTTATGATGAAATAATTTAAGTTGAAACATGAGTAAGCCAAATATTTTGCAACTACTAAATATGGTGTTAATCTAGTAGTAAGCAAGCTAGATTCTTGTAATTGTGAGATTATAAGATCGAACTCTGTGAAAATCATTTGTCGAGAGAGACCGTCACTGTATCCTTTAACCTGTGAATGACAAAAAATAATAATTTACAATCATTATTATAAAACAATGTCGAGGCTATAAATAATTTAAAAATGGTAAAAATAGTTCATTTATATATTCCTTAGGTCAAAGACTTGTATTGGACCATCCTTCATTGTCAGGTCCGATAAGGGTAAATGTCAGTCCTTGTCATGTCTAAGGCTCTTCTTGGGCCATTGCTTCCTTATCATGTCCGGTAAAGGTAAAAGATAGTAGTGGTGATGGAGAAGTCGAAGAAAGATCATATTGGGCCTCATAAGAAAGAATGGTCCAACATGAGCCCCCGTGATGGGAAAGTCGAAGAAAGACATTATTTGACCTTATTGGGCCTCATAAGGATGAGTGGTGTCCCAACATGAGTCCCGATGATGGGAAAGTCGAAGGAAGACCATATTGGGCCTCATAAGGAAGAGTGGTGGCCCAACATGAGTCCTGATGATGGGAAAGTCGAAGGAAGACCATATTGGGCCTCATAAGGAAGAGTGGTGGCCCAACATGAGTCCTGGTGATGGGGAAGTCGAAAAAAGACCATATTAGGCTTCATAAGGAAGAGTTGCCCAACATGAGTCCCGGTGATGGGAAAGTCGAAGGAAGATCATATTGGGCCTCATGAGGAAGAGTAGTGGCCCAACATGAGTCTCGGTGATGGGGAAGTCAAAGGAAGACCATACTGGGCCTCATGAGGAATAGTGATGGTCCAACATGTGTCCCGATGATGGGAAAGTCAAAGGAAGACCATATTGGGCCTCATAAGGAAGAGTGGTGGCCCAACATGAGTCCCGGTGATGGGGAAGTCGAAGAAAGACCATATTAGGCCTCATCAGGAAGAGTGGCCCAACATGAGTCCCGGTGATGGGGAAGTCGGAAAAAGACCATATTAGGCCTCATCAGGAAGAGTGGCCCAACATGAGTCCCGATGATGGGAAAGTCGAAGAAGACCATATTGGGCCTCATAAGAAAGAGTGACCCAACATGAGTCACGGTGCAGGGAAAGTCGAAGAAATATCTCATTGGGCCTCATAAGGAAGAGTGGTGGCCCAACATGAGTCCCGATGGTGAGAAATTCGAAGAAATACCTTATTGGGCCTCATAATTATTTCGTTTTTATATAAGTGTCACTATTTTTATCTTTTTTCTTGTTCCTATTTAATTGTCACTTTTACAATTTTAAAAGAGCATTAATCATGTTTTACGAATTCGACCTTTATTTAATGGTGGTAGGAATATTGAAAGGTTAAAATTAATAAGAGCGATAAAGAATATAATAGGAAGTTAGATGGTAATTTTAATAAAATAAGAATATTAAATGATATTCCTTAAAGTAAAAGTTATTAAGGAACAAAAGAAGTATTAAACAAATAAAGATAAAAAATTAAATAAGATAAATATAAGATAGTATTTTAATTATTATTTTTGGAATATAATTTTATTTTGTAAAATAAAGGAAATACACTAAGCTAAAACTTGACTGCTTTAAAGTTTTTTTTGTCTTCAATAGTTTCATCTTTTTGTAACTTTGTAACCATGATTTATATGTGATTGTTGGAGGTGGAAGTTTGTGAGGTGGATCTAAAAACCCTCGGAAGTATGCTTGTTGAATTTAGAAGTGAAAATTAATTTTTCTATCAGGAAGTAGTTTAGTGGCGGTCAATGACCTCCACAAGTTGCTGTTGAATCTCATTCGCAATCAGTGAGCATTGTAGTGAATGAAGGCGAGGGTTATAAACCGCTACCAACATACAATACAACTAAAGAGCATCTGCAACAAAATTTCTTATAGATGAGGAAAGCTAAAGATATCTGAGGTTCAGTTCAAGCAAGATACCAAAAAACAAAAAATGAAATGAAGGCCAAAATCCAAGAGTATCAGTACGATAGAAGTTGTACAAATTCAATTAAAAGATCAGTGCAATGTACATTGTACACTATGACTATCTATGCAAGTTCTTAAGATGTATTGGAGAAAAATCCTCCGATCACTAGGATGTCAATAAACAAGTACTATTAACTATTAAGAATAATATTTCATTGATGAAGGCTATTGTGTAATTTTATATTCTCATTGATGAAGGTTAAACTTGCAGATATAGTTAATGGATGGAGATGGAACTCATGTTTGCACTTTTTTTTTTGTTAAGCCAATTAATAGTATAAATAAGAGCACCAGAGGTGCTAAAAATTGTACAAGTACAGCTCAAAAAGAGCATGAGACCAGATAAGTAAAGCAAAAGAAACAAAGCAAAAACAGGGGAGCAAGCATAAGACTCATGTTTGCACTTTGAACATATGTTCAAAATGCAATTTCTGCTGGAGATTTCAATTTTTTTGGCCATACCGCCATATGATGCAAGCAGCGATTAATATTCAATTAGCTTATATTATTGGGAGAATCTTTAAATGGCAGAAGTATATGAACAAGATTTGATACAATTAACCAAAGACAGCATAAACCAAACACACACATTCAACACAAGCAACAAAACAATAACTCAACTGAAACCCACTAACCATAAAAAAGGAAAAAGACTGAGTTTTGAGACTGCCAAACTTGTCAAAGAAAAATGCATGTGTAACGCAACCTTTAGGTTCTCTTTGCTCCTACTTCGAGAAGTGCATAAAAAGACCAAAGCTGCAAAACCTGAGCAAGGATTCTTCAAAATTGGACGGTAATTGGAATCCAAACCAAAAACAAAAAATGGAAATTATCAACCATATGAGAAGAGCCTCATAGAGTAATGGTCGGGTGACAGTGGGGTGCCCAACGGTCGCCGCATCCTCCACCCACCGTGAACCGCCGACCCCATCCGAGACAATCGCCTCATCTCAGTCCAAACAAAGGTCTTACTCGACCCAAATCCTAAACCCAAACGAACAACAGAAGCCATTAACCCCTCTGTCTTCCCACCTCCGCGAGATCGACCTCGTGTCCAACAGCTTAAACCTTCAAACCATAATTTTCAAATACCATGGAAGATGAACCACCAAATAGGATTCGATCCCCAAAACGTCGTTTCAGTCAGCTTCATCGCACCTTGATCTTGATAAGTGAAAGAGGACGAAAATGGAAGACGCAAATGGTGATATTTGGTTCTCTTCTCTGAAAGATGAAGAATGACAGATGAAGAAGTATGAAATTAGGGTTTACTGGTGTGTTGAAGATGAACCAAGAATAATAGAATATGAACCAGCAATGTCTGATTCAATCTTCAATCTAAATCTCACTCATGGTAGAAATCCATATTAACCATAGGCAACTTTCTAACAATTGCTAAAAAACCCTTTCCAAAATTAATATCAGAAATATTTTCGAATTATTGGAAAAATGCTAAAATAGATGAAAATTAAAAATTAGATACAATAGTGGCCACATGTCACTTTCCTATTTGATAGGCCTCATGTAGGCACCACACCCACATTTTCCCACAGACACCACAGAATTCACGAATAAACAAAGGGTCCAACCCCACAGAATGGGCAAAAAAAAAAGACATAAACAAGAGGCATTTAGAAATCAATTCCCACCCTAGGACAAGGCACGAACCCAGCAAAGATTCCACTCCACAACACCCCAAAGTAGCATCCAACCTTAAGAGAAATTTCCTCCTCAAGCATAAATACGGTCCACGTACTGCATAACATACCCCAGCCAGCATAAATCATATCTGCAAAGGCTACAGGCAATAGACAGATAAATATAAGATCAGTAAACCAGCTACTAAAACAATGTGACACAGCATCACTCAATTAGAGACCAGATTGGCACTGATCTGTTGCATCCTGTTTTTGCTAGGTAGTCCGCGAGATGATTAGACTCCCTATAAATGTGAAACACTCCCACACAGTCCACATCTTCCATCATCATATCAATCAGCAATAAGTCATTTAATAACTTCCACGGACGGTGTTCTTTATTAGAAATCCAACCAACTGCCAATGCAGAATCACTTTCAATTATCAGATGTTTGATTTGGAATTCTTTGCAGAACTTTAGAGCTGCTAAAATTCCTTTAACCTCCACCTCAAAAGCCCATAAATCCCCTACAGCCAAGGAAAAATAGCCTTTATGTCTCCTACTCGAGTCTCTCAAAATCCCACCTATACCACTTTTACCCGGATTTCCTTGAGAAGAGCCGTCAACGTTAAACTTAAGCAAGCCCGTCGGGGGGGTGGGAACCAGATTTTGGGCCTGACTTTAATCAGGGATTTGTTCACCCTCAAGTCAGTGAAATTGCAAGAGAAATCAGCACTTGAGTACGGACACTCTTTCCACCATGCCTTAACCCAACCCATGATTCTCGAAATATGCCAATCCCATGTGGCTTCCATTGATGATTGAGCATTATGGAAAATTACATTATTCCGTGCAATCCACAGGGACCAACACATCGAATAAGGAATTAAATCCCAGAGCGTTGAATCAGAATTGGATCTCAAGGAAGACCATTCCAGCAAGAGGTCTTTAACTTGTTCTGGACAGCACCATAACACACCTTCCCTTGACATGACAGCATACCACATTTTCCAAAAGTGTGTACACGACAACATAAGGTGTCCCGTTGTCTCAAATTTAAGCCCGCAGTTGCTGCCCAGACCTTCATTCTCAATCACTACCCCTCGCGCCATTAGATTATGTTTAACTGCAATTTTGTTTGCAGAAGTTTGCTGCATTTTCTTTGGAATAATCCAAGCTTCCGGGGTCATAAGTTGTATCTCTACTTGCTGGTACAGTTCCTTTACTGAAAAGATTTCAGTTCTATCTCCCAGCCACAATAATTTGTCCATCCCTTTAACTGGAAGAATTGAGTGGATCAAAGAGGTGAATCGGCTTTCTTCATCTAGCTCCCATCCAAGGCGTCAGCTGCGTCTAAATTCCACTGACCAAGACCATCTTCTGGCCACAAACCTACCAGCGTCACTCACAGTCTCCTCTTTGTTTGCAGCCAAGGTATACATGCGAGGAAACAGCGTTTGAATCGGGGCAGTATCCACCCATGGGTCTAGCCAAAATCTCACAGCTGATCCAGTGCCAATTCTACACATTAGCTGGCCTCTAAACAGTTTGGCCATTAAGGTATCTTCCATCAGAGAATTTACAATGTCTTGGACTACAATAGAGCATCCTTCTTGTCTAACCGTCAACAAATGCATGCATAAGAACCGTTCGTCCCATTCATATTTTCTACAAAGAGTCTTTCTCCAAAGAGAGTTGCTTTCGTGCCCAAACCGCCATGCCCACTTCAATAAAAGTGCCTTATTTCTCCACCCCAGAAATCCGAGGCCAAGTCCCCCAAGCTTCTTACCTTTACATATTTGTTCCCAAGCTATCCATGAAATGCGTCGGTGACCAGCTCGATTTTCCCACAAAAAGGCCATCATCAGTTTTTCAAACTCTCCTATCACTCCCACCGGGGCTTTGAAGATTGACATGTAGAAAATCGGGATGGACGAAATTACAGCCTTGAGCATTACCATCCTCCCACTCAAGGAAAGAAATTTGGAGCTCCACATCGCCATTCTTGCCCTCATTTTCTCTATCACTGGCCTCCAGAATTGTTTCCTCCGTGGATTTTCCCCTAATGGAGCCCCAAGCTACACCATTGGGAGTTTATCCACGCCCACATCAAGGTTGCTTGCCAGTTGAATTATCCTTTCCTGTGGAGTAATGATATATACACACCTCATTTTTAAAACACTTCATTTCCACCTCTTTTTGTTTCTATCTCTCTCCTCTTATCATCTATCACATCTCATACTTTCTCTCTCTTACTTTTTTCTTTCTTCTTATCTCTCTCCTCATTCCACCTCTTACACCTCAAAAAGAGGTGTGTATGTATAATTATTCTTTCCTGTGCCACATTGATTCTCCTCGTTTTCACAGAAGATCAAGGTGTTGTCTGCGAATTGGAGATGATTGATGATGTGGCCTTGCCCTACATGGAACCCGCAAGGTATGTCCTCTTGAAGAAGTAAATTAAGCATGCATGAAAGGACATTAACACAGATATGAGAAATTTGAATATTTCAAATTAGTATTTTAATGTAAAAATTTATATGGAAGTGTTTTTTTTTTGAGAACCAAAATATTATATAATAAGGAGTAATGGCAAATACCATTACTGCAAGTTCAGGATACAAATAAAGACAACGAAAATAGAATGAAATACAAAGCTAATATAAAGACAGTACACCAAAGAAAAAGAAACACAACATGGTACACAAGGTTGAAATATGCGATCAAGCACAACAACCGTGCTCAAGACTGTAGAACGAGCAAAGAAGCCAGAGACAACCTTTTTAGAAACCAGAAGAAGCACAAGCCTGGTGCAAGAGCGTAGATTGTTAAATTATATTTTTATAAAAAAACGTTAACCAAGTCTTAAATTTATAATAGAAATAAGTAATGAAACTTCTAATGATGTGTGAAATTAACTTTTTATTTATTTTACTATTATAGTTGATGCATATTTTCACATTTTTAACTTTACTAATAGTGTAATATACTTTTAAATTTTAATGTAAAAAACATATCATCTGAAATTTAGAAATTAGTAAATGAAACTAGTCATATGCCCCTTATAAAACACACTATCTTTTCCTGTGAATTTGATAATTGTATTTATTACTAAATCCATTAAAAAAACTTGAGTGATCTTTCTTCTTTTTTTATTTAGAATTATATATCAGGGGAATGATGTGTTTTTCCCCCACATAAAATGAGGTTGTTAATGTATCTTGTCAAACACAAAAAATATCATTTGTGTATGAATTATTTATGAAATAAGTGACATGAGTTACAATTTCTGAGTAAAATATTTTACACATATAACTGTCTTCACAAAAAAAAACTTGTACCTTTTTTTTTAACTATAATGTATGTTATAAAGACTCATTTTCATAACTATAAACAATGTGGCTACAAAACAAATATTGGTGGACAATTTAATTGCAAACCTAATTGTTTCATTGAATAAATTAGACATGAATAAGTGAAACTATTAAAGCTTCTAACAATATATTTATGTATTTTTTGAAATACCATTTCTAACTTTAAACAATTTATAATTAAAAAATATTTTACATAATTGATATAAAAAATAATTATTCTAACATGTCTATTATAAATTTAAATATTTTTTAAATAATTAAGAAAGTAACATATAAAATATCTTCAAACAGTCATGAAAAGAATAAAGTATTAGTAATTTATATTATCGATTTATATATGCTTTATAATATTTTATTTCTTCATTAGATATGAATTTTTATATCATGTGATCACTTATTTATTATCTTTTAATTGCTTGAATATTTATAGGATAAAGTCACAGGTAATTGGTGGTGTATTGGTGGGGAAGATCTTGTGGCACTGGGGTATTGGCCTAAAGAAATATTTACTCACTTACGTCAAGGTTCATCTTTAATTAAATATGGAGGTGAAACATTTGCTCCACCCAATATGATTAGTCCCCCAATGGGTAGTGGTAGATTGCCTAAGGAGTTATTCAAAAACTCTTGTTTCATTTCAAATCTTGAGATTGTCGATTCAAATTACAATGAAGTCAAAGTAAAACCCAAGGACATGAAGTCAAATTGTGATACAACACCTAATTGTTATGACGTGTTGTACCGTGGTTATGAAGGATCTTTATATCGACAAGCCTTTCTCTTTGGTGGGCCGGGTGGAAAATGTGGTATATGATTATCTTAAAAACTTTATTTAATAAAAGGTTGTTCATTGATGCTATGGATTCTTGGAATTTAGTATGCCTGAACTTCAATATATTGTGAAAATAAAGATTATTATTGAGAAATAAAAATATTAGTATAAAGCCCAGAAAACAAGCTCATGGGAAAATCCTTCTCATGAAGAGTTATAGTTACAGTTTGAATTCCTATCTTCAAGACACATCCAAAGAGGATCCAATCTATTACCACCTTTGTTTGCTAGAAAAATCAGCAACAATGTTGCTTTCCTTATTAGTGTGTCTAATCTCCACACATTTCACTTCTCTCATTAGAAAATAAATTTAGTTCAGCTCATTAAATAGTTTCCAATACCTATTTTCCTTTGAAGAAACTCTTCCCACCGATATCAATGAATCACTTCAAAGGATGATATTTTTAAAGAGATATTGGTGATGGGAGAGAAGTGTGGATGACTTTTACCTTCGCTTTGAATGCCCAACTGAAATTCTGGTTCACACACTGGACAAATGTTGTGCCAAATGTCTAAGACATCGAGTACAACATATGGAATGCAGAACACACAGTACAATAAATATATCAGTAAAACAATAAAGATGGACACAAGGGATTGTTAACCCAGTTCGGTGCAATATCACCTACGTCTGGAGGGTTTTCACCAGAGAAAGTTCTTCCACTATTATAGAGAAATTGTATACAAAAGGTCTCTCAGAACTGCCACAGTTCAAACCCTTTCTACCTAACTCTACCCGTGTAAGAATACTTAGTCCTCCCCCTAAGTATGAGAACCCCTCTCACTTTCTCTAAATCACTGCCACAGTGATTCAACAACTTGTAACAAATACAAACGCAGATCTCATGATCAAACAATGAACACTCAACTCTCAGACAAGAATAACAACACATGAATATGCTGAGAGAACAACAAGTATGAACTCACACAAGAGTAAACCCAAATTTACTCAACAGAAGCTCTGCTAAACAACTAGGTCTAGGTCTTCATATATAGCAGTCATCCAAACCTTGTCTTCAATGGGCTTGGGCGAGCAAAGAGTCCATACACAGCCAGGGAGTTACCAGAAAACAAATCTGTAACAAAAGTCTTCAATTAAAAAGTTTCCTTTTCCAGAAATAAGCCTCCCACAATTTCTCAGATCAAATCATTAAACCGGATTTGATCACATTCAGTATTACCCTTGACGGCGCACAGAAGCTTCCAATCAACCCTAGCTTGATTACAAAGTAACCAAAACACAGCTTCACAGTAATCCTAGCCAACTCAATGCTGATCTCGCAGGGACAGATGTCATAGACAAGATGTTATGACATCGGGTCCGACATGTTGGCTTTAAACATACATTAGCTAAAATGAAGACAATCATAACAAAGGAACAACACCAACCATGACCTAAATTCAAGGAGAAAAAACCCATAATTTTTCTACTTGCATTGCGTACCACGCCCCCACCCAACTTGGGTCTGGATTCCCTTTTGAAGCTCTATCAACATTATCCTTCAGCAGACCTGTGGAAGGAGGAGACCAAGATGCAGATCTTGGAGGCTTCAAGTTGGATCTCATATTGATGTTGCAAGGTTCCTCATTATATCAGTACTATCGTATTGTGAAAATAAAGATAAAAACAAAATACAAGTTTAATTGAATTAAAAGTTTGGACGAAGTATATATTAATGTTAAAAAAATCATAGAGTACATTTTCATATAATATTTTCATTTTCATTTCACTTTAATATTGTATAAATATATTATAGTTTAAATAAATATGAAAATTATTTTTAATTCTAACATATAATAAAATTATAAATATGGACTGGGCGAGACCCCAGGGTCCCTCGCCCAGGGAACCTGACCTTAGGCGGGGAACGCGCTGTGACTTTGGGCCGCCCTTCCCGAGGCCCAACTGACCCATTTGGATAGGATAAAGGCGCCAAAGCCCAACTCTACCTCTATAAATAGGAGGGGAATACCAATTGTAAGGGACTCGTAGCTCATTTGAGTAATAATAGCATTGAAATTCAGTTATACTTTATCTCTCTAAGCGGTTAGAGCTTCTCTCTCTAAGCATTCGCATCACAACTTTGGGTACTACCTTCCCTCTCTATGTTCTAGCATGGAACAAAATAATTGTGTTGACACATTTCAATAAATAGTATTAGAGTTCTCTTTGTGTAATTAGTTAATATTACTCAAATTTACGATATACAAATTAGAAATCGTTTAAATCAAGTAATTAGTTGTTAATATCATCAAATATATAAGTTTTTTTTTCAAAAACAAATGAATACTATTGAAAGGGAAAAGCACATGAGGACAACCCCTCATGAAATAGGGCAAAGCCATACATATCCATCCCAACATTTTACATTCCTCTATACAGGCTAAACATAGAGAATGTGCCTCATTAAAGACTTACTAGGAAAAATCCAATGAGATAAAAATCTAGTGAAGGAAAAAAAGAGTACAACAATCTCTAAGTGCCTTTGAAACAACCCACAAACTTGTAATAGTACCACAAGCTTGTAACAAAAGATAATATCCAACAAATCTTCAAGGAGAACAAAACAACCACCAGAAGCTTGTAACAGTACCAGAACCTAAGCTCTGACAAAATGTAATATTCATCACACACTTTCCTCCAAACTTCTACAGCTAGATGGTCCTCCCTGTAAGCATAGACATTCAAAAGCCTCGAAACACATAAGTAGTCTTGCCCTAAAGCTGCTAAGTAACCCACTTCCCAAATAAAAATCCTCAAGGCCATGGCATACCAGATACAATTTTGACACCCCATTACATCACCAAATGAATAACCCCATGACGCGTACCAAATGACAACTTTGACCCTAAATAATTGGTTCAACTAAATCAATTTAAAAAACGCACCCCCATCATAATTAAAATCACCTAGTAATCATATGTAAACCAATACATGCCTAATTCCATTTTCAGCAACATGTTTAGAGTCCACAAACACAAATAATTCCACATGCCAAACCAACGTCCGTGAAATGCAGCACCAGAGTTTGCAAATCATGAAAATACGCCTTAGAATCAAACCATCAGTATCAACATAAGCAAATCAACATTAATCAACCAAGCATGCCCAACCCTCACTACTAAAAAACGGAATCAGTGGCGGACAAATTCTGTCACAGAGTGTTGAAAATTCCGCCACAAAGCATGTTAGTGACATAATTTATGACAGAATATCAACCACAACAAAAAGTATCGTTGCTAATCATTTGTTACGAAATTTATGGTTCGTAACAAATTAGTGACGAAATTTATCCATAACTAATAATAAATTTTCGTTACTAGAAGGCTAGAGATGTGGTTAGAACTATCTGTAACAAACTAGTAACAGACAAATTTCATGAATAAACAATGACGCTCTGATCCGTCATTATTTTTGTTACGATGACTTTCCATCACAAACTTACAATAATTTATTTTTCTGTATTTATTTGAAATGAAAATTAAACTCATTTAAGTAACTTGAAAAATTTGAAAGTAAAGGAACAAAAATAGATTTCAAATAGCTTGCTAATGTGCAAGTTTAACAATTCATCCGAATTTCAAATAACTATGTTCAATACACTATTTGCAATACCATCAGCTAAAGTATCATCCAACAGAAAGTAAACTCAATCAAAGTTCATAATGAACAAAAAACAAGTATAATGTCTCAAAATACTCTTCCTTCAAGTAAGTCTCATCTAACACAAAATCAACATAAGACATCTAGCCTTTAAATGCATCTATGGGATCAAATGGAAATTGGTAAGAAAAGTAATAATATTTATTTTTGTATAGAATGCACATTAAAAAACTAGGCCTACAGAATTACAATAACTTGCTAAGTACAACTCTACAAGAAACAAGCCTTAAGACATCCCACATCTGATCTAGAAGTCTACCAATGTAAGACCCGGTTTATGGCTCATTATTTAAATAATATTATTTAATAGTATTCTGTGAATTACTTGTGCTATATGTGATATAATGCCTTTTTTAATGGTGATTTATTATTAGAGGCAATAATATGTCTTAGTAATGTCTAGACATCGATGTACGTGGCATTACAAGTGTTTTGATTGTAATATAGCTAGGGTTCTGCGACTGCGACTTTTTGGTCAAAATCGGCCCGACAACGGCGATAAGTGGGTGAAACGAGTCGGCATTGACAATTTCGTGGGTCAAACCTTATGGTGAGGTGCTGGGCATGATTCTAAAATTATTCCATGAGGAAATATTTCTTTCTTCTATTTTTGAGGGTTTTATTTAAATCAAATGTATTTAATCATTTTAAAACCTATGGTTTATTAAATAAATAATTTTGAAAATATTTTTGGCGCCTTAATGAAGGCTTGGTCGAATTTTTTGAGATGTAAAAGATGAAGAGGTTTTATGGTTCATTAAGAGAAAAAACATGGTGGTTAATGCACTTGATCACATGTCCTTGACTTGGTCTTGTGTTAAATGAGATTTTTGAGAGAAAATCTGAAGAGAAGAAGGGAATGGGCGGCCAAGAAGAGTGTGGGAATGAAGTGATATATTTTCATGGTTTTAAGGTGATGTATGGTGTTAAAGGAGAAGAAGCAAATCAAGGAATGGAGGCTTTCATGGAGGGATTTGTCTTTGAATGTCTTGATTTTAAAAGGACCATTTTGGAATTAAAGATTCATTCATTTAAAGTCAGCAAGGACTTGTCTTTGAATACTTAAAATTTGTGATTTTAATTCCAATTAAATTGAGGATTAAAGTATGGTTTTAAAGAGAGTTTTGGACTAGAAAATAAATTGCAAAACTAACCCTTGTTGACCAAGCTTTGGCCGAAAATTCAAAGGACTTTTGGAGGGAAATTTTCATTCATTCTTCTCTTGAATGCCTTGTCCCCTCCTCACTAGTATAAATAGACCCTCTCCCCCTCTCATTTCTTCACACCAACTCACCAAGCAAGGTCATTCTCAATATGCTATGTGGTTGCAGCTTCTGCTGATCTGCCAAATCCAGAAGAGAGTGATTTTAATCAAGTTGCTTAGAGATGTTTGTGAAAGTGGGGGTTTTTCTTAAAGAAATTCATGATGTTCATATAGTGTTCTTATGATCTTCAAACAAAAGATTTTAGAAAGGAGTTTTTGATCTTATGAAAGAGAAAGTTTTGGTTTTTCAAGGTTTTTAAGAAGATATTTTCGAAAATATGGGGAAGGGATAAGCTAAGTAACTTGCATGCAATCAAGGTAATATTAAAAAAGGATGTAGATTCATAGAGGAAAACTTTATTCCATATAAACTTAGAAACGAAAACATAACAATGTCAATAATTCACATTCCCAAGTGCTAAAAGAAACGTAATCCGACAGGACTAAGGAAGATATAATCTAACCTGAAAAGAAGCCTTAAGAAAGCTCCGAGACACCTTACACAAGCCTTTGTTCAGAAAAACTAAGATACTAAGGGTTTATTCGATTGCAATTTTAGTTTTTAGTTTTTAAAACAGTTTTCAGAAACAACTTGTAAAAACAGTTTTCAGAAGAAGAAAACAGTTTGAATGACATGTTTTCCAACATTTAGAAAGCTGATATCTGAAAACTAAAAACATATTTTAGCTATTTCAATTTTTAAGTTTTAAAAACTGAAAATGAGAACTTTTTTCAAAAACAGATTTTGAAAAAATGTCGTATCAAACAGGTTTTCAGTTTTTAAAAACTGAAAACAATTTTGAAAACTGCAAACAAACAGGCCCTAAACTAAATTGCAAAACTTCAATTTATAGGAAAATAAGCTGAGGGGGGCACGCATGTGCCTACCACTTTTGCACGCACATGCGTGCATAAATGTTAAGCCACTGACCTGGCACGCATGTGCGTGCCATATGTGCACACACATCCGTACCAACCTCGCTGGCAACATTTTTTTTCATTCTTCAACTCACAATGCCCACTTTAATGTACTTCATGACCCTTAACAGCTCTATTTCACTTCAATTCTTGATTTTGAAACCTCTTGGCCCTTAATCATCATCAACCTTTGTTATTCCTCTCCAAGAGCATCATTCCCTAAGGAATATTCTATGATGCACGCCCCCTACAACTCACAACGTGTGGTCCGTAAAATCTTGTCACGTCAATAGTATCTTGCCATGTCACAAGTACGTACGAGAATCTTTTCTCTAGAAAAATTATGTATTAATAATATAGCACTATTACAGTCAAAATACTCAAAGTATCACACATTATCATCACGATAATGAAAACAAATAAATAAAGATAATAAAGATATCAATATTTTTTTTTGAAAGAAAAAAAGATCTTACTGATGAAAGAGTTAAAGCATGAGAACAAGCCTCTCATGAGCTAGGAGAATGACACATAAAACCTCTCCCCCCTTAGGACAACAAAGAGAAGTGAGCCTCATTAAAACCTTACTAGGAAAACTCATTGGAAAAAAACTTGTAAGGAAAGAGTGTACGCACACTATGCATTTCAAAAAAAAAGTACTCACACTATGCTGCCTCTAATACAATAAAGCCCATCAAAATGTATCAATACAACCGGCGACAAACTAAATTCCTTAACCAGAGCACCAACCAAGCACTATACACCAGCAAATGGCAAGACGTTACAGCAACATCACACTTCCAATTACTCGATTCAAGCTAGTATCCGATCCACAGCCAATGACGAATCGCTCTAAATTAAAACAGAATTGACCTTGAACTCTTGATAGAACAAAAGTGCTTGATAAATGGCCTGGACCTCCGCCTCCTATGCCCACAGATCACCAATTTCTTTCGGAAAACAGCCCAATACATGTCTTCTGTTATTCCGCAAAATGCCCCTGATACCACTAACACCCGGGCAACCCAAAGACGAACCATCCACGTTGAACTTAACCTTTCCCTCCTCCGGTGACTCCCACTCCATAGATTTCCTAACCTTAACCTTCGAAGGCAAGCGAACATGCTCAAAAGCCATCACAAACTGATCAATACTATAGGGACAAAAAGGCTCGCGCGCCTTAATCCAGCATGCCATCCTTGCCATGTGAAGATCCCACACTGATTCAACACTAAACTCTTTATTTTGAAACACCACATTGTTTCTTTCTATCCAGATAGACTGGCTTAGAGCATAAGGAATAAGCCCCCATAAAGTTTTATTAGTGGGTTTCGTTGATGGAACAATTCGTGAGCCGCCGCAAGATCACCCGGTGCTTCCTTACTGACAACGCTGCAACATGATGGTGTTGAGATGGTTGATCAAATCCATGAGCGTTGAGATCGCTCAATCGATTCTCTGGCGCGACAAGGCTACCGATGTCTGGAAGGAGCTTCGTGAGCATTTCTCACAAGCCGATCTGTTCCGGATTTCAGAATTGCAGGAAGAAATTTTCAGCTTGAAGCAAGGTGATAATTTTGTTTCGAAATTTTATACTAGTATGAAAACTTTATGGGATGAATTGGATATTCTGAACCCTTTCCCTTTATGAACCTGTGATCCTCGTTGTTCTTGTGGAGCTATCGCAAAGATTGAGGAAGAAAGGAATAAGAATCAAGTAGTTAGGTTTTTACGGGGTTTGAATGATCAATTCTCAGGTGTTCGATCCCAATTGATGTTGTTAGATTCATTGCCAAATGTGAATCGTGTTTTTACCCTCATAGCTCAGCAAGAGAGGCAATTTTCCTCTTAAAATATCTCTGGATCCAAAGTAATGGTGGTTTCTAGGGATACTGGGAATGAAAGCAGAGGGAATCAAGTTGATTACAGAGCTTCCCGTTCTGCCAGCACCAAGTATTTGTTGGTCATTCTGCAAGTGTATTGAATCTACCCGGTTTTAATTTATCGAACCACAGGGAATTGGAATGTGAATTCAGTTTAAGCCTCGAGTTCACGGTAAGAAAGCGAGTAAAATTCAGTTTTAAGGTTGATTGTTTAGGTGACTGATTAACAAGCAATTGAAATATAAGTGTGTGAGAACAATGGTGAGCATGCCTTGGGTTCTTGCTTGACTAATTCAGTTCTAATCAACCTATTCTATCCACAAAACTCTGAGTCTCTCCTTGATGTTCTAGCCTAATCAATCATCTATCGATGCCTCGCATAGACAATCCTCTCAAGCCAAAAGATAGGCACAATTCCTTGATAACCTAAACATTTGCTAAAGGCATTAAGCATGCAATTCAGGCCAACAAACCCCAACCCTTCCTCTATTCCTAGTAGCAAGTATAGAAGAGGTAATCCCACAACAAGTCTCTGATCTATAACAAACTTCCGTTCTATTATAGAAAAGTATAAAGCTAGCACATGTTCTAACTTGAAACATAAAGCATGGAAATGGGATTCAAGGGTTTACTCAGAAGATTCATGAATAAAAATTTGAATTAAGATTAAAACATCATAAGTCTTACAAAGAACCCAAAGCAAAAGGGTTTTAGCCAAGCATGGCTATAGAAACCATACAAGAAGATAAAGATGAAACCTGAAACATAGGGCTTAGAGAAAGCTCCTCAAGCTTCAGAACTCAAACCCTCTCTTCTAACTTATGAAATATGATAAAATGACAAAAGGTTCCAAGAGAAATGTCTAAAAACCAATTTATAGGCAAAAAAGTCGAGTTTGAGCGCTCAGGCGCTCTAGAGAAATGTCTAAAAACCAATTTATAGGCAAAAAAGTCGAGTCTGAGCGCTCAGGCGCCAATTCAGAGCGCCTGAGCGCCAATTCCAGCCCAGAAACATGCTCTCTGGAGGTGTCTGGCGCCTAGGCGCCAATTCCCAGCGCCTAGGCGCTCAAGCTTCGCTGGAACAGACTTTTCAAGCCTCTTTAAGTCCTCCTTCAATTCCATGCTTCTTGGCCTTCTTTCACCTTCAGTTTCTGATCTGCAAACTTAACCAACAAGCCAAGGAAAATTCCAGAAGCTCAAAGAGCTTATTAGCACAAGAGATCCTTCAATTAACACAATAAAACCATGCAAGTCCTAAACTTACTTAAAATGCAAGAAAACTCCCTGTAAAACTACAAAATTACCAAAACGAAGTAAAGACTCAAAGAAAGATAAAAATGCATGAGAATGCATGAAACACTACATGAGACTCAACAAAAAGACTTAAAACAAACAAAGAAATGACCCTAAAAACACCACTAAACAAGGGTCATCAGTATTCTTCCAAGAAGTGTTCCTACTGTGGAAAGATGGGGCACACTGTTGATGATTGTTACAAAAAGCATGGATTCCCACATGGGTTCAAATTCAAGAATCTGAAGTACGCTAATCGTTCTGCTAACATGGTTCAAACTGCTGATGAGGAGCAAGAAAGTGAGGCTCAAGAAACCACTTCAGGAAAGGATTCTACTCGGTTTGGGCTCACATCTAATCAATATCATCATCTGCTAACTTTTCTTCCTTCAGCAGAGGAGAAGAATTCCAGCACGCAACAAATTGCTAGTGTAAACTCTTGCACTCAGGTTCTCCCAACCAAGAATGGTAATCCTCTTGAAACCACTTGGGTTGTAGATTCTAGTGCTACTGATCATATCTGTAATAATCTTGCTTATTTTAGTTTCTATAAGCATGTGCCATCCATCAAAGTCTCTCTTCCAAATGGGATCATTGAGCCATCAAAGGCTCTATTACACTTTCTCCTGATTTTGTCCTAACAAATGTCATGTTTTTGCCTAATTTCGAGTTTAATTTGATCTCACTGCATAAACTGGTTAAATGCCTACGTTTTAAACTCACTTTTCTTGATGATCTGTGTTTAATTCAAGGTTCCAATGCTTGCAAGATGATTGGCATAGCTAGAGCAGTGAGAGGACTTTACATACTTGAAAAGTCTGTACTTTCATCTCAGGCCAAGTGTAATTCTGTTTTAGCTACTAGTTCTTGTAATTCTGTTTCAGTTACTAGCTCTTCATTTCAATGTTCACCTTTAGCTTATAGCTTTCAATCAAATGTACATAATCTCTCGCACTATAGACTAGGACACCCTTCTCTTGTTAAGGGTCACTTAATAAAGGAGTTGTTTCCCTATATTCAATGTAATAAAGCTCATGTTTGGGATGTATGCCCCGTTGCAAAACAAAAGAAGCTAAGATTTCCTCTTAGCAACTCTCATTCTAATGACATTTTTCAGTTGATTCATGTAGATATCTGGGGTCCAGAATCTGAATCTGTTGTTTCTTTGCATGGTTTTTCCTATTTTTTAACCATAGTTGATGACTATTCTAGACATACTTGGGCATACTTGCTTAAGTCTAAGGCAGAGGTTCGCCCTCTTATTCATCAATTATGTGCTTTGGTAGATAATCAGTTTAACACTACTACTGTAAAGACCATTCGTAGTGATAATGGGAAAGAGTTTGATATGAGTCAATTTTATGCTGCAAAAAGTATCTTACATCAAATAAGTTGTGTTGAAACCCCTCAACAAAACTCCATAGTTGAGAGGAAGCATCAACACATCCTCAATGTAGCTAGAGCATTACTATTTCAAGCTCATCTCCCCAAAATATTTTGGGCTCATGTCATTGCACATTCTGTTTTTCTTATCAATAAATTGCCTACCCCAGTATTAAATAACAAGTATCCTTTTCAACTTCTGTACAAAGTGTTGCCTGACTTGTCTGATTTAAAGGTGTTTGGATCTCTTTATTTTGTATCCACACTATCTAGTCATCATACCAAGTTTGAACCTAGAGCAAAAAGGTGTATTTTTCATGGTTACAAACCTAGAACTAAGGGTTACCTAGTCTATGATCTTTAGTCCAGATATATGTGTGTTTCATAAAAATTTGTTTTCCATGAGAATATTTTCCCTTATCCCTCTCCTCCAAATTCAGAAAATAGTCATGACTTTCCCTCTTTCCCTCAGCCTAGCCAATTACCTAGTAAGTTTTCCTCAGTCACTGAACTTGTTGTACATTTGCCTCCTCAACTTGTTGCCTCAGCCCCAGTACAACCTTTTAACCCGCGGGTCTCTCAAAGAACCAAGAAGCAACCTACATAATTGCCAGACTATCATTGTTCTCTTGCTTCCTCTCCTATTGTGCCAGTCCAATCTTTAAGTAAAGGTACTTTTTATCCCCTTGATAAAGTCATTTCTTATCATCACTTACATCCCACATATCAAAGTTTTGTCATGAACATCACCACTGTGATGGAACCTGATGACCCTGGATTAAATGCTATTTTTCTATATAATTTTCATGCATTTTAATATATTATTTAGGATATTTTAGTCATTTTAAGTCACTTTAGGATCATTCCATGCATTGTATTATTTTTATGTGTTTTTAGTATTTTCTATAATTTTTATGATTTTTATTTATATTTTATTAGGATTTACTTAAGTTATTTGGGTTGGTGATCTTATTTTATCTTCTAGTTAATCTTTTCTATTAGGTTTTACTTATTTTCCCTTATTGTTATTGTTATTTTAGGAGAAGATGTGGAAACAAGGAGCAAATCAAGGGAGAAAGATATGAATTTCGAAACCTGGAACAATCTGGATTTATTTGCGCCAGTTCTGCACCAATTTCCTCTTGCATTTCGCGCAGACGCGCCAAGGAAGTAGCTGCTGGAAAGTTTTGTGCGAGTTCCTTCACAAAGTTCGCGCATTTGCGCAAAATATCAGCCAGACTCTATTTAATTGCGTTTTTAACCTAGTTTAGGGAGCTTTTCACGTTGAAACATTTGGAGAGACCTTTGGAGGCAGACCTCTGAGTTCTTTAGGATCCCTTACAGGTTTCTATTGTAATTTTGATGTTTTGCTACCTTTTTCTTGAATTGTTTCATATGACTATGAGGAACGAATCCTCTTTTGCATTAGGAATAGATGAAGTTACATCTTTGATTATGTTTGGATTCGTTTCGGTTTTTATATGAATGACTATATTCCGTTCTTGAATTTCTTTCTTGCTTTGATTGTTATCTACCGTGCATAGATTGTTTTACTTGTTTCTACACAACTGGGAAATTGATAGGAACTAGGGATCTAGAGAGGAATTCGATTTTGGTCTCTACGCCTTAGGGATAAGGGTAGCAATTAATCTGTGATTGTCTGATATTGAATTGAATCTCTAGTTAATTAGGATTAGGTACTAAGGAATTAGCTATCACTAATTAACTAGAAGGAGAACTTGACTAAGGAATTAGTAAGTAATCACATAGACATAACACCTTGAACGGGTTTAGTCGAATTCATATGTAACTGGAGCGGGTACATGCATAACGAGGGTAACAGATTCAATTCCCTAGTGCAGCTTTTCTCCCTAAGTTTACAAATCAACAACCGTTTATTTGTTTTTCTTGATTTCTTTTCGCAATAATCACAATCAATCAATCCTCTACTTTTATCTTTGTTTTTCGTCCTTACAACTAAATTGGTAAATTTAGAAGTAAACACACACAATCCTTGTGTTCGATAATTAAAACCCCGGGCGAAACTGTACACTTGCAGTTTGGCACATCAGAAGCTACTATGTACTCTGAAGCTGTCAAACATGAGTGCTGGAGACAGGCAATGAACCAGGAATTAAAGGCTCTTGACAGAAATAACACATGGATTCTAGTGGATAGACCTGCTGACAAAACTCCAATTGGATGCTAGTGGGTTTATCGAGTTAAGCACAAGCAGGATGGGACCATAGAAAGATACAAAGCCCTCCTTGTTGTGAAGGGTTATACACAAGTAGAAGGCATTGATTTTCTTGATAATTTTCACCAGTGGCTAAGATGACAACCCTGAGAGTTCTCCTAGCCTAAGCATCTTCCCAGAGCTGGTTCCTTCATCAGCTAGATGTTGATAATGTGTTTCTTCATGCCAAGTTGGATGAGGAAATATACATGGACTTGCCTCAAGGTCTTTCATCAACCAAGTCCAATCAAGTATGCTTGCTTCAGAAGTCCCTCTATGGACTTAAACAAGCAAGTAGGCAGTGATATACTACTCTATGTCATGCTCTTCAGGCCCTTGGCTTTTCTAAGAGCTCAGCTGATCACAATCTGTACATCAAGAAGACTTTTACAGGCTCATTCACAACCCTTTTTTATATGTTGATGATGTTCTATTGACTGGCAATGACATGTCTGAAATTAATCATGTTAAGGAATCTCTTCATGCTCAATTCCGCATCAAAGACATGGGTGAAGCTAAATTCTTTTTGGGTCTTGAGATTGCCAGATCCAAAGAAGGGATCATGCTAAACTAACACAAGTACTCTTGACTTGCTCTCTGACTCAGGATTGCTCAGGTGTAAACCTGCTTCCACGCTCATGGATGCATCTCAGAAACTCAATGCTACTCTTGGCACTCCATTGAGTGATATCAGCTCATATCGCAGGCTCATTGGTTATCTTCTCTACATTACTACCACCAGGCCCGACATAGCTTATGTGGTGAATCAATTGAGCCAGAAAAGAAAGTAGGTTTCGGGGGTGGGTTCATTGATCAGTACACCTCTGGTGCTGATAAGGTCGGGACCGTGGTCGTCCGTCTCCAGTTTGCAGGCCGATAAGAGGCTAGGTTAGCCGAAAGATGGTTATCAGTTCAAGGACGCAAGGTGCCCCTGTTTTTTCAGGGTAAGAAGGGTTAGAAAAAATGCCCCGAGCCAATGTTCGAGTACCAGGCGCTACATCTTCATGAAGCAGCTGCTCTCAAAGTTCTTCGTTATATCAAGGGTAATCCTCGATGTGGTCTCTATTATCGTGCATCATCCTCTACAACTCTCACTGCTTTCAGCGACTCTGATTGGGCAGGCTGTGTGGATTCGAGAAAATCTATCACTGGATATTGCTTGTTTCTGGGATCATCCTTAATATCTTGGCATTCAAAGAAGCAAACAAAAACTTCACGCTCTTCGTGTGAGGCAGAATACAGAGTGATGGCTGCCACTGTCTGTGAAGTACAATGGCTCACATATTTGTTACATGATCTCCAAGTTGAGCAAACATCCCTTGTTTCTATGTTTTGTGACAATCAGCTAGCTATTCATATAGCTCACAATCCCAACTATCATGAATGAACTAAGCATATTGAGCTAGATTGTCATATTGTTCGAGAGAAGCTTCAGCAGGGTCTATTGCATCTTCTTCCTATCTCATCTTCACTACAGCTAGCTGACATTTTTACCAAACCATTAACAATTGCACCATTTCGCCGTCTCTTCTCCAAACTGGGATTGTATGATATACATTCTCCAGTTTGAGGGGGACTATTACCACTGTAAATATCTTGGTGTATTACTGCTTGTAAATAACCATAGTTACTAGTTACCATAGTTAGTTTACTAGTTACCCTAGTTAGTTTTACATAGTTAACTGAGTTTGTTAATTAGTTACTCAGTGGTTTGTTAGTTAGTTAGTTTAGTGGTTAAGCTCTTAAGCTTCACCCTTCTTATCTTCAGGGTATATAAACTGAAGCCATTGTACAATTCACTCAGTCAATCAATTGGATCATTCAGTTTCATTCAGTTTGATTCAGTTCTTGATTTCTTCTTTGTAACAAACTCTAGGTTACAATCTTGTTACTCCGCTTTCTCTGGTTCGTTGCCCACGTATGCGTTCTCACGATGTTGTTCTTCGTCTCCAACAATGTCCTCGTCGTTTGGGTGCTGCAATTGGATGGTTCGCTGTCTAAGTCCTGCTCTTCTTGTTAAAGGCGGTGAACACAAGTTGCTAGCAGTCAGTGGCAGATTTCTGGCTTTTCCAATAGGTGTGTGGTTTGTAACACCCCGATTTCTCGAGTGTCACACAGTAATCCAAACGTCACAATTTCCGTAAGGAATTTTCGTCGACTCAATTATTAATCTTTAGTTAATGACAAAGATTCATTTTACGAAAAACTCTTAAACATTATTCTCGAGTCATTTATGGTTGAACTCGAACGTATAAATATAAAGTGTCGGATTACTGAAATAACGTTTGCAATTAAATAAAAGAAACAGTAATCACACTCACGTGTGAAGTTGTTCAAGTACAAAACCGTAAACTCATTACAACTGAAATGAAATAACAAAACCATAAAATAGTTTGACAGAATAAGTAAATAATTAAGTTCGATGCATAACTCTCAAGTCCCCAAAATAGAAAAACTCTCAATCCCTACCCTCATCTTCACTGGAAACCTCAATGATCTCCTTCTCGAAGCAACCTCTGACCTGGCAGCGCTTCTTGAAAAGTGGCACGACTGGTGGTAGAGATTCAAGTGGCGGAGCCTCAAACTGACCGAATACACAGCAAGCCTCCATGTCAACCCACCAAGCCGGTGCTACAGGTACTCGCCCAATCAACTCTGCCTTGTCATCATAGTTTGGTTCCTCAGCTCGAGCCTGTGTTGGAACTATAATCTTCTCTACCGGTCGCTGGGACTCGACCGCTGCTTCTTCAGAAGGATCACTCTCCACTTATGCCACTTGAGAGCCTTCGTCCTTCGGGTAAAAGAAACGTGGAGGTGGATAAGGCATCGTGATGACTCCTCCCGTCATGCGTTGCATCTCCACGAAGTCTCCATGCATATCCAAACATGTAAGCTTTGCATCGCCGACATAGACTCGTCGGACTCCGGACGTGTCGGTCGCCTAAGCCAAATATTTCTTCTCATCATATAACGTCAGTTTCCAGGAGTGGATCGACGTTGTGGTCTTCATCAGAACCATCTACCCCCTCCCTCCCCCCCAATAACACAAAACAAACATGCAAGGGTCAGGTTGCAAACCAAACATAAATATATAACGATTTACTTCACATAATATCTCTTTACTTTAACAGGATTTGTATAACAGTTAGCCACCTAAGTATTTGGTTAGACTAACGATCCTCACCATTCACACAACCACCGAAAACACCTTGGCCAATCTCGAGCATCCGCAGATGCACAATTCTCGAGGGGACACTCAGTACAACCCTCAGTTCTCGGGGAGACGCGTAGTCAATCCCAAGGGGACACATAGTACAACCCTTAATTCTCAGGACGACATAAAGTCAATCCAACACCCTCGCGTGCAAGTAACTGTTTGTCTCTAACGGCACCATCGTTCTCATGGTCCACAGTCTTAACTAGACCTATGTTCCATATTAATTCACATTTTACTTGCAAGCGATTTAGTTCTCAATTCTCTTTGTTCATGGCTCTAATTAGTCAACCTAGAGTCTTAACAAATTTTAACGTCGAATAATGAAACATAAACGACAATAAATATTCACAACACCAATGGGAATTACGGCTGGATGAGCGACCCTTGTGTAATTCAGGTTCCCTCTGATACGATTGTCCTGCACGATGCTGGGACAAGAGGTTCGACAACCACTTAACAGTAAAATAAAACTTAACAACAAAACAATAACACACAGAAGTTGTTAACCCAGTTCAGTGAAAAACTTTCACCTACGTCTGGAGGGTTTTCACCCAAAGAAAGGAAATCCACTATCTCAAGATTCAGGAATTACAGACACTCATGAACAACTCAGTTCATAGTTCACTTCCTAATCTACCCAGTGTATTTCTACTTAGAATCTCAACCTAAGTATGAGAGCCCCTCTCACTTCCTCTCAATCACTGCCACAGTGATTGGTGAATACAATGAACAAGTAAAGTTTAAACGCAATCAAACAACACAGAACCCTTCTTTGCTTTATAGAATCAGTGAGCAAAGAAGATTCACAATTAACAAAGGACGAAGCACAATAACAAATCCTAAAACACTCGATCTCTCTCTATCAGCTTCGGTACCCTTCATGTTTTAGGTCTTCATCCTTTTATAGACTTCAGCAGCAGTAGCATGGGCTCTAGGGTTAGCATGGGCTGAAGAAACAGATTTCAGCAACAGCAATTCAAAATGCAATCTTGATAGATTCGGTTTCTTATTGCACACGAAAAGATAGAAATCAATCTTTTAACAAAGATTGTTTCAACAAATAACAACCTAACAACTAAAACTCTTCTGGAATAGCTACTTGCTCCTTAAGTAACTCAAAAACATATCTTCAGTAAATCTTCAGAGGGCCCACAACAGAAACACAAGTTGAGGACTGATGCCCTAGCTTCACGAGGTCAGATGCCACGATATCTGCTTCGACAATCGGTTGTTTTGACAAAATGCATGGCAACATGTTCCAACAATCTCCCCCTTTGTCAAATTTTGTCTAAAACAACTCACAATCAGAGATGATAAAAAACTAGAGAAACAATTATCCCCCTTAGTCAGAGCTCCCTCTCAGCTGATGCATCTACACAATCAACTACCATACTTCAGAAAGCATAGTCGGAACAAACCACTTAGCAGCACAAACACACAACCAGAGGTACAATCAGCCTTAGCACATGATGACACCAAAATAGATCAGCTTGAACATCATCGTATCAGAAATACTACCATCAGAAGCTGGCAGCACATGATCAGAAGTACTACTATCAGATGCTAACAGCACATGATCAGAAGTACTACTATCAGAAGTAACGTTTCAGAAGTAACGTTTCAGAAATACTGCCATCAGAAAAAAATACTGCTATCAGAACATGCCTCTTGAAACAAACATAGCCATTGTCTTGAACTTGTCTTCAAATTAAACAGATCAATGCTAACACTCTCAAAACACACATAGGGCTGCACAGAAGCAACTACACAGTAGTAACATAGGTCTTCACAGCACAGTACCACAAAATATTACAGACTAACATAGCATATACAATCTTCAACCTCAAACCTCAAACTACTCCCCCTTTTTAGCACAAATTTGCAAAGGGTGCACGAAACATCCAAAAACAAAAGAAAATAGCAAAAGAACAGAGCAAACTAGTCTTCAGAACTGGACTCCTCCTCAGACCCTTCTGAACTTTCCTCTGCACCCTCTTCAGACCCTTCCTCCTTGTCATTACTCTCATTCGGAGCAGCTGTAGCAGCAGCACTTTGCTCACCATCTTGTCGTTCTTCTTCTTGTAGCTTGAGTAGCAAAACATCAACTTTGAGCTTCCTGGCAGTGCTCACCCTGATTGTCTCCTGCAAGACCTTGGAGACTTCTAGTAATTCAGCAATTATAGCCGTAGTGTCAGATTCAGTCACAGGAGGAGCAGATGTTCTGCTGGTTGGTAAGGCAATGTCTAGAACGTGTGGCTCCATAAACAAACGTTGATCCAAAGTGATTGGAACTCCACGAGACATAGCCACATCATCAGCCCTGAGAATCTGAGGATGTTGCTTCAGAATAATCTCAGTAAGAAGTGAAGGAAATGAAACAGGCAGCTTCACATCACAAGTATCAGCATGCTTCAATGTCTGCTCAAACACAAAAGTTCCAAAATCAAAAGCAATAGACTTGCCAATCCTATAGATCAACTTGGCAAGCGTTGCAGAAACACCAGAGGTATGCTGAGTAGGAACCCAATTCACAGCACCAATCCTGTTAAGGATAGCATACTTCACACTCAGATTTCCAGTAGACAACAACTTCTTGCTGGGCCACTTCTTCACATGACCTTCAGTAAGCTCCTTGGCAACATCATCCATGGACACTTCTTCATCAACAAATTCAATAGCACTTCTTCCAAGTGCTTGATTGACCACAGCAGGTGGGAACCTCACACATTCATCCCGCACATAGACATTCCTGAATTCTGCACTATCAGGAAGTCCCACATCAACAGAGAAATTCACCAAGAACTCTCTCACAAGCTTCTCATAACACCTTCCAACATTCTGAATAGTCTTCATCAGACCTGCTTTCTCAATAAGTGCAATAACATCTCTGCACTCAAGAACATCAGAGCCAACTTCCCTTTCCTTGGCCATTCTCCTCTTGCAAACAAACTTCCACTTCTGAACATTCTCTTCTAAGTCGAAAGACACTCTATCAATAGGAATAGCAGGAACATTCTGAGGAATACGCTTACCAGAAAACTTCTTTTTCTCAGAAGATCGAATGTCCTGGACACCGACTTCAACATCTGACTCAGAGTCTTCAACTTCAACTAGAATCTTCCTCTTCTTCTTCTCAGTGGGAGTCTTGTCTTCCTTTTGCTTTCCCTTACTCTTCACACTGGCCTGTCGAGACTTGTAGGTTATAGGTGAAGACTTGGATTTCTTTGATGGAGTAGGAGTGACTTCAGGAGAAGAAACCCTTCTTTTCTTCTTCATCCTCGCAGCAACACTATCAGCAAAGGACTCAGTTAGAGGAACATCATCAGAAGCATCATCAGAGATGTCCTGAACAGAGGCTGGAGCCTAGATTGGTTCTTCAGAATTGATACCCTCAGAGTTACCATTCTTTGGATAAGTATCCTTTGAAGAGGATGAAACAGAGATATCAGGCTGGGTAGCATCACCTGAAGCTTCATGAGAAGTGGAATCCTTTCCAGGTTTTTCTTGAGCAGAACTTTCCATAGCAGATGTCTCAACATCAGGCACAACATCAGGCACAGGAGACTCTTCATCATTGAGTTCCTCTTCGTCAGGAACATCCTCAAGGATAGGAACATTTGGGGCTTTGCTGTTCTTGACCTGCGATTTGTAGACCTTACACGTTGGGTTTCTTGATCTCATCTTCTTGGAGGCTTTCTTGGACACAGAAGATGGTTGAGAAGAATCACTCTTCAAACCCATACACTTGACTCCTTTAGCAGTTCTTTCAATCTTGGCCTTGACAGATTCCTTCTTTCCTGACCTTTGAAACACGATGAATCGAGAGCAAATACAAACAGAGTACAAAACAATGAAACATAATTGCAAATGAGAGATGATAAGTCTTGAAGAAGATAGATGCACAAGTGGTTGAGAAAACACAATTTGCCCTGTTGGAGGTAGTTATAGAATAAGTGAACCAGGAAGTAACTTTCTCTCTACTGATGTCACAACGGCAGTTAATGATGACCAAGAATAAACTAGTCGTTAACACACTGGGGCACGCTAATTGCTATGCATCAGAAAGACAAATCCTAGACTCCCTCTTAATTTTTCAAAAGTGATTGCATCAAGGGGTTTTGTGAAAATATCAGCCAATTGCTTGTCAGTTGTAAAATGATCCAAATTAACAATTTTATCCTCCACCAAGTCTCTAATAAAATGATGTCTAATGTCAATATGCTTGGTCCTGCTATGCTGTACGGGATTCTTAGAAGTATTAATTGCACTGAGATTGTCGCAGTACAATGTCATGACATCCTGTTCAACATCATACTCCTTCAGCATTTGCTCCATCCACATGAGTTGTGTACAACTACTTCCTGCTGCAATATATTCTGCTTCAGCTGTAGACAATGAGACACAATTCTGCTTCTTGCTAAACCATGAAATCAAATTATTCCCTAAGAAGAAACATCCACCAGATGTGCTCTTTCGATCATCTGCACTACCTGCCCAATCTGCATCACAGAATCCAACTAAAGAAGAATTTATATCATGAGTATAGAGAATACCATAGTCACTTGTGCCATTGATGTACTTGATAATTCTCTTGACTTGTAGCAGATGACTTGCTTTAGGAGCTGCTTGATATCTTGCACATACTCCAACTGCAAAGGTGATATCTGGTCTGCTAACAGTGAGATACAACAAGCTTCCAATCATACTTCTATAGAGACTTTGATCAACATCTTCCCCCTGCTCATCCTTGGAAAGTTTGATGTGTGTAGCAGTAGGAGTTCTCTTGTGACCAGCCTTTTCAAGGCCAAACTTCTTGACTAATCCTTTAGCATACTTACTCTGTGATATGAACATAGAATCCTCCATTTGTTTGACTTGTAGTCCTAGAAAATAATTCAATTCGCCAACTAGGCTCATCTCAAATTCAGATTTCATTTGTCGGACGAAATGCTCCACCACTGAGTTCGACATGCCTCCAAAGACAATGTCATCCACATAAATCTGAGCTATCATGAGCTTACCTTTGTCATTCTTCACAAACAGAGTTTTATCAATTCCACCCTTACTATAACCATTGCTTACAAGGAATTCAGTTAATCTTTCATACCAAGCCCTAGTTGCTTGCTTCAAACCATACAAGGCCTTCCTCAACTCGTACACATGATCTGGATGATGTGGATCTGTAAATCCTTTAGGTTGTTCAACATAAACTTCTTCATTCAAATAGCCATTCAGAAAAGCACTCTTCACATCCATCTGATAAAGTCTGAACTTCAAGAGACAAGCAACACCTAACAAGAGTCTTATACATTCCAGTCTAGCTACTGGAGCAAAGGTCTCGTCAAAATCAACTCCTTCTATCTGAGTATATCCTTGAGCAACAAGCCTTGCTTTATTCCTTGTTGCTTGGTTCATCATCCACAGTCACATTCACAGATTCCATCATGGTCCTTGTGCGAGAGTTAAAAACTCTATAAGCTTTGCTGTTCATAGAATACCCCATGAAAATTCCTTCATCACTTCTAGGATCAAGCTTCCTCTTAGGATCACGATCTGCAAGAATATATCATTTACTTCCAAATATGTGAAAGTATTTTACAGACAGCTTTCTACCTTTCCATAGCTCATACTGTGTAGAGGATGTCCCTGCCCTGATGGTGACTCTATTATGTATGTAACAGGCAGTACTCATAGCTTCAGCCCAGAACTGGTGTGGAATCTTCTTAGCATATAACATTACTCTAGCTGATTCTTGGAGAGTTCTATTTTTCCTTTCAACAATTCCATTCTGCTGTGGAGTGATGGGGGCAGAAAATTCATGGCTAATACCTTCTATTCCACAGAACTCCAAGAATTTTGAATTCTCAAACTCCCTTCCATGATCACTTCTGATTCTTACAATCACACAGTCCTTCTCATTCTGAAGTCTCAAACATAGATTCTTGAATATTTCAAAAGTCTCTGATTTTTCTCTCATAAATTCAACCCATGTATACCTTGAAAAATCATCTACACATACAAACACATACCTTTTTCCTCCCAAGCTTTCAACCTGCATGGGACCCATGAGATCCATGTGAAGCAATTCCAGAACCTTCGTCGTGGTCTGATGCTGGAGCATCTTGTGTGGCATCTTGGTTTGCTTACCAATCTGACATTCTCCACATAGCTTTCCTTCTCCCAAGCTCAAATTGGGCAATCCCCTTATTGTTTCATCAGCAATAATCTTTTGCATGCTCCTGTAGTTGAGATGTCCTAGTCTTTGATGCCATACATTCACCTCATCTTCTTTAGTTAACAAACATCTGGAAACATGAGCTTTTTCTTCTGATGTCCACATGTAACAGTTGTCTTTTGATCTGACTCCTCTCATCAGAACTCTCTCATCATCAGTTGTCACAACACATTCTATCTTATTGAACTTAACATCATACCCTTGATCGCACAGTTGACTTATGCTGATTAGGTTGGCAGTTAAGCCATTTACAAGTAACACATTGTTCAAGTTAGGAGATTCTGTGCTAACAAGCTTTCCTACTCCCTTGATCTTTCCTTTAGCTCCATATCCAAAAGTAACATAGTTGGTGGAGTGACTTCTGATGTCTTGCAAGAAGCTCTTGTTTCCTGTCATGTGCTTTGAGCAGCCACTATCAAAATATCAATCTTCCTTTGATGATGCTCTGAAAGACGTGTAGGCTACCTGACATCTGACTTCACCCTTGGGCTTCCATTACTTCCTCATTTGAACAGGCTTTTTATCGTGCATCTGAGGATAACCATATAACCTGTAACAGTAGGGTTTTATATGACCATTCTTACCACAGTAGTGACACTTCCAAGGTACAGTTTTGTCAAGCTTAAGCTGAGGTTTCACATGCAAAGGTACATGTCGAGGCACTGAATCTGGCAACTGATAATCTCTGGGCTTCTTGAATTCAGTTTGTTTTGCAGCAGACACAAATTTCTTTGAACCTTTCTGATTTTCTTTGTTTGCTGTTCTATAGTTAAAACCAATTCCCTTCAAACTCCCTCCTTGCTTGCTAGTTTCTTTCAGAATTTCATCAAGCATATCAGAACCACTGTTCAACATTCTAACAGATTTATGAGTGGCTTCAAGTTTTCTTGTCAGAGTTGTCACGTCCTCTTGAAGTCCTGCATTAATCAACATTAGGTTAGCCTTTTCCATAACATCAGCATTATTAAACTTACTTTGCCATTCCTCCAGATCTTCCTTCAGCTTAGTGCTGAGCTCTTTCAACCGTTCATTCTGAGAAACAAGTTGGTCTATCTCACTTTGCTTTTCTCTTACAAGTTTGCATGCTTCTTCCCACTTGTTGTGTAGCAGCTTGTAAGTTTCAGCCAATTCCTCATCAGAGATGTCTTCATCACTTGTCTCAGACTCACAGATAGTTCTAGATAAAGCATTGACTTTGTTTGCAGATATCTCCTCCTCATCTTCAGTGTCTTCATCTGACCAAGTTACCATCATACCTTTCTTTTGCTTCTTTAGATAAGTGGCACATTCAGACCTGATGTGACCATATCCTTCACATTCATGACATTGAACTCCTTTGTTCTGAACAGGTCTTTCTTCTTCCTTGGTCTTCCTCTGAGAATTTGAAAACTTGGGTTTGTTATCGAACTTCATGTCCTGGGCATTAGGTCTGGTTCTTTTGTCAATCTTCCTCAAAGCCCTGTTGAATTTTTTTGCTAGCATAGCCAGAGCCTCATAAAAGTTTTCACCCTCACAGTCTTCATCATCACCTTCATCAGTGTTAGACACAAAAGCAATACTCTTATTCTTCTTCTTAGATTTTCCACTCAGTTTCAACTCAAATGTCTGCAAAGAGCCAATAAGTTCATCAACCTTCATGTTCTCAATGTCTTGAGCCTCCTCAATTGCAGTGACTTTCATAGCAAACTTCTGAGGAAGAGATCTCAGGATCTTCCTTACAAGCTTCTCATCTGACATAGGTTCTCCCAAAGCAAATGAAGCATTAGACAAGTCACGGACACGCATGTGGAATTCTGAAATAGTCTCTTCTTTAGTCATCATCAAATTTTCAAATTGAGTAGTAAGCATCTGAAGCCTTGACATCCTTACTCGAGTAGTTCCTTCATGTGCAGTTTTCAGAATTTCCCAAGCATCCTTTGCCACAGTACATGTATTGATCAGCCTAAACATATTCTTGTCAACTCCATTAAAAACAGCATTTAGAGCCTTTGAATTTCCAAGTGCAGCTTCATCTTCATCACTGGTCCATTCTTCTTCAGGTTTTTCCACAACAATAGTAGAGGTGCCTTCAACCTCAGCCTTAGTGGGGTGCTTCCAACCCTTGACAATGGCTTTCCAGGTCTTGTTGTCAATCGATTTGAGAAAGTCTGTCATGCGAACCTTCCAGTAGTCATAGTTAGTACCATCCAGAATGGGTGGCCTATTGACTGATCCTCCCTCCTTGTTATCCATGAGAACTTGAATAAAACTCCCTGGAGCTCACCCAACCAGAACAGGGTGCCTGCTCTGATGCCAATTGTAATTCAGGTTCCCTCTGATACGATTGTCCTGCACGATGCTGGGACAAGAGGTTCGACAACCGCTTAACAGTAAAACAGAACTTAACAACAAAACAATAACACACATAAGTTGTTAACCCAGTTCAGTGAAAAACTTTCACCTACGTCTGGAGGGTTTGCACCCAAAGAAAGGAAATCCACTATCTCAAGATTCAGGAATTACAGACACTCATGAACAACTCAGTTCATAGTTCACTTCCTAATCTACCCAGTGTATTTCTACTTAGAATCTCAACCTAAGTATGAGAGCCCCTCTCACTTCCTCTCAATCACTGCCACAGTGATGGGTGAATACAATGAACAAGTAAAGTTTGAACGCAATCAAACAACACAAAACCCTTCTTTGCTTTATAGAATCAGTGAGCAAAGAAGATTCACAATTAACAAAGGACGAAGCACAATAACAAATCCTAAAACACTCGATCTCTCTCTATCAGCTTCGGTACCCTTCATGTTTTAGGTCTTCATCCTTTTATAGACTTCAGCAGCGGTAGCATGGGCTCTAGGGTTAGCATGGGCTGAAGAAACAGATTTCAGCAACAGCAATTCAAAACGCAATCTTGATAGATTCGGTTTCTTATTGCACACGAAAAGATAGAAAATAATTTGAAAATTCAGAAAATTAAAATGAAATTTTGTATATATTTCATAAAATACTTTTTCATTTTTCTTAAAAATTTACATTTAAAAAATACTTTTCCATGTGTCATGTATTTATAAGTTCTTATTATAGTTATACAAATTATAAATTAAATTTTAATCTTTAAATAATTTTTGTGATAACCAGCAACATAGTGGTTAAGCAATTTTTCACTTAAGTAACGGTTGGAAGTTGAATTTTTCACTTAGTGAGAATTATCATTACAATCATGCAGGAAGGAGGCTCGCGGGATACTCACCTTTTTGGCCGACGACATTGCCATCTTCATGATCAAACCTGTTGCCTGGAAAAAAAAAAAGGGAACCCAATTGAAATTATCAGACTTGTCTTATTTATATCAAACCCTTTTTTTTTTGAGAAATAAAAGATAATATATATGAAGTAGAAAGCTTTTTTTTAAAAAAAAATATGAAGTAGAAAGCTAATACAAGATACAGAGCAGTGTTGAAACCTCTGAAACAAAACAGAAAATAACAACAAACAAAAGCTAAGCAAAGAAAAGCAACAAGCTACAGATAAGGAAAGACTAGAAAAACAGAACAATACAGACGGGGAAAACTAATCTAGAAGATGCAGATCCCAAACTTGATCACAGCGTAGAAAGCACATGAAAGGGGGTAGCCACCAACTTCAAAAACACGCAGGCCGGAGCAGGGAGGGCCAGGCCAGCCGGGAAAGTTAAGAGCACTGTTGGCTGTTGCCCATCCAAACTAAATTGAGAGAGAGCTAGTGCGTTCAGATAACACATTTATATATATGCAAACTCTATTCCCAATTCAACATCAATGGCAATCAAAACTGTGAAATTGCAACAGATCTAAACAAAACATTGTATCTAGCTCAAGCAATACTTGCCAAAAGGGAAAGTAGCACTAGGAAAAATGGTAAACAAATTAAAGTTCTTAAAGTAAATAAGCTGGTTAAACAATTAACCTTCTTCCTCTCCTTCGTTCTCAGCGATGTAGAAGTAACTCAGTTCATAAACACGTCTATCTTCACAAACCTATTTATATAGCTAGGGAACTTATTGTTTGTTTCTTTCAAACGTATTAAATATAATGCATTACGTTTGGGATCACTTTTCTTTATTGAGAAATTACACTCACTCACAGTCTCACACAACTCACACGCTCTCTCTCTCTCACTCACTCACACACGTCCAAGAAACAAAACAAAGCACATGATTACAAAGAAAGGGGAATAGTTAGCTAGGGTAATAGGGTCATTATGGTCAATTCGATTTCTAGTGCATGCATGCATGTTATAAGTTATATCCTATAAAATCAATGATTCATTCTTTCTGGCTAATGTTGCTGCTAAAGCTAACCTATTTTATTTGGATTCTTCCAGGATAGTAAATACTTGTAAAACGATGATGGCATATCATTTCAAGCTGGATTATTGGAAAAAAAAGAAAAAGAAGGTGCAGCTGATCTGAACCCAAAAAACTCTCTTTTAGCTCTAAAGAATTTGTTTTCCAAATAGATATGAAACTGGGAAAAGGAAACAAATTCGAAAAAAACAGAAAGTGAAAATAGTTACGGTCAATATAATGCACCATAAGTCTAACGAAGAAGATTTTCCAGAAGAGGATGTGTTAATTTCGGCCAAGAAACAAGGTAATCAGGAATATTGGAGTGGCACCGGAGAACATCTACACAAGGGCTTCAAGGGCGTGTGGACACTGGGAAAATCGCTTGGCATGTTTTTTGGGGGTTAAGATGAGGAAGCAATTTAGAACTAGCAAACCACAGTAAATAGGCCGAGATCAAGAAGAGCTGGATCGTAAGAGCTGGTTATCATAGAGATAGTTTTTCGTACCTGCGATGGTGGTCTTCCTACAGAGTTCGATATTGAAAATTTTGATAATATTTACTATCAAGGTTTGGATAGATCTCCAATTGAAGTTGGTGGTTTTTAGATCTTGGCATCCAAAATAAACAACTTAAGTGATAAGTGCTTATTAACGTACATAAGTGTCTGATTAAGTTGTTTATCTAAATACACAAAAGAAAACAGATTATAAACAACAAAAATGCCCACCACATAGATAATATTACAAGTAAGATAGTAATCCAAAACCAGTCTCAATTCACAAATCACTAAGCAACCCATGTCCAACCACACAACAAAGGCAACTTTGATATCCTCAAGTCTGATCAACAACAAAGAGTTTAATTTGAAAATTTACCTGAATGGGAGCAGCGAAAAACCTCACGCTATTATAAACACTTGGGATTCGGACCATCTCCCTCTCTCCAGCGCCTCTGCAGTAGAACATGTCACCGTTGGATTGATCTTATGGAAGCTATTAATTATTAGGCATGCAACAGAAAAAATGAAACAGCATGTACAATATAAAAGAATAGAGATGGTGGTTGGTTAAAATAAATGACACATTTTTTAAAAGAAACAATTTTTTTTTATAGGCAATGAATTATATTGAATAGAAGTATAAGGAGTACTTCAACCCAATACAAAGAAGAGAGGAAAAGAGGAGAGACTAGAACAAATACAAGAAACATAAATCCTATACCAAAGACATATCTACCCACCCCCTACCTCCTTGAAAAAAGACTTTATAGAGATGACCTCATTAAAACCTTACTAGGATAAAACCCCCTTAGGAAAACCTAGAAGGAAAAAGAGTACCACATATATAAAGTCAAGGGGAATTCTCAAGGAAGTTTACAAGAAAACTAAAAAAAAAAACCCCAACCTCAAAAACACTTGCCAAGACTTCCAGTATGTAGACTATGTGTATCAGACCGACAAGTAAACTCCTACTCGCCAGCAATGAATTCTGATCATGAACCAAACTAGTGCCCATAGATATTGAAACAAATCCTTCACTTAGACATAAGCACAACACAGAATCTGCAACAAAAACACACGGCGTGCAACAAAACCAAAAAGAACCAACATAATCAAATTTGGATAATACATGCACAAGGATCCAGACAATGATTAAAATATCAAGGGGTGTTGATTCAAGTGTTGCATGCTTAATTTCGTTAGAGTAAAGTTTCGGATCCAAATCTCGTGAATGAAAAAAACACCTAGTACAAGATACTTATAAACACACAAAAAATTAGAACACGTTAAAAAAACATATATCGTTAATAGATTTTTACGTTTACAACTTATTCTCACCATTTCATATGTATATATAGATAATTTCTCAATTACATATTTAAAAGTTGTGGGGTTTCATACACATTTTATATTTTCTTTCATACTACAATTTTTATAACTTGCAATTTAATTCTTTACATTTTAAATAATGTACTGAAAAGTTCTACATTAAACTTTCTCATTATATATATATATATATATATATATATATATATATATATATATTGAACATGTTTTTTCTTAACTTGTTCACATAATAAAATTTCAATTTTAATTCATTCAAATAAAGATAAAAATTAAATTATTTTAGCTTATTCAAAAAAAATACTTTTTTACCTAACACATATAAATGAAGCTAAGTTGAGTTGAGTCAAAAAAATAAATGTTTTTAATAAGTTTTATTTTAAATTATGCAAGTAAATAATTATAAAAATTCAACTTATTAATTAAAATAAAGATTGATTTTTTTATATGTAATATCATTTTTTTGTATATGCTTAATTATTTTTTGTTTCACAAATATATAATAATATAAAAAAATTGTTGGTTTTAATATCTTTTGTACTAATTTTTATCAAAAATATTTCTTTTCTCACAAGAATGTTATAGAGGTTTCATTCTTTTTTCCACCTCAGATTGTGAGTTCCCCCTACTTCATACCAGGCATACATTGGAGCTTCTTTGCCTTGACACTCCAAGACTTCGATTATATATATATATATATTGGAAAACATCATACGATAGGCTTGTGATATATATATATATATATATATATATATATATATATATATATATATATATATATATATATATATATATTGGAAAACATCATACGATAGGCTTGTGGGTTTTGAGATCATATATTAATGAATTAAGCATGGGAGAGAGATGGAAGTTTTCGGGCTCATTTTATTGGGTAGCATTGGGATAGAATTTTGATCTTAAAAGTTAAATTATGTGGTTTTTGGCTGTGATTTGTTGGTATGCATGCATTATTTGGGAAGATTGTTTCATCAATTATCTCTTCTTTTATGAATAAATTTTTTCCATTTGGAAAATGACACTACCCTTACATTTAGTGACAGATCAACAATTAGAGTTGTAGGAGCAATATATACACACATTTATACAAAATCATGTAATGTTAAAAATTTAGTGGTGACTACATTTTATATATATAATGCTTAGTTATATAAAACACTGGTGTGAGATTAGCACATTTTATACATATAATTTTCATTAACTTCAAATTTTCGTGGGGGCACTTGACTGCATAGCCTTCTTACTGCATCCGTGCCTGCTCACATCCTATAATTCTGTAGTTTCTTTGGGCTTTTGCCTCGAAAATTAGCAACAACAAAAATTATTTGTTCAGATTGTAGCTCAAAATGTACCATGATAATTATTAATATAGTACAATTTTACTAAAATGTTCTTATTTAGTTTAAATAATTATCAAATCAACTACATAAACTTGATCATCTCAAAAAAAACTATAAACTTATCAATGAAGTTTTGGCTCTTCAAAATTATCATTATTTAGAAAGAGTGTGGTGGAGTGCGTAGACGTAGTGTTTTTGTACTAACTGTTAAATCTCGAGGGGTTTACCGGATAAGTGTATTTTGCCAAAAGAAAAAATCAATGCAAATAGTGAAACATACAATTTTATTTCATTCAGTTTTACTTTAGTCTATTTCATCCCTTTCCGGTAGCGCAGAAAATCCATGAAGAGTATGTCATACCGTACGTGGAATGACTGAACAATGAACACTACCTTCAGACTTCAAAGTCACAAAATGTATATGCATTGAAACAGGGAAGCTATGAATTGCAAGCAATTCTATTTCTGCCTTTGAATCACACCTACTTGACAATGCAGTATAGAAGAAGCGGCGCCACGAGAGAGGATGAGCGCAGGAGAGGAGAAGAGATCAGTGATGGTGAAGAGGCGTTGAGAGATTAAGATGAATTTCTGGAAAAATGAAAACTTTGGGATGAGATGAAGGAGATGAACATAGTTTAATTTGGGGATGAAGGTTTCAGGAATTCAGATTCTGATTTTCCTTTTTCATTTTACTCATATTATTACTTAGCTTCTTAATTATTGATTAGGATCTAAATTATACTTAAGCAAAGGGTAATTTTGTAATCTACTCACAATGGTAGAATGTAAATTTTGTAATTTTAGCTCCTGAACTCTGTCCCAAAGAAACGAGATCACCCAAGTCTCAGCTCCACCAAAAGGATGGGCAAAAAACCTTGCAATACGTTGCTGCCCAAATCACTAGGACTCGCCTGAACCAGCCACTGCAAAGAGGGAAGAGGAAGGCCAAGAGGTCCCAAAGAAGTAGGAGCCACCTGAACCAAGGAAGAACCAAGGCGACCCGCTCCACCTACAACCAAGTCATCACCAACCGATGGCCCCAAGACCTCCAACCTAGTCTCCCCAAGCACGCTCTCAGGAAACAAAGCATCAAACGACAGTCGAATTACCTCCACATCAGCACACCCCGCGTTGAGGCGCACGTCCGCCGTCGCGAGTTCAGGGAACAAATCACCATCCGAAAGTGTCCGAGCATCCTCGAAGCATCTCCAAAGCCTTGAAATCATGGATTCTCCAGCCTGAAACAGAGGACGGTCACGCCGGGCTTGAAGCTTACCCACAGCAACATCACGCCACGAGATAGAGGGTAGCAAAGAACCCACTCCCTTTTCAACCCTTTTCTGCGAAACAGAACCCAACCCGCCCTGAAGAGAAGGCACGGAATGGGAAGGTGACCCACTCCTCAGAGGGTATTGCGCCTCCTTCACCGATAAAACGGCTCCACCGACCCTGGTCCCGTTGATAAGAGCAATCGCCGCCTCGGCATGAGGCCTATACAGAAAATGGACAAACCCGAACTTGAATTTCCTCCCCACCTTCCGGAACCGCTGCACAAAAACCTTTCCTACACATCCAATTTGAACGAATAGGTCTCTGATTTGGGAATAATCCACCATATCTGTAATCTCGTCGACGAACAGGGTAGGTCTCTCCAGACCAAGAGACCCTCCCCGGCGTGGCACTGCCTCATCCTCCCCTTCTGCTTCGTCTTCACCAGTCACAGTCTCCCTTTGCCTTGCGAGACGGCCACTCTTCGCACCAGGTTTGCTCGAAGACGGCGCTACAAGAGGATTTCGTGGAACCCTAGCAGACGGTGAAACAGGGGTTTCTCTCATGAGAAATGAAGTAAACGAATACCTAACTATTTAAATTATATGTTCTCTAACATTAAAAAAAGGTGTAATATGAAAACTAAAAACTAAAACAAAAAGTCATATAACATATTTTGATAGAGCAATAGAGCAATTATGCACAAATGGGTTTTATGCGTTGCATTATATAAATCACGTTTATCTCATAATAAATCTACATTGAATTAGTGAAGAAAGTCAAGAAACGAATCACTCTCATGTCTCCTCAATCGTACGTGTTTTTCACTATGAGTATTCACTGTGTCAGCTACTACTGGGTTCCACTCATAGCCATAGTGGCCATGGCCTCGACAGCCCCAAGGTTTTTTTCTTCTCAGAATACCATTATGTTATCAGAGTTGTTCAGAAAAAAGAACATAAGTACTGTTCAAGGAAGTCGCGCGGACGAGCTCCTATAAGGCGTTCGGCAGGGGACCGGCCAATCGAGTTCAAGCCCTACAATCCTTGTAGACCAGAACTGGAGGACTACTGTTCTGGGAAGCCGCGCGGACGAGCTTCTATAAGACATTCGACAGCCGGAGCGATTAATTCAGTTCAAGCTCTACAACCCTTGTAGACCAAAACTGTGAGACTACTGTTCTGTGAGTAATTACGTACGACTAAGGATTAGGGACGATCACAGAAAGGTCAGACGACAGAACCAATAACAGACGGTCAGGCAGCCGATTCTGATCACCCTGCTACCGACCGTGACTCGGCCAACTACTACGGACACCAAACTCGCTGACCATGGGAGGATCATCTATCATTTCCCCATCACCTCGCTGACCCTAAACCTCTGCCACCTAGAGCTACGAGGATAGGCCCAGGCCTTATCATCAGTTACTAGAAACCCTCAGCCTTTGGATCGTTGGACACAAGAGAAGCCCAAGAGAGATCCAGCGGTGGGAAACTTCCTAGTGAACGTAGCCTCCCTAGAGGCTACCCTCAATTCCAAGACAGGTATAAAAAGGCTCTCTCTCATAGAGGGTAGGTACGTTTTCATAATCCAAGAGACTAAAGTTATTTTGGTAAGTGCTCTGAACTGACTTTGGCATCGGAGACCTTCCAGGCTCCCCCTCTCGGGCTAACTAAGGTGATCTACCCTTGTCAGTTCTGCTCACCTCTGTTCTCGTCGTTCTCCTCAGCACCTACCCCTTCTCGGGTAGTTTTGGTCGGTTCACCCCGAACAATAAGGAAATAAAGTGAGACAATAAAAAGAAGATCGGAACAGTTCACGGTGATGGTCGTAGATTCCACTTGATTCAGTAGTGCGACTGTCATCTTGGTATTTTAAAAGTGAAATGTTTTTTTTATTTGGTCAACGAAGTGAAATGTTGTAAATATTAGGATTTGAGTGATTTGGGCTTTCCTATACAGGGCCCAAAAGTAGAACTATTGATTTTAATGAGTATTTTTTTTTTTGAAAATGGGCTTAATGAAAACTGTTGCCTAGCATACTAAAATTTCAATGTTTTCTTTCTTTTCTAGTTTATAAATAAATCTCAATTTCTTACTTGACCTTAAAACAATGCAATGATCGATAACGTGCATTTAGAAATTGGTGAATTACATACAATATTACATTATCCAAGGCTCTAATAATACTTATCATAAAAAAATTAACTAGTCTAGTATACTTTATTTGTGTAATTCAGATTTTATTTTATATTACACTAGTGTTTTTTACCCGCGCGTTGCACGGGAAATATGTCTATTGTATTTGATACATTAATTAATACTTTGATTATTAAAAATATATTAAACAACGAATGAAATAGAAAAGTCAGAATTGATGAGTAAAGTGGACATAAAGACTTCTCTTCTAAGCCCGATTGAGACCAAGACGAACTTGTTTCACATTCTTCATAAATATGAAGACGATAACACAAATCATAGATATAAGGAATTATCAACATATTAATCTTAAAAAAATTAATGTGATAGTAGCACAAATCAGGATTGTGTAAGATATATCATAAAGTATAACATTATTGTGTTTATTGTGTTTATTCCAACTAAGTAGGGATGACAATGGGTAGGTACTATAGTACCATCTCCATACCCGCGTTTTTAAAAATTACATGTACCCGTCTCCATACTCACATGGGTAGCAACTCAAAGCTCTCCACCTTTAAACAATTCAATGTCATTACAGGAAGCTATCCATCTTTGCCAAAATTTAAATCTATGGATGACAATGGGTCTCAAAATCATAGGGTACCCGCAAAAAATACCCACTATGGGTAGGGTAAAAAACCGCTAAATGGGTATGAGGTTGAGTATAGATAATTATCCGCAAATTAAAAATAGTGGGTATGGGTGCGGGTATGGGGACTATAGTACCCAACCGGCTCATATCCGCACACATATGTTATTATTAGTATTATTATTATTATTATTTGGGAATATATTAACAAATTAACTTAAGCTATAGCTTTCAAACTCACTCTTTTTAAAAAAAAGTTTGGGATATATTAATTAATACTCTAAAAATAAATAATAAATAAATTAAGATAAAATCAAGAAATAAACCACCTAAATCCTAATCAAATCTAAAATTTAAAAATGTATATTTTTTTACTCTAAAAATAAATCAAAAATAAATTAAGATAAAATCAAGAAATAAAAAACATAAATCCTAATCAAATCTAAAATTTTAAAATGTATTTTTTTTTTTTGAGAATTAATCTGAGAATGACACGTGTTATTTTTTTTTCCAATTAGTGAATATTCTGCACCCTAAAAGATTTTCTTTTCCTCAATCCTTTTGCTTTTGATTAAGAAGAGAAAAGCAGGAATCCTTGAAGCATATGACATATTACAATTAGTTGAAGAACAAAATCAATTCATGAAGAAGATTGAAACAGAAACCTAAATGAAGTCTTGAAGAACAAAATACCCTCCTTCACCAATTTGAAAGGACTGTGGTGAAAGAATTGTATTTAGTGTATTTGTGATCTTGGGGTGGAACCCTTGTGAAACAAAAAATCAAAGGCACATTTCAGTCAAGAGAAACAAAAAATTGTGTATTGCCCCATATGTGCGCACCCCAACAAATTATCTATATATGTGAGGAAAAAACAAAATAATTCTCCCACCCAAAATAACTGTGGTTACTTCACCAATAAACTTATACCAACAATCAATTTAAATTGAACTTAAGGAAATATATAGAGCAAAGTAAGATAAGTCACCCAATTGGCATACTAAAACATGAGTATATGCAAAACTAATGAGTTTGAGGAAAACATGAACCAACCTTAAGAATGGGCTAAACATACTCATGAAGATTAAATGTGAGCTCTTCATATGCATTCATCAATTTGACTGACATGTGCATCATTAAAAAAAAAATTAGTAAGTTGTGCATCATTCACATACAGTGCAAATAGTATGCTTATACACATAGCTCAAACATGATGAATAAAAACGTGCAAAATTTGAGAAATGAATATAAATTCAGGCTATCCTATGTTTCGTAAATTTCTATAAATTATACCAAAATCTGGTTTAGAATGGCTTCACACACATGGATTTCTACAAACTATACTAAAATCTGGTTTAAAAAAATACAAAAGCGGAAGAAGAACAATAGAAAAAACATTACATCAGAATTAAAATATTACGTCTTCATCAATGATTCGTTAAAGGGTCTATGCAAAAATTTGTAAACTTTTGGATCAAAACACACAAAATATGTGAAATTTAAGAATTCAGGATTGAATTACGAACAAAGGATAAACTGAAATGGCACAAACCATCAATCACAACATGATAAACTCTTCTTCACGTAACATCATCTTACGGCATACCTCTGTCCTGATCGCGACATGTGGCAGAGGTAGAAATAGAAGTTTTCAAATCTCTGCGTGTCCATGGTAGCTTTTTTATGTGGACCCTCAGCACCAAATCAACTCCCTTTAAAAGTAACTCAAAAATAAAATAAAGAGTAAAATACACTCACCCCTCTTAAGGTTTGCAAGAATGACACTCCACCCCATTGTTTTCTAAAATCTACACTCCACCCCATTTTTTATAAAGGCAAAATTTAGTGACGAAAACAAATTTGTCACTAATAAAAAATAATTACTAATTAGTTAAAATTTAAATAAATTAAATGCATATACACTATCATACATTAATTTATGAAAATAATTTTACTGAATTAAATTTAAAAAAACCATCCACTCTGCCTGTTAAGTCCACGTCTCATCTATCTCCAAATCATATTTCTCACCACAAACGGTCACCACCAAACCTTTGCTCCCTTTAACACGACGACAACCATCCCAGAATGCGAAACCCCATGGCACCACCATGCCTCAAAGTTTTGTTGCGACCTGAACCCCATAACATGAATCGCACATCCCCAAAGCCACTTGTTCAACTACTTGTTGTGAACTTCACCCCTTTAAGTTGTGAGCGAACACTTTGTTGGTTTAAGATGTTGTTGGATTTTGTTAAAAACGGTGCTCCACCGCATCGTTGGGTTCTAATAACCTCAATTCCACTTCATATTTCTTAATTTTGTTTCTTTATTTTCTTCACCACCCATTTGTGTTGCTTTTTGGAACGGGAGGCAGCAGTGGAAAATTTTCCGCAATGGGCGAAAGCCTGACGGAACAATGTCGCGTGGAGGTAGAGGGCCTACGGGTCGTGAACTTCTTTTCTAGGAGAAGAAGCAATGACGGTATCCGGGGAATAAGCATCGACTAACTCTGTGCCAGGAGCCGCAGTAAGATAGAGGATGCAAGCGTTATCCGGATACAATCCAATTTTAAAAATTGGAGGTATAAATAGATTATTTTGATTAAAATTGAATTATTACCAAATATGAAAACACAAGCATGTTTCACTATGTTCGAGATTTGGTTTGTCAACCGGTCATGTGTGCTATTGCAGAATTTGCATTGTGAATTTACGGAGGAAGAACGCGATTGAGAGAATGAGGAGGACTGTGATGTTTTCATTTTTATATTTATTGGATTATATTGAAAATATTTTTTGAAATTATTGATTAACAATTTAAATAATAACTAATTATTAATGAAGAATATTTTTCGTCACTAAATTTGCCTCTATATAAAATGGGGTGGGGTGTAGATTTTAGATAAGAATGGGGTGGAGTGTTATTCTAACAAAACTTGAGGGGGGTGAGTGTACTTTACTCTAAAATAAAATATTTCATTAAATTAAAATTAAATAAATAATAAATAAGGATAGATAAAAACTATCAAAATCTAGCAAATCACAATAAAAACTCATAAAATCCTACATTAATTAAAAATCCGAAAATTCAATAAAAATTAATTATTATACTCTATAAATAAATGTAAAATAAAATAAAATATTTCCAGGAAGTAAAATTAAATAAATAATAAGATAAAATTAAGAAATAAACAACATAAATCCTAATCAAATCTAAAATTTAAAAAGGTACTAAATAAAGATAGATAAAAACTACCAAGTCTAGCAAATCACAATAAAAACTCATAAAATCCTGAATTAATTAAAAAACTGAAAATTTAAGAAAAATTAATTAATATACTCTAAAAGTAAATCTAAAATAAAATAAAGTATTTCCTGGATTTAAAATAAAATAAAATAAATAATAAGATAAATTAAAATAAAATCAAGAAATAAACAACCTGAATCCCAATCAAATCTAATATTAAAAATGGTATTAAATAAAGATAGATAAAAACTAACAAAATCTAGCAAATCAAAATAAAAACTCATAAAATCCCGAATTAATAAAAATTCGAAAATTCAATAAAAATTAATCAATATATTCTAAAAATAAATTTAAAATAAATTAAAAGACCAAATCTTATCTTTTAAAATAATATCAATCAATTATTTTAGAATATATAAAATTAAAACATATATCAATTGAAAATTATATCTTCTAAAATAATATCAATTAATTAGGTTAGAATATATAAAATTAAAACATATATCAATTGAAAATTATATCCTCTAACAAATTGACACGTGGAATAATTTTTATGAGAATTAATCTGGTGCTGACACGTCACTAAGAATTAATCTGGTGCTGACACGTCACTATGGAAGTTCTTCTTTTCTAATATATATTGATATTGATTGATTTCTCTTTTATTTAATTTTATTTTAACATATGTAATTCACCGGTTTAATCAGTTCAACCATTAATTTTTTTTTCGACCCATATTTTGTAGACTCGGTATCCCCGATCGAGTAGATCATCAATCCTATTTTAATAACGCTGCTATTTAATCTTGGTCTCGATAACTATAAATTCTTGGCTCCGCCTCAATTAATATATATGGAATGTATATTATTAAAATGTTGTTTATATATGAGAACATATGAATAAATTATGATCGTTAGATCCATGGGTGGACCCATGTGTAGGCTATGTGTGGCTTTAGCCACACCAGATTTTGAGTTTTTTTTTTAAATATCGTATTTAGCGGCGGTTTGGCATCCGCTGTTAAAAGCTTTGTGTTAATGTATGGCAACGGTCGAAGCGCCGCCATAGCTTAATCAGTAAGAAACCAAAATTCACGCTTAACATTAAATTATAACGCGGTTTTTCTTTCTTTCTTTCTTCCATTGCTGCTTTCGGCATTCATCAACTTTTAAAACCTTTTTCCCCAAAAATTGAAAACCCACCAATCTTCACCTTCCTAAATTTCTAATCGCATAGATAACCCTAATCACCGCACCAATCAACTACAATTCAAGAGGAAATTCAATTGATTCATTGTCTCTCAGGTAAATAAACTTCGTAATTCACCTTACTACGCTACACAAAATTCATGTTGGATGATCTTTTCCCATTTCTATTTTTTTTAATTTTCAATTTTCAAAGAATTTTTTTGGTTTATGAACTTGTTGCACGCGTTGAGTTGGATCTACTTTTTCGGTGAGAATTTTTGCTTGTGAACTCAGCAGATCTGAGTTCTTGATGGAACCATGTTGGGTTTGGAGCTACCTCCGTTTGTTTTTGCTGATGAGTTTTCCTGTTTTGATTGTTGATTCGTGCCCGCAAATTTTGGAATGTTAAATCAGCAGCATTGTAATGTTCTCTCCCAAAAAAGCAAAATTTGTCATTTTTACTGCACAAATTAGTCTTAACTTTTCATGGTTGAATAAACTTTTGTGTTTTTCGTGTGAGATTATAGCTACTTCTTGCTTGCTACCTAATATAATTTCTACTTTGTATTTTAGCCTAAAATTTCTTTTATATTTAGCCACACCAATATATAATGTCTGGATCCACCCCTGGTTAGATCTAATTATGAACGTTTTTTTTGTTAAGCCAAATAGATCTAATTATGAACGTGACATTTAAAAAAGTCATATGACATCTTTAAGTGGTCATGAATTATTTTAACCTTGATAATTCATGATTAAATATAACAATCATAATTTATTCTTATATAAAATTACAACTCTCATACATACATAGGATAACATGTGGTGTGTTTTTTATTTTAATTTTAAAGTTAAGTACGGCTAGTCTCAAAAAAAAAATTTGAAAAGGCTAGTCTCAATTTAAAGGTGAGTAAATGTTAGATAAGTAGGATGAAGTGTATATTTTAAATAAAAATGATATTAAGTATATTTGTAATAAATTTCGAGGGGATAAGCGTAGATACCCAAAATAATAGAAAAATAGTGCAAAAAATCCATGGAGAGTATCCCATACCGTGAAGTGACTAAAGTAAACACTACCTTCATCAGGGAAGCTCTGAATTGTAAGCAATTCTATTTCTGCCTTTGAATCACACCTACTTGACAATGCAGTATAATGTATCAACCACTCTAGCCTTTTTTCTAACATTCATCCAAATCCAATTGCGTGTCTTATCAGGCAAAACAAATCAATCAAATTAAACATAGAACAAACAAAAAAATTGCATTTATGTGCTAATCTCTTTGACAACAACAACAACAAAACCGATTGTGACCATTGTTTGCAATCAGCACATCACTGATTCACCCCAACAACTGTTTTAGAACAAGGAGCTGGATTTGTAATCAATTCAATGTGCCTCGTCTTCAAACAAAGCTTCAATCTCCTCTAAGCTCTTGCCTTTGGTCTCTGGTAAAAAGTAGTAAAAGAAAAGTGTAGCAACCACCATGACCCCACCCAGCACAAAGAACATGCCCCCAAATGTAATTGCCTCTGAGATGCTCAAAAATGACATGGACACCACCCCACTCACCAAACGGTTCACAGAAATGGCCAAGCTGGAGCCTTGGGCCCTTAATCTCATAGGGAAAATCTCTGATGAGTAAACCCATGTTGTAGGCCCAAGACCAATAGAGAAGAAGGAAACTGCAGCACACACAGCAACCACACATAGAGCAATAGCCCACCCAGGCTTGTCACTTGAGTACTGAAGAAAAGTGCAGCCAAAGCCCAAGAAAAACAATGACAATGCCATGCCAAATGAGCCTAACAACAACATGGGCCTCCTCCCAAACCTGTCCAAGACCAATGCAGACATGAAAACAAAGCAAGTCTTGGCTATCCCCATGATGATTGTAACACCAAAAAGCTGCTGGTCACTCTGGATCCCAGCTTCTCTGAACACTTCTGGGCTGTAATATATCACAGCATCATTCCCAGAAGCCTGCATGAAGAAGTTAAGACCAATTGCTGCCACTAGAATCCTGAACACAGGGCGAGTGGGTGAAATAAGTAACTCCCTCCATACCCCTTGTCCATTCCATACAGAAGAATCAGAACCAGAAGATGAAGCTTTATCTTTGTCCTGGTTTGTGATATAAACATGCAATGAAACCAGAAAAAAATTAGTAAGGGAGCAAAGTTTAAACATGTTAATCAAAATTAACAGTCATTAGTTGAAAGTGACCGTTTAAAAATTTTAGGGAAGCAAAAACAATACTTAAATACTATTCTATTAAGAAGAAATTTGTATTGGGAGGACATTTCCTCGCCCCCTCCAGCTAATAGTGGCTGAACTGGTTTTAGACTTGTGTGTCCGAAGGTACTTAGCCCTCAAGTCGCTGGAGGAAGCGAGGAAATGTCCTACATGCACATAGCTCATAGGTTAGTGACACCCGGATGTTACAGTGACCGCCCCATTTTATCTCTACCTGGGTCATTCCCTGGACAGAAGCAGCTTCTATTATCTCTGCAAGCCTCAATTCAGCTTCTCCTTTGTCCTCTGATGTTCTGATCAGAACCTTCTTCGCTTCCTCAATTTTTCCCTTCATGACAAGCCAGCGCGGTGACTCTGGCATTGCAAGCACACCCAATGCAACTACAATTGCTGGAAATGCTGCTAGACCAAGCATGAGCCTCCAGCTTGTGTCACTTGGAAGGCCTGAGAGAGCATAATTGGATATGTAACCAATGAGAATGCCAACACTGATGAAGACTTCAGGGAGAGAAGTGAGGAATCCTCTGGTGAGAGCAGGGGAAAGCTCTGCAACATATACCGGGGAAATCATGAGGGAGTAACCAACACCGATTCCGGCAACCACACGTCCCGCCATGAGGAATGGGAATGAAGGTGCTAACCCCATGAGAATAGCACCTATTAGGAATGTTGCTGCAGCAACCATGATTGTGTACCTTCTTCCAATCCAATCAGAGGTTTTGCCCGAGGCAAGCGATCCAAATAAGGAGCACACATTTAGGCACCCAACTAAGATTTCTACTTGGACCGATGTGATGTTGAGATCTTTCTTTATGAATATCACAGCACCACTCATCACCCCAATATCTGCACCACACACACATACACAAAAACAATTTTACATCAAGTCATCCACAATTCAATTTCAATTTGGTTTGTGATTTGACCAGGTCCTAGTGATGATAGATTGATAGATGCAAATTTTTCAGGCATTCAATTTTGGGGAAAAGGTACACGCATAGACAGTGTAAACATTTTTTACTCATACTTCGAAATCTAATCGGTTGACAGTACGTGTAAAATGTTTCCGTGGTGCATCAAAATTGAAGTCTTGAATTTTGAACAGGTTTATGAAGTTGATTAAACTCACTCACCATAGCCCAAGAGAATGGAATTTGTGGAAGCCAGAATAGCACCAGCAAGTGCATACTTGTTGAGATTGGGATTGCTTTGATATGAGACATGATCATCATGTGCAATGTTGTGGTTGTGAAAGCTAGCTTCACCCTTTGCATCAGCAGGAGAATCTGAACCTGGAAGTGGGTGGTAATCATGGTCCATGTTCTGTTCCATAGCAGAATTGTCTTGAATCTTGGAAAGGGGAAATGCAAAAGAAGAACAGCAGAAAAGGGCTTTTGGAAAATTGTACGACACGATCCTCCTTAAATGAAGAGGTGTCGAGGATAACGCAGTGTTTGGAACAGCAGAAAATACAAAGAAAAGAAAGGGAGGGAAGGAAAAGAGGGTAGATTAGAATTACGATGCCTTCCCTCATTCGGTTCCTTCAGACAAATGAAGGAAAGAAAGATTTTGATGGGTCCCACAGGCAAAAACCTTTACCTCTCTTTCGGAAAGAAAACTGGAGAATGGTGACTATTTTTAATAAAATGACTAATTTGTCCTCATCTTCTCTTCTCACCCTCCCATTTTCACACCTCTTACAGAAGAAACACATCCATTACCATGTTTTGATTTTTCTGTGTCAGCTCATCACCAAAGCAATCTATCAACCTCAAGAACCCCCTTTCTCAAACTTGGCCACTAAACCCATGCTTATTGACTCTCTGTCTCTCTCTCCATTTGTTATGTTCCAGATTTCTACCATTCTCTCTTCCTCTATATTTCTCTTTTTCTTTTTGAGGTTTATATGTTTCATTATTTTGATTGGTTTTGTTTTGAAAACAATATTAATAGTATAACTATTGTTTTGTGGTTGATAGGTGTGCTGCGTCATGTATATAATGGGTGGCCGTAAGTTATTTTATTTACTTTTTTGCTATTGTAAGAAAAAATATAAAAAAAAAGTCTTGGGTGAAATAATTTGTTCTTAAAAGGTTTAATGAGGGTATTTGTGTCTTTTCATAACTATAGCATATTATCTCCTTCCACTTTTCCTTCCACAATCTTTCAAACCAAACAACCTAGAAAATCATATCACTTTCTTTCCTTTCTTTTCTTTTCCTTTCCTTCTCCTTTTCTTTTCAAACCAAGCACACCTAAACAAAACCAATGTTATATTGACCAGAAATTAAATTAATGGGGGTTTTAGAATTATTTTAATATTTCTGAAAAATGTGTGACTACAAAAATTGCTTATGTTGTCCAACAATGGTGACAGGGATGTGTCGGCCACGTGTTTCATGCCTTATTAGTTAATGCTCTGTTATTTACTACACATAACTGTTTCCTTTTATGTTGCTTTCGTAACGAATACTTTAAGGGTTTTGAATAAATACTGTTTAATATGATCTAGTAAATATTTTTAATTGTGTAAGATTAAATATTAAATATCTTTTCAATGAAGAAAAAATTATTATATATTAAATAATTATTGAATTTATAAATAAAAAAACTTTCTTGATAAGAATTTTTTTTGGTTGGATTAATAAAAATATTATAAATACCAAAAAAAAATTAGCATATTATGAATTTTTTTGAAATAAAATATTATGAATATTAATAATTAGTAAAGAGTGCACAAAAATATCAATTAAATAATATTTACAATTTTTACTAAATATTTAATGACTTTATCAAATAATTTTTTATTAAAATCTCTCAAATTAATTGATTGTTTGAGATTTTTTTTCCAAAACATGATATTAACCCGGAAAACAATTACAAATTTTCCGTAGCCAGTGTGTCACAAAATGGTAAAGAACTGTGGCTGCCTACAAAAAGTATTTTAATTAATTTCATATACGTTGGTTGAATCTGTAACTTCAAGTGGTTTAAGAGATGAAATGAGCAACTACTAAACTACACGAATGTCTATTGTTTGAGACTTTAGTGAACCCTTAAGAAATAATTTCTAACACTCCATAATTCATTCAATCATTCTTTAAGCCCGTCGTAATTTTCCTTATGATGATACTTGTCAAAATCTAGACTAGGCCAATCTGATTTAAATTTCAGGCCACCATTTCATGATCACGATTGTCATTACAGTCAGCATCTTCTGGATCATATCTTTGGGATTAAAGATCTATCAAACCAGCTGACCAGAAAAACAAAAACAAAAAAAGAAAGATCTATGATAATACCATTACCAGCTATATCCAATTTAAATAATAATGAAGCAATCACTTTGAGCAAAATTGATATGGATCCGCATAGTTGGCCGAGAAGTAGTTAGTTATCTTGCCCCGCACCAGACATCTTATTAATTAAGACCCGTCAAAAATTCATTTCTCAAAATTTTGACAAGGACTCGTAATAATACTAATAGAAAAACAAACGATATAAATATCTTAGGTTAAATGTTTTTCATCCTTACAATTCATTTCATTTTGATTCCTCTAAATATTTTGTTAGAATAAATCTCTAATATATTGGATATATATATATATATATATATATATATATATATATATATTTATTTGAGTCCCAGGCCTGGGAGGGAGTATAATCAAAATTTAAACACTAAAAATTACAAATACAATGTTGATCACTAGAATTATTAAAAATAAGTAATACCCTAAAACTAATGTGTTATATTATCAATATGAATGTGTGATTATTAATATATATATATATATATATATATATGTGTGTGTGACGGTCAACTAATATAATTTTTAGTTTTCTCAGGTACTTCAATAGCTGACAACCATGAGACTAATCTCCTTGAAATCAGATATCACATTAAGTGGGTAAGTCTGTTTTCTTTAGATTATTGGTTTACAATTAGATTTAGACTAGGTAGTCGTGTGGGTCGGCTAGGAAACCAACATAACGATTCTCTACTAAAGCGATTACTCACTGAATGAGTTTTGTTCATCAATGCAGGTTTCTAAGATACTTCAATATCTTAGTGGTCGTTATTTAAAAGTTGTGGTTAAGGTTAGGCTGAAAGGTAAATATAAGAAAGTAAAGGCAAAAGGTATATGCGGGGAATTTGTAGATTGATTGATTGGTTGAGTTATGTCCTTGTACAAATGAACCTTCCTCTATTTATAGTGGTAAATTTGGCTAACCTACAATAGTTAACAATCACCTGCGTAACTCAATCTTTACAACATTTATAGATCGTTGGGTGTTAGTGTCTTGCTTTTCCAAGTCAGCCTGGAAGCTTGTTTAAGCCGACCTTCCTTGTATTGACTAGTTCATTAGCAGTAACCGCTCTCTCAAAATCTAAGGGTTTGAACTTGTTGGAGCTTTTGCACATGCGGATCTTCTAGAACTCTTCAATTTTGCATTTGAGCTCTTGTACCTTTCCTCAAATCTTGTCCACATACATATTCCTCCATCTAGCCGATTTACCTTAGCGTTTCAGTGGCTAATCTTAGACTCTCAGCAAGGCTAGTCTACCTTAACAGTTGGAGAGTCCCTTTGGGTGCTTTAGTAGCCGTTGTAGATTTTTGGTTACCAACACAAACACATCATTAGGGATCGATCGAACTTTAGATTAAATATTCAAGGAGTTCAATTATCTATTAACTATGTTGGAACATGTTGGCTTTTAAATATGTAATTTATAAATTGCATATTTGTATTTTTTTATATGCTGTCTCTCTACAATCCTCGCTTATGAGCTGTCTAACATGGTCACATCCACACCATAATCATTAATCAAACAACAATTTCGTAGCAAATTTTGTAACTTGAAGACTCGGCTACCTTATCTATACAATCAACCCCAACACAATACTTTTCTTTCACTACAGCAATTTCGATCCTATATCTATCTAATGTCTCATTATATACAAATTTAGATAACAAGATTGAACAATAAACAAATATGAAGAACAAGATGAAGACAAACTGCAGTCTGCACAATGACATGTTGACATTGAAGTCTGAACACAAATCTCAGAAAGAATATTCCACTCCGCTGACTTTATACTACAGAAATTCTAAGTTCAACAAAAAAGAAGCCTGTCAATGAAGTAATGAAGTAATAGCTTCTATTACGGCAGAGGACAAATAGCAAGCAATGACAACTGCAGAGGATTAAATAAAGCCTCAATCTGTGTAGTTCTCATGAATAAGTACTTTTTTACAATTTTTATATCAACTATTAAAATACATTTTATGTTGCTTTTTCTAAAAAAAACTTGAGTTCATTCTTTTTTAATAAGATTAACACGAGATGATATTCAACTATTAAAAAATAAAAAACGCGCGCTGGACTATCTTTATTTTAGGGATATGCCAATGTTGTACATTTTTTATGATTAAGAAGTTTCGGGGATGTATCAGGATCGCGTTACATATATAATTTTGTGATATGAAACTTTGACTCGTTATAATATTATAACGTGTTGTGTTACAATAAGTGTCGTACAAACTACAGAAAAACATTTCCCTTAAGTTCCATGTTTGATCTGTTTGGGGTGCACAAATGAAAATGAAAGGAAATAAATATAAGATAGAAATACATAAAAGGAAATTCAGTGATCGGTTGTCAATGTAATATATATCCATTAAACTCTTAAGAGAAATATGAGAAGGAAGGAAAAGCAAAGTGAAAGTATTATTTACATAATTATTATTTTACCCTTTATATATATATATATAAAGTCATTATAAAAGATTTAGATTTGACTTTAGAAATATATTTAAAACTATAAAGTGATTTTAATAATATTTTAAAAAAAATTAACTTAAAGCTTTAATAATATATATATATAAAGTCATTATAAAAGATTTAGATTTGACTTTAGAAATATATTTAAACTATAAAGTGATTTTAATAATATTTTTAAAAAAATTAACTTAAAGCTTTAATAATAAAAAATTATGTTTCAAATATTATAATATAAGTTTTATGTTAAAATTAAAACTATAATTGTAATATTTAATTTTTTTGTGAATGAGAAAAATAAACAAACAGACTAAAGAGCTCAAACATCTCGAGACAATAACAGAACGAGTAATGATATATACACACCTCATTTTTAAAACACTTCATTTCCACCTATTTTTGTTTCTATCTCTCTCCTCTTACCATCTATCACATCTCATACTTTCTCTCCCTTACTTTTTCTTTTCTTCCTATCTCTCTCATCATTCCACCTCACACACCTTTTGAGGTGTGTGAGTAACATTATTCATAACAGAACAATTATGTCTAGGGGAACATCAAAACAAGTAAAATCACTCTATTGAACAGTACCATAACCCGCCAAGCAGTTGGTCGCCCCATTAGCTTCATGGGGAATATGACGAAACTGAATATCCCAATGACGAGCAAGCAAAAGGTGGACGTCCATGAACATGCAAGCAAACTCATGTAAATGGAAACGCTCTAGAGTAAGAAGATCAACAATCTCCTTGCAATCGGATTCACAATACACCCGGCCAATGTTCCTCCGCCAAAGGAGATATAGACCCATTCGTAAAGCAGTAAGCTCCACAGCTAAATGATCACCATCAAGAGCACCAGCGCAAAACCCAAATTGCCAAGCTCCACATGAGTCCCTAACAACACCTCCCATGCCCATGCGGTGTCCGGTATGATCATACGAACCATCAACAGCAAGGGACACAAAACCTGTGGCAGGAGAAGTCCACCTCTCAATCTGCAAAGGCTCCATGATTCTCTCATGGGTTTTGGCAAGGTACTGGATATACTCCTTTTCCTCATTACGAATCCAGGAATAAGAAAAATGCATTGTCCACTTAGCATCCCCAAGCACCCTCTCGTTCCGCCACCTCCACAGGCCCCATAGGGTTGAAACAAACAAGGTGGAGTACTGGCCTTGCGCCTGAGTTTGAACCCAAGCCAGAACATCCATGGTTCCAAGCTGCGGCCAAGCAAAAGCCTGCAACCTCAACCAGATCTCCCTCGAATGCGGGCAATCCCAGAGATAATGTAAAGCATCCTCTATAGGATGAGAGCACCGAGAGCATTGAAGAGAGGCAGCAAGATGACAGCGAAATTGCACTGCATTTACCTGAAGCACATCATGGAGGATAAACCACATAAACACCTTCACCTTCTCTGGTGCCTTGATCTTCCACATCCACTGCCAATCACCACCTATAGCCGTCGGGGAACGACGCTGCAGCAACCAGTGATATGTCGTCATAACAAAATACGCACGAGCCCGGTTCGGCCCCCAAACCCAAGAGTCTGACAAACGCGTGTCCAAGATAGGATGAACCTCCATTAACGTCGCAGAGATTATAGGTGGGAGCACCGTGTACATTCCAGAAAAGTCTTAGGCACCAGCAACAATTAAATCCTTCAAGGTCAAAGCAGTATCAGATATGTGCACAAAAGGCAGCAGTGGTGTAGCCGCACCACTTCCCAGGCCATCCAATCCAAATACCACACAGACGTAGAACCATCACCCAACCGAAAGGAAAACCCTCCCTAATCTCATCCCTTGCCTTCAAAATCACTTTCCATAAAGGAGAGTTGCTCTGTGTTACTTAAGCAGACAAAATGGTTTGGTGAGCAAGGTATTTATGAGATAGCACTTACACCCAGAGCTTTCGATCTTGTTGCAACAAACCCCAAACCACCTTACCAAAGCTTAGCTGCATTGGCAATGGCTGCATCGCGGACACCAAGCCCCCCTTCTTACTTCTACGAGTAAGAGTAATATTATATAATGATATTTCATATTTTTAACTTGAAGAGATAGCGCCAGATGGACAATTTACATTAATTCCAACTGAAACTCATTTTCAAGCTATGAGCGAGAAGAAAACTGGGCAATGTATGATTTTCTCACCACTCGATTTTCATGTGTGTGCAAAACACATAACAAGCAAACAATTCTCTAGCCATGTTTCATCTAGCCATGTTTCATCTTGTTGTATTCAATCCACACACAAAAGCTTAGCTTTTAACATAAATTTTCCTCCGCCCAATAAAATTAAAAATTCCATTATTCTCTGACCTCAATTAATTATTTATATTTTCTTTACCTAGCTTCATACTAGGAGCTCACTTAATATGAACTCAGAACTTCGATGAAAATAGTCTTATAATCGTCGCCTATGAGAATATCTTGGTGTTAGGTCCATTATTAAGTCTCATTCTTATTCCTTGATTTTAGTTTTGAACTTTTGATGATGACGATAGACAAAATTATAAGAGTCTAATGATTGTGCACTGTCAGTGTAAAGTGTTTTTACACAGACGTCCAATCATTAGATGCCACGTATTCAAAAGCATTTATGTTCCATTTTATTATAATTAAATTTAAAGTTTATTTTCTGATCTGGCGGCACATTATTGGATGCATGTGTAAAAAATATTTACACTGATGGTGTATTTTCATTAAATTCAAATTATAAAAGCTAATGATTTTATGATATTTAAAGTCTTATTTAGATACATGTACAAAATATTGTATGAAAAGAAAGAAAGAAAGAAAAACTCAAAGACGAGATGTACAAGCCTCAACGTCTATCCAATATCATACAAAGCATCAAATGAAGATATCAAAGAAGCAAGATCTTCAAAGATATATCATTTGAAGAAATACCTAAAAGATCGAGCAACAAAAAGAAAGAAAGCTGAAAGCATATACAAAGGTTTTGTTTGAACAACAACACGAATACATATCAAGAGTAAAGAGAAACACACGAACGTTTTGTTCACGCAGTTCGGCTAAATTGTCTACCTCTGCAACTATAGAGCAGCTATAGTTCCGTTTATTGATTCTCTTATGAATACAATAATTAGGGTTATAGTGTTACAATCTTATATAGGGATACTAACGATCCATTTTACAATAATACCCCTAAATCGTTCCAGCTTAAATGGTCTGCTACGCAGACCCCGACCCATTGCCCTAATGACATTGTCTATGAGCCATACTCAACAGTCTTGAAGACAACACAAGCAAATTAAGATACAAAACTCTAATGTCTATTCAAAATGCAAAAGCTCTATCATCTTACGATGTGAACAAAGTCAAATCATCTATAACAGCTAAAAGATCTCGTTGAATCACAATACAAACAAGCTCATCAGAGTACACACAAGCTGAAGCATCCATCGGCAATATGGTACAACGAAGATATGGTGTGTTGAATACCAAATACGCTAAAAGTAATGAGGTTATTGAAGAAATAGTCCACACTTATACAGGACGCTCAAATGAAAGTTGGATACACTCTACAATGCTCAAGTACAGAAGCTTGTTGGATTTAGTCAACACGCCTTATTAAAAGTCCTGTCAACATAGTCATCTTCACCAAGGAAGAAGCATTGATTGAATATATCTTCGAGGTCACTTTTCACATCATTTTATTAGGAGATTCCTTCTCATAAGTTGTCACCGTCAAGTTAAACCCAAAGACAACAAGGAAACGACGGAAGTAGATCCGTTTGAGGAAGCTCTTTCAAGCCAAGCTCAAATGTCTACTCAACATAGTTTTGAAGAAATGAGTTGTTGGAGAATTGAGCAAGGTTGAACAGAATGAAGATCAAAAGCTTCAAAACACCAAGAGGTAATTTTTCATTGAAGATCCAAGACACCGACACGCCTATGATGAAAAAGCAAGAGAGAAAAACCTAAACTGAACATCTATTTACAAAGAAATGAGAGAAAAGCAATAAGAGATTGAGATAAATTAAGTGCACTCAAACCTTTTTCTACGTTGATCAAAACCTGTGAGATTAGGATTGAGAACGTTCAACAGATATTTAGCTATATCCTGTAAATACTCCAGAAAGTTGCAATCTAGTAAAAAAACAAATGAACTGTTGGAATCAAGTGTTAGAGTCAAGTCCCACATCGGAGAAGTCAAGGCAAGAGGGAGAGTTTATAAGGAGATGTGACCCATAAACCTAATGCCTTAAGGTTTTGGGTTAAGATGTGATGTCCAGGATCTCCTTGGTGTCTCCCCTCAGCCTTGCCCCATGGGTCCTCGCCGTGACTCTCCCCAACAAGTGGTATCAGAGCCGATGGTTCGTGGGACCATGACGGCTCCTTGTGTCGAAAGTCTTCCTAGCAGTGTGGCTAGGCGGCGGGTTTCGTTGGCAGCGAACGGCGATGCAAGGTGTATAGCTTCCGCAGACGGGAGGACCATGGGTGATGTGGTTGAGGGACTCACACTTGAGGGGGAGATTATTGGAATCAAGTGTTAGAGTCAAGTCCCACATCGGAGAAGTCAAGGCAAGAGGGAGAGTTTATAAGGAGATGTGACCCATAAACCTAATGCCTTAAGGTTTTGGGTTAAGATGTGGTGTCCAGGATCTCCTTGGTGTCTCCCCTCAACCTTGCCCCATGGGTCCTCGCCGTGACTCTCCCCAACATGAACCTCACTCAATAGTATAAACTGAGCAAGCACATCAAATGGATGAAAGGAGGAGTCCTTACAATACTTCCTAGGAGGAGTCCTGATCAAAACTCAACAACCTGAAGAGACTAGTGCAAAGAATACCGGGAGGATCGTCCCAGACAAGAAAACTTTCTGGAGAGGCTGGTGCAAAAAATACTCGTTCTTCCTAGAGAGACAGGGACAAAGAATACTCATTCTGCCTTGAGAGGCAGGGACAAAGAGTACTAACAGCTTGGAGATGCTGGATTAAAGAACACTTCGGAGAAATCCCTCTAATACTTATTTAAGGAGGAGTCCTACTGATACTCTATTTTATAGTGAAAATCTTCATGGAAGACTAATGGCTGGATGTAACCCAAGTTGGGTGAACCAGGATAAAATTCAGTATGCCCTCTATCATGTACCTTCTTGCAATTCGCCTCATGAATCATCTGCTGCCCTCAACTACTCTAGACGATTCGAGATGATCCTAAAAGCAGAATTTAAAAGTTGTCAAAACCATTATAGTTTACACAAGCACAATTATTCCTGAATTGACATCTTAACAGATGTAGAGACGATCCAATGGTTGACAACTTCACTTTAATCCTCAGCAATCTTTCCACTCCAAGTCTCTTTCCTCAACAGCTCATTCAACACATACTGGAAACATCAACTGAAGTTGTTCGTGGACTCCACAAAGTGCAGCTTGTGGAACATAAAAGATTGGCAGACTATGATTCAAAACATAGATCTACAAATCAAGTCTACGCCAAAGCAAAAAGTTATTTTCAACCTCTGCTCTTCAACAACATTTATTCAAGGAAGAAAGTAGTTAAGACTCGAGCATCAAAGATCTTATCTCAGGCTCAATCTTAAAGAACATTCAGAGGAGATATGAAAGGAAAAGCCATAACTTAATGAAAAAGCATCCAAGTCCGAATCATGATTTCTAGACCAAGCTTGAAAAGACCAGACTTTATGCACTATTGGCTGAACAGACAAGGCAAGGATAACACTCGATCAAAATCAACAGATGAGGCTCTATCTCTTCAAAACTCTTGCCTTGATTCAAATCTGCATGTGCATACTATAGCAAGTGTTATGATTGCTATATTTTATCTTGAAGATATTTTTTTTCTTCTAGTTATTGTGTATATGGCTTTAAATTTATTTCACTATAAGTATAAATAGTATCTTATGTGTAAAGTATGATATCTATATTATCTGTTTAATCCTAGATATTCCCTACTACCTCTTAACTAAGAAATAGGAAAATACTTAGTCCACCTCCTATACCACTTCATCGTCCACTCTTTCTAAGAAACCTTCTTCACTGGGGCACCGTCTGTCTCTTGGTTGAGTCTAGTTCAAATTAGTCACAACCATCTTCTTCATTCCCTACTTTCCATTCCCATGCTTCATGCACCAAAGACGTAAAGATATATTTAGAATCACCACGGAGTAAGGTTTCTCTTAAGGCATTTTCTGTTTCCATCAAGGTGGCCTAAGCAAGCTTGCAGGCCAAATATTGATTTTGGTTACTCGTACCCACAATAATGGCATGTTTGGATCAGTTTTCCTTTTCTCAAAATCAATTCTGACACTCGGAAACTACTCACATAAGCTTCTCTCCATAATTGATTTTGACTTTAGAATAAATTTTAGAAGAATTTCAAAACATGCAAAAGTAGCTATTCATCACAATGTCTTGTGCCCCTCGATTGCATAATTCTTTGTTACATATGTGGATGGTAAGAGTCACTTGCAATCAGGTAAGTAACTACTTCATAATATATTTAACCATTAAAGAAGATGTTCAACAACTATAGTTCATTGAATGCAAACAGTCATATTCTTCTTAACAATTTTTGAGAAATAGAAACATCTGAATTTGTATAAATGTTATTAAAACAGATAAAGCTTTTCATATTTACGCCAGCACAGACAAGATTTCTTCATCCTAATTATAATTAGTATGAACTTTCTGAGTCCAATGATCATATCATCTGTGAATTATCAACATACTGAAGAAATTCGGAGCCAACTTCAGAGACCCAATTCACTGCGGTGCCAAAGAAGAGCTCCCAAAACCACAGATCCAATGCTAAAACCGACGAAAAGATGAGCAATGCCAGGGTCTGATAGCGGTTCAATGGCCAACCAGAGGCCTTGGCCATAGTCTTCAGAAATGGAAATGAATTTGTATTTAGGTCCCTTTTCCTTATAGACCAAGCTGTTACCCACCGCACACTAGATGGGACTAAATCAAACTCCTCCCTTAATCGCCTCCCGAGATCCGGCATATGGCCACCCCCGTAAAGTATTGCAATCCTGTTGTGTCCCTCGTCCATTGCCCTTCTGAGGGTCTCTAATGCAACTCTATTTCTTTCTCCAATTATAACAGATTTCTCTTCTACATCTGCTGTAATTTGTGTGAACCTTTACAACAATATTTTATCATCATCAGTACCCAAGTTGATACTTGATAATAGTAACCCAACAAAAGAAAATGAATATGGTTATGTTTATTCAGCCTCTACAAGTGTTAAAATTTGGGATAATCAACAAAGCTCCGTGTCCTATATCTTCATGTGGACCAAAATTGGAAGAGGGAGAGATGAATTAAAAGATATAAATGAAAGGAACTTACTCAGATGTTAGTCTCTTTGCAAGGAACACCTTCATGGCAGCACTAAAATCAAGCCTTGACAATGCCTCTATTTCAGGATACTCTGATGCTTGTGTTCCCACATCCGCACAGACGCCTCCAATGATAAGAAGGCCAACAAGCGGCATAGGAAGTACACGTGAAGCCCATAAAAGCTTGGATCTCCACGGGTCAAGATCTTCTGGAATTGAAGCAGACTGCAATATTGCCTTTGTAGATTTAAGAGTCATCTCTTTTGCAAAAGAAAATAAACTTTCACCTTTTTCAAGCTGAAATTAAAGAGAGAAAAAATTAGATCTGAATAATGAAAATAAATAAACTTTAAGTTCTCAAATTTCAGTGCAAGTCTGTTAGGCCTCCCATTAATGAAGTTTACAGGAGGAGTGGGAGGGGGGAATTAGAGAAGCCCTGTTCAGTTAAGTGAATATTTGTGAATAAAATTATTTCTTCCTGTATTCAATTTTCTAAATCTTATTCTTGAAAAACCAGTGCCCTACAAAGTCATTAAAAGTTTTTATTGGTTTTCAAATGATGTATTAGCTGTCATTAAAAGGTTTTAGTGGCTTTCAAATGATATCTTAGCTGCATTGATAAAACCAAATGACATTGAATGTGATGTATGGAATGATATATTGGCTTGAAAGAATTGTTCTGTTCAGAATAGCCCTCACAATCAATGCACCAAGTTGAATTAAGCAAGGAAACTAAACAATTTAAAACCTGAAGTAATTTGAAAGTCTCATAATCAAGATCTGCATGGTACCAATTTGGAGACTGGTAATTGAGACAATCTAATTGGAAATCAAGCGTGAGAATTCGAGCCATCTGTCTTTGGATGCATCCCAAAATGTTAAAACCCTTTGAGCGTGATCCTTTTAACCTTGTTGTCACAGTAAAGTTTCTTTTATTCTCTAAACTTTCCCTGCTAGCTACCATTTCATAAAGGACACAATCATAGGACTCAAGCTCCTTTTGGAGGGCCAGAAAATACCTGCTCAGATAAATTAGAATAATCCAAATTAGTAGTTAATAGTTAGTACTGCTTGAAAATAAAACTTCACAAACGTAAACAAACATGTTAAACAATGAAACTAAAAGCACTATTACTTATCAAAAGAAAACTTTATTATTAAAGTGTGTTCAACACCAGCAAAGTGATCCTAAGTCCATTTGTTTTGCATTTTTTCCAGCAGTAGTTTGCGTTAGGCCTTAGGATGTACAACCGTGAGTAGGAGCAATAGACCTTCTTTGCCTCAACTTACTTTTGAAGCCTTCCAAAAAGTAAAACAAAGAGATAATATAATATTGACTCTAGAAAAGCTATGAAGTATATCATTACTGCAAAAGGTAGCGTGATTAGTTTGGGATGCAGATTAGTAAAACACTCCTAAGGTATAACTTATATTATCCTCTGTCTCTCTCTCTCCATTGCAATTGTATCATGATGATCACTTTTTCCATACACTTTACCATGCACTTACATATATTGGCGTAAAAATAAAACTGTTAAGCAACAATATTCACATATACCTTTCTAATCATCAACAATAACATCAATGGAAGTTCTCATTGGCAACTCCTAACCAAAAATTTGAACTTAACAATTAACACTCAATGTCATGGAACTTATCTAAAACCAAAAGTGATCAAGCCCGTCGTTTGCTACAGCTGCCTATATATATCTTGTATGTCTGAAAATCCTTCTAAAATTTGTTTTTAAAGTCAAAATTCATTCTGGCAAGAAGCATCCATGAGTAGCTTCTAGTCGTCAAAATGATCCTGGGGAAAATATGTTGATCCAAACATGCTATTAAACCATCCACACACAACCCAAAACGTGTACCTTGGGTTGTGACTTGTGACATATAATACTTCAGTCTTCCAATCCAACATGCTATATCAACTTGTTCCTATACTAGATTTCCCTTAATTATTCATTACCAAATAGAACCTCATGAATTTTCACTATTTCCTTTTTTTTCCATTTCTTCTTCTCATAACACCACCATCATAACTAAATTGCTTCTAAGAACTACCAAATACAAAATATGAATAGGGAATAATTCTAATAATCAATAAGGTAAGAAAGAAAACACATACTCCTCATCAGCGATGTGAATTGTTGAAACCAAGTCAACCTACAACATAATCAGAAACAAAAACAAAACATAAAAAAAAAAAACTACTAAGAAAAAAGACAGAAACCCATCTGAGAAAAACATGAAAGAAACAAACTTCAGACTTACCTGAAGAAAAGGTTGCAAAATAGACCAAGGGAATTTCTTCCGGTAGCTAACTAGAGCCGTCTGCAAATCGCCACTACCACCACCACGAACCCCACGCTTGAACCGCATGAAATCAGCAATGGAATTGTTCTGCAGGAACTGTTCCGGCGACCCATTTTCTTCCTGTGTTGAAGCCGAAGAAGAGGCTCTGAATCTGAGGATTGATTTGGAAACGGGTGCTGTTGGGAATCCAGCAAGGAGAGTTCGGTTTAAAGAAGGGAAGGCTCTGTTTCTGGTTGGAGAAGAAGTTGAAGAAGTGGATGGAGAATCTGAGAGAAATGAAGAGGATGATGGGATGATTGAGATTGAAGTTGTTACCACCATACTTCTTCTTCTTCTGTGTTCTGTTCTGCAGGAACAACGTGTGTGAGGGAGAGAGTGTGTTTGGATAGCCAGAAAAATTGGTTGGATTTTTTCACGGAAAAGTGTCGACCGAGTGAACCGACTTCACTACTTACAGTTATTACAGTTAATTAACACTAACACAAACAAGAACATTCACCACTGTTTAAGATTTTTTGTGATCATAAAGTTGAAAGAAAACAAAATAGTACTATCCATTAAGAGCAACTCCAACGCTGGTTTCTTAACTCAGCTGGAGTTGCTAAGAAACTGTCCTTATTTTCTGGCAGTGTTGGAGCATGCCTAGTTAGCAATTTTGAGTTCTTAGCAACAGTGCAGAGTTCCTTGCACAAGGAACTTCCTTGCACAAGGAACTCTGCTTTTTGGTTTCTTAGATTAAAAAATGATATTTTCTCTCACCGAAACCCAACTGATTTCAGTGGGAAAACAACAGAATGAAAAACAGAAGGCAAGAAGATGATGAAATTGAACATGAACATAATTTTTTTGCATATTACAGAACCTGAAATTTACAGACCAGAGGTTTTTTTTTACATGAAAAAAAAAACAAAACAAAAAACATAATCTTGATCTTGACTGAGAAGCTCTGATCTGCAAAGAGAGATGAGAGAGTTTCAATAGAAGGGTAATGAACATACGAAAATCAACAAAACAAAGAGAAAACAACACGAACTCACCTCAGATCACTTTGCATGTGAGGAAAGGAAGCTTCTTTGCGAGATTGAAGGCCTTGATAGTATGAAACAAGGTCGGTGGTTGCCGGATCGTGGCCGGAGGGTGGCGGGTTGGGGGCGTTAGGCCTGGAGCATGGCTGTTTGGCGGCGGATTGTGGCGGAGTCTGGCTTTTTGAGGTGGATCGTGACTCTTCTTCTTCCTGCGAGCGTGAGTGAGACCGAGAGAGAAGATAGCGAACAGGAACAGGAGAGGAGAAAGAGAGAGCGAGTGGGTGAGAGAGATAGAGAGGAGGGACAGAGGTGGAGATGGCGGTGGTGGGTGTTTGTTGGCGGTGGAGGTTGTATGTTGCGGTGGTGGGTGTTTGTTGGCGGTGGAGGTTGTTTGGAGGGGCTTTGGAGGCGTGGAAGGGAGGCTGCGACTAGGGTTGGAGGCGTGGAAGGGAGAGAGCTTGAGGAAGAAGAAGGTGAAGGAGAGAGCTTGAGGGTTAGGAGGAAGGAGAAGGGTGAGGAGCGGCTAGGGTTCTGAAGGATGGGAGAAAAGAAAATGTATTTATAGTGGGTGACCGGCTGAGCCGGTCATCCCACCGTTATGGACCGGTCCAGACCGGTTTAGACCGGTTGGAGCCGATTTTCTGCCCGTTTGGGCTTCTTTTTTTTTGAATTGACCGGTTTTCTTACCGTTTTTCAATTCTCAGCATCTTTACCTTATATATATTATCAGCAATAGCAATAGCAATAACAAGAACAACAACAAGTATCGTATTCATTGGCCCAAACCACTATTTAACCTTCAATTCCCAACTTCTTTACCTTATATATAGTGCAGTAGACCATTTGAAACACTAGCATTTACTCCCACAATTTCTCTCTTGTCCAAAAATTCTCAAATTTCTCAAAATGTCTAATCCTTATGAGCAATACTATCCACTGCTCGACAATGAAACACCTCCTACAAGTGAAGGTTTGCAACCTTCGCCTATGTTTCCGCCACAAAACCAATCTCCGCAGATGATTCACCCGCAAAGCCAACCTATGATGGTGTGATGGTATTCCAACAACAAAACCAACATTCGCAGATGATTCGCCCGCAAAGCCAACCTATGTCGATGTTCCAACAACAAAACCCACATCCGCAAATGTATCAACCACAAAGCCAACATCCGCAGATGTGTCACCCTCAAAACCAACCTCCTCACACCGGTGGTAATGTTCAAAATCCTTCCTATCAAATGTTTCCACAATCGTTCTACCATCAAAACCAACCTCAGGGTCAAATGGGACCATATTCACCACAAATGCCTTATCCAAACAATCCACAATATTGCATGTATCCACCACAATACCAAGCACCTCCTACTGGTAGCAGCAGTAGTTCAAAAGTCTCAAGTACACAATGTGATGCTATGCCCGATGAGCCTGAATTTTCTACTCAACGGGGTCTAGATGATATTGATCTTGAAGAATCCGGAAAGAAACGCACCAAATGGAGTGGTAAAGATAATATACTTCTTCTTCAATCATGGCTCAACGTTTCTACCGATCGGGTCGTGGGAAATTAGCAAAAGTCATATTTGTTTTGGAATAAGATCCGAGCCCAATATGAGGAGTACCGCGACGATGCCTCTCCTTCGAGGACATGGTTATCCCTGAAATCTCATTTTAATAAATTGAAAGCTGATCTTCAAAAATTTGTCGGTTGCCACACTAAAGCCGTCAATCATTGGAAAAGTGGACACTCAGATAAGGACATCATGGCTACGGCGCATCAATTATATCATGTAGATACAGGTAAAGATTTCAAACATGAGAATGAATGGCGGTTGGTGAAGGATGAACCAAAGTGGAAGGGAACATTTATGACAACCAGTTCAACGAGGCAGAAGAAGTCAGGAGATGGGGTGTATGCAACATCGTCTGACCGGAGTGCATCAATCGAGGGCGACGAATATGAGGCCACACAACCAGCAACCCGCCCGTTGGGAAAAAAGAACCATAAAAGGAAAGCCAAAGTAGGAGACACAGCTTCAAGTGATCTCGATTATGTTCCTAACTCCGAGATGATAGCCATCGGGAAAGCTAAACTGGGATTCCTGGCAAGTTTTGAGAAGCTCAAGACCGAAGAACTGGAGGTGAGAAAGGAAAAAAACAAACTTCATAAGGCGCGGTTATTGAAGGAATACAAAGATATCCTTATGGAGGACACATCTGAAATGAACGAGGTGCAGTTAGCAACGCATCAGCGCCTAGTTGAATTCGCCATGAATGAACTAGGAATGTCTTAATTCTTGTTGTTGTCTTTCTTAATGTGTGCCAATGTTGTGATTTTAGCATTTCTACTTATTGATTCTGCATTAGTGTTGTAATTTTAGCATTTCTACTTATGTGTATTGCATCAGTGTTGTAATTTTAGCATTTCTACTTATGTATTCTGCATTAATGTTGTAATTTCAGTATTCGAATTTTTCTTAATGTGTATTGCGTTTCTACTTATGTGTTCTATATAGTCGTTGGGGAATATAGCCGTTGGAGAATATAGCCGTTGGGGAATATAGCCGTTGGAGAATATAGCCGTTGGGGAATATAGCTGTTGTGGAATATAGTCGTTGGAGAATATAGCTGTTGGGGAATATAGCCGTTGGAGAATATAGCCGTTGGAGAATATAGCCGTTGTTGTTTCTCTTATTTATACATGTCATATTTCATTCATCTCAACATTGAAGAGTTGTTTTGTCCTCTCATATTGTCTTCCTCCTATCCAATTACACTGATAGTTTCTCATTATGTCATAGAATGGATCCAAACAATATGGCCGACTTGGACATTTACGACGTAATTATTGACGATATTATGAATGACATGACTATAGAAGATATGATGCAGGAGGAGATGGAGTTTTATCAACGACGTGCCAACACCGTTAGGCCCAAGCGAACAAGAAAGGTGATAGAGAGAGATCGTGAAGCTGGGAACGAGCGGTTGTGGAATGACTACTTCTTCGAAAATCCTGTGTACACGGAAGAGCTTTTCCGACGAAGTTTTCGAATGCGAAAGCATGTGTTCCTCAGAATTGTAGGGGCCCTTGGGTCTCATGACCCGTACTTTTTAATGTCTGTCGATGCAGTTGGAAGACAAGGCCTGTCACCATTACAAAAGTGCACCGCCGCTATTCGTATGTTGGCGTATGGATCACCTGCTGACAGTGTTGACGAGTACGTTCGAATTGGTGAAAGTACTGCAATTGAGTTCTTAAAGAATTTTGTGGAAGGTGTGTGTGCAGTATTTTGTGAAACATACTTGAGGCGCTCGAACCAGGAAGACATTACCCGCTTACTTCAATGGGGCGAGTCTCATGGATTTCCAGGTATGTTGGGTTCTATTGATTGTATGCATTGGGAATGGAAGAATTGTCCAGTTGCGTGGAAAAGTCAATTCACCCGAGGTGATCATGGAAAGCCCATAATCATGCTTGAAGCAGTGGCATCACAAGACTTGTGGATTTGGCATGCATTTTTTGGCATTGCAGGTTCTAACAATGACATTAATGTGCTAAATCAATCTCCGGTTTTTAATGAGGTTTTGAGTGGAAATGCTCCCATGGTGAACTTTAGCGTGAATGGAACAATGTATAACATGGGATACTATCTAGCAGACGGTATCTATCCCCCGTGGGCTACATTTGTGAAGACCATCCCAATGCCCCAAGGAGAAAAAAGGCAAAAAAAATTGCGAAAAGACAAGAAGGAGCAAGAAAGGACGTTGAACGTGCATTCGGCGTTCTCCAATCTCGGTTTGCAATAGTTCGTGGTCCATCACGCTTTTGGCATCCGAATGAGATGAAGTCAATAATGTATGCTTGCATCATATTTCACAACATGATTGTTGAAGATGAGCGCAACACGTACCGAGGTAATTTTGTTTATGATCAGGTCAATAATGACATATTGGATGCTGAAGTAGTAAGTGGTCCTATTCCCGCTTTTAGAAATATCTTGGAAAGAAGAGCACATCAAATTGATAGGTCAATTCATCACCAACTTCAAGCAGACTTGGTGGAGCATATTTGGCAGCTTCCCGAAAACGAGAATAATGAAAATTAACCTTCAAGTGTTATTATGTATTTCATTTCAAATGTATTGTTGCTTATTTTTCATTGTCATGTATTTTCTTTCGTCTTTATTTCTATCATTCAATAAAATTGTTTTTGCTATAAAAAACACAATGTACTTTTTTATTTTTGTTTCAAGTTAACATGCCGATATTTAAATTTAATTGTTTTAAATATTAAGTAAAATTAAATTTAAATTAAATTCGTATTAATTTTAATTAAATTATTTTTAAGTTGAAGTATTGATTTAGTATTAAATGTTAAATCTAAATTGAGTGAAAATAAATATTATTAATTTATGTTGTATGGTGGGACACAGGTGGGACCCTTCAAATAGTAATTTAAGAAACCATGGGTTGGAGCAAAATCTGCTTCAGTTTCTTAGGAGTTTCTTAAGTCTGATGTGGCAGTACGGGCCCACAGGAATAGTGCTGAATAGTGTGTTAAGAAACCAGATAAGAATTTTGGGGTTGGAGTTGCTCTAATGTAACGCTATTCAAGTGAAGATGTAATTAGTGAACCATGTGTTATTTGGGAGGCATTGTTCTATCCAAAAGTTAGTTTAAGAGTTGTTGAGGGGTTATTTATATCGTATCTGTAGTTAATGTGAAACTTCTAATACATCATCTCACGCCCAATGCTGGACATTTGGAGCGTATAATTTAAAAGTTGGGATATCTGCAGGGTGATCCAAATATGAGAGGTTTCCACCAACAAACGAATTTAGTATAGGCTCTGATACCATATTATAATTTGGGAGATCTAGCTCAACTCAAAAGCTAGGTCAAGAGTTGAGAGTAGTTCTACCCTTATAAAGGTTATTTATCTCATATGTGAGGTTGTCGACATGTTAGTCTGAAAGGAAGGGGTTCGATCTTTTAAGCATGTGATTCTTAGTTCGACTCTTAGAATTATGTGTATGAAAAAAACATGGTTGGGAGGAGTCTTCACTTTGTGCATGATAATATCCCGAGAATGCAATAATTATCTGTATGTTTAGAAGTGTTTCAATGTGAGTAAGAATAAAATTATATTTGATTAGAAGTTATAAAATGTAGTTTATATATTTGATTAAAAATTTATAGTGAATTTCATAACAAATTTGTTTTTAGAGTAAAAATTTAAATATCTTCCTATGTAACCAAAAGAAAAAGTAAAAATTTAAATAAATTATTTTACATTAGTGGGAGCTTTAATTTAAATTGATTTAATAAAATTTAGAGTCCTTCAAAATTAGGTTTGCAAACATTCACCCCCACAAACGGTGACGCAAACGGCGATTGGATCATGGGATTCTACAGCAACTTAGGAACGTCGAACTATCTTCATGTAGAGCTCTGTGTGTTGCATATAGCGGTGGAATTGGTTCTAGACCATAACTTCCCACAAGTAATAGTGGAATCGGATTCATTGTTGGCCCTCAACCCAGTGTCTTCTCTTTGTGAGCCTGACCATCCTTATGCGGATGTAATTGGTCGTATCAAGTACAGGGTTACAATTCATGGCTGTATCAAGCTTTCCTTTGTCTTTGGAGACTTCAATTCAATTGCAGATTGGCTTGCTAGAGCAATTTTGCTCCTTCATGTTGGGATTCATGTGTTTTCCTCCCCTTTTGGTGCTTGACATCGTTTCATTAGAGCGGATTCTGATGAGGATTTGTTGGCCTCTTGGCCTTTCAAGTTCAGTGCTTATGGTATCTTTCCTTGGGGCGTAACCCCTTCATGTATAAAAAAATCACCAAACAACACTTATCTTCTAACAAATTATATAGACACGTAATATTATTCTATCACTAACCTAAATGTTTTTTTGGTAGATGACACTTAAAAGAGAAACAAAATGAACAACACAAAAGCTAGAGCCTCAGATAAAGAACACCTTGGTAATCAGCCATCAGAAGAGGAAAGATCCTAAGAGGAGGCGAAGACTACAGAACCAGCGGCAACGAACTCGACCCAACCCCTTGCTTGACCCTAAAATCAGCAACGACCAATCTAAATATTTGAATGTTCATAAGTTCTCTTTTTCGTTTTCCTTAATTTCACCACATCGATAGGGCTATGCGGAGCTTCATCTGGTCCAAAGGGAGTGGGCAGCTGGGATGGCATTTGATAAATTGGTCTACGGTGGTGCGGGACAAGTCTTAAGGTGGGCTTGGTATGAAGGACATGAGCGATCATAACATTGCGCTCCTTGGCAAACCGGTGTGGCTGCTATTGAAGAATTCTAATAAACTGTGGGTACAAGTGATGCAGCATAAGTACCTCCAGGGTCACTCCATTCTTAATGTTCCCCACCGAGCCAACGCTTCAGTGATTTGGAAGGGTATTCTCCAGGCTAGAGACAGGCTGCGTGGTGGTTTCAAGTTTCGGTTAGGGACTGGCAACTCTTCAATCTGGTACAATGATTGGTCGGGCAATGGTAAGTTATGTGAGCACCTTCCTTATGTTCACATTTCTGATTCCCAATTGCATCTTCAGGACTTGGTCGTGAATAATGCATGGGATTTTACGAAGCTTTTTACTATGATACCAGAGGAAGTGAAGAACTGGTTTTTGGAGGTCTCTCCAGCAGTGCAGGCCACGGGCAATGACGTTTGGACATGGGAGGGCCAAGACTCAGAGTGCTACACGGTTTGTGATGGATATTATTGGTTGCGAGAGAATAATCAGATCCATGTGGTGAACCAGAACTGGGATTGGATTTGGAAACTCAAAATCCCAGAGAGAGGGAAGTTCTTTGTCTGGCTCTGTCTTCATGAAGCCCTACCGGTTAATTCGAAAAGATTCCAGTGTCATTTGGCAACTTCTGAAGCTTGTACAAGGTGTTCATGCATCCGAGAGGATGAGATTCATAGCCTCAGGGACTGCCCTCACTCTTGGGAATTATGGACAAGAGTGGGTGCTGGAAGGTGGTACAATTTCTGGAATTTAAACTTGTCTGATTGGATTTCTTTTCATGCTCGTAGTGGTCATGCAGTGCGGTTCCTTGCGGGTCTCTAGGGAGTTTGGAAATGGCGTTGCAACATGGTTCTGGATGTTGCTCTGTGGTCGTTAGAGACAACGTGGAGGAAGCTTGCTCACGAACATGAGGAATTCCTCAAGTTTCTGCAGCCCCAAGTGAGTCACGATGACTCAGTCTGGTTGAACGTTGTGTGGAGACCACCACCAAACCAGTGTATGAAGATGAACGTTGATGGAAGTTTCAGAGGTGATGAAGGTCTGATGGGAGCGGGCGGAGTCATGCATGACATTTCAGGAAATTGGGTAGCTAGTTTTATGGCCTATTATAGCACTGGAAACACAGTACTTAGAATTTTATCACATACACGGGGTGTATGATAATAACTGTAATACCTAGCACATTCTATAGAGTGTGCCTCATAACATGTTACAGAGTAATGAAAATTCATTCTAAATTCAGCTCAAAGCTTCTTAAAGGAGTAAAATTGGAACATAGATATGTTTCACACTTTTAAAGGCCCCGTTACAACAGTTGTAATAACTTTCTACCTCAAAACAATATTTTTGAGAGGGTGAGAATTCACAAGTGATTGTGTTCTATTATATTACAATAAATATTATCTGCTTAGTTGAGCTCAATCTGCAAAGCATGAATGTCGTTCTCTATGCCTAACATTCAAATTAACAAATTGCATCTAACTACTCCTCAATGCCTACTTAAAACCTCAAAGTAGAATGTTCTAGTTTGATAAAGGAAAAGCAATTATCCTTTTGAATTTTTGTTTTTCTTCAGCATGAATGGAATTGAAAACAATTATTATAAACGAAGCCACTAGCACAATAAATACCCTACTCTCCTACTCTGTGTATCTTGGGCCTTGGCCCGCTTTTTACCAAAAATAGTGTTAGTAAATGCCCAACCCAGATAGCTTACTGCCTTGCAACTCAGCTTATACTAATACTACACATGAAAATAAATGTTTGTATCTTAATTGTCAATGAGGTGTCTGATTTCAAAATAACAACCTGGATGCAATATGCACATGATGATCATGATACAATTTGTAAATCAGAACCATAAAAGTTGGTAGTTAAATCGTGTATCGTATCGTGTATCGGAAGACCTATTTTTTATCTCGTGTATTGTATAGTATTATGTATCGTACGATACAAACACACACAAAAATAAGTTATAAATGAAAAATATATGATATATATAATATAATTAATCACAGGATGACAAAATGCAAGTCTTCATCTCCTTCAAAATCATCAATAACATGACAAACGCAAAGCACTTCCATACTTGCTAAACTATGCTTTGATCATACAACTTAATAACAGAGGTGAACGACCTTGAAGACTTGAAGTTGAACCTGTTGGTTTTGATTCTGATAGAAGATGCGTTGAAATTGGGGGTTTTAGGGTGATTTCAATCCCTAAATTGATTGGGTCAGTTGGGTTAACCCACTTTTGCCCAGATTTAAAAAAAAACCGCAAAAAGAGGCTTAAAATAACAAATATGTGAATCGGTGCGATACATCTTCGTATCGCGATACAACGATACATGATACGATACAGCTGATACAGGTGCGATACAAGGACAATTCGATACACAGGTACGATACGTATCATTAGGCTAAAAAAACGTATCGTATCGCGTATCGTATCGGCGTATCGTACGATACTTACTACCAACAAAAAGAAAAGTGACAAAGACCAGTAAATGCTAAAACACAGTGAGACATGGTGACGATGAGAAATAGAAGCAATTAGAAGAGAAATAGAAGAGATCAGAAGGAGGTTTAAGCTCACCTATATAGTGAGACATGGTGACGATGACGATGAGGAGTGCCTGAGAGCAACGATCGAAGAGAAGTAGAGACGAAAAAAATACTAACGAGGGAAACCGAATAGTTGGTTACCTTGTTGTTGATTCAACTAAAATCACAATTATAAATTTGGATAAAACTTACATGCAGCACTATAGCACCACGCCTATAGTTATTAGTATTATTGTTTTCCAATAAAAAAAGTGACACGTGACTTATTTTTCCACATTATCACCACTATTTTTTTTACCGACAAACTGCTACTACGAACGTTTCTTACAGAAGTGATGGCGCTTCGGGATGGTCTCAGAGTTGCTTGGGAGCAGGGTTGTCGTCGCCTGATTTGCGAATCGGATTGCCTTGAGCTGGTTCGTAACCTGGCCAATGTGGATTGGGTGAGTATGCATAGTCATGGTGGTATTCTCAGGGAGATTAGAGACATGATGGGTTGGAGCTGGAAAATAGATATTTCGTGGATTGCCATAGAAGGGAACATGGTGGCGGATTGGCTAGCGAAGCGGGGGTCCTCTCTTGTGTCGTCAGGGATCCATGAGCTAGCGTTGCCTCCCCCAGAGTTGAAAATCCTTCTCTTGAAGGATTCCCTTGGTGTTTCTTAGCTTGTTTTTTCTGTTTTGGTTGTTTTCCAATGTATAAAAAAAGAAAATATTTCTAATTCTTTGATGAATAAATTAAGATTCCTATCACTGTATTTCATTTAATACACTGTCTTAAATTTGGTCAAGATGTTAATTGATAACTATGACCTCGTAACGTTGCTTTTTTTGTTTTTGTTTACCTATATTGGATTTGGATTTTCTGAAAAAACTCTTTTGTTTCAAGCAAATCTTTCCTTGCAAGTGTTTCTTATTGTTGGCTTGCACGCAATGTCTCAGATTCACGGTTTCAAGAAGTTTAGCTAATACTCGATTGTCTAGATTGTGTGCTTGCTTTTGTGTTGAAGTATTATTACTAACACTATGCCTTGCCTCATTCTTGAATTCTCCATAATTTAAGTCAAAATAAACATTAATGTAGTTGATAACCGGGCATGGCCAAAGAAGTTTGAGTCATTCTGTGATTCTTAAAAGAAGTTACTCTGTGTATTTTTTTTTGTGCACGAAGCCATCCCACGGTTGGTAGCATGATATTAATTATGTCGAGATTTTGAAATTATGTTAAGTGAGCAAGTCATTTCCAGAAAAAAATTTCTACACACCGGTCAAGGATCAAAACACTCGGGGCCCGTTTGGTGCGACGTATAGTATAAGGCTTGATAGTATAAGGCCTGATAGTATTAGGCCTGATAGTATAAGCCCTGATAACTTTCTTATACTATCCAGCGTTTTGACATACACTGTATAATTTACCATATCGTTTAAATTAATGCAATTTTATGTTTAATGAAGTATTGAATAATGATATAAAATAAAAATCAAATATGAAGGTGATTATAACGGTGGTGGTGGTGGCGGTGGTGATGGAAGTAGTGGTAGGTTGGTGGTGATGGTGGCAATGGTGATAGGTTGGTGTTGGTGGCGGTGGTGGCGACAGTGGAGATAGGTTGGTGGTGGTGGTGGCAGCGATGGTGGTTGTGGTGGTGGTGATGATAGGGTGGTGGTGGTGGTAAGGCGGTGGCGGCTACAGTGGAGGGTGGAGGCAATGGTGGTGGTGGTGGTGGTGGTGGCGATAGGGTGGTGGTTGTGGTGTCGGTGGTGGCAATAGAGTGGTGGCGACGATTATGGTGGTGGTGGCGATAGGGTGGTGGTTGTGGTGGCGGTAGGGCGGTGGTGGTGGCGGCAACATCTGTGGTGGCGGTGGTGGCAGCGATGGTGGTTGTGGTGTTGGCGACGATAGGGTGTGGTGGTGGTAGTAAGGCGGTGGTGGCTTAGTAGGGTGGTGGTGACGGTGGAGGGTGGAGGCAATGGTGGTGGTGGTGGTGGTGGCGATAGGGTGGTGGTTGTGGTGTCGGTGGTGGCGGCGATTATGGTGGTGGTGGTGGTGGCGGTAGGGCGGCGGTGGTGGTGGTGGTGGCAACACCAGTGGTGACGGTAGGACGGTGGCGGCGGCGGCGGTGATCGCATGGTGGTGGTGGTGGTGCCAATGGTGGTGTAAGTTGGCAGCAATAGAGGGTGGTGGTGATGGTGACTTATACGTCACAACCTTATCATGCCTTATCCATCACTTACATGATGGATTAAATAATACGTCATTTTAACGTATAAGGGGACTTTGATGGATAAGCTTATACAATACAATGTCATCACCAAACAATGGATAAACTCATAATGTATTGTATAAGCTTATACTATCATGTCTAATACGGCGTGCCAAACGAGCCCTCGATTAAATGCTAAAGAGTCTACTTATATAGCTGAGAAACATATTTTAAAATATCTTTAAAAAAAAAAACCATACCTACTACCTACATTTTTATGATTTTGAAACAACTAATTTATGATATATGAGTGGTGTTTTTTTTATGAAATGCTATATGAGTGGTTATACTTATAACTTATTTGACAAAAATAGTATTCTATTTAAAGTTTTATGAATAATGTAAAAATATTAACTTACAACACCGATATGACTTGATGCCTAGGCATAAAAAAAATTGGGAGCTATGCAAAAACTGCAAATATTACGTATAAGATATATGACCTTTTTTTAAATAAAAAATTAAAATAAAAGTATTGAAGTGTGAACTACACATACAAAAAGATATACATGTAAGTTCAAGAGTATTTTTTTTAAAGACAAAAAAAAATGATAACAACATACTCTTTTAATCACATTCCGACTCCAATGTGATTAGTTAAGTTTTTTTTTAAATCAACACAATTTTTAATAAGTAAGAAACATGTTAACTATTTTGTAAAAATAGACCAATTATAGGGTGGAAATAGGCCGAGCCGAGCCGAGCTTTGCGTGGCCTAGGTCTGACCTGCATTCTCTTTTCGTAACCCAAGCCTGGACTGTGGCCTATCAATAGGCCAAATTTTGTAGCTTGGCCTGGCTTTTTCTAAGGCCTGGTCTAGCCTACAAGCCTTCTTAAAAGCCTATTTAACAGACAATTTTATCAAAAAAGACTCATTAGGCTGGCGGGCTAATAAGCCTTTTATATATCATTGCACTTTCTTTTCAAATAAAAAAACATGTATCATTGCATTTCAAAAACTAAACTTATATCATTGCAGGAGAGGTGGACTTGGCAGCGGTAGATCGGCAATGGCGGCTGGCTGTAACTTGCGTCCTGTGCGGCTGAGGATGTGCTATGCTGAATATGTCTGGAACGTTTCTAATCTAGGTTAGGGTAGGGACTTAGGGTTTACTTTTATCCTAAAGTATACATCAGTTTAAAAAAAATTAAATTATATATAATTAAATTATATTTATTTATATTATTAATAAAAATAATACTTCCTCCATTCCTAATTATAAGACCTAATACAAAAAATTGCGCTTATTAAGAAAACATTAAATGTATCTAATTAGTGTATTGATTTTTTAAAAATGCATACATTCTTTCATATTTACCCTTTGTCATTTTCTCTCACTAATAAATGTTAGGTGGTAATTAAAAGTTTGGAGTTGAAAACACACAATTAATGTGAGGGGTATATATGAAAGAGTGTAATACTTTTTGCTAGATTATTGTTAAAGGTCTTATATTTAGGAACATGAAAAATTTAAAACTAGGTCTTATAATTAGAAACAGAGGGAGTATATAAGTAGGCCGGCCTATCAGGCCAAATAGGTTTTTTAAACTGTTTGGGCCTGGCATTTTTAGTTAAACAAGCCTTTTAAAAAGCCTAAGTCTGGTCTTTTTAATAAACGAGTCAGGCCGGGCCGAGCCTCAGACGAGCCGAGCCATAGGCCCCTGACTAGCCGCCTGACCTATTTCCACCCCTAAGCGTGTGGAAGTGTGTTCAAAAGAGTGTTCTGGCCCTCCACGTCTTCATTATCTTTTTTCCCCTTCAACACAAATTTACTCAAATTTTTAAATACCAAAAACTTGATAAATCCTTTCATCAAAAAATAAAATCCAACAGCCATTCAGCATCATACATACGTGTGCAACAAAAGGAAATTATCACCAATTTACAAAACTTCAATATTTAATATTAATGGAAAATTTCTGGACAGCCACAAACTAGAGAGGGGATGTATTACTGTCCTACAATAATGAATAACATACAAAGAATACACAATGAAACCAATGGAGCCTATGGAGCCAATGTATACACATAGAAAAATAAAGCAAAGTGCTGCATCAATGGAGCCAATGGAGCCTATATAACATTATCAATTACAGGGAGAAAAGAAAAAGCTTCCCAAAAAATGATCCACCTTCTATGGCAAACTTATTCATGACAAGCTCTTCAATGAGCAATTGCAAACTTGCAATATAGCCAATGATGAATATTGAGGTAAGCAAACACGAACCTCTCCAAACATCTAATTGCCTATGTGCATGTTCGGAAATATTTCTATAATTAATTCTAAATCCATAATCAATTATGGGGAGAAGCTTCTGTGAGTAAGCTTCTAGCTGCCAGAATTGATTCTAAGAAAATAGAAGCTAATCCGAACATTCTAAAAGAATGATTAATGTGATAGTAGGTGAAGACCTGCTTCTAAATCTTCCAGTGTGATGGTAAGAAGTTCTTCTGTATCTATGCACTCAAAGCTAAGCCTCAAATCCAAATTTTCCCTGGCATTAACCAACATGGTATCTATCAAACCGCCATTTGTCTCCTTACGCTGCTTCTCTGTTGTTTCCCTTTCTATCAATTCTGCTATAGCTTTTAGGTTGCAAGAGGGATGCAACCTAAATCCATAGAGCAAACTATCTTTTGCTAAGTTACTCATCTTGATGTGAAGGATTTGTGCAAGTTCTTCTGAATTGAAATCATTAAATTGGAAAAACTTGGTGACCCTTCTACAGAAACCTTCATTAGAAGCAATTACTCGTTTCATTGGTTCACTGTACCCAGCAAATATTACAACAATTTTTCCACTGTCCATGATAGACATAATCTCCTCTAAGGCTTCCAACCCGTAGTCCTTATCATCACTCTTCTGCATCGGTATCAGTCTATAAGCTTCATCGACGAAAAGAATCCCCCCCTCTGCTTCCTTGATCTGTATACAATGTTTGAAGTTTGAACTCAATTGTTAAACAACACAGACAAATCTGGTTTCTAAAAGCCAAAACAGACTTAAGAGATGAAGAATTTCGAAGCTGATAACATACCTTTCGCCTGGTTTTAGGACCAGTGTGACCAACAAATTCACCAACTAAATCAGTTCGCTGCACTTCTGTCACGTTATCAGTAGGTAGAATTCCCACCATGTGGAGTAATCTTCCAAGGATCCTTGCTACCATAGTTTTACCTATTAAATACAGAAGTTAACTTACGGAAAGTACAGATCCATAAAGAAAAAGGCACCAAAAATAAGCAAAAGACCTAAATAGGAGTTGACATGACAAAAAGAAAGCACACAAGACTGATGTAGCTGCTGTTGCATTCAATTGTTTATATAAACAAAGATATATCAGTGTCATCAGGCATGCAATAATGCACATTTTCATCAATCTAAACCAAGTGAAATGCTTAGCTTGTAATGCTGCATTAAGCAAAAGACCTAAATAGGAGTTGACATGACAAAAAGAAAGCACACAAGACTGATGTAGCTGCTGTTGCATTCAATTTTTTATATAAACAAAGATATATCAGTGTCATCAGGCATGCAGTAATGCTCATTTTCATCAATCTAAACCAAGTGAAATGCTTAGCTTGTGATGCTGCATTAGTGGAGGAACCAACCGATCAGAAAGGCAAAGAGCAGCTAAAAATCATGGCATTAGTAAATGTGAAGAGCCAAAGGAAATAGACTCCATGAAAACTCAATGATCCGTGAATAAATTAACTTCAGATCTAAACACCATTCCTCTGTACCAATTAGTGAGTAGTCATGCAAAAGTCTACATACAAAGGGAAGGCTGAGCCAGTGGCTCCCAATAGAAAATGAGAGTTCAAAAAGAACACAAAAATAAATTTTTATAGCATGGAATGGTAAATGGGAAAAACTAAAATTAAGAGCAGGATAAGCAAATTTTCCAATACTGATCACAGACAATACGAGCATGATATTCCAAAAACAATCTGTCACCAATAACCTGTTCCAGGATTTCCAAGAAAGGCCATGTGAGGGGGTCTTCTTGTGCCAACATGCAGACCAAGAGCTCTGCGCCTCTCATCCAAAAGCATGCCCTTTGCCCACTTGCGTAGCTGTACTTTTAGATCATTAAGACCCACAATGTTAGTTAGTTCCTTTTCGAGCTCATCCATTTTAGATTTTGTTTCACTGCAGGCTTTAATGGCTCGTTTCTTCCTCTGCTCATCAAGATGCCAGTGTAATAATTCCCTGAGCTTCTCAGTTCCAGGGCCTTGGGAAAGATGATTTAAAGGAGTCATCCCCTCCTGCAATTCATAGGTTTGAGTAAGTATTATGATTTCAGCCATTTGAGCACAAAAAGAAGGTTTAAAATTGATTACATCATCCTTAGCACTGCAATCAGCATTGTATTCGAGCAATGTTTTCACTGCCGAGATATCTTCTTCTGCTCGTAGCGAGTACCACACAGCAAGGTGTAAAGGTGTCATACCATTCTGCAAGAAAAGGTAGGAACAAACTTTCATATGAGATGAATTATAAAAATAATTATTGCCAGGTTTTAAATAAGATTAAATGACAGATGAAAACTCATTTAAAAAAATTACATTTGCTCTTGCTTCAACAACAGCACCATGAGCAAGAAGTAACCGTGCAGTATCACTACATCCATTTTTTGCTGCCATGTGCAAAGGAGTTTCTCCATACTGTAATAGGAATACAAAAAATCATTTAGAATCACAAGACAGTTCCTGGAAGTCCAGATCATACACATTTACATTCTACAATTCTAGCAACAACTTCAGTAAAAAAATTGTAAGTGCCTACCATATTCTTGGCCTCCATCTCAACCTTATCTGGTCCTTGCCAATCAAGAAGAAACTTAACTATGTCAGCCCTATTGTGACCGGCAGAAACATGAAGTGGTGTCTGTGCCATCTGTATTTGAAAAAAAAAATTAGATCTCAGCCATACAATGTAAATAAAATTTAACATGAATCATATGGAAACCTGTAAAGTAAGAAATTAATATGCCAGGATATAGACACCTTTTTAAAACCTTATTACTAGAAACCCAAAAGGAAGCACTAGGAGAAACAGATCATCAATTCTATGATGCCCTCCAAACCCTTCACATAAACCCCAAAACCCAAAAAAATATCAGCTAAGAGAAGCCATAAAAATAATCCTTTCCCCATTTCCCTTGAAAATTTTAAAATTTTCCCTTTGAAAATCCACTAAATTCCTCTTCTACAAGCAACTTCCATCTGCCAATAATCTGCACCATCCAGAGCAATCTCCATTGTTGCCATTTTCCAGGCTATTCCACACCCAAGGCACTATGCATCTATCACATTTCTCTCATATTGAAAGGAAAAAGTACTAGGATAGCTAAGAATGAGGAATTAGCAAGGCTAGCAATCAAGGTAATCTAAAGTTTGCTATCTTCTCCTACCACCCTACCATGTCTGGTCTTTCATAAGATAAAACATGCATCACTTGTATCTACAAACCTATCATAATATTAACCAAGGAGACAAACTACACCAGGTTGATTAATCCAAGAGTCACTACCAAGTAGATCTGAACATTAACCACATGAATCCAGATGATTCAAAACCAACACCAACCCATTAACAAAAGCATGAACTTTTCCACACAGAACACAATAAAGATCTAACTTTTAAACTCAATGAAGAACATACACCATCAACAACAAAAAAGATCATTTTTTGAAGATACCCAATTGATCAAAATGAAGAAAAGTAGAGATCTTACAACAGGGTTTCTCTCATTGAGAAGAGAAGGGTTATCCCGAAGTAGCCTCTGGAGTCCAACAAGGTCCCCAGAAAGAGCATAGGCATGAATGGTGGCGGGCTTAGCAGGCCTTGACCTTTGATCCTGAGTCCTGTTCATGCTGAATTCCAAGGAAGAAGATGGAATGACAGGACAGGACACAGGGAAGGAAGGAAGAAGAGAGTGGTCCAAGATTGAAGAAGAGTGGTGAGAGAAACAAGAGAGAAAAAGAGAAAGAGAAAGAGAAAGAGAGTGTTGTGTGTTTTTTTTGTTTATTCAGCTAAATATGCGCCTTGAGTTTTTGGTATTGAGCATTCTGCGGTTCCTACTCTTGCGCCTCCTCAATCTTTTTCCTCCTTCATTTTCTTTCATTTCTCACCTATTCTCATCCTCTTCCTCCCTCTTTCTTCCTCACCAATATAGTAATTATTTGTTTTGATTATAGGTAGGTTTATTTTTTTGGTGGTATAGTATATAAAATTATTTATAGTCACAATTGCTAAACAAGGATGATAATTTTGGGTGTTAAAAAACACATTTATCTAATTCAGCATTTTAAACTTGGTAGTATTTTGTAAGAGAATAGAGTTTTTCTTTTGGTACATCAGTACATGTAAGAGAACAGAGTTAAAAATTTAGGATTTGTCCGGGTAAACAAAAATTAATAGTGTTTATAACCGATATAAACTTTTATTAATTACAAGATAATTTGGTAAGTTTATTTATCAAAATAGCTATATGTATTAAGCTAATATGAACCGTTTATAAGAACAAATTTAGTCTATAAGTAGGTCATAAGGTAATGCATATACAAAAGAATTCAAATCTCAAATGATAATGTATATATACAAAGTGCATTATTCAAATAAATAATGTTAAAAAAATCACATTATATGAAAATAAATACAAAAAAGTCATAATTATAGCAAAAATGCTAAAGGGAGTAGAGGGACTAGTCATTATGACCATTTTGAGGTAAATGCTTAGTATTGATGGATGCCTGTGTCGAAAGTCTCTGGACAATTTCTGGAATGGAGTGGCTCTAATCTACGACCTTGCATTTGTCATCTCAACATTTTGGTTTTGGTAGTTGCAACCATCCCCTTGACAACTTCAGTAGTCAACTATGACAACTCTAATGTTTGTGGGCGCATCCAACTTCAGCTTCGGCGTTGCAACTGTTAGATTATATAAGCTTATTTTATTATTTAGGTCTTATGGGTAGTATAGTCTTTTACTTGTTGTCTATTGACTATTTAGATTAGTTTTATTTTCTATTGTAATACAAGTTGTACAATGTAACCCTAGTAGACATGTTTTCTCTTCTCTCTTCTTCCTCTCCCTCTTTTCTCTTTGCATTGGTTCTCTTAACAATAACTTTACATGGTCTCTTATTCATCTCCACCACCATCCTCGTTGTGGGATGCTCAGGACTCTCTAGAGTGGGGTGACATTATCCATGACATTGGCGGACCAGTTTCCTGCGCCGTATAATCTGGCATACTAGAAGATTGGTAGCTCCATCTACGATGGAGGGGATGACGTTAGTGCCCTCACTAGGCTGAGGTTATACCTCTTTCATGTTCTCGTAATATTGAGTCTAATACAAGGAAAACATAAACAGTTTAGTTACAACCTAAACATATATAAATAGCATAATGACAAATGAAAACATGATGGCGTATAAAAGACTTACAATTGTTGACTCAGATCGATCGTTTACTTATTCTCCAAACTTTTTTTCGTGCTAATGTAGGAAGAGCTCGCCCAGTTAAAGCTACTCTCCTGTAAAAAGAAAAAGTTACATATATAAAAAAAATTGATAGAAATTTCTACGGTGTCTCTATAATACAAGGTTCCCAAAATTTTGCTAATGACCTATCAAACTCAAACCAACTAACAAACATTTTGTAATGAGTCTCTCCAACGACCATCATAGCCTTCGTGAGAACATTGTTATCCAAATGTTTTGTTGACATGCCCATGATGCTAAGGAGCCGAAGTTCACTTTATCAGCAAAAGAAACTGCTCAAATTAGTTAGTTTTGACAAGACAATATCAGTAATTAACTAATTATGCAATTATAACTAATGATTGCATAATTTACCTGAAACTGCTCCCACCACTTATCTCGTTGCTCCTTGGTGGCAACAGTTTATGAGGGGATGAGATCAAGAACTTGCTCCCGAAGGCCCTTCTTGAGGGCATGAACGACAACGACAAGGGGCAAACGAGAATGAGAATGATAGTGAGTAAAGGGAACTAGGGTTTGCAAATAGAGTATGGAATGAGGTATAAACCGCTTTTTTGTATCATTTAAAATTAGTGTCGATGTACCTAACGCTACTTTCTTCTTATGGCAGACGCCACACATTAGGCTATAAGTCACAAATGAAGAAGAACCAATCTTTTATGAGTCGTAGATTTAGCTTAGCCAACACTAATTTTGGGGTAATAAATCCATATTTGTATTACTTGCATTAGTTTTACGTTGGTAGGACTTACTAGGGGCGGAGGGAAGGGGTGACCTTCTCATGGCATGGTCACCCCAACTCCTAAGTTTTCGATGTAAATAGAATATAAAAATATTTATGATCTCGATGGTTAATAGAGCTAACCATATATCCTTAATCTTTTTTCACTCATATTGTACTTTGTAGTCAGGGTCGGTCCAAGGGTAAAGCCACCCAAGCAAGAGTTTTAGGCCTCTAAAAAAATAATTTTTTTACTAAGGAAAAAATGCCTCAAAATTTTCTTACTAAGTCAAAAAAGGCCCCAATAAACCAAGTATTAATACCGAGTCAAAACTGTCTCATTTTAAAGTTGGTTTTAGGCTTCATTTAGTGTTAGACCGGTCCTGCTTGTAGTATCAATTGATATGCATATGTAGTATTTGTGAAAAAAATATTATATCTTCTTATAAGTCATAGTGATGTTTGGAAACACAATAGAAAACCATGGTGAATAAATCAATTTTTAAAATTTTTGCTTCCGCCCATTATAATTTTGGCTTTATCGTAATCTTCTATCGTGTACTCGAAAATGTTGAATTTTTTTTCAATATCAGTCCCTGCGTTACGAAAAATCCTGACTACACCTCTAGGACTTACACTAACCAATTAGTTTTTTTAAATAATCTAACCGATTAAAATTAGTATCAACATCAAAGCCAAATGCTAAATCAATTTTTTCTCTAAACTTAACAAACAAGATACTCAAAAGAAATTTTAGTTTTAGTAAATAAACATGTTATTTATTATAGGTTAGTCATGTCTTTTTCCATAACTGTATTTGCTTTAACGAATTTCAATAATTGTCCATTGCCAACTTGATTACTTGAACTAACTTCAATAATCAAGTTCATTATAAGAGAAAAAAACAATTAACTTCAATAATTGACAATCCAATGGCAATGTTTACGATCAAAAAGTTTGGGGCCACTTGGTCTAGGCCGATAGGGTGGGGATGGCTGGAAAAAATGGCGATGGTTGTGAGCCGGGTATAATGGTGGAGAGAAGGGAAGGTGAGTAGGAGGAGAAGGAGGAAGAGAAAGGGCGGAAGGGGTGAAGTACCAAAGCGTATGAAAGAAATATTAGAGGGACAAAATGTCGGAAACTCAAACGAAAAGTCTATGTTATCTATAGACACCCTTCAATTAACTAGGCTCGCCACATGAAATAGTAACCAAGATAAATGGACTATATGTATGCACTATGTTGGCGTCACTTATCATGATTTTAATATTTTTTACATGGAAAAAACTACGTAAAATTTAATGAAAGTGATATAGATTAGAGCTATCCTGAATAGAATTAGGGGAATGCATTTTTAGTTTCATTTTTTAACTCGACAGGTAAACCAACCTACTAGAATAGGTAATTAACTTGAGTTCTTTGTGGATGAAAGACTCGTCAACATACTTTTCAAGTTTTCATCATAGAAGCCAACTTAAAATTGTTACTTTATTTTATAAAGAATAAAACTTCAGTATAATTTTATGTATGTAGTTTTTACTATTGTCACGTTAAAATATGACATGCGGACTCAAACTTATAGTTCAGGAATAATAAAACATTAACTTACTGAGTAACTAAATTTTCATTGGTCAACAACTTAAACAACAACAAAAAAAAAATTGTACTTAACTTTTATCCTTTTATAAAATTCGCAATGACTATAAATCATTGTTTCAAAATTAAGCTATTGGTCTAATGGTAAGTAAGGTAGACTCCCGGAAGGATAATAACACAAACTCGAATCCCGGAAAAAACATTTTGTTAGAAAGAACATGCAACTGTTTTTATATCAGTCAGAAAAATCTGTCCAGTTTTTATTATTTACAAAATTAATAGTATAATAATTTTATATTAATTTGAAATTTCATAAAATTTAGGCTTAATACATCAGAATGCTCCTGTAATTGTAAAGGGAATCAAATCCAAGACCTGGAAAAATTTTGCATCAAATTGGGTCCTTAGAAATTTTTTTTTAATTCAATTAAGGCCAAAGTGTGCCAGCTTTCAATTTTATCCCAGTCATCAATTCCACGTGGCTTTTATAATTTTTTTTAAATTAAAAAATTTTAAAAAAATTATTTTTAATTCCAACTCAATTATTTAATCAGAAAAAAAATAAAAAACTTAATAAAAAACATAATCTAATAATCCTTAACTAAACAATCTAATAATCTAACTAATAAACTAATCTAATAATCTAACCTAATCTAATCTAATAATCCTTATAACCAATCCCTAATTAAAACATTTTCACCCCCAAATTGAACCAAATCTCAAATCTTCCCCCAAATTGAACCCTAATTAGATTATGTTAGATAGCAGAGATCCACTGACTACCACCACTGCCACCACCGTATCCACCTTCTCACTGATCACCACCACCATCTTATCCTCCTCCATCCCAGCCCTTCTTTCCTAGCCATTTAAACCAGCCATAGCAGAGATCCAACCTCTTTTCCACACCGGCGACCTCAGGGCACTCTAGTGATGATGCAGATCAGGGAGCATATATCAAAGCCATCTGGTACTGAAACCCCTCCTCTTGTCACCGTTGATTTTCACCATGACCCCTCGTGAAGATCGAAGCTTGGTCGCCGCTGAGAAAGACGAAAAACCCAGTAATAGAAATCACCCAGAAATGCAAAAAAGATGAGATCTTTGGTGTTTGTTGATGGATCCATCGTGCCATGTTCGTCAATCTCCTCCCCTTCCTGCGATCTCGCTCCCAGGCGCAAAGGGAAGAAAATAATTAGGAGGAGGAGGAGGAAAAAGGTGGAAGGTTTTAAACGGATCGGTCCCGGCGATGATAAACAGAGCATGGGAGAAAGCCTCCGCTCTAGTATCAGCGTCTCCGCTCTCAAGGCAGAGCTCGACGGCATCGTTTTCATGGTTCCCCTGAAGACAAGCTCTGAATGAGCCTCCAACGAGAGGGAGGAACATGGTGTAGAGAATCGGATTCCATGTGGGATCCATCTTTGGTTTCAACCAACAGAAGCCGCGTCTCTAACAGAATCTCGCTTCCCCTCTCATCTTCTGCGCCATCCACTATGGCTTGAACCGGAAACACGCCATGAACTGAACCTCCGTTAACCTCTCAAACGAAACTACGTGCCTCAGCCTACTATCTTCCTTCTCCATCTCCGCTCCAAGAAACACGCCGCCGCACGTTGCTCCTGCTCCTCCTCCTCTGCTTATGCTTTTAGGGTTTAATTTTTTAAATATATTTAGTTATTAAAAATTACTAAAAGCACCCTTCTTTAGTTATAGATTATTACATTAGGTATTTATTAAGTTTTTAAATTTTTTTTCTGATTAAATTATTGAGTTGGAATTATTATTTTTTTTCATTTTTTAATTAAAATGAAATTATAAAAGCCACGTGTAATTGATGACTAGGACAAAACTGAGATTTGGCCTTAATTGAATCAAAAAAAATTTCTTAGGGACCCAATTTGATGCGAAAATTTTTCAGGCCCTGGAACTGATTCCCTTTACAATTTCAGGGGTCTTCTGATGTATTAAGCCTAAAATTTAATGTTTATACTATCATTTAATTTTTTTAATTACAAAAAGTGGAAATCTAACATTTATACTAATTTAATATTTCATATTAAAATAATATTATTTTTATTAACATTGTTATAAATCATTTAAAAAACACTGTTATAAATAGGTTAATTAGTTTAATTACTATGTCCTACATATTCATTCAATTAAAATTCATTAATTTGTTATGTTATAATTAAATTTGAGCTCAAAAATATATAAAGGCTTAATACATCAGAAGGCCCCTGTAATTGTAAAGGGAATCAAATCCAGGGCCTGAAAAATTTTTGCATCAAATTGGGTCCTTAGAATTTTTTTTTTTAATTCAATTAAGGCCAAAGTGTGTCAGCCTTCAATTTTATCCCAGTCATCAATTCCACGTGGCTTTTATAATTTTTTTTAAATTAAAAAAATTTAAAAAAAATTATTTTTAATTCCAACTCAATTATTTAATCAGAAAAAAAAATTAAAAACTTAATAAAAAACCTAATCTAATAATCCTTAACTAAACAATCTAATAATCTAACTAATAAACTAATATAATAATATAATCTAATCTAATAATCCTTATAACCAATCCCTAATTAAAATATTTTCACCCCCAAATTGAACCAAATCTCAAATCTTCCCCCAAATTGAACCCTAATTAGATTATGTTAGATAGCAGAGATCCACTGACTACCACCACTGCCACCACCGTATCCACCTTCACACTGATCACCACCACCATCTTATCCTCCTCCGTCCCAGCCCTTCTTTCCTAGCCATTTAAACCAGCCATAGCAGAGATCCAACCTCTTTTCCACACCGGCGACCTCAAGACACTCTGGTGATGATGCAGATCAGGGAGCATATGCCAAAGCCATCTGGTACTGAAACCCCTCCTCTTGTCACCGTCGATTTTCACCATGACCCCTCGTGAAGATCGAAGCTTGGTCGCCGCTGAGAAAGATGAAAAACCCAGTAACAGAAATCACCCAGAAATGCAAAAAAGATGAGATCTTTGGTGTTTGTTGATGGATCCATCGCGCCATGTTCGTCAATCTCCTCCCCTTCCTGCGATCTCGCTCCCAGGCGCAAAGGGAAGAAAATAATTAGGAGAAGGAGGAGGCGAAAGGTGGAAGGTTTTAAACGGATCGGTCCCGGCGCTGATAAACAGAGCATGGGAGAGGGAGGAACATGGTGTAGAGGATCGGATTCCATGTGGGATCCATCTTTGGTTTCAACCAACAGAAGTCGCGTCTTTAACAGAATCTCGCTTCCCCTCTCATCTTCTGCGCCATCCACCTTGGCTTGAACCGGAAACACGCCATGAACTGAACTTCTGTTAACCTCTCAAACGAAACTACGTGCCTCAGCCTGCTATCTTCCTTCTCCATCTCCGCTCCAAGAAACACGCCGCCGCACGTTGCTCCTGCTCCTCCTCTGCTTCTGCTTCTGCTTTTAGGGTTTAATTTTTTAAATATATTTAGTTATTGAAAATTACTAAAAGCACCCTTGTTTAGTTAAAGATTATTAGATTAGGTATTTATTGAGTTTTTAATTTTTTTTCTGATTAAATTATTGAGTTGGAATTAAAAATTATTTTTAAAAGCCACGTGTAATTGATGACTAGGACAAAATTGAGATTTGGCCTTAATTGAATTAAAAAAAAAATTTTAGGGACCCAATTTGATGCAAAAATTTTTCAGGCCCTGGAACTGATTCCCTTTACAATTTCAGGGGCCTTCTGATGTATTAAGCCATATATAAAATAAAAATAGAGATGTGATTAGATATACGTGTATAATTTCTTACGCTATTGGTGCATACAAGGAAAATCCATTGATATTCTTAATATGAAAAATAGCAAATTAAAATAAGTGAGGTTGTGTAGTTGTTCAACCCTTTGTCTTTGAAACAAGTGTTTAAGAGTTTGGATATCAATGAAGTAAACTTATTGAGCTGTGAAATACCCTGCTTTAAGAAAAGAAATGAAAAATAACAATTTACTAATTTTACAGTTTAAATAGATGTCAAATTCCTTAGGGCTCATTTGAGGTGGTTGTGGTTTTTTATTTTGATTTTTAAAAGTAAATATGAAAATAAAATGTGTTCGGCAAAAATAGAACTGAAATGAATTTTTACTTAATTTCAAAATGATTTTACGCGAATTTCTAAAACCACAATAAATAGTTTTGAGATTATAGTTTTAGTTTCAAGATCATACAATCCACTACCACCATCACCATTGTTGTTGCACCATTATGCTACCGCCGCCACCACTATGCTATCGTCGCTCTCGCCGCCACTATCGAGAACCTCCATCGCCAAAGTCATTGCTACCACCACCTTCGGTGCCACTTCCGCCAACGACAACCTCCACAAACTGCTACCCCCACCACCACAACCACCACCACCACCAACTATTGCCACGACCACCACCCATCCGTCCTCCACCCTTTCCCCATTAGCACCATCCACCACCACGTCCACCGACCTCCGCCGCCACCACCACTGTTGTTGCCACCAAGTAACATCAACCTCCGCCTCCTCTTCCACCAACCATCTTTAACACAAAGTAATGTTAATACGAGATGTCTTATGATAGTGATAGTGATAACTATCGTAAATTTACGTAGTTGATTTTTTTATAGACAATTTACGTAGTTGATCACAACTTTTTAAAACTAAAAATCACAAAAAAAAAAAAAAAAAGTTAAAACAGAGTAAAACTGAAAATCACTATATATTTCATTTTCTTGAATCATTATCCCTAGAAATTTATTTTTTTCTCTGCAATACTATAATACTATAATTGTTTATCATTATTCAAATAAAATTGCTTAGTTAGGCAATAATCAAAACAAGCTTATCTAATTTTCCTATTTTCCTTGTCTTGTTCTTTAACCTATGATGATAAATTTGGAAAGGTTAATCTCAATCCGAAAGAAAAAAGTGATGTGGCCACAGACCCACCATGCCATGTGTCCCCAACCCCATGAAGATGAGGTTTGGCTTCAACGTGTGGTCATCACATTCCACTTTGTTACTCTTACGTTACATACACCGAAAATCAATGCTTCTTCTACCTTTGAGATATTTTGAAAAACCAGAAAATTCCAGAAACATAGTTTTCAATCTTCACAAACAAGATAACAATAAGTAAGAGAATAAAGCCACTCAGAAAATTTCAAACACTTCTCAATTTGTTCCAACATTTCTATGAAACTTTGATCTTTGTGTTATTCTATCTTAGCCATGGCTACTGTTGTGAAGCTCCATGTTTTTCCAGAAAGTTTCAATATTCATGGGAAGAGGTTGCTTAGGAGGGGTTTTGGGTCATCAAGTTCTCCTGGGGTGCTTGGTTTAGGCCATAATTTTGATGGGTTTTCTGTGAAACAGTGTAGGGCCTTTAAGAGTGAGGAGAGTGAGGGTTTGAAGGAGAAAAAGATTCGAACTTTGAAGAAAAATGAGGTGAAAATTAGAAGGGAAAGTGGGTTTTGGAGTTCACTCAACTCTGTCTTGTTGAGGAATTTCATGGGGGGTTCTAAATCTGAGGATGAGTTTCATCAAGCTATGGTGAAAGTGGAGGAAGTGTTATCTTCGGCAAGTTACTTTTTCTGCTGTACCTGTAACTGTTCTATCAATTTTGTTGTGTTGAATTTTGAATTAGTATTTAACTGTGTTTTTTCAATTGGTGAAAACAAGATTGCTGTTCAAATTGGAAGATATATTGTGACCATGATGAGCACTGGGGTTATTCTTGCAATTGGATTTCAGATGTCAGGTTGGTACATGTGCAACTTTACTATGTGAATGTGTGTGTGGAAATTTATTGGCCCTTTATATGCATCAATGGAATGTTGAACTTGAATTATTTTGGAATTTTGTGAAGGTGGAGACAATCAGATGGATGCATTGATATGGTATAGCTGGCTTGGAGGAGTTATCATTGGGACAATGATTGGTGCTAACATGGTCTTGGAGGAACATTGCCGTGCTGGTCCACGTAATGTTGTCATCACAGGGAGGTATATTAACATAATGCTCTTCTTCTGCTATTGATTTCCATACTTTTTCGCTGTTGAATGAGCTTGTGCAATCTGTAATATATCTGGCTTGTTGCAAACCTGGTATATATATCAAATTGTTGCACAAGATATTGAGTGTGTTTGGATTAGCGTTTGCGGAATTGATTCTTGCAGAATTGAGTATTGTAAGTGTGTTAGCGTAACGTGATTTATGTTTGGATACACTTATCAGAAAAGTGATTTTTGTAAGAATTTGTTTGGATAACTTTGATTAGAATTGCTTTTAGGTGTGTAATGACCAAAATGGTATGAGTATTATAATCAATATGCACATGCTACCACCAGGTGTGTTCTATATAGTTGATTTTGAGCCCATAATTGATTATGATAGAAAGTATCCAAACATGTGAAAATGAATTTTCCACCATGTTTTGTGCTTCAAAATCAATTATGAGGTTTCTCAGCGCACTCCCAAACTGGTTTCCATTGGGAGACTCCGGAATCATTCTGTCAGGGGAAAATAAAGTCTAGATGAAAATATTGATATATGGGAGTCATTCCGCATAATTGATTTCATACCCAGAATCGATTCTGGTAGAAGTTATAGAGAGTAATTTCTGTGATGAACATAATCAATTGTGAGAATTTGCAACTGATCAGTTCCACAACATTACCCAACAAAAATAGTTTTTCATAAATATATTCAAACAAATTTCACTTCACTTTCAACTCACTTTTACCACAATCAATTTTACCATGATCACAATTGTGACAAATGCTGATCCGAACATGCACATTATCATTTCATGAATACATGGCTCTTCAAATTGGCTCATTTGATAATATTTAAAAGTATGTATCACAACAATAACATTGTCTATTGTATCTTGTAAATGGTTGTGCAGTACAAGGGGATTGGGCAAGGCCCTGGCTCGGGAATTTCTTCTTTCTGGAGACCGTGTAATAGTTACCTCTCGCAGGTGATATTTCGAACTATGAGGACATTTTATAGAGATCATAGTAATATATTTTTTTGGCTCGCTTACTCACTACAGTTCATAGCTCTCACTTTCACATTTTGTGATGGCAGCCCTGAATCTGTGGAAGCAACTGTGAAAGAGCTTGAGGAAAATCTGAAGGAAGGAATTGCCAGTGCAGTTGGCTCAACTCTAACAAAACTTTCTCAGGCAAAGGTGGTAGGCATTGCTTGTGATGTCTGCGAGCCTCGTGATGTGCAGAGATTGGCGAACTTTGCTGTCAATGAGCTTGGTTATATTGACATTTGGGTAAGGATTCCAGCTGTTCTTGCTGTTGAGCATCATAAAGTTTCTTGAATGAAAAGAAAATGTTATATTCACTAACTATATCTCTATGCTAAAGTATGACTATGAATAGACACTTTGTATTGTGTCCCTTATTTTGTATCTACATTAATGCTATCTTAATCAAGAGAACACATAATAATAAAACCTAAATCTTAATACTTAGCTACAAGTTGAAGCTTATAACTCAAAACTATCAGTTTTGGCAGCAGCAAACCTTGACTATCTATCAATCATACTCATGTTATTTTTGTTCTATTGTTATGAGGACATAGAAATATATGCATACTCTAAAGTAGAAGATTTTATTTTGTCTTCCTATCTCTTTCTTCTTTTCATATCACATCAATATTATTTCTCTCTCTTTTCCTCCTTCATTCTATTGGTGTAAGTGGATAATAAGTGGAAGAAATTTAGTCCTAACAATTTTGTTATCTCTTCGGTGAAAGTTAAGTTTCCCTTTAGGATTGCTTATATCTTGCAGAGTACAGTTCCTGTTTCTGGTCCTAATCTTTCACATTTTTGTTCAAACCTCTCAACAGATTAACAATGCTGGGGCAAATAAAGGTTTTAGACCGCTGCTTGAATTTAGTGATGAAGATATTCAACAGGTATATGTTAACAAATTGTTTCTTATATATTTTTTTTCCAGAATTATCATTTATAATCTTCAACCTTATCCCAAAAAGTTGATGTGTGTGTAGATTGTCTCAACAAATTTAGTCGGATCTATCCTTTGTACTCGAGAAGCCATGCGTATTATGAGAAACCAGGTCAAGGCAGGTCACATATTTAATATGGATGGTGCAGGTTCTGGGGGAACTAGCACTCCTCTGACAGCTGTGTGAGTTATTCTCTTGAGAATTTATTTTCTTCTCTTTTGGGAGAATGCTAACAAGTCCACTAAGCTCTTGGAACTTTAGTTACTCACAAAAATATAATTTCTTTGTGCTATCAAATGTGTGGATGGGTGTTTTTTAGAAGTCATGGTGAATGGTGGTTGCTAATGATGCTTACTATTCTTATTTTTATTTAACGTGTAGATATGGTTCTACAAAGTGCGGCCTTAGGCAATTTCAAGGATCACTATTGAAGGAATGCAAGCGATCAAAAGTCGGTGTTCATACAGCATCTCCAGGCATGGTTCTTACGGATCTGCTTTTAAGGTACCTGTTCTTTCTTGGTTTTCTGAACTGGTTGTTTAATTTTGGAGCGGGTCACATTCCAAAGCCTGATAATGTATATTGTTTAATTTTGGAGCGGGTCACATTCCAAAGCCTGATAATGTATAAAGTTCCATTGTTCTTATAACAATAGTTATTTGTTCGAATGTGACAGTCATTCTGTCTTTCCCCATGAATTAAAAAGCTTCAATGTGTTTGTTTCAAGCAACTTTCCCTGATCAAATCAGTATTGCTTTTATAATTGTGTTAACGTTGGTTTTTGCGCAGTGGCTCAACTGTCCAAAACAGGCAAATGTTTAACATCATATGTGAGCTTCCTGAAACTGTTGCTAGAACATTAGTTCCAAGGATGCGGGTTGTCAAGGGAACTGGCAAGGCCATCAATTACTTGACTCCTCCGAGAATCTTACTTGCTTTGGTCACTGCCTGGTTACGAAGGGGTCGTTGGTTTGATGCTCAGGTAAGGGTGATCATTTTGAAGATCTGTTTTTTAATGCAAGTGCGAGTTTGTAGTCGTATTGGTTTAAAATTTGTAACTTAAAGACTATATGAGAGATGTGACCCACATACCCAATGTATCGAGATTTTGGGAATTCAGATCCTCTGATGCCCCTACAGCTTCTGAAGCATCAAAAGTTTAAGTGTCTGAAAGTTTTGACAAATTTAACCTTTTATAAATCAATCTGAACCATTTAATAGAAAAATTGAGGGCTTCGAGTTTGGGGGTCTGGCTCCTCTAAAATGTAAGTCATTACACCATTGATTAAGTTGTTTTATTGACTTTTCAAATTAGGTATTCACTATTACTGGTAGAATGACTTACTTTTACCCTCTAAACTCACTTTAGAGGAGCCAAATCCAAGAATTTGCAGCAGAGAATTCGGCTGTAGTGGATCTATGTTGAGATTTTGGGTAAAGATGTGGTATTTGGTTCTCTTTGTGGTTTTAATATTGGCCCATTGGTGCAGAACCTCCCCCTTTGAGGCTCCCTCTAAATCTGGTTCTCATGCTGGTCATCAGTGTTGATTTGACCCCTTTTGATTAGTTTGAACTCTTTGATGTCATTGAAGTGTTTAGTATTAACTCTTTCACTGTTCAACTGCATGTTCTTTTTTGCCTGAATCCAACTTTATAGAGCTATGGAATTGTTGAATAGGAAATATAAATTTAACAAGAACTTACAGCAATGTGTATATTTCAGGGGAGAGCATTGTATGCAGCAGAAGCAGACCGGCTTCGTAACTGGGCTGAAAATCGCGCCCGGTTCTCGATCAATGATGCAATGGAAATGTACACAGAGGACACATGGCTGTCAGTCTTCTCACTTTCAGTTGTTTGTGCCTTCATAATCCTCTCCAGCACTGGCAACAACTTGCCAGGAACTTGATCTCTTTATGCCAATTTGAAAGTAAATCTACATTTATTGGTGCCTGAAAAGCTGAAATCATCAACTCAAAAGAATGAAATCAAACCATAAACAAGGTGGATGTTTTTTTCTCAGCATGTTCACCTGAACTCAATTGTTTCTTAACCCTCCTAGCTGTATGTAACTTTTTAGCTCAAAGATTTGGTTCCTCATGTGTTGTAGGAGTTCCATTATAGGCTCCTAGCAATCAAGCTTCTCCATTGAGATGCTTATAGTCATAATATGTACTATGTATAGCCTTCATTAAAATTGTAGTCTGTAGTGAAATTTCATGTTTTATGTTCAATGTTGTATTTATTTAAATGTATGTTTATTAGGGATTAACTCTGAACTTTGAAGGGCATACAACTGCACGTGAAATTCTGCAGAGCATAAATGTATAAATAGTTTTAATTATGTAAAAAACAAGTGAAGTTTATGTTAAATATATGTATGGAACATTATTTAATGTGCTAATTCGAGAAATAGTGTATGGTTCATATAATATAGCTACCCTTTTATATTAGGAATTTATTCCCTCAAAATAGGGGAAATGTATCTTCTCAATTGCAAATTAAAAAAAAACAGTTTAATTGCACTTTGGTCTCTCATCTACCCCGATGTGCAATTTAGCTTTCTAAACCTGAACTTGTCTCTAGACCTGAAAAAACTGATAGAGATGCAGGTTTCCGAAAGATTGGACACAAAATGACAAAATGACGAGTTTGGATTAACTCGAAAGACAAGTTGAATGACAAGTTAAAATCTCACAAAAAAATTTATAAATATTTCTCATTATGTAAAAATGTTAATTTTCAATCCTATTATGATTTCTAAAATAAGTTACACATATGTAGATTGTTTGTACTAGGTACAATATTCCAATCTAACTTTACAATGAAATGCCAATGAGATGTAATTTTAGTGGGAGTATTCGTGAGACGGGTGTGCTTGTCTTTCATCCGACTCTAAATATTGAGCGAGTCAATTTTTTAAACCCAAATCCGTCCATAAACTCGAAGTAACCTGATGAGGTGCGATTTGAATAGACTTTGGATGGGTCTTGTGCACCCTTAAGTATATAGTAAATTGCTAAGATGGTTACACATGTGAGTGGTGTGGCATATATGTAAGAATTTTTTAATGTGTAGGATTGGTCATGTGACTTGCACATGATATTTTTCATTCTTCCACTTCAACCCGACATCGTTTTGTTCATTCTTATGCTTTATATTGTTCTATGCTTGGAACACCTGTATGGTTCCATCAACCTCTTCACCGTCAAGCATGCATCCCAACCTTTATGATCAATGTCATTCTCGTTTCCTTTGTCGATGGTAGTGCTGGTGGAATTCACAGTGGGTTTTTGTAAGGGAAGGGGAATTGGTGTTCACGTATGGTGGCTACTATATTTGAGATTGCATGTGGTTGTTTTGAGTGGGTGGTTCGAGATTAATCGAAGAGGAGGACGAGAAATTTAAAGTGATGTGTCAATCTCATACTAACTGACCTTTATGTAAGTTTATTTTGGCATTAGAGCCGAGCTAATGATTTCACATATCTCAACATACCAACGGAATAGTTACGCCTTGAGTTTAATGTGAATCAAAGAAACATATTTTAGGGGTTGTCTAAATGACACATGGTGAAATTTGGGTTAAATAACCCATTATCTAGGTGGACCAATCACATTTAAGATAAATTAGTTGAATTTTTTATATTTTATTTATAATATATTTAGAGTTAAATATGTTTTTAGTCCCTCACTCATACACATAAATATAAAATGATACCTGGAAAAAACCACAAAAGTTTTAGTCCTTGAAAAATTACATTTAATCTAAAATGATCCTTATGATATCATAAAACATACGTGACAATTTTGGTCCCTTAAAATTTCTCCCATCAAATTATTTCATATTGTACAGGAATAACTCCACGTTTCCATTTTTGCATATGGTATAGGAAGCCATTTTTTGGTCCTACGCAGGTTATATGAATTCATTTTTGTTGAAAGACAAATATTATTCAAATATAGAACAGAAAACATCAAACGGTGGCCCAAGGCTCACCTACAGTAACGAAGAAATACATAGCAAGATAACGCAAAACAAAACAAATAGATTTGCCAAATTCATTATTCTATATATTTAAATTTGAAGAACACAACAACATGAAACCAAGTGATCTGAGAATCCCATGACTACGTTCTTTGAGTTTTGGGATATATAAAATTCTAGGTTTTGAAATAATTATGAGGGGAGAGGACTAAATTTAGTGGAAGAAATTTTGGAGGGACTGAAATAGATGTGAAAAATAATTTTAAGGACTAAAACTTGTGTTTTATTTTTCAGGTAGCATTATAGATTCATTTGTATAAATTAGGGACCAAAAACATATTTAATCCTAAATAAAATATAAAAACTCAATCAATTATCTTAAATGTGATTGGTACACCTAGACAATGGGTTATTTAACCCAAATTTCAACATGAGTCATTTAGACAACTCCCATATTTTAACATAAGATCCAACTTTGTTTAACGAAAATACAAATGTACAGGACCGACTCAACACTAAATGAGGCCTAAAGTTAACTTTAAAATGAGGCCATTTTTTTGGGTCTTTTTGACTTAGTATTAATGCTTGGTTTTTTAAGGCATTTTTTACTTAGTAAAGAAATATTTTTGGAGGTCTTTTTTTCTTAGTAAAAAAAAATTTGTAGGTTTGGGTGACTATACCCTTGGGCCAGCCCTGGTGCTCGAACGTCTGTCGGAGCATTTTATTGTCATAACTTAGTACAAATTTGAGACTAAAACGACTTGTTTTGAAGATTATAGAGACAAATCACATATTTCACGTAGATGGAGGAAAAAAAAATGCAATTGCCGCAAAAAGAATACTCAGCATGCATCATTACCTGAGATATTTGTGTTAGCATTCTCATATATTTTGGTCGAGATAGTCAACACAAGCGAATGTCACGGCATAAATTATGAAACAAATATAACAATTGACAGTTTGATGTCCCATGTGACGATGACCATGTGAATCTGACTCCCACACCCACCATAGATTGTTGTTGGATTTAAACAACACAGCAAGCAAAAAATGACAAAACAAATGAAAATACGATAAAATAATTGTCTATATACCTTATTTAATTTAGTCGTCCATTTGTGTTCTCAGACTGCACTTATTTACAGTTTAACAAATTAACCAAGTAGATGAGGAAGGCTCCTATCTGTTAGATACCCATAATTGGGAGGTGTTTTGGGGAATAGGAAAAATGGTCGGCCCCTACGTGGACAGTCAACCATCGGTTTGACCTGGGAGACGACCACACCCTTCACCCGATCGGTGGGATTGTCAGATCAGGTTCTCTTAGCTCAAGCTCCACAACCCTTGTGGACCAGAGCTAGGGGACTACTGCTCTGAGGAATAGGGAGAATGGTCGGCCCCTACATGGACGGTCAACCATCGATTGGACCCGGGGGATGACCACACCTTCACCCGACCAGTTGGACTGCCGGACCAGGCTTTCTTAGTTTAAGCTCTACAATCCTTGTGGACCAAAGCTAGGGGACTACTGTTCTGGGGAATAAGAAGAATGGTCGGCCCCTACATGGACGGTCAACTATCGGTTGGACCCGAGGGACGAACACACCCTTCACCCTAGTGGGACAGATCATGTCAAGTGTGGACGGTCAGACTGAGTCGCGCCCCAGTAGTTCGATAATGACATTAGTTGCGGCCAAGCAACAAAGGGTATGCGGAGAGTCACGTCAGGTGTCACCTCACTGACACTGAGCCTCGACACAGGTAGATAGGGGCAAGGCTCGAGGGATAGTCCCTGGTTACTAGGAGTCCCTGGCCCTTGGATCTCTGCGGACAGCAGAAGACACAAAGAGATCTAACACCAGGGAGCCCCCTAGAACCTAGGCACTCATAACCTGACTCTGGATGGTCAGGTATAAAAGGCTCCTTCAGTTGGAGTCAAGGTAGGTTTTTCTAACTACTACACTTAAAGATATTTTCCAAAGAGTTAGAACTAACTTAAGCTTCAGAGTCTCTGCAGGACCCCCCTCCCAAGTTTCCTCAAGGCGATCGCTCATCTCACACCAGAGTGTCCTCTCCATCCTCCCAGTGTCTTCACCATATCCCTCACACCCTACCCCTTTCTGGGTAGTCTTGATCGGCTCCCCGATCAGGAGGCATGCTCTCCCCACATAATTTCAACTATTCATAGATAATTGTCATACTTCACGATGCAATTTAGATGATATGTTTGGCATGTTTAGCTGATAAGCTAGCTGAAAGCTGAAAAGCTAGTTGAAAGCTTATAAGCTAGCTGATAGCTGAAAGCTGATAAGCTAGCTGAAAGCTGATAGCTGAAAGCTGAAAAGCTACATGATTAAAACAAAAGTATTTGGAAAAACTAGCTGTTAAACAAGCTGAAATTGTAAAATGACATAAAAGGACATACTTGTATAATTATTTTTATATTTAGCATTACTTTATTTTCACATTAATATCTATATGATATTAATATTAAAATTAATATCACTTTAAATATTTTTATTAACTCAAGTTATTTATCATCTTAATATAATATTTTTAATACTTGTGGTGCGCAGCGGTGTGGCGGGAACTGCATACGTAAGTGTGATGAAAAATAGGTTTAGTGTTTTTATAAATATATAAGGGTAATGGTAGAATTTTAATAAATTAATAAGGATAAAAATGAGAATAAATTTAATAAGCTATAAGCTTTAAGCTATAGGCTATGTTTGGCATGCCATTTCAGCTAGCTTATAGCTTATTTGACTAGCTTAAAGCTTATTTGACTAGCTTAAAAGCTCTTCAAAAGTGTTTGGTGAATGAGCTTATTTTAGTAGCTTAAAGCTTTAAGCTATAAGCTATCTCAGGTAGCTTATAGCTTAAAGCTTATAGCTTATTAAATTTATTCTCATTTTTATCCTTATTATTTTATTAAAATTCTACCATTACCCTTATATATTTATAAAAACACTAAACTTATTTTTCCTTCCCCCACTTACGTATGTAGTTTCCGCCACCATTCCCGCCACACCGCTGCGCACCACAAGTATTATAAATATTATATTAATAAAAATAAATAAAAATAAGTATTATATTTTTAAGATGATATATAACTGTAGCTAATAAAAATATTTAAAGTGATAATAATTTTAATATTAATATCATATTAGTATTAATGTGAAAATAAAGTAATGTAATATAAAAATAATTATACAAGTATGTCCTTTTATGTCATTTTACGATTTCAGCTTGTTTAACAGCTAGTTCTATCAAACACTTTTGTTTCAATCACGTAGCTTTTCAGCTTTCAGCTATCAGCTTTCAGCTAGCTTATCAGCTTTCAGCTATCAGCTAGCTTATAAGCTTTCAGCTAGCTTTTCAGCTTTCAGCTAGCTTATCAGCTAAACATGCCAAACATAGCCATAAGCTACCTGAGATAGCTTATAGCTTAAAGCTTTAAGCTACTGAAATAAGCTCCTTCACCAAACACTTTTAAAGAGCTTTTAAGCTAGTCAAATAAGCTTTAAGCTAGTCAAATAAGCTATAAGCTAGCTGAAATGGCATGCCAAACATAGCCGATGTTTAAATCATGATTTGGTTGAGTCACTTAGTTTTTGGGTACCCTCCATGAGCATGTCAGTAGTGACAGGTCCAAAAAATTTATGTTGTGTGGCTAATATATATATATATAAAATTTTTTTCTTAAAAAAATAACTAATCACTATTAAAAGTTTGAAAATACATCAGAGTTGTTCTTCACAAATTATGAAAACAATACAGAATTTTATCATTCTCAATACTATCAAATGCATTTCTCTATATAAGTAACTAAGCAATCATTAAACCATTCATCTTACGTACGATTTTGCAATCATTAAACCATTCATCTTATAAATAACTACAATGTCTGTCATTTTATCAAGTGTACAGCAGTAGTTAGTGTAGACTTCTGCAAATTGTTGGACACGGTTCTAGTTTCAAACAAATTATCATGAGCTAATTTGGCGCCTACATTAAATTGATTGCAGTGTCGCTTTTTACCTCACATTCCGATGATAATAAACCCAACTTTTACCTCACATACCTACGCTAATAAGCCTTATTCTTGTAATGATGGCCTAGATGAAAAATGTTACTTTAATTCCTTTCAAAAATGATTTACTTTCTCAAGAGAAATTTTGTTTATCTTAAAGAAGCAAACATGACAATTAATATCATACATATTATGATTCTTTCTGTGTTTTGCTTGCCAAAATTCCATGCAATATTTTTCTTCATAACCTATCGAACACCCTGAGTTGAAACTTCCCTAACTCTTGCTCAATTTCTAGAAAGTGTATTAATTTGTTCCATGTGTCAATGTTTCTGTCTCAGAAACAGAACAAAAGGGAAATTTCCAAGTCAAACGTGCGTATTCTCAAATCACAATTCCTCACAAGCCTGCAGTTGCCAAAAAAAATTGATTTGAATATGTCTCTTCCAGTCTCAAACTACTCATAGACAGAAGGCTATTTTTCTACATATTCTATATTAATGTTAGGATGTGATCTACATTCCAGAAGTTTTGTCCACAACTTTGGCAATCGTCACCAACCCATTAGGGTCAACTTAATTTGTATCCTTTTACCATCATTCACTCCATTGATTATTTAACTTGTTATACATATTTGACAAAATGCTTGGAAACTTCCATGAGTGTTTACACTCTCTTGACTTGTATTTTATATATTTTTCTTAATTAATTGGTAATCACTTGCTGTATGTATTGCTACTTTGCTAGCTGCTAGCACGTATCCACTAAGCACCGTCACTTAATAAGCAAAAAATTCACCACATTTGTCTGCTAGAGACGTGTAATTATTTCAATTTCACATAATTAGTGTAGAAACTGGAAATGCTACATTGTCATTTTTCTGAGTGAAAGCGTTTCTTAAACCTGCGTGACCAAACACAATCAGACTTTTATTATTGTTGTTATTAGCATTATATAGTTACATATTCTCAATTTTCGTTTATATTTATACTCATTTCGTTTAATTATCTTTTATTGGTTTTACACTTTTTTTTTGAAAGTATTGGTTTTACACTTTTACTCAGTAAACATGTACGTACTGAAACAAGTTTATTTTTATATATGTATAAAAAAAATATAGATCAACCGGTTGACACAATTGATCATAAATTTTAGGTTCAACTCTCACATCGACACATTCTCATAAAAGTTAAGAGTTCAAACCCTCCTGCAAAATCTCAATTGAGTCTCTACCGTCTAGATTCTGGAGGTGTTTTCACTCTAATTTATACATGATCACGAATTTTAGGTGCTTTAATTTACTACAAAATATATCCCTCAAACAATGGATAATAATAAATGTTGGTACTAAATTGTAAATTATACTTAATTTGGGATTTTATTCCTTTTTATATCATAAGGATGGACTTCTACGTCTTGTTGTGTAGTTAGCAATTGGTTTCCAGCTGTTCTTAATTACTTAGCTTAGAGTAACAGCTACCGTATTAAAATAAGTAAAGAAAAATTTAGTCTTTATGCAAATGTACACAAAACGGGTCACCTAATCTCTGATTCACAATTAAGTGAATTAACCAAACCTTCTTAAAAAAGGGAGTGTATTAGAGAACTGGCTTCGTTTTCAGAACCTTGTGCTTCTGGTTTTACACTTGAGTGAAATGCTATAAGAGGAAGTGGCACGTTGATGCTTTAATATTTGCATTGAAGTATCAACAGAATTATTGGGGCAATTGGAAGTATTTTGGTTCTCTTGATCTTTTACTAATATTGGTAAGTACTAACTACCAAATATAATTGATTAAAATAATTAATTGGGTTAGCGTACTTTTTTAATAGCTTGTCCCTTAAATAAGTGATTGTAGATATACGAAAACATATATATATATATATATATATATATATATATATCTTTAAGTTTTTTTTTCTAATTCTATTTACACTAGTGTTTTTTTACCCGCGCTTTGCACGAGGAATATGTATTTCGTATTTGATACGTCTATCAATATCTTTATTATTAAAAATATATTAAACAACATATGAAATAAAAGAGTCTGAAATGCTAATAAAAGTGGACCAAAATATATTAATTATGGATTTAAATTTACAAAAAGAAGAGACATTCTTCTTTTTTGGTTCAAAAGAAGAGATATTCGAAGCAACAAAGAATAGAAATATTCTTGCCCGGACCCCAAGTTGTGAACATTAATTTCGCTACTGCAGTAGTTATCTTTTCATGGTAAAAAAAATGAAATTTGAGATAAATTGGAGAAGCAAATGCAATTATGCTGGATAGTATTGGCAAACAATTTAAGTTTTCAGCATCACCACAACAAATTTTGTTCTAATTTTTTTTTAAGGAGCGGCTAAAAATCAGATAGTCATCCTTGTGTATCGTACAAACAAAAGATGAGAATCAGATAGAATTCAAGGTTTAAAGGTCGAGAGCTTAAGAAACAAAACATCAAAACAGAGAATCAAATTGGATTAGTAGATATGTTTGTATATTAGTTTACTCCAATGTGTCCCAAAAAAATAAATTTTAAATGTCATAAATCAATACATTCTGCAGCAATGAGTCCCAAGTCAGATCGAGTATTATTTATTTAGACGATGAATTCCCCAAACTACATCAAATGCGTGTGTCTCCACTTCAAGATTATGAATTCCCGGAACATATGCTATCAATATAAACAAAATAACAACTCTTTGAACAAAAATTAAATATATGAATTCTAAAGTGAAAAGCACAAACTAAACACAAGTAGTCACTCTCTCCATTTATCAACCACTCAAATGGGCCCCTCATATTATATTAGCAAAAGATTACATTGAGTAAAATAGTGTTACCTTTGTATATAGCACATCAGTGAGGGTAAATTTATCCATAAATTCTCGCAATTTCAATAAACTCAATTATCAATATATAGAATTAGAAGTTGTAGAATATCAATTAACAGCTAAGACTGTAATGTGTGAATGTATGGTGAATTCTTGAATTAAATTCACAAAAAAAATAGATAAGTGTTTTTTTTATAAGCAATTCATTGCATTTAGAGTAGCATATAAGGGGTGCTAACCCAAATTTTGCACGGTTCAAAACTGAATATAAAGGTAATAATGCAGTAGGAATTATATATCATGTCATAGATAGAAACAAAGAAAGGGAAATTTGAGTGGGTTATCAAGCACCAAAGAAAGGATTGCATTGCAGTACCGAACCTTTATAAGACCCAAAACGAATTAAACTGACCCATTCAGGCCACACGAAGACCCTCACAGTTAAAAAGATCCATTGCCCCAATCCCAACTCACCAATTAAGGAGACTTCAGACATTGAATAGGATTTCAAAACCCACTCAAAAAATGATGAATGAAATTCCTGCACTCTAGTTGTTATCCAATTCCAAGATCTGATTTGTACCAATTCTAGCCCGCTTTCCACCTCCAATTCCGACCCCTAAAGATCAGATTATAGCAAAATCTTTGAAGATTACTTTAGTTACCTCAAAATTATTAACGCACGACACAAATCAAAAGTTGCATCTTTCAAAGAATGGAACCACTTTAATGTCATGGAATCTCCTTTCTCACAACATTCATTGTTCTATTTCAATTTTAGAAGCAACAAACTATGTGTGGGAAGCTATTTGCAAGCATTAATAAGGTATGAGTGAAATTGGAAACCAAAACCAATGGTGACAAAAAAGGATAGAGAGTAATATGTTGAAAAGAGAAAAACCACCCCTTAAGCAATTAAAAGGACATGGCACATCATCTGATATAAAAAAGAAACTCAATAGATATCATATTAATTAATTCAGAAATATGAGAATTCATACATAAGTTTTTTCCTCATAGATCATAGCACCAACCTGAGCAATATCGTGAGTCTCAAAGGTAATCACACCGCACTGCCATGAGATTAACCACGTCATTACGAATACTTTCTTCAACCTACAAATCAATGAGAAAAAATCACAAATGTTATTTAACCCAAAAGTCCAAAAAATGTAGAGAAGTCAAAGAGATATCTGTTAAGATTTAGTTTATTATTAATCTAACAAAGAGATAAAAAGAAACTAAATCTATCTAAACATATCTCTATTTAAATAGATATTATCTCTATTTCAATAGATACTATAATTTTTTTTTATAGCATCTACAATATATTCAAATCATCCTGAATTTCAAATAATAATATATATTCTCATGATCTACAATATAAAAATAAAATATGTAGTGCTGAGATTATAATCCATTAAAAATTAATAAATATTGTATTAGATTGGTTTTGAAATGGGTATGATACGCAAATAAATAATTACAAATTAAATAAATATTGATTTGTTATTTAAACCATCATTAGTAGTTTTATTTTGATTTTTTCAAAATCATTTTTTTATTTTCTAAATCAAATATATATATTGATTTTTTTTAATTTACAACATCAGTATTTTTAATTTTTAATTTTTCAAAATTTCTTTTTAATTTTGTATATATTTTAAGTAATTCAAATTTTAATTCAAAAATAATTAAAATTTTAAAATTAATATTCCCTATAATTTTTATAACAATATAAAAAAATTCAAAAAAATACATAATAGAAATTTCGAAAAAGATATAGAAATTTCAGTATTTTAAAATCATGTTTTTATTTTCAAAATCAAATAGATATTGAAATTTTTTTAATATACAACAAAACATATAAAATACGAAATATGTATTATATGTGATGTCTTTTTTATAATATACAACAAAAACATAGAAAATACGAAATATGGATTATATGTAATGCTTGGAATCTTTTTTAGTTAATTGGATATCAAGTTCAAATTTATAAGTTAAAATAAGAAAAAATAATAAGATAAATTAAGATAAAATCAAGAAATAAACAACCTAAATCCTAATCAAATATAAAATTTAATAATCTATTTTTTTTATGAGAACTAACCTGAGAATGACACGTGGAATTTTTTTTATGAGAATGACACGTCACTAAGAATTAACGTGGGAATGACACGTCACTAAATCAGCCTGATAGAAGTTCTTCTTTTCTAATATATATTGATATTGATTCTAATTTTCAATACCAAAATTATTTTAATCTTCCAGATGTATATACGAAAACATAAAATATAATTTTTTGAGTTAACTTTCAAATCAATCATTTAAAATTATTTGATATCAACTCTTATGACATATTTGATATCATTTTAAACGTAAGATATTACATTCAATTTTTTTTGTATTTTGTTATATAAAAAATAACCATAATAATCATTAAAAAAAGACTTTGTCACTATGCATCTTAATAGTAGAAAAGTCACAATTTATTTTTATTAATTATTTTAACGCCATTTAAAATCATTAAATGTGAAATTAATATAGTAATTATTTTTGAAAAAAGTCACAATTGATTTTTGTTAGTTATTCTAATGTCATTAATAACCATTAAATGCAACATAAATACATTAATTATTTTCAAAAATATAGAATTATTTAATATTGGAATTAGTAAAAATCAGAAAATATAAATATGACATAATCTACTTACTAATTATATTATTACTATAGTATAGAGAAAACTTATGAAGAAAGACATAGAATGAGCCGAGGGGGTGACACTTGTTGGAGTTGCCATAACATATAGTATATGATAAATTATAAAAATACAAATATTGAAATGATTTTAATTTGGGGTGAGAGCATAAATATTGTTAACATATCATGTTGAGTTTTAACCTAGCCTATCTCATATAACATTCACATATGGCAAGATATGATAAGAAATATGATTGTATTATCTTCTCTGGTTTGCGCAACAAGATTACAATAGCATATGATTGATTACATTATCTTATATTGTCTCTTTATCCTCCCCACCACAAGTCCTAAGCTTTCAAGGGAGGGAGGAAAAGTTTTTGATTTCACACATAACTTCATTTTCCATTTCATTTTCACCAACTTTCTCTCTGATCATCACTTTTAATATCACAATACATCCTTATACACATAGACTTCATGGTACACGACATCTAATCGACATACTTATTTTGCGACGGTTTCAACATTCACAAAAAAAAAACACAAATTTTATGATGATTACCGTAGCGTTTCCTAATCACCATAATTTTGTTTAAATGCTCTGCAGATTGTAGTGGTTAAAAACTGCCACATTTTTTATATGTTGGATGAATATCATACAGACACATGCACAAGAAATATTTTCACACTAATATCTTTTATTTCTCTCACTTTTTATCTCTCTTGTTATCCATGAAATTGGGATGTGAATTTATTGTAAATGAAAGAATGATTTTGATCATGACCAAGCTTATATTTCACATGAGAGGAGTGCTAGCAATTTTTTTTTCTTAATTATATTGATTAAAATCCACATAAATCTTGCTAAATTAGAAGTAATGTCTATATAATTTTTTTTAGTATAAACATCCGATACCGATCACCCTATGGATATCGCCAGATTTGAGTTTTGAGACTCTTCATCCCCCAGAGTGTATTGTATGGGGATCAAACCCAAGAGTTCTTCCCACACACTCTGCTTGCGTTGTCAACTAAACTACCCCTCTTATATATAATGTCCATATAATTTAGTGTGACATTTCTCTTCCGAGAAACATGATGAAATAGAACACCGTCAAGTGCGGCATTGACTGTTCATTTTCTTCATAAAAAGTGGGATTATTGTTTATAATGTTTTTTTTATTACAGTTGTTTAATGTTTAATAAAGTTTACTGGTATGATGTTAGCACTAGCCGTGTCTACCATTGTGATATGTAATGCAGGCCGGTTTGTTTTACTCTTTACGTGGGATTGTAGGAGTTGGAATACCAATTTAGTAGGACTTAACCCACGCTTTCTTTTTGCCTCAAATTGAGCCCATCAATTAGCATAATCAATTAACGCGTAGAAAATTCAAAAATCAAAATCCCACATATGTTACCATAAATAGAGGTTTCAAAATAAAATACCATTTATAGAAATAGTTTTACTCCATTATTTCTTTTTCTCTTCCTTCAATATTATTTTATAACTTTTGAATATAATAAATCCAATTTCTTTTACATTATTCTTCTATGAGTACCGTTGCTACCTGAGAACAACGTGCCTCGAGCACCACAAACATGTTAAATAATGGAGTATAAAACTATAAATAGGCTGAAAATATTAACGAAGTACTATAGTATTTTCATATTTTTATCATACATTACTTAAATGGTTTAGTCTCTCCTAATAAATGTTTTTCCATGTGCACCATCTATAGATCAAACCTTGAACTACATGCTGAAGAAACAATCTATCAGATACATTTCACCATGTTAGTACAACACTCAATGTTAATCCCTCAGAATTTGACTGCAATACTTACCAACACTAAGCACAGTGGTAAAAGCAAGTGCAGTAACAGAGCACAACTAAGCACACCAATAGAGAACAAGAAAAGGAAGATGGAAAAAATAAAGAAGAAAGCAAGCAACCGTCGCAATGGACCAATGACCAAACGGCCAGGGCAGCAAAAACATTAAAAGAATAAATAAACAACAAATAGAATAATCCAAAACAAAACAAAGTAATGCAATAATATTGATTAGTAATTAACATAATATTAATTACTGTACTAATTAATTAATTCTAAGCCGTGGCCCAATCGTGTGGGACCCATTTCCAAGTTTGTCCTCTCTGGTTGGCTCAAATTAACAAGAAGATTAAAAAAAAATTAATAAAAAATAAAAAGAACAGAAACAGAGTAACCCACACAACACAACACAGTAACACATGTACACACACACAGAAACAGCTTCAAAATCAAAAAAAGAGAAAATCCACAGATTCACATAAAAACGCTCTCTCTCCAACTTGCTTTCTTCATTCCCCATTTTCTCTCTCTCTCTCTCTCTCTCTCTCTCTCTCTCTCTCAAATCTTCAATCAGAGAGAGACACACACATTCACATACTCATAATCCTTCAACTGGGTTCTTCTCTTTGATTTTGTTTTTCTCATTTTTCTGCAATGTCCGCCGCACCAGCACCATCTTCGCCGCCGTCAACCCCGGCCGCACCACCACCTACAACACCCTCCGCGCCCCCTCCTGCTACACCTTCATCGCCTCCGCCGGCCACTCCCTCTGCTCCGCCGCCGGCAACCCCCTCTGCGCCGCCGCCGGCTACACCCTCATCATCGCCGCCGCCGGCTACTCCCTCGTTGTCTCCACCTTCGCCTTCTCCTCCGGCTCCTACTACGCCGGAGGCTTCTCCACCGTCGACATCTACGCCGGGCGGCGGCACTACTCCGAGTCCACCGTCTCGTAGCTCTCCCTCCCCTCCTCCTCCGACGAGTACTGGTAAAACGCCATCATCGCCGCCTCCGCCGGCGTCCAGGTCTTCTCCTTCTCCTTCACCTCCTTCGTCGTCGTCGAGCATTTCGACCGGTGTCGTCGTCGGGATCGCCGTTGGGGCAGTGGCGATTCTCTTGGTGTTGAGCCTTCTCTGCATATGCTTTAGGAAGAAGAAGAGAAGACGTGATGAGGAGTACTATGTTCCTCCGCCGCCGCAGCAACAACAACCATGGGGACCCAAAAGTGAGAGCTTTACCTGCTACTGTTTCTCAGCTTTAAATCTCATTCTAAATGAAATCTTGTGTTTTTCACTTTTGAAGGTTATTTTTTTACCATATTGTTTAGATGGGGTTTGTTTAATTTGTAAAATTTGAATTTTGTTTTATTTTGATTGAAAATAGATCTTATGTTTTGATTTTCCTCTTGCTGGATCTGATCATACACCACAAATTTGATATTATGTTCTTTGGTGGATTCAGAATTTCAGATTATGGTACTTTCATCTTTGAAATATCCTTGCACCGCACTTGATTTTGGGGACAAATATAGAACCTTGGTGTGAATCTTGTTACCTCTAATGTAGATTACTGCACTTGTTTTCATCTGTGTAGCTATTTGTTTTAGTTCATTCTTAGCTATTGAGTTTTGTTCTAGTTTATAGAGAATGTGGCCTATTACTTTGTGTTTTTGGTGATGTTCAAGTGTATTGATTGGTATTGGAGTCTAATGATAATTTGATTAATTGCTCATATTGATGCTGATTTCTTCACAATTGGCAGATGAACCGTATGGTGGCCCTCCACGTAACTGGCAACACAATGCTCCCCCTCCTTCAGATCATGTAGTCTCAATGATGCCTCCGAAGCCATCACCTCCAGTTCCTCCCCCTGTTGCTTCACGACCGCCATCCAATTCATCTTCGTCACTTTACTCTGCACAACCGCCACCGCCTCCTCCTTTCATGAACAGCAGTGGAGGGTCTGGATCAAACTATTCTGGTGGTGAACCACTTCCACCTCCTTCTCCAGGCATGTCATTGGGATTCTCGAAGAGCGCATTTACATACGAGGAGTTGGCTCGGGCAACGGATGGCTTCACCGATGCCAACCTCCTTGGATCAGGTGGATTTGGATACGTGCACAGAGGAATCCTCCCCAATGGCAAGGAGGTTGCTGTGAAGCAGCTGAAGGCTGGAAGTGGGCAAGGGGAGCGTGAATTTCAAGCTGAAGTCGAGATTATTAGCCGTGTTCATCACAAACATCTTGTCTCTTTGGTTGGATACTGCAGCACTGGGGCCCAGAGGCTCCTTGTTTATGAATTTGTCCCCAACAATACAATGGAATTCCATTTACACGGTACATCTGGTTTTAGCTTTTCTTTCAAAATAATGTTTCTTAAAATTCAATCTAATTGAAAGTTGGCACCAACTATTGATGTATGTTTTGTTGCATAATACTTCTGATAGAAGCAGTCTGATGTGTTTTTTGAACTTCAGGAAAAGGGCGGCCTACCATGGATTGGCCCACGAGACTACGAATTGCTTTGGGATCTGCAAAAGGGCTTGCATATCTTCATGAAGATTGTATGTCCTGTCCATTTGATTGTGATTACTTCAGCTATAATTGATTTAAGCCAACCTTAATGTTCATTGTAATTTGCTGTACATTCAGGTCACCCTAAGATCATCCATCGCGATATTAAAGCTGCTAACATCCTTCTGGATTTCAAGTTTGAAGCAAAGGTATGTTCTGTTATGTGTCTTCCTAGCAGTCATAGTTATTGGCCCTTGCAAAAAAATTTGTTTGATGTGAATAATCTGTTTTAAACTTGCAATCCTTCAAAAGGTGTCTGTGGTAGTGTTGATGCCCCCTTAAAATGTTATAAAAGATTGTGTGATTGATAGAATTGTTAGTGTAAAGTGTGAATCTTAGATTAATTTAGTATGAATTGTTTTCTTTTGGCAGGTTGCAGATTTTGGTCTAGCGAAGTTTTCTTCTGACCTCAACACTCATGTTTCTACGCGAGTGATGGGAACTTTTGGGTAGGAATTAACTTCCTTCTATCTTTTCAAAAACTTTGGATATCAACAGGAAAAGTAGTAGTTTGTTCATGAAATCTTCCATATGGAGGTTCTGGACATGAGTGTTTGAGTGTAATTGTGCTATTCTTCAACGATATATGAAATCTTCCATATGGAGGTTCTGGACATGAGTGTTTGAGTGTAATTGTGCTATTCTTCAACGATATGCACATAGAAAGTATATGGCGTTTTTGTTGTCAACAAAAGTTGATAAGCAAAGCTAGATTATGATATGCTGTTTGGCATTTTATGTATGCAATGCTCATGAATCATCATTTGCTGCATACAGGTATCTGGCTCCAGAATATGCTGCCAGTGGAAAACTTACAGACAAATCGGATGTTTTCTCCTATGGAGTCATGCTCCTTGAGTTAATAACTGGACGGCGACCAGTTGATAAAAATCAAACTTACCAGGACGATAGTTTGGTAGAATGGGTGAGTAGAGTATTACAGTGCTCCTTGTTTCTTGCTGAAACATAATTTACAACTAAAATTTCATAGACGTTTTCATATTCATAGAACAGCTCTTAACTCTATCCATCTTCATCATCACAGGCTAGGCCTTTGCTCACACGTGCTTTGGAAGAGGATGATTTTGATTCTCTTATTGACCCGAGGATCCAGAATGAATATGATCCTAATGAGATGCTTCGTATGGTAGCATGTGCTGCATCTTGCACACGTCATTCAGCTAAGCGTCGACCAAGGATGAGCCAGGTAAAGTACAATGATGAATTTGTGACAAAAAATCTTAACACTATGATGACTCAGACTAAAAGGATTTAGTTGGATTTCAGTTCCCACATTTAGATTTTTGGACCTGTTTGTGCGATTGAAGCTATGGTTGGGTATCTGTTAGGCCTAGTTCAATCGGACGTTAACACACACTTCACGACTAGAAGTGAATGAAACCCTTCTTATCTGTTAACATTACACTACTGGTATCAAAACTTGCTGAATCTTATCTAATAACGATACATTACACTGCAGGTCGTTCGTGCTCTGGAAGGAGATGTGTCTCTATCAGATCTTAATGAAGGAATAAGACCTGGACACAGCACTGTCTACAGTTCTCATGAAAGCTCAGATTATGATACTTCACAATACAAGGAAGACATGAAGAAGTTCAGAAAAATGGCATTGGGAACTCAGGATTATGGTGCCAGCAGTGAGTACAGTGCGGCTACGAGCGAGTACGGTTTAAACCCATCCGGCTCAAGCAGCGAAGCCCAGAGCCTCCAGCACACACGGGAAATGGAAATGAGAAAGTTGAAGAACAGTCAAGGTTTCAGTGGAAGCTCTTGATCCCTGACCAAATTGTTTGCTTTTTTTTTTCTTGTATAAAATCTGTCTTTGATTTATCACTTATGTCACAGTTGATTTTGCTTAACTGACATGTTGGAGTGGCTTACCAATTTTATTGGCAATTTTTTTCCTCACATCTTTTGAATTGTATTTATCAGGGTATACAACATAATGACACAATTTGATTCTTTCATTTTTTCCCCCTTCTTATTCTGCCCAATGCATTGTTGAAAATGGAATGGCATTGAACTTTGTTTTTCATTGTTGCTCATGTGTCAATTTGATGGTAGGTTGAAATAGGTTGGTTGGTTTTGTTAATGTGTTGATATCAAACCCTTTCTAATTGATTTTTTACTTGATATTGTCTCTGAATCTAAAAAACAATGTGATTTTTTACCTTCTTGATTTGCTAAAGAAGACGTTGAGTTGCATACATGGGAATATATCAGCTTTTAAGTGAAAGGAAAGCAACTTCCTTCATACTCAAAGGGAGGGTCTTAGATGGAGATGTTCATTGATTTGGACCAGCCGGACCAACATGTAAAGCCAAATAAAGATGAATAGTTCATGTATGAACACATTTTATATGGATAAAATTAAAGACTTTTTACATGACAAGATACAATAGACTATTGACATTGTGGATTAGCTAGCTTGACTAGTAGTTGTTTGAGTTGTGGGTTTAACATATGAAGAGTTTTGTCATTCATAATGGTTCTTACAATTACTCTTTAATTAGTAGGAATTATGTGTTTTAATAAATAAGAGTGAGTTAGAAATCAAAATCATGATTTTGATTTGATTATGAATGAGATTCTGAACTCAAAATCAAATAATCATTAATCTGCTTTTATGAGATTAATTGGGCTTGGATTTGATTAAAGAATGAATCAAACTAGTTAATTTTGATTGGTTTGATAAGTTTTTCCATTGAAATATCTAAAGCTAGTGGGAATATGTCTGGTCCAATTGTTTAGAGAGATGCTATTAGTTTGGTGATTGTTCTTCCAAGTGGGGTTTGTTTTGTTGGAAGATTCTTTTGTGAATTCCAGCTAATGAAAAAGCTGTACCTTTTTGTTGTCACAAAGGATATTTGTCACATGCGTTGAATCATTAAAAACAGACACCTTCAATTCAATTCCCTTCCATAAATTTTGGTTCAGCAAAAGATTGCCCTTGCCCATTTCTCTCTCTCTCTCTCTAAACCCCACACGGTTTCTATGAGTCAGCGTGCTCATTCACATTGAAAACAATAAGAATAAAAAAGGAAAAAGAAAAAAGGTGGTGCACATGGACAGAGCATCGTGTGTTCCACTTCGAAGGTGGAAATCTAGTTTAGTTTGAATATGATTTTTCATATTTTTCATACACATAACAAACATGTAGTTATGGACCAAAGTGAGCCTAAATAATATATTTGCTGTTGCTCAAATATTGTTTTATTCATAATAGCCATTTTAATCTCAAAAGAGTTGTTCAATTAAAGACATGGTTGCTCAATTCAAGTTGCAATCACATGTTTGATGTAAGTCCTTTTCAAGTGCCTTAGAAATCTGTCTTGAAGTGGCACCATCCTTACTCTTAAATTTTCCTCACAAAAGATACAATCATTATGGGTCATGATAGAGACTTTGTTCCTATTTGTCTACGGTATTAAATATTTCCTTTTAAGGATATGAATCTGTAAATCTGTAAAGAGACGCCCTTATTGGATATGAACATATAAAAAGACACATGGGACCACAAAATTAAGATTTAAGAGCACAAATACAAGTGCTCACTCATATCACCGTTTCTGACAAATTATACATTTAATTGTAGAAAAGAAGTACTCCCTCAATAAGGGACAGAGGGAGTAGAATTTAAATTAATCAAGATGAAGAAATAATACAACAGTTCAAAAGGTGATTTGTTTGGATACTAGAAGAAAAAGTTACAAGAAAGTAAATTGGGTGAATTCAAATTTGATGAGTGTGAATATATAACAGTTTTAGGATACCATTATTTGACAAATTCAATTGTAATCATTTGACTTTCAATTATTTCTCCCCAAAGTCAATTGCTGCGAATTTAGCCCGGGTTTGACAATGGATGCAGCAAAACTTAAAACATGATGAGCCAGTTCAGATAAACTTCCCTAACATGTATTTGTATATAGTTGACCCAAAATAAAGTATATAGGAGAAGAGAAGTTGAAATAACAATGCAGTGATTATGAATTTTTTAAATAATAATTATCTACATTTGTTAATAACTTTAACAATTCAAACTTTAACAATTCAACTTCTCCAAATGGGCTCAATCACTAACTTCAGCAATTAGTCCCCTGTTTAACTAACTAACACTTTAAGAACTTGAGTAAAAAATGAGGCCATAGTATAGTATAGCTTGAATGACATTCTAATAATTAGGCCGTAACCTAGTAATCAGAAAACTTGTGCTTTTGAAAAGCATCCAAACAGAAAAATATTACAACTCCATATGAAGGTAAAAAGCAAAGTTAATTGGCTTTCTTCCTACATTGATGCTGATGGAAAAACACGTGAACTTGTTACTATGCTAATACTACATGGGAATTTCTTTGGGGGCTACTTTTACAATTCATGTTAATGCTGGACTATAATAAATTGGCTGCTAATCTACCAGAAGAGCTTGCTCCTTTCCTTCGTCGACGTCTCCTTTGGCGAATACGCCAAAAACTCAACAACAAAATACCTATCAGAAGGGGGAAAAAATGAAACATAAATGACTGATATACTAGTCTGAAATTGGATAGCAAAGTCAGTGTTCACTAACCGGTTGCTGCAAAAACAGCAGGATAAAGCCAGTGACTACCAACCAGCATAGGTGCATCAAGCTGCAAGAAAGATCAGAGAATTCAGAATATAAGCAATGTGCAGCATCTGATAACAAACAAACAGAACAAAAGGACAGAGGGAGCTCCATTTCTAACAATGTGGTTGGATATTTGTAGTGCACTGCAAAGGAATGTTAGCACTCATTTCGATAGATTGGGATCAAAGACCGTTTACGTTACACTAGACTAGTATCGAAACACACTAAGAAACCAAACCAATAGGTGTTTTTGTTTCTTACCTCATCTCCATAGAACAGGCCCAGATACCGGTTCCCCGGAGGGCCATCCTTATTTCTCACAGTTAACTCCGGACGCCTAATGTTGTTAGAATTATCAGAGGATGAATTGAAACCATTCCCCAAATCAATGACAGGGTAACCGGGCAATTTTCTGTTTCGTCCTCTGACTTGCAAACTGTAGCCCTTGGTTCCCCAGATCTCAAACCTTGTGTCAGTCCTGCAGATCAATTCCTTCCCCACGACAGCTGAATATGCAGAGAAATTCACATCAGTTCTGCGGGATGGTAACTGGTTTTCATCTTCATATAAGGGAGTATCTTTTTTGTTTGAATCAGAGAAAAGCACTGGATCTCTAACACCCTCGCTAGTAAAATCTAGTATTTTCTTCAGAAGTCTAAAACAGTTCGTAACCATATGGCTGCTGTCCAAACAGTTGGAGTCCCCATATACAGCTATACGACCTTCACCCATTGCTGTGAGACCAAGAATTGGAGAATCGGCCTGTTTCACCAAAAGAGGCCATAATTTTAAAAAAATTAAAAAAACCTGAATGCTGAAAAGATAGTTTGGTTCAAAATAACATTCTATAGAAATAAAATTCAGTCTCTTTTTAATGTCATCAGATATGATTTATCATTGTCGCAGCTGTTTACCACCATGCAAATTACGTCTTCATGCCAAACTTAGGTATATGTAACTTTTGGCGGGTTGATAACCTAACAACGACTCGATAAACAAACTTAGGGCCTGTTTGATTATTGTGTTGTAAAACAGTTTCCAGTTTCTAAAAATAGAAAAATAAAAACAAAAAAATGTTATTAAAAACAGTTCTTATTTTCAGTTTTTAAAACATCTCAAAGATGGTTTGTTTCTGTTTTTTATTTTTCAAATCACAGTTTTTCAGCTTTGAAAAACACACTGTTTTTCTCTTTCCTTTTTCTGAAAAACAGATTTTAAAGATTGTTATTTTCCCCCCTAAAGAGGTTACTTTTCATAATCTTGGTTTTAATATTACTAGTAACTAATTAAAAGAAGAAGCACTCTCACACCTTGGTAGTGCCAGATGTCTGCAACACATTCTGAGTGGCCCCACTTTCTGAACTATCCAAGAAAGGAAAGCTATGTACATAACCACCACTAGGAAACCTCACTATATCTGTTCCAGATGCGTATCGATTCTGCTCACCCAATAGTGGAAAATCACCATTCAGAATCTTATCTCCAAAAGCAATTCGAAATGGAGCCAAAAGATCATTAAGTGCAGGAATATTAGCACCTCCAGTGACTGGGGTCCACCAGCTCCGGGTATTGTCATCAAAGAATCTCATCTTTACCATGGTATCTACATTGTACCACTCCGCAAACACAGCTAATCCCAATCCAGTATTAACAACATCATCTCTCAGCTTTTCAATCTCCTCAGCAAAGTACTCATCCTCAAGATCCACCAACAGAAGTGTTCCATACTGTCGAGCATTAAAACATGTAAGAGGAGAACCAAGGGTTTCAACAAAGTAACCAGCATCTCTTAACATGTTGAACATGATGTGAAAATTTGTATGCAGATGATCTCCATGCCAGTCAAGAATGTCACTACGAACATCCAAGGAATCTCTGGGAATATAACCTGGAGGATATTTGATATTGTGAAACTGATCCCACAAAACTCGTTTTGATCGTGGCGGTGTTGGCACAACTTTTAACTTTAATTGAAGCACACAGATGCTAGTCCGTGGGCCCTTCTCCCCTTGACCTGGAGGACTAGAAACCTTGAGAGTCACATTACCTTCAATCGTTCCAGAGAACTGCGCACCTTCTTCCTTGATTTGCATGTGAAGGGCCAAATAACCAGTCCAAGGCCAGACAATCTGAGAATATGTAAAATGAATGCTAAGAAGATTCCCATCTTCTTCTGAAGGATGCCATGTTGGTGGACCTTCAACATAGCCAATAACACCCATTCCATTCAAAATGGTAGCATTGAAGATGACAGGCATAGCACCAGCATATAGTGGCTGACGACAAAAGGGCCATGAGTAAGGACAATCTGTATAATCAAGAATACTGGGAAAGATGCTCGCCCTAGGTTTATAGCTCTTGAGAATCTCATATGATTTTAACCTGAAAATCACATTAAAAAATAAAGAAAATACAATGGTTAAAGAATCTGCAAGTCCTTGTACTTTTTGGGAACTTTTAAATAAATCCCTACTGTTAAAATTTACAAATGAGTCTCAGTAGTTTCAAATCTTTGTTTAATCAGGGCCTTGAATCAAGCCTAAGGTTACTTAGATCCCTACATGAAGGCCATTAAAAATGGTTGAAAAGTTTAGGCAGCCATTTGAATCTTTTAAAGTCTAAACTGTAAGGACCTATTTAAAACATGTTAAAAATATACAGGGACCTCAAGATTAGTTTAAGAATATAATCAAAGACAATGTATAGTAATGGCAAGTCAGCAACTATTGCCATGTTAAACTGCACATCTTACAAGATATATCTTTATACCAGAACCATGTGGATAAATGTCTTGGAGAACTTACAGATCGACTCTGCCAGCACCCTGCTCATACATGTTAGGCCCAGCCAGCTTTGCAGCACCCTCAACCAATGCTTGTTTCATGCTTGCTGGGTTTAAAATATTTTTTCGATCGGGTTCAGGAATGACGCTCACAAGCAAACATACAACACCAGCAACTACAGGACTAGCAACACTGGTTCCTGATAAACTTTTACAACCCGAACTAATCTTTGATCCCATAATGTCCCGTCCATAAGCAACAATATCTGGCTTCACACGGCCGTAACTGAAAAGAACATATGTCAATATAAATTTTTAAAAAAAATCAGTGACTAAAAAACCAGTTCGAATGTACAATAAACGAATTACAGAAATAATAAATGTAAAAATAACTCATGGAAGGGCAATAAGGTGCTATAAATCTCTCACTCTGACAGGGTCATAAACGAGTGTATCAAATGAAAAATCTTTTCAAAGGAAGCACGGAATAAGGACATAAATATACAAGTCAAAAGAAAAATGGCAATGACAAGAATAACTCAAAAACGGCAAGATGGTGCTATAAAACTGTCACTAATCACTATGGCAGGCTCATAAAACTCACGTATCAAATAAAAACTCTTCCCATAGGAAGCATGGAAAAATAACATAAATACAAAAGTCGATAAAAAATGGCAATGACAAAACCAATTAAAACTAAAAAATGTGTTGTAAATAACCTATTTTAAGATGGAAGATTTTTTCTTTCCTTATTTTTCTTCCAATACATATTGTCTACTTATTATGATGATTATTTTCTGATTATCATTTATTAGGAATGTAAGTATATTTTTATTTGTCGAAGACAGGTATCCTCCACAGGAGGCATAGTAGTCAATCCTGGATAGCGGCGCGGAGCGGCCGACCCCAAAAGTGGGATAGCGGGATAGCGCATAGCGGAATGGCCGCTATTCTGATTTTTCATATATAATTTTATATAATTTATAGTTTAATAGCATATACATATAATTACTAAAAAATGATAAATATAACTTAAAATTCATAACATGATGAAATGATAGAGAAGAGATGCCCTGCTGGAAGAGGAGAGAAACAAAGGGTAGCAAAATGAAATGATTGAGAATAGAAAATTAAAGAGGAAAAGAAAGGAAAGAAAAATAGAGGAATAAAAAGACAAAAAAAAACAGAGCAGAACAGAGCCCAAAGGGAAACAGCCAAACAGGGCCAGTGGTCGCCGGAGATAGGCTGATCGGAGGTGGACGGTGCTTTCGGAGGTCGTGCTGTGGTCATGGGTGCTGATCGACGGTGGCTGAAGGAGGTCGCACCATGACCAGATTCGCAGAAGAAAGAAGAAGATGAATAGTGATGAAAGTGAAACGCGCGTTTCATTTATTCAGAACAAAATCCCAAAAGTACCCTCAAAGTTTAATCTAATTGTAAAATTTCAAGGGCAATTTAGGTTTTTCCTCGAGTTCCCCTTCTCTTCTCCCTGTCGCGCCGCGATCTGGTGCGATTGGCCGCGATTTGGGCTGCGAATCGCGCCACTCCAGCCGCAACGGTGATCTGCGACGCGATTGTTTCAGAATCGCGGGGAGGGGCCGCGACGCGACGGCGCTATAGCGGCGCGATTTGCCGCGATTGACTACTATGACAGGAGGTAATCCTATTTGAGTCGAGAATATCGACATCCAGGTGGGGCTAACTCTCCTAACAGGGGGGGTTTGCATACACAACACTCGAACCCGAGACCTTGATTAAGATAAATCAAAATACAAACATGTACTTGTAATTTGTATATTATCTATGAAGAATTTTTTTCATCACATCCAGTTCTTTCAAGTTGGTATAAGAGCGCATGGCACATGGAATATGTGAACGACTATAGTTGAAGATTGTGTTAGATATCTTAAAGATTCAGTATAAGGCTGATACTATGTGGTAGCAGATCAGCCATGGACATCATTCATATCCAGTCTAACATGACATGACAAAGCACATAGATAGATTAGCACTTCATCAAAGAGAAACTAGACAATGGTTTGATCAATACGACTTATGTTTCCTCCAGTCATTAATTGGCAAATATGTTGACAAAGGCAGCAAGGCGGGATCTTATTAGCAAGCTAGAAATGATAGTATCCATTCTCGAGCTTGAGGGAAAGTGTCGTACTAAATAACCTATTTTAGGATAGAATATTTTCTCTTTACTTATTTTTCTTCCTACTGTGTCATTATTAGGGCAGATTTTATTTTGACTATGACTTATTAGGATTCATGTACATTCTTAAAGCTTGTAATTTGTATACCATCTGGGAACAAAATTGTCGATCACATTCAGTTCTTTCAAGTATATGATAATGATAAAATGTTGCTGAAACAACTCAAATCTCAAGCTAACTATCCAATATGCATGTGTATATTTATAGAAGGATCATAAAGACTCGTCACTTCTTCTGCTAGGATTGCTCCAAGAATAGAAGTGGAGGCAATGAGTTATATCAAACTACATGAGGAATAAGTTGTATGAACTCAACTTGTCATTCTTCAGTCTATAAAAGCATTTTACCACACAACATGATGTTTAAGAATATCATGCTGGACAAAAATACCCGAAATCCTCATGAGACATTTGATACATGCCAATTGAAGAAGGACCAATGAAACATAAGCTATAGAAATAAACAAGCAAGTATTACCCATGAGGAATTTCCCAGGTACTCATGCCACGTGAGGAAAAGGAGGCTATATGGTCACTATAGTCAATACCACCGACACCAATGACATCACTTTGATCAGCTGGATTGTTCAAAGTTCCATAAAGTGGTCCATCATTTCCAATAGCAGAAACCATGATTATGTTATTTGCTGTTATCTCCCATATCTGGCCAACAAGTCATCATCACAAAGCTTTATAAAACGACACTTCTATAACCAATGCGAGAAATAATTACTATATACGAACACCAAAAACTGAGAATGACTTCTTCAATGTCAAGGTTACAGACTACAGTTGAGAAAATAACATGTTCTGTTATTATTTTTCAAAAAACAGAACCATCGCTATCTTCATAAGTACTACATTTTTTAGGCTTCCACTTCATATGCTCAAAATAATACAATACTTAACTGTACTAGAACAGCTAGGTACAAGAAATTTACCTTTTCCACAAATGGGAGATCCAAGTAATCAGGTCCACCTATGCTCAAATTAAGCACATCCATATCGGTTGCAATAGCATAGTTGAAGGCATCAAGGAACCATGATGTATATGATACCTGCAATAAGCTGAATGAAATCTTCTCAAAATCTTGCCAGTTATTATAAAATAAAAATATCAAAAGCAGCAGAATTGGAGAAAAGGACAATTTAATATGTATTTATAACCTAGTCAAGACTCAAGATGCATGTTCTCCTGTTTAGAGCTTGTTAATGATTGCTATTACTTGGTTAGTAAACTTATGCATTTTTCAGATAGATGACGTAATGAAATGTAGATATTTTAGAGTCTCGATGAACTGAAATGCCATTTCCGTGCAGTTAAAGGAGTTTAATTCAGCCCCCTCCCCATTCCAATGAAAGAAGAGAGTTCAATAATAATAGTTTGTTTGAATAAACTTTCACCACAGCGTAAAAGTACGTTAACGCCAATCCAACCACGCAGGAGCTTTCATGTTTTCACATTGAATCTACAAAACGTAGCCGAACATGTTTTCCAAATATGTTATAAGTCATTACCTGAGCATCAGTGAACACACGAAATGCATAAATCTCTGTATCTGGTGCAAAACCAAGGCACTCCGTATCCACACCAGCAACGACACCAGCAACAAAAGTCCCATGTCCAAGATTATCATTCAACGTATCCTCATTGGTCCAATTTGTCCGCTCCTGTAGTAATCACTCAATTCATCAACTATCAACCAACCAAAAAAAGAAAAAGAAGGGAAAAAAACAACTTTCAAATCAAGCAAACAAGCATTACCTTAATGTTACGAAAATGTGGGTGATCAGCTCGAATACCAGTATCAAATATGGCCATCTTGACCTTCACACCAGTATACCCTTTCTTCCAAAGATCTTCTGCTCCAAACATGGAAGTAACTTGTGATCTCTGCTACCACGAGAAACAACTCAAAATATGCACATTTCCAGTAATCAACAAATTCAACCAGACCAAATCTAACCCAACAAAGACAAAATAATACTAATAACAATATCAGTAATGCTATTCAGCACAATGAAATTGTTATCTACGCGTATGTGAATAGTGCGAATCAATTACAATCTATGGTGGGATCAAGGTGAAAACTATTCTTAAAACAACTACATACCCCATTTTCATTCCCTCAACCAATCATATAGAACAGTACAATTTGTAAAAAGAAACTCATCCTAATCCTACCAATAATCATAACAATCAAAGTACCAAATCAAAGTTGCCATCGTTTTCTTCTTCTTCCCACAGATATCCAACAGGAGAAAACAACAAAACAAAAATTCACCTGCATCAACAATTGTCGCCCCAAGTTAATAGAATTGTTGCGATTGCTGAAATCTTCATCTTCTTCTTCTGCCTCACAAAACGACATCTTGGTGAAGATCTTCCCAGGGCGCTTGTTCCCATCAACAAAGGAACCACCAACCTCACCTCTATCAAGCTTCATCAAACCCCTCGTATAGCTCATATCCAAGCTCACATACTTCACCAACCCCAATTTCTGAATCTCCTCAACCACCCCCAATTCCCCGATCGAAACAACACCAAAATCAGTCGGATACTTCGCCGCCGGGTTCCGCCGCTCGATCCACCGCCACCCTTTGGAGCATAGACTCGATTCCAAATACGCGCGGTGGTGCTCGGCGCTCTTGTATTCCGTGAAGCCGACGATGTAGTTGGAAAGTGGTGGTGAAGGATTTGGGGTTAGGGTTCGGAAGAGGGTGATGAAGAGAATGAGGAGGGAGAAGAGGGAGCGATGATGGTCGATGATGGCCATGGAGATTGGTTGAGTTGGTGGGAATGTACAGAGTTCAGGTTCAGCTCCTACATTGGACTCTGCAACAACAATGGAGAAAGGGGATTGTGGTTTCTTGTGTTTCTATGTTCAGTTCCTTTCAGTTGTCTGAATCATCAGTAAAGAGTCATGGTTTGTTTCTTCTTGTTTTTTTCAGAAAGTTCTACTTTTTCCTAGGTGTATACTAGGGCTCATTTGGTAAAGATAGAGTAACATTAGGATATATAGAAAATGAGTTGGGATCAACTTACTACACTTGATAACTTTTCTTATAATGTGAATTTTGAAAATGAAATCAATGAATTAAAACTTTTACATTAATAGATCAAGTATACAAAATAGGGATTTGATTTTCTTTCCACTTATCTTGTATCTTGATTCTGAAAATACTCTTTCACTCCACGGATACAAAGTGTGGTATTATTAAATGCTTGATGGAACATTTAGCTTGTCCTTTGGTGGAGCCTTTTTTTCTTACCTTATGTTTGTATCTTATCGGAGGAGGACACGTGGAAGTGAAGTCGGAATGCGGTCTACCGAAGTTTCTCTTCTATTGTCGTCTTATCTGCCACGTATGCTTCTTCAAATTTATATGACAAAGCTTCTCACTTTAACTTTAAATTCAACTTCAGCACAGGATCATCTTCGATATGAAACGACAAATGAAATTTTACACACGTGCGTTTCAGTGATTGTAGACTAGTAGCATATTCATCTGGCAGGTTTCTAACCGTTGCAGTTTTGACCCCTACTAATATGTTCGGTTGGAGATTTCATAACATATGTCCATGCGTCCATATCACAATGTCTCAAAACTCATTCGAAAGAACATGTAACTTGCATTTGACCTTCTCATTCTTAGCAATATGAAATTTACACAACAGTTGTGTTGATGTTGGAAAAATCTCCTCCTACAACAGTCATAAATGCTCGATTTTTGCCCGTAACAATAACCTTCAGGGTAAGTTTTCTTCTTTAACCGTCATCCACTTCATTTTACTCAATGCTCATAGAACGTCATGTGTACTTTCACCAAACATGTAAGCATAGCCAATAGTGTAAGTGAAACCAGTGGATGTCATACCAACCATTTCAAGTCATGGTATCCTATATTTATGGTTTTAAAGGTACTATTAAGAAAAACACCAATAGGAAAACATTTGAAAAGAGGAATTGTAGTGAGACCATCTGGTTGTGGTTGTGGCTTATACATCACACTTTTATCATGTTTTATCAATTATCTATATGGTAAATTAAATAATCCATAATTTTAATGTATAAGAAGAAATTGATGTATAAGCTTATACAATATAATGTTAGCACTAAACAATGGATAAGTCCATAATGTATTGTATAAGCTTATACTATCATGTCTAATACAGTTTTATAGGTTGAGGGTTTGAATCTCTTGAGTTTAGTGTATAGCAATTCAGAGGTGTTTAGATTCATATCTCTCCCCATAAAATATAATTTTTCATATGTTCATAATTTAACACCCATTATTTTCATATTAATTTTATCTTCATTTACATCATTGTCTTCCACACCTCAAAAAATTGTCATAACACTTACGACCCGTTTGGAAGAGCTTTTCAACAGCTTATTTGAGCTTATGTTATAAAATAAGCTTGTATGCACGCGTTGGGAAGAGTTTATCAAAATAGCTTATAAACTCTCAATAACTTCTTTTTAGTGTGTGTTTGGAGTAACGTTAGTAGAATCGGATCTAGCCAGACTTAGATATGATAAACGTGGATTTAAGTGACGTGATTTATGTTTGGATACCTTTCTCAATAATTGATTTTCGTAACATAATTTCATTTGAATAACTTTGGTTATAATTGATTTTAATTATGTAATGACCAAAATGGATATGAATATTTTAATGATTATACAGGACTTGCATCATTTTTTTAACTTTAATATTAGTATGAATTTTAATTTATAATTTAAGTTCACGAAATTAATTATAAGCTAATTCAACACCGAGCAGTAGCACAAACAGTGGGGGTGAGCGTGAGAGAGAGAGCTGGATTTGGCACTCCAACCCTTATATTTCACACCTCCAATTTTCGGATTTTCGGGTTCCGAATTATTTCGGAATCTTATATTTCTAAATTAATTCATGATTTGTAGTGCAAAATACATGTAACATCCCACTTTTGAATTAAAAAATACTTCAGAAACCTTATTTTTGAAATATTTCGGAAACTAAGTTTCCGAAAGTGAGATGACATTTCTAATGAGTGGGGTGCCAAATCTAGCTCTCGAGATTTATGGTAGTTGCAAACCCTTCCACAAACGTTTAATGAATGAAACGTGATTCTTGATTCCACAAACGTGAATCCAAATTCCAAACACCCCTCTTAGCTTATTTTAATAAGCTGATAGTAACAGCTTCTGCAAGCTTATACGTGTGTGACTGTCTCGGGCCGTGACACCTCCTTCCTCTGCTCCGGCGGCGCCTCCTCCTTCCCACCTCTCCGCTCGCGCGCCCCTCCCTCTCTCTGGCGGCGTCTCTTCCTTCGCCGGCGAAGAGTGACGGCTTTTCTGCAAGTGTGTGACAGAACGAGGTTATGGCGCGAGGGCTATTCCTATCGCCACCAACTCTCACTGCAACTTCTCTACTATCTTCATTCTCCAAAACCCAACCCAAAACTTTCCACCTTTCACTATCTTCCCACCTTCTGCACCACCATCGTTCTCTTCTTCCACTGTCATGCTGCATCACCGTGTCTTCTTCTTCCCCAGCTCAACAATGCCTAATCAACATCTCCAAATACAGAGAAGCATTTTCCAGACGAATGGCCATGGCTGGTCTCAAACCCCACCACCGAATTGGTAAGCTTCTCTCTGCCTCACTCTCTTCTGGGTTCATGGTAACAGGCTGAAAAATTCAATATTTTTTAAAATTTCTGCTATTTGTGTAACTTGGAGGGTACCCTTTTGGTTATATTTGTAGTTTGTGTTAGAATTTAAGCTTACTAGTAATATGATGATTTTTGAAAATTTCTGCTATTTGTGCAATTTGGAGGGTGCCCTTTTGGTTATATTTGTAGTTCTTGTCAGAATTTAAGCTTAGTAGTAATATGATGATGAATCGTTTCATCAAATTAGTTTACACGAAGTGGGTAGGGGGAAAAAATGAAACTTTTTGCAAGTAGCATTGTTGATTGATTATTTGATGTTTTTCAATCCCTTTTTTCCCATTAGCTTTGGGAGTCTCCGGTGGCCCTGATAGTATGGCACTTTGTGTGTTGACTGCTGGATGGAAAGCTGCTGGTGTTAATGCTCTGAGCACTGAGAGTGGTGGTTTCATAGATGGCCTGTTGGCAATAATTGTTGATCATGGACTTCGTGCTGAGAGCAAAGAGGAGGCAGACATTGTTTCTCGCCGTGTTTCTGAAATGGGTTGGTCCAAATTTGGCTCCTTTATTTGTGATTGTGTAGTTTGGTGTGAGTGGAGTTCTTATCCAACTATGAATTCGGCTGACATTGACACTTCATGCAGGGATCAGATGCGAGATTGCCAGCTGCGATTGGCCAAGTGGCAAGCCGAAACAGGGTCAGTTGCAAGAAGCTGCTCGTGAAATGAGGTTATTGTATATAAACATTGTATTTAGAAAACATCAGATGTCTGAACTAGGAACTTTTGTAAAGTATACTAATTGCATATCTTATTTTTTGAACTTCAGGTACCAAACGTTTCACGATGTTTGTGCCCGAAACAAGATTGGGGTATTGCTTATTGCACATCATGCTGATGACCAGGTTTAATTGGCAACACTTTATGTGCACCTATATTCTCTATTTTTTATCCTTCTAGATTATTTTGATAAATAGCATATGTTATGTGTAGGAGATCTTGAAGTAGTTCAGGCCCTTGTCATCATAATTTATAAGTGATTTAGTAATTTCTGGTCATAGACGCATATGGTTAAGTATTTAAATCAATATTTTGAAGAAATACTTGCATTTTTAAGTGGGCAAATGCTAAATGTGGTATTTTATTATCCTTTAAGTTGATTGCAAGCTTGAAGGCTTGTCCAAGATTTAAACGTTTAGTGATTGCTGAGAAATGATACAGGCCGAGTTATTCGTTTTAAGGCTTTCTCGAAACAGTGGTGTGCTTGGACTTGCAGGCACGCCTTTCACCTCACACATTTTCCCTACACATACGCATCACTACTGTGAAGTTCCCGAGAACCATGGCATCATTCTCGTGCGGCCTCTTCTGGAATTTTCAAAGGAAGATATGTACAAGGTTTGTCCAAAATATTTGTTTGTTTATGCATCCTTCATTTTTCCCTTCTCCTCCAATCTGAATGTTTACTTGACAATTTTAATCATTTGTTTTTATCTTCACAGATATGCCAAGGGGTTGATGAGGATTGGGTAGAAGACCCAACAAATCAAAGCCCACTATTCACACGTAATAGGATACGGATGGCACTGAACAATTTGCCTTCTTGTAAGTTGTGATGATTAGCATTATGATTTCTTTATAGTATTTTAAAGGATTTGGATCCTTTAAAATGAAGCTTACACTTTATAGGGCAGATCATTGATTGAAAAGTCAATGATTGAGATATCACAAATTATGATGCTTTGAAAATCTCAACCATTGATTTCTCAGTCAAATAACCCCCACACTGTATTTTCTGAAATGCAACTTTAAGGGACAAATCCTAAATACTGGTTAAGTTCTTCTAGCTCACACTCTTTGTTCATCCTGAACTTGTTTAAACATGGTTCTTGTACAATGTTATGCTTATGGCAATAAGCACTTCAAATTTGAGAAACTTATTGAAATAAGCTCAAAATAGGCTATAGGTATACACACTTATCCATAAGCTAATCTAAGGAGATTATGAAATAAGCTCAAAACAACTTATAGGTAGGCCATAGCCTATTCATATAAGTTCTCCCAAACACTTGCACAAATGCTTATACTATAAGATAAGCTCAAATAAACTCTTCCAAACAGAGCCATATTTTGTTGAAGATCAGGTCTTATAGTCATAACTTATATATGGACTATTAAAGGCTCTGATTTGTTTAAATGACTGGTTTCTTACATTTCCAGCTACATTCAAGTCTGAACTTCAAAAAGTGATTTCTTCATGTCGAATAACCCGTCAATATGTTGATCAAATTTGCGATAGCTTGATAAGTCGTGCTGTGGTTATCATGGATGTGAGTATCATTTAGCTACTGTACGCATTCGTTGCCAATTTTATTAATACTTGATGTTGAGGCATAGGTAATCAACTTTTTTTATGAAGCTGAAAATAGTGTATTTATGTCCTTTGTTGCTTGAGTTATATTATTCTATTTCCTCTTATATTTCTGTTGGGATTGTGGGTTGGTTTCTTTTTGCAGCATGGATATGCTGTTATTGATTTACAGATTCTTTGTACTTTAAAAGTTGAGGACATATTCCTGATGAAGTTTCTTTCCTTGGTCTTGCAGGTACTTCTGATCTTATAAATGCCTATTCTTTTGAAATTTATTTGTTTGTGAATACTCTTCTAAGTTCTAATAATGTTCACAATTCTTGTTTCAGTTCATTTCACAAAGGCAGAGACAAATCAGAGGCAGTGCTTTGAAATTGCTAATGGACTACATTCGCACGTTTCCATGCAAGGTAAATCTGCTTATATCATGGTCCTTTGTTCCTAACAACATAATACTAGTCTAGCAAATATTGTCTTAACAACATTCAAGTCTGAAAGAAATCATCTCAGACTATCCTGATCTTTTCCTTTCTTGCTAGCGGTCACATCAGTATTATGGCTTTAAATATTACTTTGAAATTTTTTGACTGTTCATTTTTGTTTCCAATTATCCTGTAGAACTCTATTACGGCAGCAGGTTGTTACCTATGTCCCGATCCTGGTTCTAAAGGGTTCAGAGTCTTGGTTTGTTGTTCTGTTGACCATGCTTTGCCTTTAAAGAAGGAATTTTTTGAGTCATGCTCTTACAGACAACAGGAGTATTGTGTAGCCAAAGACTTGGGAAAAATTATAGAGGATGGAAAATCATATGCGAATCACTTTGTTCCAGATGCATCAGATGTTCACTTTTTGTATGTGAATCCTGAGTCAATTTTGAATGAAGCCAAAAGACTAAACATGATCAGTGAATCAACCTATTGTAGTATTCTTGCATTGCAGAATCATGAAACCGATCGCTTCAGGTCTAAAGCAGATGTCATTTCTGAATCTGCATCAAAGCATGGGGTTGAAAGTGTTTCTACTTCTGGCAAATCACTTCAGCCAGGGAAGTGCTGTTACTTCATGGATCGATTCATTCTGACATGGAAGTTAAATGATAACATCAATAGAGATGCACTTTCTGATTATGACATGAATTTAAGTAGGAAGGGTGGGAGCTTTTGTTGCACGTCTTGTGTAGTTGATCATGATAAATTTCCTGAAGTGCGACCCATGATTGAATCTGATTGGTTGTATCTTGCTGATTTATCAAAATACCCACTTCCAGAAAACGTCCCACGATATGTGGTTACATCTGAAAATGGAACCAAACAGATGATGGAGAAAACAGCTCCATGTTTGCACTACGCCAGTGTATCGGCAAAAAAAGCTCTTTTCATGTTAAAATCTATCCCGGTTGCTGCGAGGAGAAGCCTTCCTGTTCTGATCAATCAACAAGGACAATTACTTAGCATTCCTGTAAGTTGACCTCTCTTTCTGTTTGTAATTTTTGCCTTGTTAGTTAGCACTTGGCTTTTGGGACCTGACTATGTATTCTTCATTGTTTCAGAGTGTCAATTTCAGGCATTGCCCCTGCTTGATGATCCATGTGGAATTTAAGCCAAAAATACCACTTGGGGGAGGTCATAGCTCATTCATATAACACAATAGTGACAACACAATCATGATTGCAAGAACATTTTGGTGGTTTCCAGTGCTTGTTTCAAGTCAACCGAAAAGGACATGTCAAAATGGAAGTATATCCAAGCTGTGACTTCGGGCGCCCACACTCTGCTTCTTACCAAACAAAGTTCACCTTCCACCTCCAAATTGGCACAAATTTCATATCAGAGAGGTGCTAGGTTTGTAGGCTAATGGATGTAGAAGATCCATGGGGACATCATTAATGATAGGGTGTAGAATTCGCAGAACTGAGCAGCATATTCAAATTACCTTATCAAGGATTTACAATGAAGCTTCCTAGAGGCTCTTTAAGAGTTAACTTATTTGCATGTTTGACTGTAACAAACAAGCTTCTTGCTGACAGAGCCTCTCAGGCAACCTGGTAGAGTGGGGGATGGCGGTTTCATGAGGAATGCAGATTGAGTTTTTGTTGTGTGCTCCACTTCTACAACTATGCTCTATTACATAATATTCATGCAGATGGAAGTGGATGCTCAAGTTGTGGATTATGGAGTCAGTAATTCCTTGTAGCATCAGAATGATGAGGAGATTGAACAAGTATTGGGTGATTTACCTGTATACCTTTTACCCAAGTTGTGGTACTGGCAATTTTTCCAATTCATTATGACTTTTATTTTATGTGTCTATAGACTATATATATAAGTTGCTGCTAGATGGGAATGGAATGTGTTTGTGTCTCTGTTTTTTTTTTGTACTTCTTATTTTGGTGCCATATGAAGTTAAATTATGGAGCTAGTCTTAGGATTCTTTGGAGGAACAAGGTTGACTGAACTTTGATTGGGGCCATTTCCTTAGGATGTCATCCACCTACATTTTAGTTGGGACAAAGATATTAAAGAAAATGTTAGATAATTATACATTGTAAGTGCAATTAAGTTTTAAATAGATATTTAATTAGGTTTCAAGTTTCAAAACTCATTGCCACATTATACTAAATTAAAATTAAAAATAGCTAAAAAAGTAAGATGAAGAGATGTGATTAGACACATGTAACATGATTTACTTGTCAGTATTTACTAATTAAATTTGGAAAAAATTAATCTTTTGTGTGTTTTGTCCTATATAATCCATTCTATAGCATCAGTTAAGGATTAGCCCTTTGACTCCTTTCACAGCAAAAGAGTTTTAGTCCGAAGATCTTTCTCAAACAGTATTCTCACTTAATTACTGTTGGAAAGATTTCCATCTGTGATGTTCAAAGGGTTCAAGTGCATTCTGTGTTCAGCACTCAATATGACTCAACTTCCATAGCTGTGAAATACTGAAATCATCAAATGTTCCAGCAGCATGTTTTAGTACTTTTTATGAAGGAATTATGGAACCTAGAGTATATGCAAAGTTGAATCAAGGATTACAGGGACAACACATATAGTTGATCAGTCATAAGTCATAACACAGTTTCTTGAGGAATTGCTTTGGGTAAGACTCCAGTTGAAGTTGCTGGTTTTTTTCTCTATACCATTGGTAAGTTGGCCAAATTGATAGATATTCTTTACTTTTAAAATTTAAATGGTGTTGTATTTAGCATAAAAAGCTGTCCTATGATATATGTACACATCCCAATTTTGCCTGGATCCAATCCAATTTAGCTAGTAATAAAAAAATTCATAGAAATTATAAATCCTTAAAAGCCATAAAAATGGCCAAATCTAAAAGCCATAATTCGACATGATGTAGAAATGGAAGCATTTAATTTGATGTAGGGACTCCTGCAATTTGATGTTCCTTTGATAAATAGGCCACCATAGACATAGGTATTCTCCCTTCTACCTGCAATTGAAGGGAAATCAGTTATAGGGCTTGGAAGATTTAACATAGAAACTTCTTGCTGTTGACTTCACTGAGAATTGAAAGGTAATTGCAATCTCTCGCCACACTGAACATTGATGGTTGATTTTGTCAAATAAAAAAATAGAATTTGGTTCTACTGTTGTGAAGTGATTACCTATATCTCACATCTCACACAATCTTTCTGCAGGATAAAACCATTAATGGGCACCCACAAGAATGTCAAGTTCATGTGTGCTGATGTCACATCTCCAAACTTGCATATTCTCAAATTGGTTACTTATGTATCTTTCAGATCAAGAGGTTATTTTTTGTTTACTTTTTAGAAAAATAAAAAAAGCATAGAATTTTCAAGGTTTTATTTTCAGTTTAGATATGTTGAAGTTAATATAATGTTTCATCATGTTTAGTTCCATGTTTAAACGTTCTAGCCCAGAAAAGCTACTCCTAGCAGCTTCTCCCATAATCACTTTTTTCCTGAACGTGAAAATCTACCCGTTTTCCAAATACAGAATATGAAGTAATACATTATGGCTTCAAGTGATAACAACCACGTAGAACTTTGACGTTAAATTTGGAGTTGTGAATTAAACTTAGATTGTGTATTATGGTTTCTTTAGGTCTTGGTTTCAGTCTCTGGCCTTTTCCTTTTGCAATCAATGACAATCATGTTTCTATCTATTGCCTTTTGGTCAATTTGAATTACTTGAAATTCATGTCAATAGCTTGAAAGGAACTAAACATGGATTATTTTAAATTTTTTGCTAATATACATGGTTAATATCGTGAAGAATTCTGTTAAAGCAATCACTGTTTGTTTGCTTCCTTGTTACTACTCTTTTGTTTTACTTTTTTGGGACTGATATTGTAAATGGACCAATGGATACACTAATCCATCATGGACCCAAGGGGCCTAGAGTGTGGAAGGTTTACACTAGGAGGGGCAGGAAGGGAATACCAGGTTAAGGCATCTAACAGAATAGAGAGAGAGTAAGGAGAATTGCAACGTCCATCTACAAAAGGGAATGGTGAGAGGTTGAGAGACTATCTAATCATTTAGCTAAGTGTGAGTCATGGAAAGGAGGCTCTGAGCTTCCTTAGGAGCAGTGCTCTGGTCAGGATTGGAAGTCATTCCTTCTCTGTAATTGTCCCTATTTCAATCATCAATAAGCAATTCATTTCTGTATTCTGTTTCTTTTACCTGTGTTGACTCTTGTTGGGATTTTGGATCCTAACAAATTGGTCCGACCTACCGGATCCTCTTTCGCCGGAACCGGTGAATGCCACCTAAGAAGACAAAGCAAGCAGTCGCTCAGATGGAAGCGAAGATCGACGCCTTGGAGAACGAGCTCGCAGAAATGCGAACGTCGTTAATGGTGGTGACGCTCGCGGTGAAGGATCTTCCTTCATCGTTAGCCTTCATGATGGAGAAATCCATGGGTAAGAAGATCCCTGATGAAGGGGAAAGTGGAAACCGAAACTCAGAAGATCCATTCAGAGGCAGGACTCCGGAGGTGACCGGAGACAAAGGAGGGCCGTCGCGGCAACCCACACTGCAGGGTGATGCACTGAATGAGTTCCGACACTCCGTCAAGAAGGTGGAGCTACCGATCTTTGATGGGAAGGATCCGGCGGGGTGGATCTCGAGAGCCGAGGTTTACTTCAGGGTCCAAGAAACCTCTCCAGAAGTCAAGGTGAGCTTGGCACAATTGAGCATGGAGGGAACCACGATTCATTTTTACAATTCGTTACTGGAAGCTGAGGAGGATCTGACGTGGGAGAAATTGCGTGACGCACTTCTGGAGCGTTACGGTGGCCATGGAGATGGTGACGTTTACAAGCAGTTAACGGAGCTCCGCCAAACGGGTTATGTCGAGGAGTACATAACTGAATTCGAATACCTCACGGCACAAATCCCTAAGCTTCCTGATAAGCAATTTCAGGGCTATTTTGTTCACGGCTTGAAGGAGGAGATTCGAGGGATAGTGAGGAGTCTGGCGGCGATGGGAGGTGTGAGCAGATCTAAGCTGTTGGTGGTGGCTCGAGCCGTCGAGAAGGAAGTGAAAGGCGATTCCGGGTCGGGTTTTGCTAGGGGAAACCGGTATGGTGGAGGTGCGGGGAAAACCGGAGGGAGCGGTTTTGGCAGTGGATCGGGTCGGAGCGGAACCGATTGGGTGTGGGTCCGTGGAAATAAGGACTCGGGTACCCAAGTCTCCAAGCCCAATACAACTGGCCCAAGAAATGAACAGCCAAAAAACGGAGGGCCGCAGCGACATGGGCCAAGAGATCGAGGTTTCCATAATCTCACTTATCCCCAATCGATGGAAAGAAAACAAAAAGGTTTGTGTTTAAGTGTGGGGGCCCGTTTCACCCAATGCATCATTGCCCAGATAAGAACCTGAGAGTGCTGATACTAGAAGACGACGATGGGGAGCTCGAAGAAGGTAACATTCTAGCTCTGGAAGTAGGGGAAGGGGATGATGAGTTAGAAGGTGAGCTGAGCCTCATGTGCCTGAAGAATCTTGTCGGCGGAGGGGAAAAGGAACAGCCCCGTACGATGAAGCTTTTAGCCATGGTGAATGGAGTTCCGGTAATAATCTTAGTTGATAGCGGAGCGTCGCATAACTTCATTGATGCTCAATTAGCTCGAAGAATGGGATGGGAAATTGCGCAAACGCCTACAATGACGGTGAAAATGGGTGATGGATACCGGACACAAATTCAAGGTTGTTGCCCACGAATTGAAGTATGTATCGCAGAAGCAGGGTACAAATTCATTTGCAGCCCCCATTTGTTTGATCTTGGAGGTCCAGACATTGTGTTAGGCATTGAATGGTTGAAAACACTTGGAGACACCATTGTCAATTGGCAGACACAGCACATGAGTTTCTGGTGCGACCATAAATGGGTGAAGCTTCACGGTTTCAGAGCAGAGAACGAAACGTGCGGAGCCTTGCAGGGACTTCTTAAGTCTCCTTGGGAAAAGAATCAGGGGGAACTGAGAGGAGGGGACAAGCACAAAAGTCCAGTAGACAAGATGGGGAATCTGACAAATGAGCAGCAACGTGAACTGAATCAATTGCTGCGGGATTCAGCTCAAGTTTTTCAGGAGAAACTGGGTTTACCTCCGGGAAGAGGCAGAGAGCATCAAATTCCTATTATGCAGGGCCAAGGACCGGTAAATGTAAGACCTTATCGATACCCCCATATGCAGAAAGCTGAAATTGAGAAACAGGTGCGCGAGATGCTTGATTCAGGGATCATACGACCCAGTACTAGTGCTTACTCAAGCCCAGTAATCTTGGTCAAGAAGAAGGATCAAACATGGCGGATGTGTGTGGATTACCGCGCCCTCAATAAGGTAACGATTCCTGACAAATTTCCTATCCCAGTAATTGAAGAGTTATTGGATGAATTGCATGGGGCAAGATACTTCTCCAAGCTTGACCTCAAATCCGGGTATCATCAAGTGCGAATGAAGGTTGAGGATATTCATAAGACCGCTTTCAGAACACACGAAGGGCATTACGAGTACCTAGTAATGCCATTCGGGTTGATGAATGCGCCCTCTACCTTCCAAAGTCTTATGAATGATGTTTTTCGTCCTATGCTACGCAAGGGGGTGTTAGTCTTCTTCGATGACATTCTCGTTTACAGCAAGGATTGGGATTCTCACGTGGTACAACTGAAGCAGGTTTTGCAACAATTAGAGCAACAGAGTCTCACTGCTAATTTGAAGAAGTGCAATTTTGGCCAAACATCAGTAGAATATTTGGGTCACCTTATTTCGGAAGCAGGGGTGGCTGTGGATCCTAATAAAGTCTCTAGTGTGCAGCAATGGCCGGTTCCTAAGAATGTTAAGGGGGTGCGTGGTTTCCTTGGATTGACAGAGTATTACCACAAGTTCATCCGGGATTATGGGAAAATTGCTAAACCACTTACTTAACTCACAAAGAAGGATGCTTTCAGTTGGGGACCCGAAGCTCAAGAGGCGTTTGAAATACTGAAGGGGAAGCTCACTCAAGCCCCTGTTCTAGCTTTACCTGATTTCAGTCAAGAATTCAATGTGGAATGTGATGCATCAGGCCTAGGCATTGGGGCAATTTTGCTCCAAGATAAACATCCAATAGCGTATTACAGCAAAGCTCTGAGTCCTCGCAATTTGACAAAATCAGCATATGAGAAAGAGTTAATGGCGGTGGTTCTGGCAATCCAACACTGGAGGCCGTATTTGTTGGGCAGAAAGTTCACGGTTTTCACTGATCAGAAAAGTCTGAAGGAATTGCTGCATCAGACCGTGGTTACTTGTGGGCTGAATTGGGCAGCCAAGCTTTTAGGGTATAATTTCGACATCGTGTATAAACCGGGCAAGCTGAATCGTGGGGCAGATGCGTTGTCAAGGGTAGAGGAAGAACAAGGGGAAATGCGAGCCATTACCACTTACCCACAATGGGAAGATCAAGCAGTAATCTCAGCAGAAATCGAAGAGGACACAAAGCTGAACCGCATCATTCAAGATTTGCGCCTGGGAACAGGAGATCACCCTGGGTACCGCTTGCATCAAGGGATTTTGCTCTACCAAGATCGTCTGGTCTTGTCCAAGCAATCCACACTTGTGCCCAAAATGTTGCAAGAATTTCACACAACACCTCAAGGGGGGCATTCAGGTTTTCTCCGCACCTATCGCCGCTTGGCTGCGAATCTATATTGGCGGGGAATGAAGCATGATGTGCAGGAATTTGTACGCGCGTGCGATGTGTGCCAACGTCACAAGTATATGGCAACATCCCCAGCCGGTTTGCTGCAACCTTTACCAATCCCAGAGAATGTGTGGGAAGATATATCTCTGGATTTCATAACAGGGCTTCCAAATTCACAAGGTTTCGCAGCAATCCTAGTGGTGGTTGACTGTCTCTCTAAGTATGCGCATTTCATTCCGCTGAAGCATCCCTACTCTGCCAGAAGCATTGCTGAATTATTTGCTAAGGAAATAGTGCGTTTACATGGGATCCCGGCGTCAATTGTCAGTGACCGCGATCCTCTATTTATGAGTAACTTCTGGAAAGAGATCTTTCGCCTGCAAGGAACACAATTGAAGATGAGTTCATCGTACCACCCTGAATCCGATGGACAAACGGAGGTGGTGAACCGCTGCTTAGAAACGTACTTGCGGTGTTTCTCAGCTGAACAACCCAAGTCCTGGGTCACATGGCTCCACTGGGCTGAATATTGGTTCAATACAACCTTTCATTCCGCGACTCAACAAACACCTTTTGAGATAGTTAATGGCCGGAAACCTCCGGTTCTGGTTCGATGGGCACTTGGGGAAACGCGTGTGGACGCGGTACAGCAAGAACTGATAAACAGGGATGAAGCATTGCGTCAATTAAAGGTTCATTTAACAAGAGCTCAGGAAAGAATGAAGGCACAAGCTGATACCAAGCGAGTGGACAAGTCTTTCGCTGTCGGAGAATGGGTGTTTGTCAAGCTCCGGGCTCGCTGGCAGAATTCGGTGGTCACGCGAGCTCAACCTAAGCTAGCTGCGCGCTACTATGGACCTTACCCCATAGAAGCAAGAATTGGAGCAGTAGCGTATCGATTGAAGCTACCAGCAAGTTCACGAGTACATCCTGTGTTTCATATCTCAATGTTGAAGAAAGCTGTTGGAGACTATGAAGTGGAGCCAGAATTGCCAGAACAGTTAGAAGAAGAGGCTTTACCAGTAGTGCAACCCGAAGTGGTGTTAGCTACACGTTCTATCTCTCGACATGGTTTGAAGTTTCCACAGGTTCTCATTCAATGGAAGCAGGGCAAGGCTGAAGAGGCAACCTGAGAAGATGTCTTGACAATTCAAAGCCAGTTCCCAGAATTCCACCTTGAGGACAAGGATGAAGTATTAGAGGGAGGCATTGTTGGGACTGATATTGTAAATGGGCCAATGGATACACTAATCCATCATGGACCCAAGGGGCCTAGAGTGTGGAAGGTTTACACTAGGAGGGGCAGGAAGGGAATACCAGGTTAAGGCATCTAACAGAATAGAGAGAGAGTAAGGAGAATTGCAACGTCCATCTACAAAAGGGAATGGTGAGAGGTTGAGAGACTATCTAATCATTTAGCTAAGTGTGAGTCATGGAAAGGAGGCTCTGAGCTTCCTTAGGAGCAGTGCTCTGGTCAGGATTGGAAGTCATTCCTTCTCTGTAATTGTCCCTATTTCAATCATCAATAAGCAATTCATTTCTGTATTCTGTTTCTTTTACCTGTGTTGACTCTTGTTGGGATTTTGGATCCTAACAGATTCACTTCAGGTTGAGAATTCAACTGAAAGGATGATCAAATGGTTAAATGTCGGTGGATATATTTTTGTTACCACCAAAGAGAAAATATAACATTATAACACACTACAGGGAACCCAGGTTTACACTAAGGTTTGTTCTTGGTGTAATTTTTATTCCCTCATGACCAATTGGAACAATTGATTGATTAAAGATTTGAGTTTGACACTTTTGGATTTTGGGCTTATATGGAATGTAACCTTTGATGCTCTGATTGTTAAAACAGCCCCTAATCTCATGGACTCCATTCACCATTTGTTGTTCATAAACTTTATTTTCTACTCTCAGATTCTAAAATAGCTTGGTTTTGATTACTCCTCCCATTTTTCATGCAGGTACTTAAAGAGTGCCATATGAGTGATTATAAGGGGGGTTTCTTTGAAATTTCTCTTGTTGGCTGTAAATGCATTAAAGCTTATGTTCAAAATAAGAAGAATCAAAATCAGGTGATTAGAAGGTTTCTGTTTCTTTTATCATATCTTAATTCAGCTTATTTGGTTAATGGACAATACATATGATTTGAAATTGTAACACTCATACAGATTTGCTGGATATGGCAAAGAGTTGGATCATGGGGTTCCAGATGTTCCTAGGTAGTGTTGAGTATAATCATAAGGATATTTTTCTCTATGAGAGTTTTTGGCCAAGGCTTTGTGAGTACAGTGAGGACTTGGTATGTAATTCTCATTTTCCTTTCAATGTGTTCCCAGTTATCCTATAGAGAATTTCCCTTCCATTTAATTTAAGATGGAGGAATGGTGTTCCTCAATTATATCCTTATGGATTAAATAAGTTTAGTCCTTCATTTTACTCTTAAATTTAATATTGGTCACTACCATATTTTTTATGATTTTGGTCGCCACTTTTACAAATAACTTTGGTTTCAGTCCTTTTTTTTTATAATATCTCACTGTTAACTGATGATGTGACTAATAGAGGGCCACATCACCATTGACACAGCCTAGAGTAATCTTATGACATATGTTGCTTCCAAGTCAGATCTGATAGCTAGCACTTCCAATAAAAAAAGATTAGAAATCGAGTAACGACACCCTTCATAGAGTAAATAATAAGTATAGGAAGAGATTGGAAATTCTTGAAATAGAAACAGAAGAGTTTCCTCTTAGTAGTCACATTCAAATCCTGGATGTTCGAGAGCCAGTTCTCTCCCTACCAATTTACTTCAGGATTTCCTGATAATTAATCAATCTGACACATCCTATTTATAACTGCCCACATTTAGTTTCCTAAAACATAACTAACACAAGTTACATTAACAGAAATAACTGGCTAAACCATAAAATTAACTTACTCATAAGTAACTGTCTCAACTTAACTAACTCATACCAGAAACTGACTCAATTATTCCCTGCTGCTCCGCTACCCTTCCTGCGGCAGTGAACCTTTATAATTAGGGGTTTCTCCCTATCAATAAAATTTCTTTTTTATAACAAGAGCTAGTCACTGATTTGATTTGGAAGCAAAATATGTCATGTTTACTTTGGACACGTGGCAATGATGGCGTGGCCATTTGTTAGCTGAGTCACCCCTAGACAACGAGATATCATAACACGAGGACCGAAACCAAAGTTATCTGTAAAAGTAGGGACCAAAACCAAAAAACTTTATCTGTAGAATTTGAGTGTGCGGTTTGCAGTTTGCACTAATAAAACTTATCCTAATAAGACATTTGATGTACACTCGTGACTCCTTGTTTCACATCCAAGTAAGGAAGCATCATTGGTTTTTCAGTTACTATGTAGATTTTAGCTAAGTTAAGCTTTGAAGAAGATTTCAAAATAACTTTATTCTTCGAAAGTGATTGTTATTGAACCTGTATAGATTATTTTGAAAGATCATGAGGCACATAATCAAATGCTATACTTTGATGAAGGGGCGGTTAGTTCAAGTACATGATTGATTCCCCTTAAGGAAAATTTCGGGTTTGAGTCTTGAGTATGGAAAAAACTCTGTTGGAAGAGCTAGTCTCACAAGAATGTGGATGTACACGGCTCGTATAGAATTGCCTCATGTGAAGGATACTTAGGAATAAGAGCAATACCTGTTGGTTTGAATATTGGGTTGTTAATAAGATTCAACTCAATTCACTATTATTATTTTTATATTTTGTCAAATTCGTTTTATTCATCAATTAGGATAAACTACACAATATACGTCTTTTAAAAAAAATGAAAACTAAGAACCTAATACTCAATTTTGAATGTTTTGTTTCAAATTTGTTCTTCTAGAATCTAGACAACCATGGCGCAACGTTGCTCCCAGTGTGCAGCAAGTACTTCAAGTTGATGAACACTAAGCGCAGCTGCACAGAACTCATCAAAGTCCATCCTTCTATGTTGCAATGTACTAAGCTGCCACCCAAATTATTTGTATCAGTAACAACTATGGCTTCCATTTGAATCATTCATGGGCAATAAATTATAGATTTAAATTATAGCACTTACTGATGCCAGAATGCCAGATATGCGTGACTCCTTCATAGCATCTGTTGTATGTATCGTCAAGGCCTGACCATATCAAATTTGTGAGATTATTAAGACCTTCTTAATAATGTATTTATTGAATGAATAAATCTTTAAGATCCAATATTAACAAAAGTTATTTACATTAATTACCTATGGCAGGCAACTTCGTGGTACGCTCCAGGAAGGATGTGCTATTTTTTTCTCATGTTTAGGTAATGCCATATACTTCCTCCAATCCTCAAGCAAAAGCCTGAGATCATTGACTTTGTTTTGTAAACCAATACAACAATTGGCATGCATTGTTGAGACCTTCCTAAAATCCTTGCTAGGCTCACAAAACCCTCCAAAAAAACGTGTGCTGAGGAACCTAATCGTCAACTTCTTCTCTGAAACAAGGGGATCCAGTTTGATCTTGTTGAGAACATCTTGAGTTTTCAAACCTTCTTCACTAGAGTTGTACCAGAAATTGTAGAACCAAATAGTTCTTTCATTAGATTTTACATAGCTAAAACCAGAATTTGGCAAGTTCTCCATGTCAGAGGAGTTTCCATTGAAAGAATCACAAGAAATTTGGAAATCTGCATCTTTATAAAAATATCTAAAGGGATCTCTAAGCCACATTATATCACTATCCTGCAAAACACAAGATTAAATTTGTTTATTAATTTTGAATCCAAACCTTATTATTTGTCTCAATTTCTGGTTGTGTGTGCGCAAGGTAAAAAGATTACAGTGATAGTACTCAGACATACAACATACAAATAATGTAGACATCCAATATACACCTCATTTTTTTATTTATCTAGATCTCTTTCTTCTATTATATGTCACATCAATTGTTTTTCTCTCTTCTATTCATTTCTCACAATTTAGGTGTATGTTGGATCGATGTCTGCATTATGCGTATGTCTATAAATCATTTTTAATTAAATAGTGATATACCTACCGTGAAAATAAAGTTGTACCCCATTTGAAGGATCTCACCAAGAAACTCAATTTTTCTCCACACCATGTGTAGATAGTGTGGTGTCATGAAAAATGCTTCACTGGTGATATTGTTAGTTTCAATCTGATAACAATGTTTGTGCACAGACTTGCAACGAGTATGTGAATTTTGGTCCCATGTTATTACCACCAAGTGCTTTAAAAACTTCAATGTCTGGTTCCCTCCTACGTGAAAACTCTCAAGAAAGAGATCAAAAATGGAACCAGGCTGTGCCCATGCATCATTTAAAGATGTGACTATCACTGTCTTCTGCTCCATGGATGCCTTTCTGAGAACCTTCTCTAGCTTTGTCTCTTTCTTTACAGTATAGTTCTCATACTTGAAGATGAGTCAGCATTAAGCACAAATTTCAAACAAGAAATTCATCAAACATATGAGGGAATGACATGGCATGGAAAACACAAAAGTTGCATCAAGTGTCAGCTTTTCTAGAGTATTGTAAAGACATCAAGTGTTAGCTTAAATAGATAAAGACCTCAAGTGTTAATGGAATATATCAAATAATTTTAGAGTTGTATGATGAACAATTAGTGGTTAGAAAACATCCAAAAAGGGAAAATTAAAAGTGAGCAAAAAGTACTTCCAAGTACTAATGGGGACATAAAACAAACTTATAAACATGCAATGAAATGATCACTGTTTGTTTTTAATCATGAAAGATCAAAACAATTTAATAGCTATGTAATAATCACATAACCAGTTAAAAATATCATGTGAAAAAATCACATGTATTAATATTTTAATGTTGGGGTTTGATTTTAATGTCACCCTCATCCCCTTGAGCACGTTTAATGTGCTGAATGTAAAACTTATGTACCACATTTATAAGTGCGGTATGTAATTGATCTCCGCACTTAGAAATGCGGCAAAATTGAGTGACGAGAAAATGAAAGAGATGACATTAAAATCAATTCTCTTTAATTGTTATCATTAATGATTAGATCTAACGGTTATGATTTATCTTTATATTCTCATGTAAAATTATTAAATAATCATTTTTATAAGATACATTTATATAGAGAGAAGGAGAAGAAGAAAAGAGAGTCACCCTGTAGCGTGAGATATTGGTTGGGAATTCATGGGGAGAAGAAGAGTTGTAGAGAAACATCACCAACACAGCATACCCAATAAGGAAAACAATGATCATTAGCATGACCCTCCGGACATAATGGTGGGTGCCGTTGGCGGAGCTATTGTATTCCCCGGCGGCGACGGAGTCCTTCATTGTTCAGAGATTTGATTGGGGTGTTGAAAAAATGGTCTCTCTAGCTTCTTGTGAATTAGACAGTACTCTGTATATGCTTGCTATCTCTTACTACTTACATCAGAGAGAGTGAATGTACCTAACTATATGCATTATGTTATGTGTTGCATGATGTATTGCAAACTTCCTAAAGTATAAAGGTCGTTTTTGGTTTGAGTATGTAAACGAGATTTTAACGGTAAAACCAACAAATTTAAACAGACGGATGGTTAGGAATTGGTCATGAATGGTTTAAATTTGCACCATTTGTGGAGTGAGAACAGTGAGAATAAATTTCAATGTTGAAGTTTGTGTTTTTCTAATTATTTTAAAAAAGGGGTCAAAGCTCAAAACAAAAACTACAAAGCTAGTAAAGAGACAAACATAAAAAGCTAAGGAAAAAAGAAGTACAAACAAAATCTCATGTTCAATAAATTTTAAGAAGTCAACCAAAAATGTAGTAAATTATTAAATAATGAGTGAGTGGGTTTGAAAATCACTCAAAACTCAAAAGAACATCTGAATTGAGATGGATGATTTTATTTTTGCTCATAAAATTACTCCTATAGCATTTATGTATAAGTTTTTATTTTTCAGAATAAATTCCAACTCTCAAAATTTACTCAATTTTTTTTTGCTTAATTGAAAAAAAACATTAATTAACCAAAAAGATTAAATGTTTTATTAATTGAATGTTCTATATTAAATTTCGTAATAAATGGCCATTATACATTTTTTGATAAAAAATAATAACTTCAGTTCATGAACTTCTAAAAAATAAAAAATGGACTTGTAATTAGTTATTTAAAATTTCAGTTTGAAGCCTGATTTAGAATATGATGCTGGTTAATTAGAAGATGTGTTTCATTCATTGAAGAATCATATTACAAGAAAGTAAGTTCATGACAATCTCTTTCATAAAACTGTCATGTCATACACTATTTAGTCAAATTTCTTCTTCTATGAGTTATGATATATATACATCTCTCTACTTCTTTTCCACTTTTATTTTTATCTATTTCTCTTTTCTCTATCAATTAAATCACCCATCACATCTTCCCTTTCTCTCTTCTTTCTTCCTATCTCTCTCTTCCTCCACCTCTCCACACTTCATTTTTTAGGTGTGAATATATAATTATTCATTCTACATAGTTTTTCCTCTAACGAATATGTTTTGAGATGAATAGAAGGAAATTCAAACTTCTAGAAGACTTACCAAAACTTTAAATAAAAGAATGAAGATTTAAGAGTTAAGAAACTAATTTATTATTTATGCAAATACATTGTATAGTCTTTCAGAGCTCTCTCAGTTATTTCATTTGCGTTTTTCTCTTAGGTTCATATCTGTATAGGAAATCTTTACTCATAATTAAATTAAAGTTTTAAGAAGAATTCTCATTATTTGAGTAGAAAGTTTGAGTTGGTATATAACTTGTAGAAGTTGTATTTGGAGTCACTCAAGAATTAGCTCGGAGAGGCTAGAGTCGGTTGTTTATCCTGAAGAGACAAAGTCAATATTTATAACTTTGCAAAGATCGTGTAAATACCCTTATGGAGTAAGCGGAAAGGAGGTAACCCAAAGTTTGGGATAATAAGTATATAAATCTTGTGTGAGTTTCTAATTATACTAATTTATCACTAAACACATGATTTTAAACTTAAGACTTTTATCCGCTGCTAAAATTCTAAGGGTTACACATTGGTGTTGAACCTCATAAGCTTACTCTCTTTCAAAATTTTCTTTAAGGCATATTCATTTTGAGCACTCCATTATTCTTATAAATGTGAAAAGTAATAAAGTTCTTGCTAAAAGTTCACAAAACACAATTCAACTTTTTATCATTATTTCAACACCATATCTCATCAAATTTTATTATTAATTAATTAGATATTTAGATTAGAAAACAAGATATTTTGCTTTGTAACCAAAATAAATAAAAAAAGATTAGAAAACAAGATGGGATCTTATTTATTCCATGAATAAATAGGAGGATTAATTTTTTTTAGAAAATAGTAAAGGAATCAAAATTGTCCCCGCACTAAAAACCAGGGGACGAAAGTGGAATTAAATGAAAATTGTTATCTTCAATCCAACGGAAGATGAGGGACGTTTCTATGAATTCAGACCGTCCGATAGATAGGGTGCTCATTAACCGTCCGATGGAATAGGTAACAAGATCTGGCCGTTGATTATTTACAACATAAAATTGAATTTTCAAAAGCTTCGAAGAGAGAGGGAGTGTGTTGTGTCTGCGTGTGATGCCTTCTTCTTCTTCCTCCTCCTTCATCCTCGACCCTCTTCCCTCTGCAAATCGCTGTTTTCGTCTTTCGCTTTCTCTCTCTAGAAACCCTGAAATCGATTTCTCTCTCTAGAACTTCACCCCATTGCGTGGCGCGTTTGGATCGAACTCGAAGAAGACCCGTTTGAATTTCGGAAACTGGTGGTTTGCATTCCGAGCTGCGGAAATCCACGGCAGGGTGTCAAAACTCTCTCAGGCTCGGTGAATTCGAGCTGGTTGGCTGAAATTGTTGGCGAATTTCTGTTTTCTCGAGGGAACGATTGTAATTGGTGGTTGTTTTGGGGTGGAATTTGGAATTTGGAATTTCGGGTTTTGGAGTTGTTTCTCATGGGGGAAGGTGAGGGGGGTGATTGCGCTCCGGCGAATGTGCCGTCGTCATCGGAGGAGGCGGCGGCGGGAGGGGTGGTGGCGGCGTTGGATGCTCCGGCGAAGAAGCTTGCGAGGCAGCTGGATTTCACCGCCTTGTCGGAGCAATCGCAATCGCAGCCGCAGGTGGTGCAGCAGCTGCAGAGTGTGGCGCCGCAGCCGGTGACTGTGTTGCCGTCTCCTCCTCCTCCGCCGCCGCAGGCACCTCTCGCTTCGGTGAGAGTTGGGTGAGTTGTTGAAACTGTGCCTCTGTTTGAAATTGATTTCACTTCTCTGCTTCCTGTCTTGGTGCCTTGTGTGTTGTGAAAAGGAAAAAAATCTTGTTCTTGTGTTTCATGGGAAAATTTTGAATTTTTCTTTGAAGAAAAGGGTTTTCTTGAATTCAGGGATTGGATGTTCATGTATAAAGTTCACTTTTTAAAGCTGGGCGGTGTTTCTTTAATTGGAATTTATAGTTTTGTGTGGATGATTGTTCTTTCCCTGTGTGAGCTTCCAATGCATTTGCAATGTTCTGGTTTTGCAATTAGCGAGTAGGGGTTTTTCGGTTGTTAATGGCGGATAGTATAGTATAGCGGCAAGCCCAAAAAACGCTTTTTTGAGCGCTATTGCGGCGCTATAGAAGCAAATAGTGGACAATAGCGGTGAATAGTAGAGTAGCGGTGAACCCCAAGGGCGCTACGCTATAGCGCTCTATTAACGAATTTTCCATGCCCATCTTCATTCCTTTTTCTGTTTCCTTTTTGCTTGCACTCTGTTTAATATTCTACTGATTGACTTGTACGGGTCTGCTATAATAACTCCTCCATGTTAGAGTACGATGGCTGTTTTGATTGCTTACATTCGGTAGGAACTTTAGAATTGCAAACATCATTTATTAAGTTGTTTATAGTAATTTCCTTTAGATTTTAGCTTTCAATGGTTGGATACAATTATTAGATATAAGTATTCTAAATTTATTCTTACCTATGATGTGTGAGTATGGTGAGTGTTCACGCCTTCATGGTTGTCAAACTAGTCAACTTTAGAATCTTACAAGCTTGAACTGATGGGTATATTTGTGAGTAGTTTCATATGATGTTATCCACTTTGGTTGTTTCATTTTGCAAATGTCTTCATGTAAATGCTCAAGCTACATGTTTTGGTCTTCTACTAACTAACATTTTACTTTTCCAGGAAACCAGAATCTCCGAAATCAAAACCAAGACCTAACTTTGAAATAAAAGAAGCTACTCCAAAGAAGCAAAAGCAGTGCAATTGTAAACACTCTAAATGCTTAAAACTGTAAGAAAATATCTCTCTTTCTCTCTACGTGGATTTTTTCTATGAACATGAGAAATGTGTGTGCACGTGCTCTCAGATTCACAACTCTGAAATATAAAGTTGTTCTTCAAGTATGTAGTTTTGTTTCTCTTTGAAAGTACATTGGTAACTTGCTTCTATTGTTATAATTAATTTTCTTTGTTTTTCATACTAATAAAAAAGGAATTTTCATTAATGACTCATCCTTTATATATTCTCTTCTTCTTTGTTTATGGCTACACTGAGAGTTAATGCCTGGGCTTTGCCGATTTTACTATTTCTCTCCTCTTGTGAAGTTGTTTGTTTCATTCTTCTTTTGTCATTGTCTTTTGATTGTTTCTCTTAATTCATAGATGATTTATAAAATTTCAATGCGTATAGGATGTTGCAATCTGTTTAGTGTGTTTGAAAGCAGATATAAAGCTTAAACCTAGCAACTCAGCAAATAGGGTAAACTACCTGAGTGAATTTGAGCAGTCAGCTGTGGGACTCAGTGTCCTGCTTTGGGACCATCCAAGTTCTTTTTTTGGGGGGTGGGGTGGGGTTAACTTTCTGATTCAATAACACTAAATAGTCCTGAAGATTTAAGAAAATTGGAAATAGTTGGGAACATTGAATGGCACTCTTTTCAAATTCACCGCCATCAATTTCCTAATTATTATATGGATGGGTAGTTTTGGAGTCATTGGTTGTGGTTCCCATATCCAAAGTTGGGCTATTTGAATTGTTGTGGTGCATAACTATATATTCCTTTAAGAGGACAAAAAATTTACTGTTTTCAGTGACTATTTTACTTCATCAGAGGTCATTTCACCATTGTTACTTATTGGCTGCTATACCTAGCTATCTAAAGCTGACTTTCAAAATGTTTTGAGCAGATATTGTGAATGTTTTGCATCGGGAATATATTGTGAGGGTTGCAACTGTGTAAATTGTTTCAACAATGTTGAAAATGAAGCTGCTAGACGGGAAGCTGTTGAAGCTACTTTGGAGCGTAATCCAAATGCATTTAGGCCCAAAATTGCAAGCAGCCCTCATGGAACACGTGATAGCAAGGTAGGTGGCGGTTGGTTTAAATTTTTTGTAACAGATAGTATTTTGCATCATGTTCTATTTTGTCTATGACGAAATCAGTTTAAATATAGTGCTTATATTGATGAGACATAGAATCGGAGCGATTCCGATTCCCTAAAAGCCTTTCTGGATATTCCTCAATGTGCCGACTATTCAAAAGAAGTTTTAACTATCTTTTTGTTGGAGCATTTAAGGTTTCATCGTGAATTCGGTGCTGATGATGCAAGACATAGGTTCTATTATCTGTTTATTTCCTGTTCATTGTGGGATATTATGCAAAAGTAAAGGGATATTTTCTGTATATGATTGGAGATCACTTTCTCTATGTAATGTTTTTCCCCATGAAATACTTCCTGAATTAGGCACATCATTCTATAATCGTGGAAAAAGGCCTTTTGCTTACTACGGAAGAAAACAATTTTCTAGAAATAGGTTTTGTGGATTTTGTCTATCCTTACAGAGAGTTCTGTGGGCCCATTCCCTTCAATATGTTGATTATATTTTTGTTTGGTCATTATTTTGGTCAATTGTTCCTTTTTTTTAATGTCCTAAAATAATTTTCTTGTTTATGAAATGTAACCAATTCATATTGTTTCTAGTTTCCTTATTTATATTTGCTTTTATTTAGCAACTTAAGGTTAAAGAGTCGATAAATAATGCTAAAATCTAATTAGAAGTAACTCAGATAAGTAATATCGTTTCAATCACATGCCTATACAACAATTTATATCTTTTCAAGAAGTTGGAGTATTCGTACAGTATAATTTTTGAAATGGAAGAAGCTTATCATAATCATATAACTACCTGTCAAGTGCTTTCATATATTCTCTACATAAATGATAAATAAAGGTTTCTGGACTGGTAATATTCCATATATCGGAAAATGTTCTGAACATTCTTTTGTTTGTATTGTATACTTAACAAAACATTGCTTTATTTGTTCATTATCTGAAATATTGAATATAAATGTAGGAGGAAGCTGGGGAAGGTTTAATATTAGTAAAACATAACAAGGGGTGCCACTGTAAAAAATCTGGGTGCCTCAAGAAGTACTGTGAATGCTTCCAAGCCAATGTTCTTTGCTCTGAAAATTGTAAATGCATGGACTGCAAGAATTTTGAGGGAAGTGAAGAGAGACAGGCTTTATTTCATGGAGATCAAAATAACAATGTGACATATATTCAGCAAGCGGCAAATGCTGCCATAACTGGAGCTATTGGTGCCTCTGGCTTTTCATCTCCACCAGTATCTAAGAAAAGAAAAGGTCAGGAACTCTTCTTTTGGCCTACGGTCAAGGATCCGTCAATCGGAAAGTTGGGGCAGCAGGTAAAACTTGCTCATAGCACAAGTTGTTGTTTATTCAAACTTAAGTATTTGATTGAATCAGAGAAGTAGAGGACAGTTAGTCCTCGCGGCACGGCAATTTGTAGTCACAGAAGTATGTTTTTGTTAGGGGTTGACATAGCTAATATTCTGTTTAGAAGATGCATTTAAACTTGAATTAAGTCTTCACTACATTGAACTCGGCTCCCTCTAGTTGTTTCAACTTTCTAATTTTAAATTCAAAGGAAAAATGATTGAATGAGTCTGAAGCAAAAACTTCTAATTTGATACCATGGTGACTTAAGTCATTCATATTAGCTAGCTGAAGTTTATAGTCAACGCTACTATGATTCATGTGCAACTTTTATTACTCATTTACACTCATCATGAAATATATTTTGAATGTTCATTAGGTAAACCATGTCAAAGGTCCAGCACCCTCCCCATCCTTGTCACCTGCCCCAGGTGCTCGTGCGGGAACTGCAGCACTAGGTCCTTCAAAATTTACGTACAGGTAATATTAGTTATATATGTGAAATGAAAGTAAATTTACTACACTTAGTTGCTTACTTGATTATTTTTGAAGGTCTCTCTTAGCAGACATTATACAACCACAGCACCTCAAGGAGCTTTGTTCAGTTCTGGTGCTAGTATCCGGACAAGCTGCAAAAACACTTGCAGGTATGTTGACATCATCCACCACCAATCACCAATTGTGCTATTGGTCTCTGAAGGTCCACTATGTTTTTTCCCCCATTGTTCCTTGTATGAGCAACTGGTATTAACCTGGAGAGTCTTTACCTCTATTTCTTACTTTCACTTTCACATACTTTTCCTGTTTCCTTAACGGGCCCACTAGTTCTATTTAAAGAGTGTAAATTATAAATAAACCAATCACGTGCCTTTCAATTTGAGCTGTGTTAAAATTATTTCTTAAAGCTGCATTAGATAAAACTCTATTTAATGCAGTTCTAGACCCTAGTGCATGAGAAAGATGAAAACCATAGAGCTTATATTCATACTAAGGATCAGAATGCTTTTTGTACATCCCTAAATAGATTGCTAAATGATAATAACAAGATACTTTTCAAAGAAATTATATTTTTTGCACTTACCTGCTATGTTGTCCTAAGGAGGTATTTCAATCGAGCAAGTATCTATTATGCAGATATGGAAATGTGGATCACATGCAAAATAATATGGTATGGGGATAAAACTTCTCTAATAAAGGCTGTGTGTGTGTGTGATATATAAATAAAATTATAAATAATATTAAAATTAAGAAGAAAAGTCGTAAAGTATATGTTCATTGCAAGAAAGAGAAGGGACCATTCCAAATAAAAAAACTCAAAACTACTCACCATGAACCAGAAACAAACATGCAGTGTTGTTAATTGCGGATGGCGAGTTATGGCGGAAAGCTAAAATCCCGCCATACATGACAAATAACGGTGGAAAGCCAAAAAACCGCCATGGCGGATATTTGATAACAGTGCAAACACGTGAAATGATTATTATTCCTAATATATTGGGGTAAATTGGTTTAAATAACCATTAGATGTCGGTATTATGCCTTGTTGGTAAAGATATTTTTTCAAGCCCTTCCCCTCCGCACACACACACACAAAAAAGGTAATTCAAATATATAACAGTTTTAAGAGGTTCTTGTTGAGTTTCTTTGTGAAGAGAACAGTAAAGAACTAACAGGGGCATTAAATCAGAGAATAATTTCTCTCTGTATTATTCACAAGAAGGTTCAACTTTCTTCTAACAAAGGGAACTCCCCTTTGAACTAACTGAGGGGTCCCCCAGAATTTAAAAAACAAATGTCTAAAAAATCTACACTCCTAAAATGACAGACTATTTATATTTCTCTAGCCAGTATACTCCTAAGTCCTAACCCATTCACTTAGTAAGTTAGTATCTTTTTTTGTTTTTACTTGTATACACTAAGACCACTCTTTCCTTCTAGGCTTAATTGCAACTTTGGTCCCTGACGTTTACAAAAGCCACGATTTTGGTCCCTCACCTAATTTAATTACATAAATCGTCCCTCACCTAACACTCTGTGAGCAACGTTAGTCATTTTGTCAATTTGCTAATGGAAGGAGGCTGAGGTGGATTAATAATCTGACGTGGACGACACTGGGGAGTGAGAGAGAGTCACATGGGGAGCACGTGACCTCCAACGGTCACCTTCTTTCCTTTTTCTCCTATAAAACAGATGCAGCTCGCGTGTAAGGGTAAGGGTCCTTCTCCAACTACTGCAACTCGCGTGAAAGACGAAGAAGCTTCTCCAACTGCTGCAGGTCCTTGGGTTCGACGGTTATGGGGGGATTTAGCGAAGGTTCATCTGCCTGTTCTGGATCTGGAAGGCGATTCCACAAGTCCAAGCCACTGAAGATTCTTTGTGATTGCGGAGTTGAAGCTCTCCTTGTAGCATCAGGGACACCATACAGTCATGGAAGGGTGTTTTATGGCTGTGGATTGTACAAGGGTCCCCATGTGACTCTCTCTCACTCCCCAGTGTTGTCCACGTCAGATTATTAATCCACCTCAGCCTCCTTCCGTTAGCAAATTGACAAAATGACTAACGTTGCTCACGGAGTGTTAGGTGAGGGACGATTTATGTAATTAAATTAGGTGAGGGACCAAAATTGTGGCTTTTGTAAACGTCAGGGACCAAAGTTGCAATTAAGCCTTCCTTCTATTATTTTGGTCCCTAACTGTTGTATTAATTTTTTTTATCACTTTGTGGATATTGTTCAGTTTCTCAGCATCTGTATTTTGATGTTCATACTTCGTAGCTTGAAATTCAGTGTTCTAAAAAAGCATATCTACTCTGATTGGCCCCTTCTAGGGATGAAAACATATAAGGGGTTTCTTTGATCATGTAATTTTAGGACAGACATATTGGAATGAGAAGCAAGTGGACATTAAGTTCTATTATACGTTTTGTGCATTTTAAAAATAGAACAAAACAAGATATGAGGTTAAGGTACACATTTGTTCCACTAAAAGGGGTAACCAAATAGAAGAGTACAAAACTTTTCTGTTACATTCCTTCCTAAAAAAGAGGATGAAGATTGCATAAGGACTCGTTGTATAGTTTGGGGGTCAGGGTGACTATTTTCTGTAGTGAATAATTATTTCAGCCAAAAATTCTAATACCATAATATAACAAATCCATACCCTGATATTTTACTGGTTGTCCAGCTTCTCTCTCTCTCTCTCTCTCTCTATATATATATATATATATATATATATATATATGTGATTAATCCCCTTTAATAACTAAATAAAACAAACTATATTTTGTCCATTGGGACAACTGTGAGATGAGTTTGGATACAAAATCCACGAATTGAAGATGTTGGGGACCCAAACTGCTTGAAAAGTCACATTTTTTTTATGTAAATTTCTGTCATTATGCATAATGATCAATAGGAACAATTTGTGAAACACTGCTATAGCCATGGACCGTGGGACTGTCTGTATTTTTGCTTTAGTTTTTTTGTCTACAACCTTCTTATCACATGTTTTATGTTCACTTGATCCTTCTTATCAGACCCCAAGTCATATTAGCCTTGTTAATGGTTTTAGTTGATTACTTTTTTCTTATCAAATATTGTTATGAATATGATCAGACCAGAAAAATGCAATGGAAAAGCATACAGAAGATCAGATGGAAACTTCTCTTGCTTTTTCAACTCAAGAGCAATTACCTAGTCAGAAGGAAGGTGATGTTCAGAAGGCCATGGCTGATGATTGTTCGAGTGCGAACCAAACAGAGAAAATCAGTCCAGATAATTCCAGTTCAGATGGTGCTGATGTCCCGAAAGGGAGACCAATGTCTCCTGGGACTTTAGCCTTGATGTGTGATGAGCAAGATACAATGTTCATGACAGCTTCCTCCCCCGTTGGGCCAGCTACCCATGCTTGCAACACATCTTCACAGTTTCCTTATGGACAAGGAATGACAGAGGTCTATGCTGAGCAAGAAAGGATTGTATTAACAAGGTTTAGAGATTTTCTCAATAGGGTTATCACCATGGGAGAAATAAATGGCAAGTCAAAATCTTCCTCTCCTTTAATTTTAATTTTACTTTTGGAAACATTCATAAAATCCTTACTATTCTTGGGGGTTTGGTGTCAGCTTTCCTCTTTGGCAATTAAACCCCTTAACCTTGAATTTTTTTTTTAATAACTGCTTCTATTAGTTTATTCTTTGCTACCATCCCAAGGCATGGATTTTTCAACTGCCAATCTATTTGTGTTCAATTGATTCCTCTCCCAAGCATTCGTGCTTAACATTAACAGTGTACACCAAAACTATTTCACATGAACATAGTAGCTTAGCTATTGAGACTTTGTAATAATTAAGGGATTTAACTGTCAAAGTTCATAAGCTGAAAGTTGAAGTGCCAACAGAATTTCAAATCATGTTATTTAAGTGCCAGCAAAAGTCATACAATCACACATGTAGGTGAATTGTCTAATCTCTGCATAAGTGTCAAATCTCTGCATATGTTATTTGAAGTGCCATAAGTCCCCTGTAGAAAATGTGTTTGTATGAATTATTATGTCTCATATTTTTGCACTACCTAGTTGTTAATTTGGCTAATTTCTTTTCCCAAATTCAGAAACAAAGTGTTCGTCATTGGCTAGAAGTGAACTAGAAAATCAGAATGACCCGAGCAGCAATGGCATTGGAAATACCAGTACTGAGATAGTGCATCAGCAGGGAGCCACTAGCAATGGGGTTCCTAAAGCTGTTGTTCCACCCGTGGCCACAACTTCAGCATCTATGATCCCTGAAAATGTTGTTACTGAGAATGGGGAAGCAAAGATGAAGACAGAAAAAGAGAACTAACTTAGGAGGATTTGCAGAGATAAATGACAAGAATGCCTTAAACTTAAAGGTATGCTTGAACTTCTCTGTAATGTAATATTATTATAAAACGTTGCCGTTCTTCATTTTCTGTCTTCTCCTCTATTTATAAGGTCTGTGAAGCATTCAGACCCCACCATTATCAATTTTTCCTTTTATTTATCAATTTTCTTTTTCTAGTTTGGCCATTCATACATATTTAAATTAATTTCCAGCTTCAACATTGCTTTGTAGCGATGCTTGTAAATTGCTGAGTTGTAATTCCATAAAATATATGCTTCAATTTTTGCGTTCCAAGATTTTCATAGCTTGTAATTTAGATTAGTTTTCTTATTTAGTGTTATGGTTTGTTTCCCTTCTCTTCTGCTTTGCTCATGACCATATGTAGAATGCAATTTTACCGCTTGGCCAGGCCTGGAGTTCATTACAATTTTTTCAACAATGTTTTGCTATAATCAATAACCACCCACTCCTTTGTATTCTGACAAACAATTCTTACATTTCAACTATTGATATAATTGGTTGAGATTGATTCTTGCATCTTCCGAATGAGTTTATCTTTTGTTAAATGCTACTCAATTAGCGCTTGAGTTTATCCCATTTTCACTCTTATTATTTTATGGTCAAAACGTAAGTGTTGTGCTATCCATACTGTTAGTGCTGTACTACAGCCATAACACATAAAAAATTTCCAGAAAAAATATTATTAAAAGTAAAATTTGATGGAAGTTTTTCTATTGGAGAACAGTAATCACAGGATAAATGGTACTCTATCTAAGTCATCCATTTATTTAAATTAAAATTCTCTGGTTCTTTTTTTTTTTGAAAGACTGGTTCTTCTTTAAACTCAAGAAAATAACTTTTTCATTTCAAATAGTTATTATTGAAAATTTGTATAGAAGTTAATATTTTATTATTTTGAAATACAATAATATCTGATGATTAAATTATTATCCAAATTTATACATTTATCTAATATCATTTAATTAAAAAAATGAAAGTAAAATTTAAAAATTATCATGATGATTGTTTTTGTGATGAATAATTTGAAAAAATAAAATAAAAAATTCAAAGTTACAATTATTTTATATTTAGCAATATTATTGCTTTCAAATTAAAAAGATTAAGCAATAATATAAATATACTTTAATGGATGTTGGTGGTAGTGGTGAAAGTCTATTTGAAATATAAAAGCATGTATACTGATGGTTGTTTAACGCAATTTTTTTAAAAGCCGAATATATTGATAGGAAGTAAAAGGGACTTAGGCCCAAAGCAAAGAAAGTAAATACAGAGACCTAGCAAAAAATTGACAAAAACAAAAGGACCTTGCAAAAAATTGACCAAAAAAAGACTTAGCAAAATCATGCCAACAACCAATGTATGGTTGGTTCAAATGACACATGTTTGGTTTCTCTTAAGCAAAGTCTCGAGTCTTGAGTTTTGTGAATGAGAAAAAACCCCGCAGGAAGAGGGGAGAGGGGAGAGTTAGTCTCACTATGATATAAGTGTTTCAACTTGAACATGATTGCTTTCTGTGGATGATACCTAATTGCCAACAACGGGCTTAAATATTATGTAGAATTTTATTAACTCATAATATTTTTTCCATAAATAACTCATTATTACTTTTATTTCTTCTACATGAGAGAAAAATAACCTCTAATGCAGGAGAGAAAAAGTTGTTTATAATCACAAATCACCCTAAATGTTGATTATGGGAAGTAGCAACCAACTTATATATAAAAAAAAACCAACGTTTCACATAAGCTTACTCCAATGAAAAAAAGGAATAAACAATTGATGCTTCATGCTAAGGACTAGTATAAACAACCACCAACAGAAACTAAAAAATTGCTCCAATGCTATATTTGGTTTATGGGAGAAAGAGAGAATATGAGTGCAAAAAATGAGAAATATAGTATATTTGATACGTTGTTTGATATGATAGATATAGAAGAAAAAATAAAAGTAAAAATGAGGTTGAAAAGAGAGAAAAAATTGTTTTTTTATGTTAAAAGGACATTTTAATGTATGCCTTTAATATATAAACAAATTTTTGTGGCATTCCGGAGTTCATTTCTTGACGGTTTGACATCCCAAAGTGTTGAGGTATATCATAAAAGACGAAGTTTTCATCACTGCATTTCTTTGCAAATTGGAAAACCGGCAAAAACATATGGGCCCCACAATTGTAGTCTCTCTTCTCCCTATGTTTGCTGAAGAAAACGAGGGAGGAAAGTCACTCTCTTCTATTTCTCTCTTGTCTATTTCTCTCTTCTCAAACCACACTTTAACAAACACACCCTAAAGAAACGAAAACTAGAAAGACGCAAGATGTTCTAAAGAGAAAAATAAGATATGCATTATGCATGTTATCTCTCTAGGATTTACTTTGTCTCAGGATCAACGCGCATTTGTCGGGTTCAAATCCTTGTAAATGCAGCTGCGTTAAATACTTGGTATGGAGAGTTTTGTAACCCATAATGGCCATATCAACCCTAAACATGCATTTGTCACGTTAGATTATTACTATTTAAAAAATTACCTCAAGGTGTGTTTAATATTTATAACCTAAATAATATTAGGGAGTTGTTATTCGGACCCCCCGACATCTATTTGTATCCCCCTTTAAAGTAGAAAAATACTCTTAATGGAAAAATATAAAAATTCCTAACCCATCCTTACATTCTCTCTCCTCTCTCCTTACCTTTTTCCTCCTTCACCAATCACCACCACCGCAGCCGCCACCATCACCACCACCACCGCCTCCATCTTCTCCTCTCTCATCATTCATCTAATTTTGTCTTCGTCGTTTTTTATTTCATTTTCTGCAACTAAACACAGTTTAGAGGTGCGTAACTCACGCACTTTTAAAGTGTGTTTTGCTGCAAATTTGTACATAACTGACATCAGATGATTTAAAAAAATTATGAGACTGCCACAATAAATCAAGATAGAATATTTGGAGATTTGTGGTGGAATAAAAAAATGTGAAATTCAAAATAAAATACCAGATGAAGGAATTTGGCTGAATTCCACAAATCTTAGGATCTTCAAAGAGGATGCTAAGGTACGATCACTTGATTTTTCTCTTCAACTTTGTAGTTGGTCGACTTCGCATCTGAGACAAAAAATTGTCCAATTTTCCAAACCGCACTGTTCCTGATTGTGAAGCGACTACTAGAAGGTGTAGGAATTTGGAGATTCTGATTGCATATTTGAGCTCATAATGGTCCTATTACCTTAACCAAGAAGTGACAATCCTAGATTTCTTCCAGAAATTAAACAGAAAAAAAAAATTGTGCGTTCCGACCAAAACGCACTTTTCAAGGTGCGAGCGAAAAAAATTATAAATGGTCTTTTTGAATTTTACGAATTTAATACGGTACGAATAGATGTTGGGGTCCAAATAAAAACTCTCATAATATTCATATTTAAATTATTCTGAAGGGAAGTACGCATTTCATTAACTTGATAAAGAAGCATCTACAAAGATAGTGTGAAGTGTGAACCACATCATCAGGCGCATTATCCCACCACGTTTAAGAAGGAAATCTTAGCTAGAGAGGCAAGGACACAAGCAACCTTGTTATATTGACTTTTCACATAAGCAAAACTAACTAAACCAAATCTAAACGCTAGCTCTAAACAGTCCTAAATAATTGGAGAAATTTACACTTTAAATATAAATATTTATTTTAAATATGAAAAATTGAAAAGTTTTACAGGTAGAAATTAATATAATGAATAACATAAAATATTATTCATTACTAATTAATATTATTATTTTAACTTATTATCATCATTATGTTTTCTAATTTTTTTTCTAAAGTTGTAATTAATAATTAAAATTTATATAATAATAATTGTTATTTTAAATATGCGAAACTCAAAATTTTTAGAATCATTAATCAATATAATGAATAATATAAAATATTATTAATATTGTTCTTAATGTATAGGCTAAGTTAAGAATAAATCACAATCGTCAAATCCGATCATAAATGAATAACATAAAATATTATTCATAACTAATTAATATTATTAATTTTAATTATTATCATCATTATGTTTTCTAATGTTTTTCTAAAGTTCTAATTAATAATTAAAATTTATATGATAATAATTTTTATTTTAAATATGCGAAACTCAAAATTTTTAGAATCATTAATCAATATAATGAATAATATAAAATATTATTAATATTGTTCTTAATGTATATGCTAAGTCAAGAATAAATCACATTCGTCAGATTCGATCATAAACAGTCAAAATTAAAATAATTTAATGATCATAGGACCACTTAAAAAGTTATAACTATCTGGATATATAAATATATGTGTGTGTGGATAAAGATGTGGATAATTGTGTGTGTGAACAAAGATGTGGACAACTATTGTATTAAATATTAATTACATAACTTCCTCATCCATTAAGATGCATGAATGCAAAAAGATAAACATTGCATCTATAAATAAGTATAGATTATTTTTTACAGATCAAAAGTTAGTCTTATTGGTTTTATATACAAAGAAAGTTGGGATATAATGGCTTCTTTGAAGATGGTGTTGACCTTGATGGTGTTGCTCTTTGCTATAATCTGCAGTGATCGTGTGGGAAGTGCACAAGGGATAGAAAATGATCCAAAGACCGATAATGCCAATGGCAAAGGAAACACAGAGGGGATAGGACATGCACAAGGAATAAGTACTGCTCAATTAGGAGGTCCGGGATGGAATTGTTGCGTATGCGGTAAATCGACATGCTGCCCATGCCCCGTGTAGAACTACAATATCTTAAAAACTTTGTACCTATTCCTCCAATTTCAGAATAATAAATTTGGGTTTGAGAAATTCTTATTCCAGATTTTATAATAGACTTTGATTACATGATTTGGGAAACGTTTTGGTTCTTTTTTATTTTTCTCCACCATTAGCATTTTCATACATATTTTATTCGTCTTAACTAGAGAATGACAACATAAATAATATGGATTTCAATAGAAATCATTTGTCCATGATCTATTCAATCAATGCACATATGAATCTATTAAATTCATCCATTTATAAATACAAAACCAATTAAATTGGATAGGATAAGAGTAGTTAGAGTTTAATGGATATGCATTGACAGTGTAAAATAGTTTTACACAGACATCCAATTGCATTCCGCCAAATCAGAAAATATATTATTCTTTTAATTAAAATCAAAGTCAAATGTAATTATCTCTCCTATGTGGCATGCTTTGATTGGATGACTGTGTAAAACTATTTTACACTGTCAGTGCATATCCATTAAACTCTTTGTAGGTCTTATGAGAATAAACATAATTGTTTATTTTTAATGTAATATAAGATATTTATTTTTAATTTACTTTCATTATTTTTTATTAATGATGATGGGAAAATTCATTTATTATTCAAATTGAATCATTATACTAACTTATTCAAATCTTTATTTTTAATTGAACTTATATTGTGTTTGGTTGTGTTTTGTGGGGGAGGGGAGTTTAGAGGTCTTTTGGAGGGTTTTTGCTGTGGAGCTTAGGTTTATGCCATCTTTTGCTGGATTGGTAACTGTACCCATGTTGAGAGATGTTGTTTCTCAAAAATACTTATTTATATATATATATATATATATATATATATATATATATATTTCTCTTCAAAAAAAACTTATATTCTTTATCTATAATTTACTTCAATTATAATTATTATCTTACTGATTTCTCTTTTGATCCTTACGTATTCTTTATTTTTTAAAATTTTATATATTTAAATTTCAATTATATCCCAATTTTTAGTTCATTTGTTATTTATTATTATTATTATTAAAATTCTCATAATTTTATTATTTAAAATGTCAGCTTTAAATATATTCATTTTTGTTACAAATGCATTATTTTAATTACTATGCACTAACACTGTAAAATAACCTTTTACACAGTCATTCAATTTGAATCCATTAATTTGTCATGCCATACTTTAATTTGGATTTAAAAAAAATTAAAATAAAAAAATAAAAAATTTGATTGGATACATGTGTAAGATTAATCATGTGTTAAAAGAGCATAGTATTGTGACACTTTTTAAATATATCTCATTTTAAGTTCAATTGTTTATCTTCTATCTCATTACTCATATCTTTCACTTATGGTTTTCTTTCAAATTCTACCCAAGGTTCTTCCTTCCCTCTCTCTCTCTCCTTGTATACATGTGTAAAATTAATCATGTGTTAAAAGAGCATAGTATTGATTATACTAATATCACAATTAGTCTAAAGAGTGTGACACTTTTTAAATATATCTCATTTTAAGTTCAATTGTTTATCTTCTATCTCATTACTCATATCTTTCACTTATGGTTTTCTTTCAAATTCTACCCAAGGTTCTTCCTTCCCTCTCTCTCTCTCTCTCTCCTTGTATATATGTATCCAACTCTAACCTTCCCTCTCTCAACCTTGAAACCTCAGCAAGCTACACACTTCCTGCTAGGGTATTCACTTTCTCTCTCTGGGGTTTATAGGTTCAAGCTCAAGCTCACAAACTCACAGTTCCACTATACTACTCTACAACTCAATTCTCTCCCTAAATCCTTCAATCTTAACCTGTAGAGATTTGCTATCATTGTTCCAGAGAGCTTGACCATGAAATTCTTCCATGAACCTATCTTTTTCAAGCTTCCCGAGAAAGTGAGATGGTGAATTTCTCTCCTCAGGCTCTCTCTTAACTTACTGGGCTACCTATCATGTCCTACAGGGTTCCTCTCATGGTCTTATTTTTCTCAAAGGCTCGACCAGAGCTCCAACTCGAGAAGAAATTCGAGTAATAAAGCTCAAACTTACCTCTCTCGATTCCTAAGCTTTGAGAGCCTAAAATTATCCTAATTCTTCCTAAAATCATCTTAATAAACTTAAGGATGAATTTAGAATCGAAAAACACAAAGAAAAACAAGTTCTAGGTTCATAGAGTCAAAGGTTCGCCGGAGAAGATAAAGTTGACGACGACGCTCGCGGTGGTTGGCTCACTCGAGCACTTCTGGGTACTGGTACTTGTTACCCTTGCTGAGAGGAAGAGAATGGTGGTGGTGGGTGGAACTGGAGTGGTTAGAGATGGCCAAAAAGTCGAGTTGCAAGTCGCTTAAGGTCGCCAAATTCTGGGCATCTTCACCAGAATCTTCAAATCTTCGTCGTTTTCCCACTTTTCTTGACCAAAACTTCACCAAACCAATCCATATCGTATCCTCTACCTCCTAGGGATTCAATAGATGAAGAATTAGTCACAAACTCTCAAATAAAAGGAAGAATCGAAGAGAGGAAAATGTGGTGATGATAACTCAGTTTTGAGATAGTTGAAGGCTCTCATCTCTGCCTCACTTTCTTCTGGACTTCAAGCTCGGTTTCTGGGTATTTAAGAGCTTCAGAGGATGCCATTTTTATCCTGGAGGGTGATTAATCTTCCAAATCAAGCTTTACACTTAAGCTTGTTGCACAACCAATGGAGTTTCATGCAAGAGGTTTAGCTCAAGGATTAAGGCTGATGTGATTGTGAATTACGAGCTGACATGTTGCATAGGTGGTTTGAGTGAGTTTAAGGCTGGTTAGGGTTAGTTACTATTGATGAAAGTGGCCTAATCAATCAGGCATAGTAATAAGTCGCACTGGTTGATCGTACGTTTATATCAACTTTAATTATGTCTTCGGAACATAACGAACATGTCATTCTGCTCCATTAATCAAGCATAATGCTGAGTTATGAGAGTGTATTCCCCCTCTTGATGCTCAGTACTAGGTGATATGAGTCGTCAGATTCTCAATCTTTCGACACGGCTCAAGTTACGATCACTCTGAGACAATGTTCCTCATTGTCAAGAGAGTTGATCATATTACTTCTCTCTCATGTTTTAAGTTCCTATTGGATTGTGACGGTTATGTCCTTGGTACTCATTGTCGGTGTTTCCCTAATAGATTCACCAATTGTTCGACTATGCGTAAATTCAGGGTGACATGACTTACATATAGCCGTAAAGGTCGTGCTTTGATTTTGTTGTGTCAAATAGCACTTCTCGTAGTCATATCTAGTGACTAGGCGGTGGTATTTAAGTCGTCGTGTGACTCATCATCACACAAGTGTGTTGACAATGCAAAATTGTTTATGATCAAATACTATAACAATTGTATGACTTAAAAACATCCAAACAAAATTCTACATATTTTAAAGTCTCATTATTATCACTTACTTTTACAATAGGTCTGACTTCAACAAGTTTGTGTCTGTTTGGTTTTAAGTTTGAAAGAGTTTTCACTCAACGGAGACCCAAAGCCTCTTTCACGTTTGAAGTATTGGAATGTGTGATCTCGAATTCTTATGCCTAAGACAGACTTTCAAACTGAAAACCAAACACAACCTCCATATCTGATCATTAAGTTATTCACTCTAGTCCATTCCTATATATGTCAATTTTATGAAAAAAAGTGTTATTAAATAAAAGTTTTTTACAATATCAATTAAACATTAAATATTTTTTCCAAAATTATATTTATGTTTAATATAAAAGAGATAATGAGATTTTAAAATAATAATTCAGAGAAAAAAAATCATAAAAAATTAAATAAAAGTAATCTAGAAAAGTGAATATTTCTTTTATAAATTTATTACTACTATTTTCTTAATTTAAAAGAATTAAGTCAAATGAACATATATGAGTAGTTAATGAAATCACTAGTATGTATCCACTGAGATGGCCTTAGGTCTTGATATTGTTCCTACTAGGAATAAGTTGTGGAACCGTGGAATTCTTGCCCTCTTTGGTGTATGCGTTGCCCGGAAATGGAGAAATCGCTTGAACATTTATTTTGTCAGTGTCAATGGAATAAGGAGTAGTGGTTCTTATCGCAACTAGGTTTGAATTGGAAAGTTGTTCTTGCTAAGGTGAGTTTTGCTGTCATATTATGTTTGAAGGAAAGACAAGCATGTAGGGAAGATGATGTTGTTGGCTGTAATGGAGCTCCAACATTACCAAGCTCAGATGACAAATGCTAGTCTTGGGAGTGCAACAATATTGCGTACTATTTCTGCTCAATGGAAGCCACCATCTGCAAGTCCCTGTCTCCCTCTCTCATGTTTCTCTTACCTATTTCTCTCTTCTCAAACTACACTTTAACAAACACATCGACGCAGGATGCTCAAAAGAGAAAAATAAGATATGCATTATGCATATTGTCTCTCTATGATTAACTTTATCTTAAGATCAACACGCATTTGTTGGGTTCGAATTTTTGTAAAGACGGTTCGGTTAAATACTTGGTATGAGCTTTATCGCTTACAATGGTCATATCCGTCTCGAAATTGCGAAAGCAATCCAAACACATGCATTTGAATTCATTTATACAAAAAATGATTTTCGTATGGTAGTGTGACATCCGGTAGTAAAATCTCAAAATTGATTATGTTCAAATTAATTTTGAGGTTGAAATCAATTCTCTAAAATGACTCACAATATATTGTCATTCATAATTGATTTTGCTCATCAGAATTGATTTTGATTGAAAACCAAACACACTCTAACTAGAGTAACAAGGATGAGCGAGCCACTCTGTGTTTCTTCATGTTTTGTCTTCGAGAGTTAAGACAGACAACTAACTACTCCGATTGAAGCAAGTGCCGGTTTAGGGTTTAACACACTGCACCGCCACCGCCACCGCCACCACTACCACCGCCACCACCAGACTCTCTCCTCTCTCCTTCACACGGCAGCGCCGGCGAATCACGCTCTCTTGCTGCCAACACTGTTTGTCCTGCGGCATCTCTTTCCTGTCGATCATCACCATTCACAACTTGAATCTCTTGTCCTGATGTTGAAACCATTCAAATCCTCAATCCATGTGAGTAGAACTATGCTACTTCGCTTCAAAATCCCATCATTTCAACTATGCTCAACTGCATTTGGAAGAAAAAACATCAATGTTAACAATGACACTGAGAGTGACACAGAGTGGGAGAGGTTACTCAAACCTTTTGACCTCAAACAGCTTCAAAGGTCACTCTCCCCAATTAGCCCATTTCAGCTTTGTAAGCTGCTGAAGCTCCCTCTTGACATTCCAACATCAATGGAGTTTTTTCAAAGGGCTGGTGCCCAAATGGGATATTCTCACACTTTTGATGTGTACTCAATTTTAATTGATAAGCTTGGTGCTGTTGGGGAGTTCAAAGTTATAGAAAGTTTGTTGAAGCAAATGAAAGAGGAAGGGATTGTGTTTCATGAATCATTGTTTCTTTTGATCATGAAGCATTATGGGAAGGCTGGTTTGCCTGGCCAAGCTCCTAGGCTTTTGTTGGATATGAGGAGTGTTTATTCGTGTGAGCCGACGTTTAAGTCGTACAATGTTGTGTTGGAAATTCTGGTTGCTGGAGGTTGTCCTAAGTATGCTCCTAATGTTTTCTATGACATGTTGAGTAGAGGTGTTTCTCCAACTGTGTTTACATTTGGGGTGGTCATGAAGGCGTTGTGCATGGTTAATGAGGTTGATTCGGCTTGCTCGCTTCTGAGGGACATGACGAAACATGGGTGTGTTCCGAATTCGGTCATTTACCAAACCCTGATTCATGCTCTCTCTGTAAACAACAGAGTGAGTGAAGCAGTGAAACTGTTGGAGGAAATGTTTCTGATGCGTTGTGAACCTGATGTTGAGACCTTCAATGATGTTATCCATGGCCTATGCAGGGCCGGTCGGATGCAGGAGGCGGTTAAGGTGCTTAATCGAATGCTTCGTGGAGGTTTCAAGGGTGACGCTTTAACTTACGGATTTTTAATGCATGGCTTGTGCAGAATGGGTAAAGTTGATGAAGCAACGGACTTGCTAAACCAAATACCCAATCTGAACACTACACTTTATAATACACTGATTAATGGTTATGTCTCTAGTGGGCGGTTTGAAGAAGCAAAAGATCTTTTATATAATAGCATGATAGTTGCTGGATATGAGCCTGATGCCTTCACATTTAACATAATGATCGATGGACTTTGCAAGAAGGGGAATTTGGCCTCTGCTCTTGAATTCCTAAATGAGATAATAATGAAAGGTTTTGATCCCAATGTGATCACATACACCATTTTGATAAATGGTTTCTGCAAGCAAGGCAGGTTAGAGGAAGCTACGGAGGTTGTGAATAGCATGTCAGCCAAGGGTCTCAGTTTGAATACAGTGGGTTACAATTGCTTGATTAGTGCGCTGTGCAAAAGTGGGAAGATTCAAGATGCTAGACAAATGTATCGTGAAATGCCAAACAAAGGATGTAAACCTGACATTTATACATTTAATTCTTTAATAGATGGACTATGCAAGAATAATAAGATCGAAGAAGCCTTGGAATTGTATCATGATATGTTCTTGGAGGGTGTTATTGCCAACACTGTAACATATAACACATTGATCCATGCATTTATTGGGAGAGATTTAATTCAAGAAGCATTTAAGCTTGTTGATGAAATGTCATTTAGAGGGTGTCCTCTTGACAAAATTACGTATAACGGCCTTATAAAAGCGCTCTGCAAAACTGGGGCCGTAGAAAAAGGATTGGGGTTGTTTGAAGAAATGCTCGGGAAAGGGGTTATCCCGCATATCAGCTCTTGCAATATGCTGATCAATACCTTCTGTAGGATTGGAAAAGTAAATGATGCTCTTCAATTTCTTCGTGATATGATTCGTGGTGGTCTTACACCAGATATAGTCACTTATAACTGCCTGATAAATGGTCTTTGCAAGATGGGTCGTGTTCAGGATGCTTTAAACCTTTTTAGCAGGTTACCAGCTGAAGGACTTCATCCTGATGCTTTCACATATAACACACTAATCAGTAGTCACTGCTATGAGGGTTTGTTTAATGAGGCATGTCTGCTTTTATATAAAGGTGTGGATAGCGGGTTCATACCTAATGAAATCACTTGGTCAATATTGTTAAATTATTTTCAAAAAGAAAATGTCAAGCGAAGTTAGTCTTTCTTCTATGGTTGATATGGAGTCAAACTGATCTGTTACATCATTCGAACAGCGCTAGCTACCACAGGTTTGTCTCAATCTTTTTCCTTACTCTTGCTCAAATGCTTCCTGATTCTATTCTCTATCGAACATAATATTCTACGTTGATAACCCAAAATACCAATATATTGGTTTCATCATTGAATAATTTGAACTGAATATCTTCTATATAAGTTGAACTGATGAACTTGTTTATGCTTCCTTTTGTGAGTGTCCTAATACCTGTGAATTTATGGTTTTCATTCTTTTGTCGTGTATTTTGAAATGATTTTAGTTGGTCGTGAGTTTTTAAGGCTGATTATAGTCTATTTTAAGGTGCGTTGCTTATCCTTTGCATAGATGATTTGTTATGCTTTAGTTATGTATGTATATGGATTATGGACATGTTATGGTTTAGTTATGCATGGTTTTAGTTATTTGAGGGCTGGGCTTATCGGAGGCAGAAATTCGAGACTAGGGGGGGGGGGGGGCAAGAACAAAGAAAATGAAATGCCTACAGTAATTTCTACAGCTCACATACATATGTATAACATGTAAATTGGGCATGGCAGGGCATGCCCCCTTCCTCCACCCCTGCTTAGAGTAGAAACCATGTTTTGTTTGTATTAAGTTCTCTGTTATGTTATAATAAACTGTCATGGGACCTGATAAACAGGTATTATCTTATTAGCCTTCTTTTCTAACAAAATGATCAGTAATTGTAGATCCAGTATGGACCATGGTTGCATGATCAAAATCTATTGAAATGAGTAATAAGATATAATTGTAACCATTCTCCTGTTCTTTATATCAGGAATGAAAAGAATCAATTACTCTTGAACATTCGACGAGTAAATCGTCCGTAGACTATTATGCCATCATCGGTTCTGTCAAGTGATAGCATATACATTGGCCTTCTTGCTGCTGCAGCTCATGCAGCTGCGACAAATAGTCCGTTTACCATATTCTCTAATCCTAGGTTGGTAACTGTAGTTGGATGGTCTGCATTATCACACTGCAAATTATGCTGAACTCTCTCTCTCTCTCTCTCTCTCCAGGGCAAGCCCATCGGAATTTGTCACCTCTTTGGCCAAGTCCGTTAAAGCCGTGTATCATTCATGACTTTCTGTTGGCATGCGATTTAGGATGCTCTTTGAAACAGAAGAATCAAGTGTCCGGCTGTTGGTATAGTTACCTTAAATATCCTCCCCCCTCCCAATCACTATATCAGTCCCTAACCCTTCTCAAAGAAGAAAAATTAGCTCAGGGAAGCTTTATTTGACTTAGGAAGGTAATTGAGTTTGCTAAATTACTTCTCAGGTTCTTAAGCTTATTGGAAGAATAAAAAGGGGCGCTAAAGGTTCAAGGGCCCAAATTTTCTTTTTGAAACTATGGGGACCTAACCCAGTGACAAATTTAAACTATAGGGGCATATCTGAATTTTCTTAACAATTACTGGCACCTATAGAGTTATTTGACCTTTAATTTTACTTTCTGAGTGTTATTTATTTTAATTTTGGATACTTTTTGGTGTGGTGATAACCTCAATACTTTGGTTTGTGTGTTTTGCATTGTATCAACGAAGAAAGAAACTGTGCTCTACTCACCGATTACTGCAGTTACCAATCATAATTGCACACAACTGCACTTAGTTCTGTCACATGTTTAACCGGAAAACTCTTCATCATTAGCATTCCTCCATTTTGGTTCTCAAATCTTAGGCCGCGTATTGATCAGTTTCTAAGCATGGTTATTATATTAAAAGTTTTCTGTGTACCATTTCATATCATTTTGTTGTGCATGTTTGCTTACCAACTGAATATGACACTTGATGCATTACTTTATTTATGTCCTTCCAAAAGCTGAAGGTTTTTATGAATGATTAGCAACACATTATTTGCTTATGTCCTTCATAAAGCTTGTGTTTTGTGAGGTTTTTCATGTATTGATGCATCTACTCACTGTAACATGTTCTTGTCCAGATACATGGGGTGCTATAACCGGTATTAGTGAGTTAGATTCGGTCCGCTGGCCAAACTCACACTGCCGTTCTGTGAAGGTTTGTGAAGACTAGTTGATTCATCCAACACCTAAAAACCTTTGCCATGATAAAATTTAGCACAATTATAAAAATGTCAGGGATTGTTTTTAAACTTAGTGTAGAATTTTGGTTCTTGATCTTTGTCAACTGATGTAGGTTGGCTTGGATGAGTCCACTGCAAGGGAGAGGCAGCCGAGAGTTTCCTTGTGGGAGATTGAACCTTTGACAACATTACCAATGTATCCATCTCCATTCTCCTTGAGGTTGAGGCGCCCTTGGCCTTCTGGACCTTCTTTATATGGTATATGGTGGTTTTGTTAATAAAATGTGTCATGGCATTCTCTGGGATCATTTTGACCATATACTGTTCTATTTTGCGCTGTATGGTACATGATATCTTCACCTGTGCCTTTCATTTATTTGTGTAATCAGGTCTCAAGGATGGTGACATGAGTATTGGTGGTTCTCGATTCTTGTGGCTCCAAGGTGGTCTTTCGTATCAAGGAAGGAAATTTAGATCTCACTGATTCTTGATTCTGTGAAGAAACACTCAACACTTTACTTTTTTGCAGGGAGTTTGTGAACAGTGTCATTCTCATACATCAGGATACTATCTCCACTAGAAGTGCAAGAAATGCGCAGAAGTGTTGCTACTTCTACTTCTTCTCCAAGTCACAAACTTTCTAATGACGGCAACTCTTGCGATAATTATGTGAGTCCACAAGAGTTTGACGGCAACTTTCTAATGGCATGGCACCAATGGGTTCTTTTCATTACTAGGAAGTAGGAATTTCTGCTTCTAAGTAGTTTTAGTTGGAAAATTGTGGTGGCAGAATCTTTTACATTTATGTATGGATTGGTCCAACATTCTTGTACACATAATCACATATTAATGGTTTGACATGTACTGATTCTGCAAAGTCTAAATAGATCAACAGCAAATGACTTTAAACTATAAGTAGGCCACTTTGTTTTTGTAATGCTTTGTTGCTTATAGCAGTTATTAATTATTGTCTAGCTTTGAGTTCATGCAACTGAATTTGGGGAACTTCTGTGTAGCTCCATTTGTCTTGTACACTCACCAAAGTTATATCCATCATAATTAACAGATTGTACTATGCCACTGGCAATTTTCCTTAAGTGAAGAGGTATAAAAAGATTAAAAGAAGCGAAATTTCTACTGTAATGTTTTTTGATGAACAAATAATTTTATTTGAGCAAAATATTCTACATAAAGAACATTTCAAGGTTTTTATTTTATTTTAAATATTTTCATTTACCAGCAGTTTGTTATTTAGTCTGGATAGAGCACACTCTTCATGAGGGAAATGTTTGCCCAATTTTTTTTTATATTTTAAAAGTTTGCACTTTTCTTTTTGTTTGCCTTTTTCCTTCCTTCGTCCTTTTGTGTATAAAAAAAATTCAGTTTGTTACATCAAGTTTAGCATACCATATTGGTTTTGCAATTTACGGTTCAAGCATAGCTTAATTAGCAATGATGTGTTTCACACTTTCACTCATTTCTATTACATTATATTTAGACATTTATGTGAGAATCATAGCAAAAAGAGATGTGATGTAATATGAGAAGAGATGTGATAAAATATATGATAAGGAAGGAAAAGTGGTAAAAGGATGTTTATGAAAAATAATCCTCTTTCATCATATATGTAGATTTTACTTGGTGAACCACACTACAATACGTGGACACTACGACACCGTACGTTTGTGACGATTTTAGACCACCACAAAACACTTTTATTTAACTGATGGTCTAAAATGCTACAAAATAGGTAATAAGACACTAAAACATGATCCGTGAATTAATACTATTTTACTATGACCTAGACCCTATTTTAACTAAACACAAGAATTTTAAGGTATAGAATTTCGTTTAAAATCATAATTCCTAAATAATATATTCATATATTAAAATAATAGAAAACAACATGAAAAACATATTCACCACCACCATCATAATAATAACAAACAATATACCATATATAGCGGTGGCTAGTGTGGTCGTGATCCACCATGGTCTCTAGTGGTTCATGAGTGGACCATAAAATGTAAATTTTAGCTAAAAGTTAAGCGACCCTAGGGTTCAAAAGGTTCAGATTAAACATAAATTAAGAAATTAGATATCAATAAAATTTTATTTTAGTAAATTGAGGTTGTTTAATTATTTTTAATTTAAAATTTTCATATATTTCACATGGGTTCTGAAAATATTTAAGTGGCATAATTTTCAATTATAGGGCGCAATCTTAGCATGGACCAACTAAAATAGTGGTGCATGGATGGACCACGAGGTGGTCTAAAAGAAAATTGTAGCCAATAGAGAGAAAAACAACATATGCATATTATATATGTGACACTATGTTGAACAACTGAGTACGTAACATGCTTGCTTTCCATAAACCCTTGCTGTGAACAGATATACTTTGCTTTCCATAAACCCTTACTTCACTTTTCTGCTTTCTCATTTCACTATTTTAGGAAACTATGCCTTATCAGTTTTTACAGTGGTTAGGGAAGCATGTTAACGATCAAGGGGACATAAGGATTGGGTGGGATGAAGGGTGAAGGGTCTAGGGTTCGACACTAAGGATGGACTAATTTACTAACAACTAACATTTGCTTATAAAAAAAAAACCAACTAAGACAGGTAAAATCAAAACTCATGCAAAATTAAACAAGGGGAAACTTTTTATAGCCACAATTACTTTAAATTGATCATACAATTTCAAAAAGTTGCAGAACCATAAACCTCATGACCCCAAATAAATAAATATTCCCCTTGAAAATTTCTTTAAGTTACACCATGGGGTTGGGTTGAACTTGATGATATAAGATCAAATTTGATTTATTATTTAAACTTGGAAGGAAGAAAATATCATGAACTAGATAACACTTGGGAAAATCATCTCTTTCTTATAGGCGCGCCTTTGACCTTGGATTAGATGAAGCAGGTGCACTCTGCAGGAAATACAAAACACAACAACATCAAACAATTGTTCTTGTAATCATCAATCCCAGATCTTATGCATCTTGAAATTGTAGAAAGAGGAGATTGAGAAAACAAAGTTACATAGAGAACTCACCAATGGAATGCCTTTCAATGCTCTTTCTTCCAAATACCTTGATGGTTTAAAAAAGTTACCATATAATTCTGTCCATTTTTTTAGGCTGCTATACACATGATTAGCCCCAACCATATCGGCCCAGAAAACAATGCCACCCCGGTAACTTGGGAAACTCATTCCAAGAACAGATGCAATGTCAAGGTCTGACGCTCGAATAACAACTCCTTCTTCTAAAATGCGACAAGATTCATTCACTATCGGAAAGAGTATCATCTCCACGATCTCTTGGTCAGTAACAGATATGGGCTGCAAAAGAAACAGAGACCGTTCGTTAGTTTTACTTCCCCCCTAGCAGAGGAAAATATCCATATTTAATCTAGTTAATGATGAGGAAACAGACTAAACCATCATTTTGAAGGCAACAATTTTAACATTGATGGGAGTCTTTATGTGATAGTGCAAAATAATAACACCTTTCCACCCGGCATAATATTGCAAAGTCTTCGAGACTCCTCAATGATTGGGAGTATTGAAGCATCAGGCTTTGGCTTGCTACCCTTTTCATAAACGTAGTACCCTTTCCCATTGTTTTTCCCTGATAGAACAGAGGTAGCCAAGGACAGAAAGCATTAGTTACATATGTAAATAACGGCTCCGGTACAAAGAAAGAAGGATCTATTTAAAAGGGTATTACCATTTCGCCCACTTTTGATCAAAAGCTCAAGCAGTGTAGTCCGAAATGTGCGATCGGGAAAGGCTGTCGTAAATTCTTTTCCAACTGCCATAGCAACTCCATAGCCAGCCAAGTCCTGAAGCCTGCAAGCCACAAAAAAGATTGACTACATACCACAAAACAAGTGCAGGACTCGTGCGTGGTGCCTCAGATACTGGTTGAACCATGAAATTTATATTTATGCCAGTCCTTTATTTTAGCATAATGTAGGTGACTTAAGACTTAAAAGTGTCTCAAAATCCCATACAAACTTCAAACGGAGTTTTTATAGCAATGGATTGAACTAGAAACTTCATATACATGGTAAAGCATCATTGACATGTGCATAATCTTAACTTTAAGTGCTTGCATTGGGGATACAAGGGAGAGGGTTAAGTAAAAAATCAATAAAAAAGTAAAATATTTATGGAAATGCAGGAAGAAGAGGATTACTGGAAAGGACCCATTGGAAGGCCAAAATTGCTTATCAATTTGTCGATTCTGAATACGTCCACACCCAAGTTGACCAACAAATGGGCACCTTGTGAATACGGGAAGAATGCTCTATTCACCGCAAAGCCAGTGCAGTTACCCACCACAACAGGTGACTTTTTTATGATTTTACCAACTGTCATCAGATCAAGAATCACCTGGGAAGAAGTTTTATCTGTCCGTACAATCTCTAAAAGAGGCATAATATGAGCAGGACTGTACACCAAGAAGTAAAGTCAGCAAGAAGCATCCATAAAACTCTTTCAAACAGTCATTTAAAACAGGATCTTAGTATAGGAGACATATTTTATTTTAATATATGTGGTTTGGGACCATAACTACCAGAATTCAGAAAGTGCAGCATCATAGGGTTGAAGTGCATGCAGAGTTACATTCATTTACAGTAGCAAAATGACAATTACAAAATCTATGTTAGAGGCAATAAATGACGCTGAACTAACTAGACAACTTTAATGGCCTTTTGACTAAGTTTGAGAACTCTTCTTGTCATGAAATTAAGTATAAAGCACATAAACATGTGTCCCGGTGGAGAGAACATGTTACGAATTCTTTCTGAATTCTCTCTGCCTAAGGCTCGATTGGATTATATTCAAATCAAATCCAGCAAAAAATTAGCATCTTAACAGGTATAATTTCTTCGGATTATATCAATGAGCAACTTCTACAGTCTGTTTTCTGCTGACCATAGAAACCACAGAACCAACTGTTAACATGCATAGTTTCTTAGTCATGCACATCAATGCAGGAAACCACAGAACCTACTGTTAGCATACATAGTCATGCACATCAATGCAAGAAATAATTTACCCTAGCAAAAAAACCACAAAACTATTAAGTATAGACCAAAAGTGCAAACAACATTATACATAAGTGCCAGCATTCAACTTGATCTGAAAACTTTAACAGTATCTAGAAATCATTTTAACAATCAGCCTTACGTGATGTTCTCATGTTTCTTTCTGTTAGATATTATTATCATTCCTACTTCAGCTATATTTCATTAATTAATTTTTTGGGCAGATTTGCACAGTTATGATGTAGCTTTAATATGGGTTGGTATATATTTTGTCCATACATGTGAATCAATTCATCTATTTCAAGTTTAAGAGATTTTCATTTACAGGACTAATGTAAATGTCTAGATCCCTTACATATTATAACAATCTCATGAAAACCTTGGGTAATTGTGCTGATTGCAAGTATATCATAGAATATAGATTTTATATAAAGAAAGGCAACAAGAGAAACGAGTTAAATAACCTGAAAAAATGAGCACCCACAATGCGATCTTGAGAGCTGGTCTTTTGGCCAACAAGGTTAAGGTCAATCGTTGATGTATTTGTAGATAAAATGCAGTGTGGAGGACAGATCTTCTCAAGATCACTAAATATAGTTTGTTTAAGACCGACATTTTCAATGACAGCCTGCAAATTAAGAAAATTAATGCTAATTAACTTCTAACAGCATCAACAAAGAGATCTTACATGTATCCACTGTATATAAACTTTATAAAGTATTCAGCACCATGAGATGAAGAATATGTACTAAGAAGAAATGAGAATGACAAAACACTTCTAAAACTTGTTCCAAGATCCAAATTTCAATATTCTACACCATGTCAGCTAATTTCCAACAAAAAGGACTTCGGGCAACTCACCTCAATTACCAAGTCGACGTCTTTAAATTCTGTGTAATCCAGAACACCTTTAAGCAATGAGAGAGCTCCGTCTGCTTTCTGTTTTGTCAATTTCCCTCTTCTTACTAAGCCACTAACATTTGCTGCCATACAAAATGAAACAAAAAATATTTAAAAAATTGTTGAAAAAAATAAACTTTCATGTATCAAGGATGAGAGCAGTTTAAAATTTAAACTTAAACATTCTTTCATTTCAATTAAAAGTCTATAACGCAGCAGTTTAATCTTGGTAAGGAAGGGTCAATACTCAACATTATTCATATAAAATAGTGCCACTGCTGTAATAACAACTCCTTCACATATAAGGAAGAATGCATTTAAGTAGCAATTAGGTATACTATTACTAGCTAATGACCTGAATATCTGCTGTCAATGACAAGATATCAAAGCAACATTTGAAAGCAGGTGCAGGTGCAGGTGCATATTAAAAAAAGTTCTCAGAAAATATCTCCTGAGATAACTATTTGTATACAAATCCTAGACTATGGAAAACACACACTACTCAGTCTTAAGGATACAAGTTTAAATTTCTATTAAAAACAAAATATTAGAATAGGAAAAAATAGAATAAGATTTAAAATTTAATTACATAATGATTAAAATTGAAAAGATAATTTAATCTATAAAGAATTCCGACTGTATTACTAAAGTTGACCAATGTTCAAATGAACTTCGGTCTTGAATTATTCCTACATTACCAACATGAATGGAATAATCACCTTCTATAAATTTTATTCCCTTCTGAAGATATTCTGAATTGACTTCCTTGAGTATAACATGAATGTTGCCCAGTATAAGAGCTGTAGCAATGCCAGAACCCATTAGACCTCCCCCAATAACAGCAGCTTTTCTCACATTTCTTGGCTTAAGTCCAATATCCGTTACACCAGGCACCTGCCAAAAGAAAGTATTCAGTGAATACATTAAATAAAGCATAGTGGACTGAAAAGATGGGGAATACAAAACCATATGGAACGTTGGTTTTTCAGTTTTTAATATAGAACTTATTGTCAAATAAAAAGAAGACCACTAAACCTTGGTTGTCTGAGAATATACGGCATACTTTAATAGGACTACATCTTAAAAGTATTTCCACACACAATAAGCCCATGAGTTACATTGAAAACAATAAAGAATTAAAGTGATCCCAGTAAGGAAAGGTGATATCTAGCCCTGTACCTTTGATATTGCACGCTGAGCAAAGAAGACATGGATTAAACCTTTCGCGGTTTCAGACAAAACTAATTGCTTGAAAACTTCTGCCTCCTGCAATTATTTATTAGTTATTAGTTCATATGTAAACTGAATCAACTGATCAAAAGTTACAATAAACAGGTAGCAAGAAACTAGTGAATGCTAACCATGTTATACCAAGAAGTATCAATCTCAAACTCAAAAAAGTAATATGACAAGATGTAAAGTGAATAAAAATTAAAGGAAGTCAAAACTAAGTGTTTCCTTCTGAATAAAGAGAATCATAGAACCAACAATACCCTTAGAACTCCACTGTAACCTCCATGAACTATTCCATGCTCGATCACATCTACGCAAGCCTGTTGCTGAGGTAAATGCGCAGCAGTCTTCTTGACATGTTCTCTGGCAGTTTTCAACACCTCACGTGCCTCAGACAGGGAACCAAGTTTGTCTGTCTTATGAAGTGAACGAATCCAAGGTTTGCGTCGCTCTCCAATTTCAAGAGCCCAACGCCTAGATACATTTAATAAATCCCCAGGAGATACAATAGCATCAATAAGTCCAAGTTTGTTCCCTTCTTCTGACGTAATTGATTTAGATTTCTGCAAGATATGTAACATTAAATTGAATATATTTTTATTGCATGGTAGAAACAGAGAAAGTTGAATTGGAGTTTTATTCGATCAAAAGTGAAAGAAATACAATCTGTAACAACCTAACAGATTTCCCAACTGAATCCCCATGATTCAGTTCACCAACCTAACATTCCAGAAGCTATAATCCCAGAGGAGTAATCTTCTCTTATTTATTCTAACTCCCTCAGTCAAGGCTTAACAGAAATAACCAATCATTTCCTACTAATGCCAGCCTGGCGCCTAACATACACATTAGTAATAGGTGGCTTATTTATTCTAGCTGAAAGCCTGTTCTTATCATTGCACCACATAGGTTGTTCTAATTATGAGAAAAACACAAAAAATATTCATGTTTGATGACTTCAGAAATTAAAACTCTTCTTAGTAGAATGAGATTCCCCATTTAAATTATACAAAGTAACGAAGACCCAAGTAATGCAAACACAGACACGATTGATTCCTTTCTAATATTCTTCTAGACTCTATTCAACGAATTTGGTGGGTATACTACTTTGAAACTTGACCAAAAAAGTGAGCTATCCAGTTTCTTTCGTCATTTTTCTCTTTACACACAGAGAAACTCATTATTAAATGATTATTTGGGTTCATCTACTGCAGTGGAGATGTAATGGAAGCTCAAACAATTGAAAATGAATGATCAAAATCTTACCAGCATCATTTCAACAGCTTTTGACAGCCCAACAAGCCTTGGAAGACGCTGTGTGCCTTACAAAATTAACAGTTTTTGTTAACACTTCAATTCTACTAAGTGATGCCTTATTACTAATCTAGATTACTGAATACATGTCCATGCAAATGTTGATTACCTCCAAATCCGGGAATAATACCGAGTGTCAGCTCTGGCAGGCCCAGTTGAGTTCTTGGAGCAGCAACACGTGCATGGCATCCCTACACAACGACAAGGCATTACATTCCATGCAATAATGAGGACACTTAGACAACAACTTGGCCTTTTCAATAACAGAAACTAACCATGGCCAATTCTAAGCCACCTCCAAGAGCAAGCCCCTCCACTGCTGCAACAACAGGCTTCTTTGAATCTGCGATTATCAAGGCTACTAATTAATACTATTGCAACAGTCATACTAAAAGAAACATCAAGGAAAATTCTCCTTTCAGGCAGGCTTAAAAATAAAGAATAGCTACAACCTTCAATTGCATTGACTACTAGTTCCACAGAGACATCAGGGACAAGCGTGACATCACCTGTCAATAAAAACAACAAGAGTTACGATAAGTAGACACCAAACAATAACATCTCATGTACACCCCATTTTTTCTTCTATCTCTCACTTCTTATTACGCCACACATCATATGTCACATCCAATAGTTCTCTCTTCTCTTCCTTTCTCACTCTGTGTGTCAATTCTTATTACGTCACACATCATATATCAGGTTCATTAGTTCTCTCTTCTCTTCATTTCTCACTCCGTGTGTCACTTCTTATTATGTCACACATCATATATCACATTCATTAGTTCTCCCTTCCCTTCCTTTCTCACTCCGTGTGTCGCTTCTTATCATGTCACACATCATATATCACATTCATTAGTTCTCTCTTCTCTTCTCTTCCTTTCTCACTTTGAGTCTACACTCATCGGGTGTCTACCCAACATTTTCCGAACAGCAAATATAATACCGTCAAGGGGTCACAACTCATAAAAAACTAATTTTTGTATCTAGCACAGCTATACTGATATAGCTTACCAGTCTGGTGAACCTTCTGCATAACACTGATGTCAAAACCGCCAGAAAATCTGCCACCTTTGCCTGAATGGGTAGAGCAATTGTAAATTTTCTTATTTCATCCACCAAATGAAACAAAGCTAGATTAATCACAAAACAACATGACTATGTGCAATGAAAGAAACATTACCAGTTAAAACTATAGCTTTGACATCATTTCTCCTCGCCGCCTCATCAAATCTATCTTTCAACGCCTTGATAACTAATCAATCAAACCACACAAAAAATTATTGAAAACATGACATAAATTGGCGAAAAAGAAATGAGAAAGAAGATTCTAGAGCTGGTGAAGCTTACTTGGAACAGCCAAAGCATTCACGGGTGGGTTACACATAGTGATAACAGCAACCCCATCGTTTCCAACCTCAAAATCAACCTTAACCGATGCCATGAAATTCAGATCAAGATGAATGCTTCCTCTTTGAATCAAAGATGGATTATTTGGAATCTAATCGAGATGGGTTCAAGAGGGTAAGACCAAAGGATAGCTATATAGTAGTGACATCCATAGCAATCAATGATGCAAGACCCACCATTGATGAGAGTGAACGAGAACGTTGACTCTCCAACCAGGTACGATGTGGGAGCCACGTGGGAAATGTGTGAAATGTGGCAGGGTGCATGATCAGGTGGAGGCACCACCATGGTAAGTTTGTGGAACCGTGAAAGGTGATTGAGCGGTGTTTAAAGGTTTGATGGTAGAGTGCATCGTAGCCGTTGATTGTGGGGCTAGTTTCTTAACTGTATAGTTAAGCTGTGGCTACCCGTAGGGAAATAATTGTAAGATAATGATAGAATAAAGAGTTGTTGTTTGGCGACTTTGTTTTAAAATGATGAAGGAAAAACAATAAAATAAAACATATGGGTTTTATCATTGTGCAGTGTACAGTTTATAATATGACAGAATTAGGTGGAAGAATAAAAAATTAAATTGATTCTCAGTATGATTTTTTTTGGTACACAGAAAGATTGTCAGTATGATTTGACAGAGAGGAAATAAATTAAAATATATATAATCATTTCTTTAATTTATTTAGACTATGGAAAAGAAAAAAAAAACACATTTTTCATGAGGAAGGAGAAGAAATAATATTGAGCTGCTTTGTGTTGATGGATTTTTGTGCACATCAATCAATACCTTTGTTCCAATGAGTTGGACATTCCTTCTTGACTAGGTTTCTCAAATTAGGACTCTTTTTAAGACTTGTACAAACATGTGTTTTTTCTATTTTACAATGTACCATAAAAAAAAATGCATCTCTTCAAGATATTAAGGATTTTATTTGGTCTGTGAAATCTTTTAAGGTTCATGGGTCCGAGCCGGTGGAAACTATGGTGTCACCCGTAAAAGGGGGTTCACCGGTGCCCCCAATTTCAACCTATGATAACCAGTTTTTGTCACCGACACTATTGGGCTTGAATCAAATTATGTAAGACTTTTAGGATTAAGTCGAAATTAGGGGAAACAGTGTTTGGAAATAGGTCAGGGATTTTCTGCCGCCAGTATCGAAGGAGAGAGAGAGAGAGAGGGAGATGGAATTCCGGCAGAAAATGCGATGCGAGCGAAGGCTGGAGCTTCTTCGACTCTGATGCGGCGTGGCGAAGGGAGTGGGGTATGCGTTTGTGGATGCAAAGCTCGATGGTGGAGGCAACAACGACTTCAGAACTGCACAGATTCGACAGTCGTGACGGAGGTGATAACGTGGTTCTTCTCCCATTGGCCTCGCCGCGAGTTGTACGAGCAGTGAAGGAAGAGTAGTGGTGAAGGATTCAAGGTTTGTTTGGTCTCCGCCGCTGTCGTCCCCAACCCCAGATATGTTAGGTGTGTTTCGCCTCCGACGTCGTCATCTCGCTCCCCATATTTTTTAGGCTTGTTTGGCCTCCGCCGCCACATCTCCCTCCCTAGATCTGTTATGTTTGTTTGATCTTCGTCGCCGTTATCTCCTTCCCAATATATGTTCTTCGTCACCCTCCATTCTTACGAGTTTACAGTCATTGTTCATCATGTCCAGGTCTTGTCGGAATCAGAATCAACATCAAGGTGCAGCGGTAGAGTTGGGGTATGAACAGAGAGGTGGTCACGATAGTGGACTACCAGGGACTGAATTTGTGAAGGAGAAGGAGTTGGAAAACTTCATTGTAATTTCAATAAAATTTCTCCAAAACTTAAACAACTGGTTACCAGTAGAGCATCTGAACCACTCATTTAAAAAATTAATATATCTAACAAGCGTAAAATTGTATATACCTGTAACCCCCCTTTTATCCAAGTTTTGGCAAGGGTGGGCATCGGTGGAACCCCTTTTTAGGGTGACATTGTAGACTTCACCGTCTAAGCATGTCTTCTTCTTTCAAAAAATAACATGGTATATATACTAAAGTATTTTTTTACCAAAAAGAAAAAAAAGAAACTTTTTATTTGGTGCACTTGGCCTTTGTATCTGGTGGAATTGAGAAAAATTAACTAAGAGAGTGCTTATTTCTAAAGTGGATGGTACAGTTACTAAATTAATATATCTTAGAATTTTTGTTAAAATATTATAATTACTATTATTAAATACACATTACGTCATAAAATTATCAACTTTTAATCAGTTCTAGTAAAAATAATTAGGTTTCAAAAAAAAGTAAAAATAATTTTATAATTACATTTTTTAACAACATTTGTTGTCGTTTTTTAATACATCAAAAAACTACAAAGCAACAAAACAACTAAGGAACAGACCACGAGTCCTTCAACAGAAGGTACTCAACATCAGGATTTGGAATATCAAGGACTCAAGACCCAAGAGAACTAGATGTAGCACCTCTCATAGCTAAATAATCCGCTACAACATTGTTATCATGGTGAACCCAATTAATTAAGCTTCACGTCCCAATCTTTCTCCATCAACTGACGGATTGAATTGAGCACTAGGAACTCCGAATACAGTTGTTGTTAAATATGTATAACTTACTTTAAAAAAACACATATAACTTAGTAAAATGTATTTATAGTAAAAACTGAAGACTTTTTTGAAATTTTAGAATCAAAACCGAAGATTTTTCGAAAAATTTAAAATACTTTGTAAGCAATTACATAATTGAGCAAAAAAATAATATTGGTACTGATCTTAAACCATTCAGTTTTGAATAACTGACTCATCACGATTGTTCCCAAACAAAAAATTATCACTTGTCAAGTGTATTTGACTCATCAATACACAATAATGGTTTAAGAAATCAAACTTGAATTTACCTTAATTTATAAATAAGATTGAATAATGTTAGGAAACCTAATAATTGTTATGATCAAATTCTAGAACCAACGTTATTAAGTTTATATAAGAATAAAGATTTAGATAAATGATTTTGTAATTGTATCAATTTATATCAATTCGTTATCATCATTTTAAAAATTCATCATTTTCAATTTTTTTGAATGTCTCAATTTATAAATAAAATTGAATGATGTTAGAAAACTTCATAATTGTAATAGCGAAATTATGAGACCAAACTTATTAAGTTTCTATATGAGATCAAGGAATTTATAATTGATCAATTTATATCAAATTTTGTCTATTTTTTAGGAAATCATATTTTGAAATATTTATGACATAAAATAATATTTTAAAATATTTTTTATCCAATAAAAAATATGCATAAAATATTAAAATTATACATGATATCATCGGGTTACTAATTATAATATGAGAAAAAATAGTAAAAAGTCAAATCGTGCAAAGTCTGGAAGGGAGGTGCTTTCGACCCTTGAGCTTTTGCCCATGCGGAAACTTAGCGACATAATACATATATCACTAACCACCCCTTTTATAAAATCCAAAAATGCCCATATCGTCGCCCCTATACTCAATCCTTTCACCATGCCTTAACATCATTCTCCTCGCTACCATTCCTCCTCACCATCATCTTCAACAATTTTATCACCACTTTCTTCAACATTCTCCTTCACTAACATTCTCACTACTATATTACCTGAAACTTAAATTTAGTTATGTAAATCATTTAATTCATGTGTCGAAAATTAAAATCAGTAAGCATTTCAAATTTTCAATCATATACGATTCTAAAATTTGGTAGCTTAAAATTGAATACCAAATTTAAGAATTTGGGAGCGTTAAATTTAATATACCGAGTTATAAAATTTGATATTGTTTTCAATAGCAATCAGATACTTAAATTTACAAAATACAAAATGGAAAAAGATGTTCGGGAAATCAGATTTGCAAGCCATTGGAGCATTTACATTCATCAGGTTTGGAAACTTCTTTGGCGGGTTCAGGTTCCAGAGAAGGTGAAATTTATGATTTGACTTGTGTTGCATGGGTCCCTCCCAACTAATGGTCATCGTATGCTTTGCTCTCTCACTAATTCTGGATCCTGTAGTCGTTGTTCTACCCAGTTGGAGGATATCTTGCATTGCCTCCGTGATTGCCCGCACTCGAAGGAGTTGTGGGCCCGGTTTGGTTGCTTGCACATTCCAAACTTTCTTGTGGTTGAGTGCTGGAGTTGGGTGGAGGCTCTATTGGTGCATCGCCACACTTCTAAACTGTTTTTGATTCTTTGGTGGAGAAATAACATGTTGTTGGATTCAGAGGTCTGGCCTATTGCGGAAAGGTCAGCAGGATCTGGAGGAGTTCCCTCGTCTTTTGGCTACATACCAGTCCAGAGGTAGCACTAGCACGGGTTCATGGTGTGCTCCGGAAGAGGGGTGGTTAAAACTCAATGTTGATGGAAGTTGTGATCGATCCTCATCAAGGATTGCTTGTGGGGTTCTGGTGCGAGACCATTCTGGCGCATGGTTGATCGGTTTTACTGGTTTTGAAGGTGATGGGGATCCTTATCTGGCCGAGCTTTTGGCTGCTGTTAGGGGATTGAACCTGGCTTGGCAGTGTGGGTATCGAAGGGCGGTGCTTGAGTCTGATTGTCTTGGCATAATGCAGGGGTTAACTCGGGGCAACTCAACGAATCTTCATGTGTGTGCTGCACTTCTCTCAGAGGCTCGGAGTTTGTTGAACCAAGACTGGAAGGTGAGGGTGGAACACATTCCTAGAGATCAGAATTGAGCTGCAGATGAGCTTGCTCGATATGGCTTAAGGGACCCGTTGAAGTTCAGAACATTGAGTATTCCTCATGGAGTTGTCTTAAACCTCCAAGAGTTTGGCAAGCTGTTTGTTTCTTGTTTTGTTTGTTTTATTTCATTCTCATCTACCAAAAAAAGAGCATTTACATCCATAACATTCACGGTTGTTTCTACATTTAATTTTATATCATTCTTTACAATTTCAAATAATGCAACTATTAGAAATTGGGAAGCCTATACTCAACCACAAAAGCTAGCTCAAGAGTTGAGGTTTGCACAACCCTTATAGAGGCTATCTATGTTCTATCTCTAGCTAATGTGGGACTTCTAACACACACCCCCTCACGTCTAGGATTGAACAACCTGGAACGTGGGATCAACAAGAACGGGTGGCCCAATTATGGGAGGTCTCCACAACAAAAAACATATGGATCTAGGATAGACTCTAATACCATATTAGAAATTGGGAGGCCTATACTCAACCACAAAAGCTAGCTCAAGAGTTGAGGTTTGCACAACTCTTATAGAAGCTATATATGGGTGTGATAGAGAAGAGAATAGGTAAATGGAAAGGGAAGGTCAGCGAGTGTCTGTGAAGTGAAGAGTGTATGAACAAGGATGAACTGTTACAGACATGTACGACGTCGTGTCCATTGTAAATGTTTGGTCAACGTCAAGTAAGTTATTTTGTGAGATACAAACTTCACAAGATAATTAAATGAGAGTCTTAAAAAGATTTTAGAGGGTTTCAAATTTTTTTCAAATTTTTTTTTCCCTTTCTTAAAAAAATCATCAAACCAGGGAGAACTGTTTTTTTATTATCAAAGATGTTTGGATTAGATTTCAGAGCTTGTTAAAGACAAGAGCATTTTTTGTCGTTTCTATTTCCTTTGTTAGGGTTACACATGACAGTTCCCCTTTTCTCCCTTGGGAGTTTCTCTCCCACGGGGATTCTTCTCCATTAGGGAGGTTTTTTAGGTACTAATGTTAGGTCAATTCTCTCACATTATGTGAGTTTCTCTCACGTTAGGTGAGTTTCTATCACATTAGGTTATTTTTTTACTCAAATAAGTGTGCTCTTTGCTTTTCCCCTGCTTTCCAACCCCCACCATGCTTCCTTCACCATTTATTCACCATCATCCCTTAGCAGTAGATATGAAACCGTCAATGTCTACTCACCCCTGCTTCTTTCATCTCAAGATATACGACCTCCACCGCCATATAACTGTTGGCAAACCTGGGCCACTGCCACCATCTCACCTGTCATAAGTATATATGGGCCACTGCCAGTACTAGATCTATGGCCATCACTGCACCACCATTTGTGACCTTAGTCACCCGCCACCTCACATCCTCCGCTCCCGCACCACCATTTATGACCTTAGTCACCAGCCACCATACAAAACCACCGTCGTCAACGTTCACCACCACTCTCCTCTCCATTTCTCGATTGAAGTTGCAGTGGTGCCTTCTGCAACGATCACGTTCCCTTTGCCGCCATTTTTGGGTTCTGAAGGTTCAAATTGGCGAAATCCAATCTAGCCCGACCCAAACAATTTTGATCGGTTCGGATCTTGATTAGCAAAAAAATCAACTGAACCCACCCCATACGCAGTCCTGAAAAAGATAGACCAGTTGATCCAAAAACAAGTACAACATTGACGGGGAAGGGCAGCTTACTTGGTGAGCTAAGGGAAATGAAAGGATTTGCAGGATGAAAAGACATGGTTCAAACCCTGGCGAATGAACTAATTTACTAACCATTAATAGTTAAATTTGCCTATAAAAAAAGTACATCATTGACGTAGTGCCCCTGCTAGGCTACTACTAGGGGCAGAACTTATGCTTTGTTTGGTAGAGAAGAGAGAGTAGGGAAGAGAGAAGTTGAGTAGAGAGAAATATGTGAGAAATAGAGTGGATTTAGAGGTTGTTTGGTATGATAGAGATAAAAGAGAGAGAGAAGAGAAAGAATGACGTGTAAAGTTATATTTTGTGTAAAAGTACACTTTTATCTTAACATATATAATATTAAAAATAGAGATAGTGATAACTTTAAGGGCAAAACAGGAAAGAAGAAAAAGTACCATCAACTTTATTGATTTATCTTCAAATTGAAGAGACTCCAAAAAGCTTCCCATCTCTCTCCACGGTCCCTCTCTCCTCTGTATCATTCATACCAAACAAGGTTGGTATTGCCATCTCTCTTCCAATTCTCTCTTCAGCATCTCTCTCTCCCATCTATGTGCTAACAAACATAGTGTTAGTGGGGATAGGGAGGAGCCATGGCTCCACCGAAATTTTTAGGAAAATCATTTTTTATTTAAGTTATATTTTATATAGTTAATGTGCAGTAGGAGAGTTAAACTTTGCCTCGGCCTAGTGGTAAGTAATTGCGCCCCTCATCTCTTGATCCCAGGTCTCACCACCTTATGTTTTGTGAGAAATAGTTTTTTTTTTTTCTTTTCATAGAAAAGTATTTTTTCGAGTAATATTTCAGTTTTTAAAATTATTTTCATAGGAGTTCCAAATATTACAATTTAAAATATAAAAAAATATATACCTTAATAAAACAACCATATACAATTGAGATAAATTTCTTTCAAAAACTAATCATAGAAAAATAAAAGAATTATAAAATCTTTTTTCAAGAGAAAGACTTGTAAAAAAAAGTTATTTAAAGGTAAGAATATATATCAAGACTCTATAAATTTTAACAATGAGAAGCAAATTTTCAACACTATTTACGTAACTTATAATAAATTTTTAATATTCATAAAGCTAACAATAATCAAAGTTAATCGATACTGTGTTCATACACTCAAATGAGTAAATTACTTAACAACAGTCTAGATCAGTTTTTTTAGCCTACATTTATATTTATATATATATATATATATATATATATATATATATAATTTAGACTTCTCCATCATGAGGTAATAGAAATCTCAATCAATCCCAGCCCTTAATCAAATAAATTAACGAATATCTCATGCATCTCCGCGGTGGAGGCCGGATGGGATTGGTAACGAGAGGATCCAAACTCGAGTTTGTACTGCAAGATACCCCCAATCCCATCCAAACTTCTGCAAAATTGTTCACCTTCTTGTGATTTTTCAGTGACAAACTCAAGAACGCAGCCATACCGTTGGTATTCTTCTGATAACCAATCTACAAGAAGCATCTTTTCCTGAACCTCATAACCAGCAACATAGCTCACATAATCCTTGTTGTTGTAGTGCTTTATGACAATCTCACCAGTAACATCATTTTTTAAGACATACCTATATATATCCAGATTTTCCCACACAATAAGTGTCGCAATAGCTCCCATCTCCAGAGCTTTTAGAGTTTCATCAACACCAATGGCATACTTTCCAGTATCCTGGCCGATTTCCTCAAAATATTTTCCAATCAACTTTTTCTCCTGAATATACTTTACATGGGACATAATTTCAGCAGATAATTCAATAGCCTGGTTAAACCCCAAAACCCATCCATCATGTATTTGAACAACATTAAGTATTTTCGCCTTAAGTCGAGGATCAAACACATCTGACTGACTAAGGTCAGTTATGTAATCAGCCGAAGCAGCGAGTATTAATCCTGAAACATTTGGTTGGCCGGTAGTAGGGTTGATGTAAAAGTGGGTTGCAAGCTCTGCAGCCTTGTTCACATAGAAAAGGCGCTTCTCCGTGTTATCTGGGTGTCGTACTACTGACATTGAGAAATCCATGCGAAACTCATGAAGCACTTTTCTTGTATTACCACCCAAAGTCCCAAACAGAGTTCTGTTGTGACCCATGACAACAAATCCATACATGTCATCAGTTTCACAAAGAAGCTCACTTAGAGCTTCTGTGTGAAACCTGTTGTCACAACGATAGAGAAACGCGTTGATAGGTTTGAATGGCTCAAAATTAAAGGCCACCTTATTTTCCTTCCCATCTTCAGTCATAATTGTGCTGGTATACAACACAAGTCCATTATCAGGAACCTTGTTATAAAGCTTAAGCCTCTGCTTAGCAGAAGTGATTGCACCCAACACAGATTGCCGATTCACCTTGTTTTCGATGTTTGAAGCAGTTCCAAACTCAACGCCAAGCAGTTTAGTAACACGAGCTATTTGATCACCTGGGGGCAAGATCAGGGAAATCATACTCGTACCATTTCCTCTTGCAGCCTCAAGAGCCTTAATCAATTTCTTTGTTTTCCATACCTTAACACTCTCAGTCTCATGAGCATCAGCCATCTCTAAAGTTTGAACTATGACAGGCCAATACCTTGAAAGAAACAAGGACAACAAAAATGCAATACCTGCATAGATGAAAATTGGAAAAAAAATAAAACTGGTCTTGGTTAGAAGCATATCATAGTAGAACATACCAACATGGGAAAATAATTCAATAATATTTTACACTTTTCAAAACCTTCCCAGTTCCCTCCAATCACAATTCACATTCATCCCTCCGGAACATAAACTCCTATGAAGAACATAACAGAAACAAAACAGCATATATGAATAGTACTAACACCATCACAATTCACAAAACAGAGAAGTTACATCTAATAATAGTCAAACCTTTCAATTTCATAAGCCTAAATACAAAAACCTGATAAGGATAAGATTATAAGCAATTGCAACGTTAAGGAACATAGAAACCACAGAATTGGAGATTCAAAAAAAAATTAGGAAAAAAAAATATAGCTTAATTAGTTGTGAGAACCTGAAAGGTGTGGAACTGGATTTTCTCCATGATTCAAATAACCCTAAATTGCAAGTATAAAGACTTATATAAAGTTGAACAAAAATGTAAGTGACTAATCAGAAATCTAACAAAGTAACCTAATATGTAACTAGAAATCTAACAAAGTAACCAAATATGTAACTGATGTCTAACTAAGAAATTAGCTAACTTTAGTCTAATTGAATAAATACATAGCTATTGACAAATCATCAATACTGTGAGACTGAGAGAGGGAGAGAGATCGGATAAAGCATACCTCAGAAGAAGATCTTAAAGTGTCTAACAGAGAGGAACAGGGCACACGTCTCTTACTCCTCTGAACGTGAAACTGAATGATAAATTGCTTTTTTGTGATATATAGATAGCATACATCATATCTATTTATTTTGAAATCAGACCTGTCTATATCCACTTTGGTTTACTTTTTTTTATTCTAGTCTAATATTATGGCATGACATCATAATGTTTGAGAGACGAGAATCCTAAGCAAAATCAAATCTGCGTGTCCACGCAAAGCATCCTTAATCAAATCTTTTTTTTTTTTGAAATATTAATCAAATGTATGCTATAAAACAATCCTTTGATCAAATATGACTAGTGTTTTTTACCCGCGCGTTGCACAGAAAATATGTCTATTGTATTTGATACATTAATTAATACTTTGATTATTAAAAATATATTAAACAACGAATGAAATAGAAAAGTCAGAATTGATGAGTAAAGTAGACATAAAGACTTCTCTTCTAAGCCCGATTGAGACCAAGAGGAACTCGTTTCACATTCGTTGTAAATATGAAGACGATAACACAAATCATAGATATAAGGAATTATCAACATATTAATCTTAAAAAAAAATTAATGTGATAGTAGCACAAATCAGGATTGTGTAAGATATATCATAAAGTATAACATTATTGTGTTTATTCCAACTAAGTAGGGATGACAATGGGTAGGTACTATAGTACCATCTCCATACCCGCGTTTTTAAAAATTACATGTACCCGTCTCCATACTCACGTGGGTAGCAACTCGAAGCTCTCCACCTTTAGACAATTCAATGTCATTATAGGAAGCTATCAATCTTTGCCAAAATCTAAATCTATGGATGACAATGGGTCTCAAAATCAAAGGGTACCGCAAAAAATATCCACTATGGGTAGGGTAAAAAACCGCTAAATGGGTATGAGGTTGAGTATAGATAATTACCCGCAAAAAATAGAGGGTATGAGTGCGGGTATGGGTACTATAGTACCCAACCGGCCCATATCCGCACACACATGTTATTATTATTATTATTATTATTATTATTATTATTATTATTATTATTATTATTATTATTATTATTATTTGGGAATATATTAACAAATTAACTTAACCTATAGCTTTCAAATTCACTCTTTTTTTAAAAAAAGTTTGGGATATATTAATTAATACTCTAAAAATAAATAATAAATAAATTAAGATAAAATCAAGAAATAAACCACCTAAATCCTAATCAAATCTAAAATTTAAAAATGTATTTTTTTTACTCTAAAAATAAATAAAAAATAAATTAAGATAAAATCAAGAAATAAACAACATAAATCCTAATCAAATCTAAAATTTTAAAATGTATTTTTTTATGAGAATTAATATGAGAATGACACGTGTTGTTTTTTTTCCAATTAGTGAATATTCTGCACCCTAGAAGATTTTCTTTTCCTCAATCCTTTTGCTTTTGATTAAGAAGATAAAAGCAGGAATCCTTAAAGCATATGACATCTTACAATTAGTTGAAGAACAAAATCAATTCATGAATAAGATTGAAACAGAAACCCAAAATGAAGTCTTGAAGAACAAAATACCCTCTTTCACCAATTTGAAAGGACTGTGGTGAAAGAATTGTATTTAGTGTATTTGTGAATCTTGGGGTAGAGCCCTTGTGAAACAAAAAATCAAAGGAACATTTCAGTCAAGAGAAACAAAAAATGATGTATTACCCCATATGTGCGCACCCCAGCAAATTATCTATATATGTAAGAAAAAAACAAAATAATTCTCTCACCCAAAATAATTGTGGTTACTTCACCAATAAACTTATACTAACAATCAATTTAAATTGAACTTAAGGAAATATATAGAGTAAAGTAAGATAAGTCACTCAATTGGCATACTAAAACATGAGTATATGCAAAACTAATGAGTTTGAGGAAAACATGAACCAACCTTAAGAATGAGCTAACCATACTCATGAAGATTAAATGTGAGCTCTTCATATGCTTTCATCAATTTGACTGACCTGTGCATCATTAAATAAAAAATTAGTAAGTTGTGCATCATTCACATACAATGCAAATAGTATGCTTATACACACAGCTCAAACATGATGAATAAAAACGTGCAAAATTTGAGAAATGAATATAAATTCTAGCTATCCTAAGTTTCGTAAATTTCTATAAATTATACCAAAATCCGGTTTAGAATGGCTTCAAACGCATGGATTTCTACAAACTATACTAAAATCTGGTTTAAAAAAATACAAAAGCGGAAGTAGAACAATAGAAAAAACATTACGTCTTCAACAATGATTCGTTAAAGGGTCTATGCAAAAATTTGTAAACTTTTGGATCAAAACACACAAAATATGTGAAATTTAAGAATCCAGGATTGAATTACGAACAAAGGATAAACTGAAATAGCACAAACCATCAATCACAACATGATAAACTCTTCTTCACGTAACATCATCTTACGGCATACCTCTGTCGTGATCGCGACATGTGGCAGAGGTAGAAATAGCAACTATCAAATCTCTGCGTGTCCATGGTAGCTTTGTGGACCCTCAGCACCAAATCAACTCCCTTTTCTTAGAATTAGCATTAAATAAATAATAAGATAAATTAAGATAAAATCAAGAAATAAACAACCTAAATCCTAATCAAATCTAAACTTTAAAAAGGTACTAAATAAAGATAGATAAAAACTACAAAATCTAGCAAATCACAACAAAAAACTCATAAAATCCTGAATTAAATAAAAATATGAAAATTCAATAAAAATACCATAAAAATTCATTTATACTCTAAATGTAACTCAAAAATAAAATAAAATATTTCATGAAATTAAAATTAAATAAATAATAAATAAGGATATATAAAAACTATCAAAATCTAGCAAATCACAATAAAAACTCATAAAATCCTGCATTAACTAAAAATTCGAAAATTCAATAAAAATTAATTATTATAATCTATAAATAAATGTAAAATAAAATAAAATATTTCCTGGAAGTAAAATTAAATAAATAATAAGATAAAATTAAGAAATAAACAACCTAAATTCTAATCAAATCTAAAATTTAAAAAGGTACTAAATAAAGATAGATAAAAACTACCAAGTCTAGCAAATCACAATAAAAACTCATAAAATCCTGAATTAATTAAAAATCTGAAAATTTAAGAAAATTTAATTAATATACTCTAAAAGTGAATCTAAAATAAAATAAAGTATTTTCTGGATTTAAAATAAATGATAAGATAAATTAAAATAAAATTAAGAAATTAACAACCTAAATCCCAATCAAATCTAATATTAAAAATAGTATTAAATAAAGATAGATAAAAACTAACAAAATCTAGCAAATCACAATAAAAACTCATAAAATCCCGAATTAATAAAAAATTCGAAAATTCAATAAAAATTAATCAATTTATTCTAAAAATAAATTTAAAATAAATTAAAAGACCAAATCTTATCTTTTGAAATAATATCAATCAATTATTTTAGAATATATAAAATTAAAACATATATCAATTGAAAATTATATCTTCTAAAATAATATCAATTAATTAGGTTAGAATATATAAAATTAAAATATATATCAATTGAAAATTATATCCTCTAACAAATTGACACGTGGAATAATTTTTATTAGAATTAATCTGGGAGCGACACGTCACTAACTTGGCCTGTGGGAGCGACACGTCATGTTAGAAGTTGTTCTTTTCTAATATATATAGATATAAATTCCTGACTTTAATTTCAAAAATATTCTGATAACTCAAATTGTACCATCGAATTTTCTGGATAAAAGAAAACGTGTAGCATCATATTTATAATTTATTAATATTAATTTTGACATCATATCTATTCATATCCACTTTCTTAAATTTTTTTTACATCATAAAGATAAATTGCTCCATTTAGGGATTGAACCCTGGACCTCTCCCACCAACTTATATGTCTCCTAACTCTTACCAGTTGATATATCATTCGGAGACTTTTCTTAACTCTTTCAAAAAAACTTTCTTAACTAAGTGGAAAAAATAATATTTTTTAAACTCTATCAGATAAGGATTTATAAAATTTAAAAATGTTAAATTTCAATTTATTAAAATAGATTTTAAATAAAATAATTTGTTTGAAATATAAATTCAAAAATTGAATTAAATAGTTATAAAAGAAAACGTCATAAGTAGTTTTTTAAAGGAGAAAAAAAAAGAAAATATCATTAAAGGAGGAGGGTAGCAAGAGTGGCGGAAGTGGCGGAACTTAGGGAATAAATTTGAGGGGACTGAAAATAATTTTGATACATAAGTTAAGAGGGCGAGGTTATGAATCTGGGAAGAGTGGAGATTCCACCAGATCTTGCTCAGGACGTGTGGGCGGTGGGAAAGCTGCTCTACCGTGGTGATTTTCAGGTACGTTCCCTGAGAAGTGTGCTGCAGAAATTGTGGGGATCATCTCATCACGTGGATATCAGAGAAGTTGCACAGAACCTTTTCCTCTTCCGCTTTCATAACACCAGAGAACGCAACTTCGCTGTTAGAGGTGGGCCTTGGCTTTTCAACAGATTCAATGTGGTGCTTCAACCCTTCCGGGTGCATGAAATTCCCTCTCAAGTACCATTGGATAGGGCACCATATTGGGTTCAGGTCCACAACCTGCCAGTTTGGCTCCGTAAACCGGCTATAGCAAGGACTCTCGCGCAGGGTTTTGCTGGTTTCTTGGATTGGGACCGCTCGGATGCCAACCGTTTTGGTGATTATTTCAGAATGAGGGTGTGGGTGAATGTCACAATCCCTCTCCGTCGAGGCCAGGAGTTGGCGACGGAGGGCAGCCAGCCTTTCCAGGTGCAATTCAAATATGAAAAATTACGTAACTACTGTTATAGGTGTGGTCTCCTGGATCATGTTACACGTGAATGTGAGCTTCCTCCACTGGAAGATGAAACAGAAGCAAATCTCCCTTACGGACCTTGGCTCCGTGCGTGGGATGGAAACTACGAGGAACGTCGAGTGCGACCTGCGGAAGACCGCCATGAGCGTGATGACCGTGCGCGAGTTAACAGGGGGAAAGGACCACAGGCACCAGATTCTGAATCGGGAACAAATGGTGACATTGACGTTGATGCTGAACTTAAGAAGCTAGCGGAAGAATAAACAAATCAGCACATGACGAATGACACGGCTAAGGACCAAACTGGTGATTCCTCCATGGCGGGCAGCAAGGCCAAAGTTTATGACACAGATAAACCAGATGGTGGGGAGGGTTTTGTGGTTGATAAAAACGCTCCTCCTTTCTGTTTCTCGAGTACACAAGACTACCATATGAAGCCGGCTGGTGGCAGCAGGAGCAATGTACCAAAAAGCTCTCGTAGTGCATCTGATGTTGGTGAGACTTCTCGTAAGAGAATGGTGGGTGGGCCAGGACCAATTTTCAACACTGCTAGCACCGGGGAGTCTCCCCCCTTTAAGAGACAAAACAGTAATATGGGATTGGGATTGGCGGAGCCTGTTGATCAGGCCCGCCCACCTCAATGAAGCTCCTTTCTTGGAACTGTCGTGGGCTTGGGAACCCACGTGCAGTTCGAGCCTTGCGAAGGCTCATCCGTACCAAAGCTCCTGACGTGGTCTTCGCCATGGAGACACGTCGCTCTTGTAGTGAAGTGGCAGCCCTTCGTGGCGTTGGTGGTCTTGGTAATTTATTTCCTGTTTCTTGTTCAGGTACAGGGCGCTCAAGAGCAGGCGGTTTATGCCTCCTTTGGAGTGATGATGTTACAGTTACAGTGGTGAACTCCTCCGTTAATCATATTCTTTTCATGTTACAACTTCCGGATTCTAATGTTTCAATGCAGGTTCTTGCGGTGTATGGTTGGCCAGATGAGGGGAACAAATGGCGCACCTGGCAGATGATTAAAAATTTCAAACCCGATTATACGACGCCTTGGCTCTGCATGGGAGATTTTAATGATGTGTTGAGACCGACAGACAAGCAAGGAGGCTAACCAGTGAACCTGGCCCATCTCCAGGTGGCCCAAGAGGCCTTGTCTAAGTGCCAGCTTATGGAGGTGGCCTATGCAGGATATCGTTTCACATGGTCAAACAAGAGGAAGGCTCCACACAACATACAGGAACGCCTTGACTATGCTCTTGTTAATGAGCGATGGCTTGACTTATGGCCCATATCTGATGTGACTCACCTCCCCCGCCACCGTTCAGACCACAATCCGATCCTTCTCTTTTGTGGCACACGGAGGCGCTCCGAACCTCACGGTAGGGTGCATATGTTTCGTTTTGAGGAAGTTTGGCTCCAGAGTGGAGATGAGTGTACCAGTGTGGTGGCTAATGCTTGGAACAGTACAGGACCAGATTTGGTGTCTAAACTATCAGAGGTTGGTGGGTCTCTTGATAGCTGGGGCCGAGATAAGTATGGCGATGTGGTACGAAAAGTCTCTGATCTTAATCACAAATTGCTGGGTCTTCAACAACGACCTCAAACGGAACAGACTTTAGCCGAGACAACAGAGATTGAGAATGTTTTGGATGTACTCCTCGAACAGGAGGAGGTGGTTTGGTGTCAGCGATCCAGAGCCAATTGGTTACATTATGGAGATAAAAACACTCACTTCTTTCACTCCAAAGCGTCACAACGCCGTAAGCGTAATTCGATTGAGGAATTAAAAGATGAACGTGGCCGCACCATGGTGGAAGACAAGGATATTTACAGGGTACTAGCAGACTATTTTATGGAGCTTTTCTCGTCTAGTGCACCTACCAATATTCCTGCAGTGACGTCTCTTGTGGCTGGTAGGGTTACACCGCACCATCTACAACTGCTAGCCGAGCCTTTTACAAGGGAAGATGTCGAGGAAGCCCTAGCCCAGATGCACCCAACCAAGTCACCGGGGTGCGATGGTCTACCCGCTTTGTTTTACCAAAAATTCTGGCATATTGTTGGGGATGATGTTTCTTCTTTTTGCTTGCAAGTCCTTCATGGCGAGGTGTCACCAGGTATTATAAACAAAACTCTCCTTGTTCTAATATCTAAAGTTAAGAAACCCATGCATGCAAATCAGTTTAGGCCGATTAGTCTGTGTAACGTTATTTTTAAAATTATTACTAAGACTATGGCGAACAGATTGAAACTCATATTGCCTGACATTATTTGTGAATCCCAAAGTGCTTTTGTTCCAGGCCGTCTAATTACGGATAATGCCTTAGTGGCGTTTGAGTGTTTTCACTATATGAAGAAAAAAATATGTGGCCGTAATGGCGTGATGGCTCTGAAATTAGACATGTCAAAAGCCTATGATAGAGTTGAGTGACCTTTTTTGGCGAGTGTTTTGGAACAAATGGGGTTCCCCCCAACTGGGTCCATATGATCATGTCATGTGTTACTACAGTTAACTTCTCTATTATGCTGAATGGCGCGCCTCAAGAGGCTTTCTTCCCAAATAGAGGTTTGAGACAGGGAGATCCTCTCTCTCTCCTTACCTCTTTATATTGTGTGGAGAAGTGTTTTCTGCCTTGATTAATCAGGCTGTCTTATCTTCAGCTTTGCATGGCATTAAGATTGCGCGCTCTGCCCCTATAATCTCACACCTTTTGTTTGCAGATGACAGTGTTATCTTTGCTCGTGCTACGTCGCAAGAAGCACTGACAATTAAGGCTATTCTAGCCTCGTATGAGCAAGCTTCTGGACAAGTCATTAACCTTGACAAGTCTATGCTCTCCTGTAGCCGAAATGTGCCTGAGAATCGTTTCCATGAGCTTAAACAACTATTGAATGTAAAGGCAGTGGAGTGTTATGACAAGTATCTGGGACTTCCTACCATCATAGGTAAGTCAAAAACCCAGATTTTCTCTTTTGTCAAGGACCGGGTTTGGAAGAAGCTAAAAGGGTGGAAGGAAAAGTCCCTCTCACGAGCAGGTAGGGAGGTTCTTGTTAAGGTTGTGGCCCAATCCATTCCATCTTATGTTATGTCCTGTTTTTTATTGCCTGATGGTATATGCTCAGATATTGAGGGGATGATTAGCCGCTTTTACTGGGGTGGTGACGTCACTAAACGTGGTATGCATTGGTTAAGTTGGAAATCATTGTGCAAATCAAAGGATCGTGGTGGGATAGGTTTCCGGGATTTCAAAAAATTTAATATGGCTTTGGTGGCGAAGAATTGGTGGCGCTTACTCAATTGTCCTGACTCTTTGCTTGGAAAAGTGTTTAAAGCGGTCTATTATCCGAGGGACACAATCTTTACTGCAAAGAAGGGTTGTCGTCCGAGTTACGCATGGTCTAGTGTTCTCCGTTCAGGACAAGCTCTACGGAAAGGTGGAATGTGGAGGGTAGGAGACGGTAAAACTATTCGAGCTTGGCAAGATAAATGGGTGCCAGGGAACTCCCCTTTGGTGTTTAGTGAGACGTTAGCACAGGATTTGGGTATTACAAAGGTGTCAGACTTGCTGCTACCTGGTTCTTTAGCTTGGAATAAACATTTAATTGATTTTATGTGCTGCCCCCCCACGGCCAACTCCATTATGGCAGTACCTTTGCCTCTGTTTCCCCAGCAGGACATTTTCTTTTGGCCCATGACTCCTAATGGTTTTTATTCCACAAAGACAGGCTATCAATTCTTGCAAATGGAGGAGGAAAGCGCTGCTGGTATGGCTTCTTCTGTGCCATCTTTGACTAGTGCAGCGTGGAGGAAACTTTGGAAGGCCCCAACTCTTCCTAGATGTCGTGAGACAGGTTGGCGTGCTTGCTTGGGTGCTCTTCCCGTACGTGAAGTTCTCCATGCTTGCGGTTTGGAGATAGACCCAACCTGCCCCCGGTGTCATGCAGCGCCAGAATCAGTGCACCATGCACTCTTGTTCTGTCCGATTGTGAAAGCTATGTGGTTTGCGAGCAACTTGGGATTACGTCTTCACCAGGAGCGTAAGTTCCACGAGTTTATGCTTGATTTTCTGCAGGTGGTTGATGAGGAGGCGTTGGGTTTCTTCCTGGAGTCTCTCTATGCTGTTTGGAGCTCGCGTAATGAACTGGTTTTCCACGAGGTACAGGACACGGTAGATCAGATGCTGAGGAGGGCCTCCATGCTCCACCCGGGTCCAGCTATGGTGGCACCATCAGCCCGCCATGTGCAGCACCACCCCTCTCGGTGGTCGCGTCCATCGGCTGGCCTGTTCAAGATTAATTTTGATGCCTCGGTTATGCGGGAAGGTCAGGGAGGTTTTGGATTCATTGCTCGTGATTGGCAGGGAGAAGTTCTAGCTTCAGCTGTTTGGCATTATGGACCGGTCACCTCTCCAACGGTGGCAGAAGCTTTGTCTATGAGGTGGTCGATATTTTGGCACGGGACCTTGGCTTCCGGCGAGTTGTTTTCGAAACTGATTGCTTACCTTTAGCTGAAGCCTGGAAACACAATGGTGGTTGCTCTTTTTTGGATTCGATTGTGAGGGATTGTTATTTTTTGCTTTCAAACTTTGATGTTTTTTCTTTATTGTTCGTCCGTCGTACAGGTAACTGTGCGGCTGATGCTTTAGCTTCTTTATCGTTTTTGTTTGGTGAGATGGTCTGGATTGAGGAGGTTCCTCCACAAATTATTGGCTTTGTCCAATCTGATGTAATGGCTTCTGTGTCGTTTGTTTCTTCTTAATTGAATGAGGTTGATTTCAAAAAAAAAAATATTTTTATCAGTAGGTTGCGGCAGCGGAGATTTCGGAACATTTGCAAACTTTAACTCTAGACATGTACTCCGCTGATTCAGACCCAATGGACCACTTACGGTATTTTAAGACTAAGATGGTCATTGGCGGGGCGACTGATTCAGTAAAGTGCTAATTGTTACCCTCTATGTTTAAAGGAATGACAATGACTTAGTTTATCAAGCAGTCACCCTACTCTGTCTGCAACTTCATGGATCTGTCCACTATGTTCTTGACGTAGTTCTCTGCCAATCAAACTAAATAGGCGACCGTCGTTGACCTATTTAATATTTATCAGCAACCGGGCGAGAGGATAAAAACTTAAATGGCGCGATTCAGTAGAGTATCAGTGCAACTGGAGGATGCTAATCCAGAAGTATGTGTGGCGGCCTTCAAAAACGGCCTCCGGGCCGGATCTTTGAATAGTGATTTGACAAGGCGTTCGACGTGTGATATGATGGATTTGCGGGCAAGAGTCCATGAGTTTATCTTGGTAGAACATGATGATCAAACAAAGAAGGAAAGAGAGGATTGGTGCAAGGATTTTCAATCGGATACAACAGCTCCAGCCAAAAGTCGCACGTCTAAAGATTCTAGGCCAGCCCAAACACCCCGCCAATCTAGGCCAACACCTTATCACCAACCCAGAAAATGACCACAAAGTAACACTTGACACATAAACACTCAAGCTACTCCACCAACTGAGGCGCATGAGGTGCCTAACACACCTGCTATAGGGAAAGACACAAAGCTGAACGCCCCGTTAAGTGCTATCTTGTGCGCCGTTGGTCAGACAAATGCTATTCAATATCCAAGACCTCCCAGGCGGCCTCCTGGTAATGTCGATACAACGAAGTGGTGTGATTTTCACAAGGTTGTAGGTCACACCATTAACAATTGTTGGACATTGCGAAAGGAGATCGAACGTTTAATAAAGGCTGGACACTTAGCTAATTTTGTGGGAAATGAGCCCGCCCAGGCAGAACCTGTAAAGGCGGCACAAGAAGCTACTTCAAATGGCAAGGAAGTTGTTGAATAACTGGGGGAACCATCTAGCCAATGCTTGTCTATTGTCGAAAGGTTTAGCAGTGGTCGATTGTCAAGCAAAGCTAGAAAATGTTACGTCGAGGCGGTTAATTATGTACAGAAAGCGTATGAGGGGGAGTGTTGACTGAATCACTCTCCCATTGCTTTTACTCCACAAGATTTTGCACACGTCTCGCCCCATGATAATGAACCCATTATGGTGACGGTCAGGGTTAACAATTACAAAACAAAGAAAGTATTTCTAGACCAAGGAAACTCGACAGATATTATTTATGGTGATGCATTCGAGAGGTTGGGACTTAAAGAATCTGATTTGAAACCTTACCCTGGTACCTTAGTTGGTTTCACTGGCGATCGGGTAAATGTCCGGGGATATGTTGAAATACCTACTGTCTTTGGTGAGGGAGAATTTGTGAAAAAGTTTCAAGTAAAATATATGGTCATTGCTTCTCGGGCGAACTACAATGTGTTAATTGGCCGAGATACACTAAACAAGTTATGTGCTGTAATTTCAACTATTCATTTATCTGTAAAGTATCCGACGTGCAATGGAAAGATTTGCGTGCTACGTGTAGATTAAGAAGCGGCGAGAGAATGTTACTCACAGAGTCTGACTTTGTATGGAAAGAAGGCGGCTAAGGAGAGCCACCGTATCATCGAGATCTTCCCCCAAGAGGGCTTCACCTTGGATCCTCGGGATGACACGAGAGATTTACGGCCTTAGCCCACCGATGATACGAAAGGAAGATATGTTTTTGAAAATTGAAAGATGAGTAATGAAAATATTAGGAAATCATCTGAGGATGATTATGATTATTTTATAATTAATAAAATAATTAATTTCGGAATTTTTGGTAATTTTATCCTAATTAATTAATTTAAACCTATGATTACTTGTTAAGCAAGGAAATGGAGTTATTTTGATTTCGAATTTTTTGGAGAAACTTCAAAATTAAGAGGAATCTTATAAATTTAATTGTGATCAGTTTTATATGATGGGGTTTTAAAAAAAAATTATTTTAGGAATTTTCAGAAAGAAAATCTGTTAAGATTCTATCTAAAAATTTAAAATTAGGTAATCTATTGAACCATGACTTGAGAGAAAAGTTAAGGAGGTTGAATTCCGAATATTTTCCCGTCTTTTTTAGTGTGTGGCCAAAATTTTGGTGGCCTAGCATTAGGTTAATAGCTTTTCTTAGGAATAGGGCCTTCAGTGTGTGGAAATATCATAATTACCCTCTACCTTGAAAATACACTTGAGAGACATCAAACTCAAGTGTCCCTTCTCTAGTTTTGGTCGAACCCCTCTTCTCTTCCTCTTGTTGATCAAGCTTGACTTCTTTCCTTCATTCGACTTGAGGTTTGTTCATCGTCAAACTATTTCATTTTGGGTATACGTACGAAATACATCTTTTTTCTTTAAACTGTTTTTGAAAAATGTTTGGGATTAAAATTCATTCTCTTATTGTGGTTCTAAAGTTTAAAAAGGATCCAAGTTTTGAAAACCTCTTGTCATGTTTGGAGTTGGGTTCGTTAGGGTTTTTCTTTTGGGGAAAAAGAAACGAATTCAAAAACAAAATTTTCTCTCCTTCCTTATCCTTTGGCCGCGAGTTACATAGGCTTAGGTGGGTTAGTTTTTCTCATTTTTGAACACCTATTGATGATGGTTATTGTCTTTTGTCTAGGTTCCATCGTATGCACTACTATTAAAGGAGATAAGGGTAACTTTTGTCTAGTGTGTGCGTCTCTGTGCTTTTTTCCTTTTCTTGCATGATATGTGAAATGAAGGTGTTCAAGGCGTTGTATTGATTGATTATTTGTCTTGATATGTTGTTGCTTTTTGTATTGATAACATGCTTACTTTTGTTGAATTATTTGTTGAGCGGAATATTAATTATGTTGTTCGTTGGGAAAATTAATGGAATTAACTTGCGGGTTATGCGGATGGACCTTAATCTTGTTGTTGGTTATTGGATTAAGGGGATATACCTTAATCTTGTTGATTGTTGTTATGCTATCATCTATTTTGAATTTAAATCATATGTTGTTATCTTATTTTATTTCAAATTTTGAGAATAAGGTTGTTAGTTTGAGATTGTTATTATTGTTGTTATCTATTTGAATTTTGAACCTATACATGGATTGAAATTCAGTTATCTTCTTGTTGTTGTCCTCGTCTTTCGAAGTTAACCTTTTAGTTTGGTATGTGTTATGTGGGCGCTTAACGCTTTAGATGGTGATGAAGTTTGACTTTCTTAACAACAAGGAGTTTGATGGACTTCGACGTAGCTATGCGGTTGGGCAACGAAAGCTTGAGGCAAAGACGGGAATCTTGCAAAGTGGAACTTTTATTAGATAGATTTCGTTTTTATTTACCATCAAGCTTTATTTTGTCGTACGCCGTAATTAATACTTGAATTTTGTGAGCGATTTATTGTTTAAGTATTGAGATATTATTATTAATTGCGATGAGATATATGATTTTGAAAATTTAAATCAATTGAATTGATTTGGAAAAGCTTTTGAAAAATGAAATAAAAAACTCATAACCTGGGTTGTTCTATTAAAGGAAAGAAGGCTTTTAATCAGACATTTTGTCGGACCAGCTTACCTGGGAACATCTAGGACTATTGCTTGGGTGATGATGGACCTTTTATATTTCGAAAATTCACATAACCTTTTGAAAAAAAACTCGAGTTAGTCCCTAGACTTGTTGGGTTACTAATGTAATCCCCGATTGAGAAATTAGGGCGTTACATGCATCACTTTCATTTCAATTGTCTCCTTTATTTTGAATTTGGCATAACTTTCATTATAATTTGAATTGTCTTTATTGGATTGAAATGCATGATACTGGTCAAAATGACTTGTTGTTCATATCTACTTGCTAGCTCATTTAGATCAGATATATGAATGTACATATTTATTCTTCCTCTTAGCAACACAAGGTGAAATTCTTATCCTTTAACAATGATGATTCATTCACACTTCAATTTCTCTTACGTCTCATTTTCACTCTTTTCTCTTCCTATCTCTCTGCATTTCGTGTCAAATCACATATCATATCACTCATTTATCTCTCATCCCTTCATATATCATTAAGGTGGAGGTGGATTTGAATTGTGAACAAACAATTATTCAATTCTCATCCATAATGTTCATATGCTCAGTTTTGATGGACACCATTCCTCCAAGGCTGGACACCATGTTAATACATTAGTTGTGGGCCAATTGGGGATAGTTGGGCCAAGTCCACCAATTATGGGCCTTGCAGATACTGGCCCCATCAATGGATCTTTTGGTTTGAAGACTATGATCAAAGAAAATCAAAAGGCACAGAGTGTAGAGCTCAACACAACAACAATGGCTACCTCAACCTCAAGGGTGTTGTCTAGGTTATCATCATGTCGATTACACCTTCTCTCTCAAACAAAGCTCGCCAAGCCAGCAGCTTCTTCACTCTCTCCCTCTACACCGCGGATTTCTCGCACTTCACGGTAATGATCTTGTTATAACACCCCAATAACAAAAACCTGATTTTTCTCGCATTCTGTCAATTCTGGATGTAAAAATGATTTCTTTTTCGTGAAAAAATTCTGGGTTTTTTTTTTTAATGTTTGAGATTTTGTTAGGTTGCCGGTGGAGTTGGCTTGCATTGGATTGATTTCGATGGTACCACTGCACAGTGCGGTGGCTTCAGCTAGATTGGTATCAAGCTTGAGTGTTGAAGCACCAGGGTGGTGTTTAGTTCCTCAAGGTGAGTTTAATGAGTAATATGTATTGAACTTAAGGATGATAATGTTGCTGAAGTTCTCTGAATGCTTGAGTTCTGTTAGGAATTCAATTTACATAATTAATGGTTACTTTAATATTCATTGTTCCTGTTATTCCATATAACAATAGAACTCATGACTTGTAAATCCTAATATATATCAGTATTCTGTCTGTTAATATGATTATAGAGTTAATAGTTTCAGTTTGTTTAAAATTGCTTGGCACTATATAAAACAAAGGAGAAACTTGTTCTTTTTCTGTTCAAAATTCAAATTTATCTATATATCTTTGAAATAGAGAAGGGTATAGATGGAGTGAAATGATAAACAAAACAAAAGGCTTATCCCACTAAGTGAGTCGGCTATGTGGATCACATGATCCAACTTTGACTGTCGTAGGCCTAGCACGAGCTTTCTCCTTTATGCGGGCTTAGGAAAATGGAGTGGAATGATAATTTAATCAAATGTTGTTATTGTTATATTTATCTAAAATTAGGGTTTAATTTGTGCAAAACCTTAAACTATAAATATTTTGAAAGGGAGATTCCATAGATTATCTTAGTCTAACGAACTAACCACTTGACTACTTAACTAATCCAACTAACAAGCTGTCAAGCTCTTTTTTTGGCAAATTGGCATGCTATTAAGCCAATCTTTCCCCCAGGCCTATGAAAACTACTTGAGCTATTAAGTGTACTTGGTATGAGTGAAACTGTCAAAATGGGAGGGTGGAATAAAAACTGACAAGTATTTGGAGAAGAGATAAGGCTCCTCTGAAAATGAGTTAGTTGCTAAAGTTGAATGAGTAAAGTTATGTTCACCGCTGACTTAATTTAAAGTACATAGTAATCTTAAGTCTTAACCGATAAAAGTCCGAGAGTGGATATATCCTTGCTTTCTCACAGTCATTACCACATATCTCATTTTTATTCCTCCATTCCCACTTTACCATTCTTTCACCTACCAAACAAACCCTGTAAATCAGAAAAGTCATTATTTTTAACCTATCAATCTGGGACTTCAGGCGGAAATCAAGCCAGATCAATTTCATTATGTCTGAAACTGTGCCAGCCAATATGGTCTGATAATTGATAACCTTCTTATTAAAAACTTTGGAGGTGCATTGTTTTCCATCTAATATGAGAGAACAATTTTGATAGCTGATAAAAGTGACTTACCATAATGTTTCTGTTTGTCTATTTTACAGGTATTTCCATGCCTTTATGACGTTACCCATCTATGGCTAGGTGGTGCAAGGTGGCAGGACTGTGATGACTGGCTAGGGCTCATTTAGATTATTATTTTTTCCTTTGTTGCAACCTTGAGGTCTCATCTGATATCCGAGGTTCTTACGTTCTACTGATGTTGATTACTTCTTGGACTCGTTCAATATGTCTTCATACATTTCTGAAAAGAATCTTTTGGCTCTTACAAGCTGTTGATGAGTTTTTTGTTTTTTGTTAATAATGCATCACAGTGCATTAAGCTGTAGTATTTTCCTGATTAAAACAGTTTTATGACATTTATAAACCACTGTAAAACTAAATATGATTTTATCGTGTATGATCCTGAGCAAGACACTGAACCAGGTGGATAGATAAGAAAACAGGCAGTTCCTTCAGAATTCCATAGAGTTACCTGCTGTCATACACACTTTCATTTGCATTAACATGCTATGTTTTATCAATGCTTGCATGATTAAACATGTTCTGTAGAAATGCATGGTGAGTTCAGTCGGATCTGTTAAGCGAGCTCAAGAAACTTGTAGTCAGCTTGTTTATCTTACTGAATTGTGGAAGTTTTCCAGAGATATCCATAATACTGTCATTGGAGCAAGCGACAGTCTTTTTCTTCTACTTTCTTCATCTCTCTCATTAAATTGTTTTCTCCTGTTGTCTTAAAAGCATTCGCGTGTTTAGCTTTAAAATGTTGATTGCATGTTTGAAGTTTTTCTACTGCTTCTAAAATCAGAATCAATTTTAGGGAGAAGCTTGTCAAGCTTTTGGAATCCATAATTGATTCCAAGAAAAGAGAAGCCGATCCGGACATGCGATAAATATACTTCCGTTTCTTCCATTGAAGTTAACTTTTGTGTTCATTTATGTATCATTGTTTCCATGAACATTGAGTACAGGTCCACAATCTGATACTTTTGCATTTGGTGGATTTAACTTGATGATATGCTGAAAACCACAAAAAATTGGGGAATGTGCAAGACCATACTTCCAACTTTCCAAGTACTTAGGAGTTTAACATCTTGGATCTTGGTACTTGGGTGACAAATTCTGAGAACACATTATTCAACATATTTTGAAGTATTTTATTGAGTGAAAGTTCACATGGTGATATTTGAATGTACAATATAGATTTTTTTTTGGGTTAAGAGATTCTTCACTAGAATACAACTAATCACGCACATAATTAGCTGTTGTTAATTATGGTGTATAAGTTAAGAACCAAAAATATATTTATCATTTTTTTTGGTGTACCATTGAATTAAAAGACAAATTACACTAAGTCAGCACAACAATGTCAGTTAGAAACTAAAAGTTGATTTAACTCAACAGGGATAAATACCACTCTTGGAGAGGAACCTGGAAATGCAAACCCAATGAGGCTAGCTTATCAACACATGCATTAGCCTCTCTTTGAATATGTTGGAAGGAGACACGTTACCGGCCAGTAGAAATATCAACGATCTCTCTCAACACCCCTATCAAATGAGAGGACATAGCAAGGGCCTCCAACATCCTAACAACATTTAACGACTCATTCTCACAAACGACATCCTAATAATTAATTTTATTATTTTAAAATTAGTATATATATAGTGTCATTTTACAAATAAAGCTTTTTAAGTGGCATTCTGTCACATTTTTTCTAGAAACTTTTCAATTTTCAACAATCAACTAAGTTATAAGCTCATTTACCTATTTCAGTTTTCAGTTACACGTTGCTAAAAATAATCTTTTTCTTTTGGAACTATTCTTGTGTTGTTTATTTGTCAACTAAGATTCTGGTTCTTGGATTCAAAATTTCTCTTCTAACTGGGATGCTCATAATTAAATCAAAATTTCAATAAAAAGCTTCTCAATAAGCACACGTTACATAAAGTAAGAAAACAATAAAAGTTGTTAATTATTAAACCAAAAGAAGACATGTCATTTTTATAACTTTGAGTTGATTTTAAGAATAGCATTTCCTAGCACTTGCACATGCGTTTTGCTAATTTCATGTTTACTGGTCAATGTAGTGAGAAGCAAGTATTATAATGGTCCCTTTCTTTTCTTCTTTCCCATCACCCCAATATTTCTGCAATGGGCTTTGTTATAGGCAACATACAAAATTTGTGGACATACATTAGATATAGGCATTAATGATAGTTTTTAACCACTGCAAACATGAGTAGTAATGCGCATGTCCGATATATGTCCACAAAATTATGTATGTTTAACGATCATTTTGTTATGTACTCCCTCCGGTCCTATTTATAAGCATGAAAGAGAAGAAAAATCTTGGTCCTTTTTATAAGAACCAAATGAAAGTTTGAGCTATATTAATTATTTTTTTCCAATGATGCCCTTATTAATTCTAACTTGTAAAATGTGTCTCATTAATTATTCTCTCTCTTTCTCACTTTCCAACATTAATAACAAAGGGTAATTTTGGAAGTTTATTTTGATTCAAGACATATTTAATGCATTTTACCTAGTTTAACTACATTTCTTAAACTATGTGAATTTTTTTTTTGTTGCTTATAAATAGGACCGGAGGGAGTAATAGACTAATAATCTTGGGAACTAAGTATTTTCGAGCTCATTAGCATATCCTCTTTAAAATAATCAACTTTCGCTTAACCAAGGCACTTTGGCACATTGCCATTTCTTCAATCTGAGGCATCCTTTACATGTGCTTGAATAGCTACACCACATGAACCCTTACATGTGCTGGTTAACCCAAACCAAACCTGAACAAACTCTAAAACTTTCCCTATTTAAGTGCCATTCAAAATGTGTGGTAAATTATTGAATTTGTTTTAACCTCATCACTTTTTGGGAGGAAGGTTTAGAAAGTATACTAGAGTAAAAACAAAACTATCTTGTCTTTTGTTCTTCTAAACCTAAGCGAGAGGATTCTCTCGATCTCTAATGGTGATGCACGGTACTGAATAGATCTTTTGGCACAGAGGAGTAATGTAAGATACAGTAAGGGAGATACATGCAAATACACTGTAACGCTCCAGTTAGTGTATCAGTAAAAAGAGAAAAATTTGAAGTCTTAAACGAGTTACGAGTTAGCAAAATGAGTAATGCTTATGTAATTAAAGATCAAACTTGTTTTTGTGTACGCGTAACTTATAATTGAGGCGATGGGCCTTAGTGAAGTATTTGTGGAAGACTTTCGAGATAATTGACAACGCTTGGACAGCCTTTATTACTTAATGATTGTGAAATCTTTATTCTATTCAACTAGTTGTCAGACGAGCTAAACCTTGCTATGGTCGTCCTGACCGACCAACATGACATCACTTGGTTGCGAGTCTTTTGGGCCGTCCATGACGATATTGAATCTGATGGTCATTTAGGCCCGCAAGAACATTTTTATTAAGAGAATTTCGTATGATAATCTCTATCAACAGTTCCAAAATGTACTAGCATGTTTGAATTAATTACTCTTTCATCATAATCAATTTCAAAACCTATAAACTACTTACAAAAACTTCTTTCCAGAAGAACTGATTCCAACTTCTTAATCAACTATAGAAGTGTTTCCAAACATGCACGTCATTATACATTTTAATTTTTAAACACCCTAACCCATTTTCATCTCTATGTCTCTCATTATCAGTAATCTATTTCACCTTCCTCACTTTTCTTATTCGAAGTGTCCACAGCCAATTTTTCATAATTGTGACTGCTGTTAATTTTTAAATAGGTGTAAATGTGCAATGCTAGTACTAGTGTGAGTCATGACCGTGTCCTTTTAGATAAAAGATGAAAGGAAAAAAGTGAAAACAAAATTAATGTCACGGGCTGAAAACTGTTATTTATTTGTCATCTTCCACTACATTCTGAATCGGTTCTTTTATTGAGTTTTGTTTGTTTATCATGCCACAACACAATACTGACATAACCTCCCCATTTCGTCACTATCTCTTATAAGCAACACAAAACCATGGCACATGTCTCATTCAGAATATTTAGATGATAAGGAAATTTTGCAACCTCAACCGTTAATTGTTTCTCCCTCTCAGAGACCATGGAGGTGAATTTCAAGACACTTTCCTTTGAAAACCAAGAAGCTGAGCCTGAAATGGAAGAAAACTTGCACTTTCTCAAGTCTCTTCAGGTTCATATTTACTTACCATGTTCTGCTCTTTCTGTTTTTCTAGTGTTCTGCAGTTTTTAAGAGAAGTTTTCATCTCTTGGTCTTGTAGGAGCTAAGAGAACTGCGGGCTCAGCTTCACCATGCTGCAGATTACTGTGAAACAAGGTTCTTGAAGAGTGAAAAGAAGAAAGAGTAATTCTTTAAACTTGCCACACTCTTAAACTAAATGTAGACTTTATATTCTTCCTTTAGCTTCTGGTTTCAGCTCCTCTGCTTCCATCTTTGCTAGTTTGTTATCAGGTTCAGGATTCATTTATTTGATTGTTGCTGATTGATAAAGTACCTGGTTGGTTGGGTACACGATTGAACATCACGGTGAGTCAAAATCATGGTGGACAGGAGCAACTTTCTTTAACTTTTGCTTCTGTTCACCGTAATTTTAACTTGACCGTAATTTTCTACCATGTATTTAAAGATGCAACATAAACGCATAATTGTGTTGTTCACCAAAAGCTACCACAAGTTGACCCCACCATCCCTGGAGAGGCTGGCACAACCAAAGAATTGTGCATTTATATTATGTTGGACCACTCAACCATCAACCATCAGGTCACTGCAACCCAAAAATCAATGAATATAAATTAACTCAGTTGTGCTTAATTGGGAAGGAACACAAGAATAGGAAGAAGTGTCCATTATTATTCACACTAAATTATTGTTGTTGTGATTTTAGTTAGCTTAGAAATCCAAAACATGCTACTTAACAACTTAGATTTTAGGCAGTTCCACTGATTCAGTAGGAGTATATGTTACTTACAATATACTTTTTATATGCAAAAATTGATTAATAAATTCTTTTAACTTGTGAACAGTGATTTACTTGTTCCGCGATAGACAAAGCCTGGATTTTATCCTGTAACACCTTTTCTTTACTGTGCTATCTAGCTTTTATGTAAAACTGTAGAAGTTTGATTATTTGCTGGACTTGTCGACCCGTGACAGATTTGAATTTTGTACACCTTGTTGCAGTGTGATAGAAAACACAAGAGAGTACATATGTAGGGCCGTGGTCACTGTAGTTGATCATCTTGGAAATGTCTCAGCCAATCTTGAAGGCCTTATATCTCACACAAATGCATTTTCTGAGGCTGAGTCACGAATCCAGTGCCTCAAACAAGTTAGTCTTTGTTACTTTACATAATGAATCTGCATAGATTAGAGGATAACAAAATCTCTCACTAATTTTTAGCATGAATGGATCAGCTTATTTTTCCTCAGAATCAATTTTGACACGCAAAAGTTACTTTTTGACAGTTACTAATGATGGTGCTTTTTGACAGAGACTTTTGTCATGTGAACAATATGCTGACAAGCTTGCCCTCACAAATATGCAATGGAGGGAGAAATTGCCAAGATTCCATTCCAGATATTTATCATCTCGTAAATATTTCATGTCACCAATTGCATACTTTTGATAGAGACAACAATTTTGCAAATCAATTACTTTGTAATGTAGTTCACTACTGTTTTTCCATTATCTCATTTCCTTTTTTTTTTTTTTTCTATGATCAGCACCTATCCTTGAGAGATTAAGCTCTGAAAAATTAAGGTAATTCTTGGTTCCACTATACCATCATGCTAAATATGACATTTTCATCATGAAAATAAAAGATATCTGGTGTTTATTCTATATTTTTTTATTCACTGCAGTGATTCTAAAAATGATGTTCCTTCAAAATTAGAAAACCATACACTGAAATCACAAGAGCATTTGCCAGTGTTTATGAACCCTCAGAAGCCATGTGCTGCTAAGAATTTGAAGCCAACTACTGCTACAGTTCATGGGCACAACAATATGGCTATCGGTAACTTCTTATGTTTCAATAAAACTCAAATATGATACTATGTTTTTCTACTTAACTTTCTTTTGAGATGCTTCTCTAACATGATTTTCATTCCATCCTAAAACTATAGTGGTACCTGTTCGCGACGGTTTTTCAGTGCTAACAAAAGTTTCAAATCCTACATTTCATTTCCAAGTGAGTTTGTCACTCTTGTATACTCTACCTGTTTCATTTTCCTGATGCATGCTGCTTATTAAACTGGTTTCTCCCCGAGTCATAGATTTGTAATTTTGAATGGCTTTTTCTTTTTTCTGCAGGGTGCTCCGAAGGTTCCACGCCATAGAAGATCCTTGAATGGCAGTGACATCTTATGGCTTATAAGGCGTACGAAACGAACCCATGAGTCTTAGGTACTAGTGGTTTATCATTTCCATTTTGTAGTTCAATGTTAATTGTATGATTCAAGAACCAAACATTATCAGTCAGTAAATATTTGTATTTGAGGCACATTGGAAGTAGTTGCTTTTGTAAACTTAACAACTTTGAATTGAACAGATTTCAAGGACAAACAGCCTGCAAACTGTGTTCCAATTCCAAGTGCAACCAACTTAAAAATAAGCAGAAAATGAAAGAATTGACGAGTTCAACAATGATCTTAGGACAAGGACTATATCAGTCTTCCACTATTTGGAAGGAGTAATGAAATTAAAATTTACAAGAAAGTCCAGAAATTACATGACCTAAGAGTCTGACTTACATAATGTACAAACCAGTTATGCCAGGAACATACAACTCAATAGTTATATTCTAACTTCCCTTTCCATGGAAGGAAGGAAGAAGAGTACCCAAGAGCTTCTACTTAAGTAGGGTCCTACTTCTGGCTATGTTTGGATACTGGTGCAAACGGATGTTAGCACCCACTTCAAGATAAAAAGTGAACGGAACTTTCTTGTGGATGGAGATGCAAGTCCGTTCACGTTGAATTTGACTGATATCCGAACAAAAAACTACATAACCGGGCCTCAAGCTGTGTTTACATCTGCATTGTGACTTTCTATTTTGGTCTGTGTTCCAATCTTTCTCTCTTCCCCATTCCCTTTTTTGGTACTAATGTTAATGTCTAGCTATGGGACTTTTTATGGCATTCAAGTAATCAAACTTCTCCAAGTAGTAATTTTTCTTTGGGGTAGTTAACTTAGGTGATTTATTAATACTCTTTTCATCTTTTTCATTCATGTAGTCTTCTAAGTCTCCTGTGGAGTTAGTCTTCTTCATATCACTCCCTCCCTTGTTTGAACTCCAACCCATGAAATCTGAGAGAGTCATGGACGGTGGTGTCCCTGTAGAATGCTTGTTTCCCATATCTTCCTCAGAGTCTGGGGAATTCTGCCCTGCTAATTGTGAAGAATCCAATGAAAACCTCCTGCTACTCACTGCCAATGATGGATTCTTTGTGACTGTATCACAATACAAGACATCCTCAATCCTTGACAAAACTGTGAAAGCAAGACTTTCTATTACTCTTGAATAGCTCTCTAGAATGGCTTGTCCCACATCCTGTGATAGTCAAATTTCATTAGTGATCATCTAGTATGAAGATATGTAACATGAAAAATTAGGGAAAATGATTGGTAGACATCCGAAAATTGAAAATCTCCAACAGACACCAGAGTGAGAAAGGAAGAGAAGAGAGAGAAGTACCGGATCTGATATATGATGAATGTGATAAGAAGAGAGAGATAAAAAGAAAAATGAAGTGTCTGCACTATTTGAGAATCTTAGTATAATTACTGAAAAATTAGTTGCAATGTTGTTTTCACCTTGTTGTATTGGATTTTGCTTATGTCAAGTGAAGATTGGGGAAGTCCTGGAAACTGCTGTTTGATCATGAGCAATATTGTTTCTGCTCTCTCCTCAAAGAGTTCCCTCTTCTCCATGCTCACAGCAGAACCCCATGTGGACTTTGAATCCTTGCTGGTCATCTTTCTTTTCCATATCACTATGGAAGCTTCAATCCTATTCTTGAGGTCAAGAACCTTATGCTCAGTGGACATGTCCATTGTTGAGAGAAACTGCCCAGGATCAAAGTATTCCACAGTAATGCTCTTGTAGATTGATTCACCAAGGCTATCTCTACCATTCTGCCAAACACATGAAGAAGATTAACTCAAGCTGCAAAAGTTTTGAGTGCTCATGAAATAAATAAGCTAATCAGATTTGTTTTTGGTTTACCTTGGGGAGAGATTCAATGTAGTTATCAGGGATCTCCATCTCTGATAGTACTTGAGCATTTATTGCCATGGCTGCTTTGAGTACTTGGTTTACACTGTCCTTCTGGAACTGTATCCATTTTCCAGCCATATCTGACAACCCTGTTGGGGGAACTTTAACAATTGGTAGCCACCACTTGTCACTCTTCCTTTGGGTGTTAGGTGTACCCTCAGTCTCCTCCTCATTTTTAGAGACATACCAAAACTCATCTTGATCTCTAAAGTTGTCTAGTGTGTCCTGTTCCATTGCTATCTAGTTAGTCAAATATGAATAAAATGAAGCCATTTGGATGGTGATTCAGAAAAAAGTGCAGCTACTTACAATGAGCATTGCATCAAGCTTGCGCATAGCTGGGATGTTCATGAGAAGATCGCTTCTTTGCCGAGTAGTCATGATCTACATAATGAAGAAATTTTAATTATTTTGTATGAAAAAGCTTATACCAATATTTCTATCAGGTTTTAAATTGCGTTCCACAACCGCAATTGTGGCCGCAGCCCGCAGCATAGAGAGTTTTGAAGTCGTCCCAGCAATGGCATTTAGAATGCAATTGCGGTTTCATCAACCCGCATTTGTGCGGTTGTATCAACCCGCATTTGTATCTTTTATTAGTATTAAATGTGGAGGCAAGAGAATAGACCAGAGGAAGAGAGAGATAGAACAAGGCTTCCTACCTCCATGCTTGTTCCATCCTTCCCTATCTGTTGTGATGGAACAAATTCAACAATGTGATCAGTCACAGATAAGAGCCAGTCAATTTCTTTTCTCCACCTGGCCTTCCTTTCTTGAGTCATTGGCTCTAGCTTTGAAATTTCTCCAAAAACAGATGCTGCATTGCATCAAGAACAAGCAGATTTTTTAAGGGAAATTTCATTGAGAGAACACATTTCAGCTAATAATACACACAGAAAATATATATATAAGCTTAAATTTGAATTAAGATTACTAAACTATAATTAAATTATTATGTTTCCGAAATCAAACCCCATGTTGCAGATGATATAAACAATGTTTATCTTCGGGAAAAGAGGAAACATTTTCAATCCCTAACAAGCTAGCAAGAGTAATAGAATAGTCAATTGGCTAGCATAGGTTGTAAGAAAGTACATACCAGCCAGGTTTGTTATGGCATTTGACAAAGCCAATGCAGAAGAAACACCATTCCCTGCACCTGACATGTCTTCTCCTAAAAGCAGCTTAGCAAACCTTTCCTTCATCAATTCAGTTTCTGAACGAAAGCACAAAGAAAGAATTTTGCATTATGAGAAGTCTTTTATGAGCAAGCCAAATGAATGAATTTTTCATTATGCTAAGTGCATTAAAATCTTCTGACCTCAAACTACGTCTTCTTATTTGTTCTATCGATAAAATTTTGACGCATCAATTAAAATTTGGAGACAAGATTTTGATCCGCTAAGCAGAAGCTCATAATTTTATTTCATCATCTAGATGGTGATCATATTGATTTATAGCAATCTGAAATCTAGGCATAATCTAAAAATTTAGAGGCCAAATTATACCAGTTGGTGGCTTGGGAGGCATTCTAGGCACTTCACCCACCAAGCTTGCTGCTGGAACATGCTCACTATTATTGAGAGCCAATCCTGGTTGCTGAATTTCAATTGGCTGATCAGTTGTACTTCTCAACTCAAAACTTTTTGAATACACCTTTTCAGGATCACCTCCTTCATCACTATCCTTATCAAAGAAACCATGAAGATGTTTCCCTGGGATCTCAAACATCTTCCTCAAATGAAAAGACTTAGACTTCTGCATGCTTTTTTGGTTACTAAAAGTTCGAACCATCGTTGAGTAGACCTTCTTTGAGTTCCACCTTTGTTTTCATAAATAAAAACAAAGGATCAATGTTAAAATGTTGGTATGTTTATTGAGTTCCTTCTTCTTGTTTGGGAGACAAAAAACATGAGAGTGGTATTTGATCAATGAGAGGAAGAAAAAAAAAGAATGGGAGAGATAAGAGAACCCCTTCAATCAAAATGAGATGTTAAAGAAGTCAGCAAAAAAGTGTAAGAGATTATGTAAAGGTTAATTCTGCTTCAATGATTTTGGTGTTCATGTTTTGAAACAGAAAATGGTGGGGTTGGATTCAGGATATGGTTGAAGAAAAAAAGTCTTGGTAGCAATCTGTTATGTTTGTTTAACTGAATGTATGGTGGGAGGTTAATACACATTGTTTTGCCATAATTGACAAGGAAAGTCATGCTCAAACATATCTAACTATAGTAGTAATTTTCCTCCTTTTATTTCTCTAGCATCTCTTTGCCAAAAATGTAAAAACAGAATGAAAAGAAAAAGACATAAAATGGAATTTACACAACTGTTGTTTTGTGGTTGTCATTTTCTTTGTTGATTTGAAAAGAAATTTGGATTAATTAGCGGACAGCCACAAAGTAAGGTGAACGAACTATAATTAGAATAGAGCATGACAAGCCAGAAGATGAGCAACGGTTGATTGCAAGTCCTTGATCCTATCCAAATGGTTAATTAGGGGTCTCGGGGACTTGATAATTGGGTTGTTTGTTTGTTTAATATTATTTGAATATTTGGAAATAAGAGGCATCAATACTAGCATAAGAAAGATACACAATTATCATGTGAAAAAACTTAGAAACGGTTATATACATAATGTCTTTATTCATTTACAACATCACAAGTGAGTTAGAAAAATGAAAGTTAATGGAAGTTATGACATTTTTTTTTTTTGGTAATATAAATTTAGGGTGAGAGAATATTGTCCGAGTTTAAGACACGAAAATTTATCAAGTTCAAAGAACACTTGTAAAAAACTTAGATTCATTTCACCCCAATAAGATAGATATAAAACCCTGTCGTACTCCACTTTGCTCACCCCTATAGAAGTTATCACATTAGGCAACAAAAGCTAAGTAGGTACAATATTGTAGTCAAGTTTTGTTCTTACAATATGCATTTTGAAATTTGGAGTAGTCAACAAGGCTTTCAGGCCTTTGTTGTTGGACTTTTCCCCATTGGGCCCTTTGACATGTAGCGTAGCTTGGGGCGAAAGGAAATAAACCTGGACAAATTTGTATAATTCCATGAATTTGTCAAAAAAACTAAATATAAAATTGAAACTAATAAAATGTTGCATCTAGAATGATGTTGGGCCATGCGGCTCACAACCAAATGAAAGTCTATCAAACAACCAAAAAGCCACAACTATCCACTAAGGATTTTCTAAAGATTTTCATTAGCATAACAAAGCATTACTCATTATCCCCCACTCTATGTTATTTCCTAATTATCAATCTAGTTCTTTCTTTCAAAAAAATAAAATAAAAACTAGTTCACGAGTTTACCCGGTAAAACTTGATTATATTTAAAAAAACGCATTTAGTTTGATGACCTATGTTGATGTTGGGCTTAAGCCTATTGTTCTTTGGGCTTGGTCCCATAAGGCCATAGTATAAGAACACTTGACAAAAAAAAAACACATTTTTGGTTTCACAATCGATAATTGATTCTAAATTCAAATTGAATTCATGCTAAAGAAGAAAAAAAATCATGCTAAAGGGATTTCAACTTTCTAGTAGCTTTGTCTTTTGGTGTGAATTGATTGTGAGTAAACTATCTTGTGAAAATCGACTTTCTTCATAAATGTATTTAACATAAATGAAATCACATTTTTAACTAAAATCAATTTACAGAACAGAGAATCGAACTCAAGGAAAAGCCGTGCTAATTTTCAGTAGCATATGTCCAAACACGGACATAAAGACAGCAAAAATCAACAAAAATATTAAATGAATCATTGAGAAGACAAGATAACAAGGTGTCTCATTCTACAGTCCAAACACTGATACATGATACAGGGAGCAGCACCACCAGCTTGCTGTTTTTCAAGTTGGGACCATATGTATGATTATCTCAAAAAAAAAGAATTAAATATTTTCATATAAATAGTGGATTAGAATCCTCTCATTGTCACATGAAATTTTATATTTATCTCATTTTTTATAAATATTGAGAGAATCCAAAACTATTTTGGTAGGCCCATAATATCCATAGTTAACAACAATGTTAATCTCATTTATTTAATGGTATGAAGGCCGAAGAGAGACAAATACAAAATTTTAATTTTAATTTTTTTTATTTTTCACATGAGAGGATTGGTACTTGTATATCCTTCTGGCTAATATTTTTTGTGAGATAAAATTTCACATCTTAAATTGTCTCTTTGGGTCACAATATATTTGCCGGCTTACCTCATATTATAATTTGTAGAGTCCAATATCAAATTCATATGCTGATGTATCATGCAGAGACTCTGCATATTGAGCTACACATGCCACAATAGTTAAGACTGCTTGCCAAATGCCAACCTATACTTTTTTCAAAATTTAAATTCAAACTATGTATAGTACCTTGATAGAGATTTTCTAGAGAAGTGAAACTTTAGAGGTTATATACTAAAATAGAATTGGCTTGATATGTTGCAGTTATATATTTAATGGAGGATTGGAAGACTGATATGAGAAGGTAGAGAGAAGTTGATTGAATTAGCTATTGTGACCCTTCTTATAGGCTAAAATTCATCAACCACAATATTTATTATTTATATAATTAAAGTACCTTTCCTCTTTCATGTTTTCCCTCTCTATTTGCTTAATGACCTCAAGAAGAAGACAGGACATGGAATTTTGAACAAGATGATGTTGAATTGAAAAGGAAAAGTTAACAATATAAAGCAGAAAAAAGAACAAGTATTAGCTGCCAAGGCAACAAATGGGCCAAACTTTCAAGTTTCATGACTATTTTTGTTTTCCTTGTTTGGCTAAATCCATCTGTTGCAATTAAAACAACCTTTTCCCAATCCCTGAAATTTTTGCTTTAATAAAGCAATGCTTATTCATGAAGCGGGAAGTCCAAAATAATATAATTAGATTATTTTTATAATAATAATTGGCAAGTTTGTGCAATTTATGATAGTTTGTTAATATAATTTCAGGAATACCGATGTTTACCTTGAAATGTTAATATCTTTCTTAGTGTTGTTTTTCTTTTGCTATTTTCATCATTTGTGTTTTGACCCTTTGCTGTCTTCCTTTGCTGTTTTTTCTTGTGCTAGACTTTAATCTCACTTGGGGAAGATTTGTTCCCAAGAATCTCTTTTTATCATTTCATGATCCTTACTTCTCAAAAAAAAAAGTGTGTATTATTTTAACAAAGGTATTTCTACCAGAGTCAAACCGATTCGAGATAAGATTATTCACATCTTAGTAAAGGGCTAGTTAGCTCTCCCAATGGGCAATGAAGATTTTCGTCATAAAAAAACTCAAATCTAATACATTTTTTTTAATGAAAATCATTCATGTACAATTTGAATCTAAGATTTTATATTCAACTATTTTTGTTCAATCGAGTGAGTTATAGAGATATCTCATTATTATTAGGTGTCTTATGAGGTGTGAATGTATGGTGAAGTTGAAATTAGGACATCAGCCAACAAGTTATATAGCATGGCTGGTAGATAGATGAAACATTTAATTAAGGACTCGATTTATAGATGGTGTGCATGAAAAATGATTTGTTATGAGATATAGACTCATTTAATGTGATTTTCAAGTTTTAAGAAGATTAATTTCATGTGTACCGATCAACTGCGAGATACTAGTACGACCTTTGTAATACTAAAAAATTGATTGAATACAATTACTGTTTTTGTTAGGGTTAACTATCAGATTGGTCCCTGTCTTTGTCTCGCCATCTGAGGTAAGTCCCTCCCCGGAAAATTTATTGTAAATGATCCTCGTGTTTGAAAAACTTTTGGAGCGAATCCTCGCCGGAGGGCGGAGCTCCGGCGAGTGCTTAAATGGCATGCTGACTGTGTTAAGTCAGCTGATGTGGATCTTAAAAAAAATTAATAAATTAAAAATAAATACCAAGTCAGAATATTGGACCAAATTAACAAAAATAATCCTAAATTAATTAACAAAATCAATTCATTCCTAATTAATTTCAATTCCCCAAATTAACCCAACTTTCCAATCATTCCAATCAAATTGGGTTCATATTCTGCAACCCAAATCCTCTTCTCCTCCTCAAATTAGGGTTCTATCCACCAAACACGACCACCAACCCCAACAGCCACCACCATCCAGATCATGTTCTTCTTCTCCATCCTCTCTTCTTCTTCACCATCACCACTGGAACGTAGCAGAAGCACACACACCGGAACGACCCACTGGATCCGAATCTGAGTGCGCAGAGGACGAAGGAAGAAAATGAGAGGGAGAGGCTGGGTGCGACGCTCGCATCCTCGCGGCTTAGATCGCCACCGCCAACGGCGACGAAGATGACGGTGATGATTAACATCGTGAACGACGACGGCGGCGAAGATCTCTTCCTCTTTCACCGACGGCGACGAAGATCTCTTCATGTCCTCTTGATTTCTTCATCTCCTGTCGATTTCTTCCTGCTCGCACCGTGACAGAGTCATCAACCTCTTTCTCTGCCTTCGATTCTCAGCAACACCAAGGGGGATTTGCAGGTTTGGGTTCCAGATTGGTGGTAGTTGGGGGGTTTGGTTGGATATGGGGGAGGGTGGATCCGTGGTGGTTGTTTGGGCTAGGTTCGAAGGTGGTTTTGTTTGGATTCGAAGGTGACTTTGTTTGGGTGGTTGTTTGGATTCACAGCAACACCAAGGTACGGTTTTTGTTCAAATCTTGGTTTGAAGATGGTTTTTGTTGCTGAGTCTGGATTCTTGGCCACCAAAGCACTTCTGGGTTCTCCTGGGTTTTTCTGGATAATAATCTTACAGTAGCCCTTTACAGCAACACCATGACTGGAAGATTATGATCCAAAATTCCGTCGGTGTAGTAATCTTGCTGATTTTTGTTTGGCTTCTCCCAAGAGTCCAAGACAGATTCTGTTTTTGGAACGAAACATGACAGAATTGTTGGTGCAAACAATGTGCCCTTACGTGTAGGTTGCTTTGACAACAAATCGGTGTTCATCTCTTGTTACAGTCACACTTTACCTTTCATGTTAGATTTTCTTTTTACCCCTTGTTGGGTTTCATTCTAAGCTACTTCTGGGTTCTCCTGGGTTTCTTTTTCCTGTTTTCTGGATTTTAATTATATCTTGACTCTGGTTATGATGATGAAGACCATGGGAAATTAGATATGGTATTTTTGGGATTTTAATTTGTTTATTGTTGGGGTTATAATTTTTTGAAGATGATGAAGAAAATGAAGATGAGATCAATGTGAAAACATTTAACGAAGAACATGATGTTGAAGAAGATTCATGCTGATGAAGATGAATTTATATTTTTTTAATTGAATTTAGATTAATTTTTTTTTTATTTTTGTTAAATAATTAAAATTTCTGACCTGTTATTTTTTTTAATTTTTTTAAAATCCACGTCAGCTGACTTAACACAGTCAGCATGTCATTTAAGCACTCGCCGGAGCTCCGTCCTCCGGTGAGGATCCGCTCCAAAAGTTTTTCAAACACGAGGACCATTTACAATAAATTTTCCGGGGAGGGACTTACCTCAGACGGCGAGACAAAGACAGGGACCAATCTGATAGTTAACCCTTTTTGTTATGCATTAATTAAATACTAGGCATTATATACATACATACATATATATATATATATATATATACACAGCTTATTCAATTGCAACTACCGAATTGTGTACTCAATGTCACAGTGGGAACTATCACGTCCGAGAGTGGGTTGCTTAGAGTAATTTTGAACTCTGAGTTTGTACCCTATTCAAAATACGAATCACTGACTTGAATTCAAATTAACAACCAAACAAGGAAAAAAGAAGTGGTGAGGATTCAATTACATTTATGGTGGGCACCAAGTATGGAGGGTTGTGAAGTGCAAGAACAAGAGTCCTGTGACTGCATTTATGAAGAAGAAATCCCGTTTGAAATAGCTTGCTGATTGCTATCTTTTTAAGTTAGTACCACCTGACAGATTTAAAATACAGATAAAAAGCTAAGTTAATTAAAGAATGAAGCTTTGAATTGATTGTAGATGGTAAAAAGAATTTCGTAATTAAAAAGTGTATGTCCCTGCATCCTCAAATATAACATAGAAACTCATTGGGTGAAAATCTTGAAATTAAAAACATACATAAATTAAGAGGACTCACTCATTTCTTTTCAACTTTTTTCTTTTTTTGGTTTAAACGTGTAGATTACCATTGGAGGTAATTTTTCTTGAGCCAAGTAGAACATTTAAGAGAATTTTTTTCAGGAGTCTTAATAAAGGAAATTTCTTTAGTTTATGTTATTAACGTTTCCATCCTTGTAAAGGGACTTCCTGCATAAAGCTAAAATAATTTCCTTTCATGTTTGGTAATATGGGAACATGTGGAACATAAAAAAAAACATTCCCTTTGTATACATATATTACTAATTGAAAAATTAAAATACTGACTAAATTCAAAACTAAAATGAGGTAACCCTACCAAAATATGGGTTAAATCATTCTAAACTTAGGTGTATTAGTAACATTTTGACATGTATTTTAGAAAATTCTAGCTCATAATATGTGTGTTGAAATATTACTAAACTACTTATGATTAAAACTAGAGTGATTTTACCTCATATTTATTTCTATGATTGTGGCTGAGATTTATCAATGAAAAAGTAAATGATTAATTTAAAATATTAACATGTGTTGTTTTATATTGGCTGGATAAAAATAGGGAGGAAGGACAAAGGAAAGAGCGATGCCGGTACAACAGTTGAAGAGGATCCCAACTTTGAGTAATGAGATGTGGCCTGGTGGAAAAGATAACGATATATATATGTGTAGTGTCACAATTAATTTTTTACATGTAGGGATACAGATTGTTTTTAAATATGTATATGTCTACGCTTTCTATATGTATAAAAAAATGTTGACAAAAATTATATAGGTATGGTTATATGTATCTTTCAACTAAGAGCGTGGAACCCATTGAGCCATTGCGTGTAAAGTCAAAAAAATCACTTTGTGAGAAAAATGAGCCTGAGAAGTGAGAAACGATTCTGAATGAAAGAAAAGATGATTCTATCAATGCTATAATTCAATACTCAATGGGTTCCATGCTTGTAAAACAGTTGCTTGTAATGAATATGCCATTATTAATAAAAACATATTGCATGTGAATTAATGAAAATTTGGTTTGATTTCTCTTTGGTGCGAACCAACTAAAGTGCCCCATCAAGACCTTGTTCAAACAAAAGTAGTTAAGAATAGTACGTAACACTTTTCATTGGGAATGATGCAATAAATCAAATTTTTTAAGAAAAACAATTCCATCATATTAATATCAGAAGTTTCAAAAAAAAATATCAGAGTACCTTTTTATGTTTCAACAAAAAAAATCTAATTTAAAGATGTTGTTGGAAGATTGATAAGTATTTTGATTTACGGTAAGAAATTAGATCTCCATAACGGTGAGATCACAAATTCGATTGAAAAAAAGTTATTTGTTATGTGAAGTAGCTAGTTAGCTACAGTTTTATAAACGAATATACTTATACACTAATAAGAATGATTAATAAGTAATAGTATTACTTACTGTTAAATTATAAAATCTAAAAACAATAATTCTAATGATTTCGTTAAGGAAAAAAACTTCTAAAAGAGTTTCAAAATTAATTATTCTATCAAATTATTTTTACCTTAAACATATGAGATGCTGAGAGTACCTACCTGACAATTTGAGTTACATGCCAATAGACTAGGCTTAATTAAGTTTTTTGTGCTTACGGCTTAAGAGTTGCCTCCACGTGAGACAGTCATATTTGAGTCGGTAACATTCACACTAATGTGACTAATTTTTCTATGAAATTATTTTCATATACAAGATGACTTGAATATGAACATGCTTAAATTTTAAAATCTTATTTTAGTTGGTAACATGTATTATTTGTACTACCAACCATCAACCTATATTCAGAAACATTTTTAAATTTTCAACAAAATATTTTGGCGCATTTGTGTTTTCTACTTTTCTTTTTCAAAATTTAAAAAACAATTTAAAGTATAATCCATTTTCAACTTTCAGTTAACATGTAAACATTCACTCATTTAGAACTAATAATGGCTTCATTTCCATATTTATTTAGGTTCTCATGGAAGTGCTAATCCTAGCTCTGTTTTTTGTCGATGATGCCATACCAACCATTAATTTGTATCTGCAGTTGCCGTATTTCATGAATTTGTTTTTTGTCACGCAACATGACAGAAGATAATAAAACCTTTGATTGACATGAATGAAACAAAGAACTAAATTACTGGAGACTTTTGAGCCATGGTTCCATTTTATAGTAAGTTTATCAAAACATATTTTATTCGAATAACGTATGCTAACATTTAGCATGCCCCATGTGTCATGTTACAAATCAATCATTTTACGTATGACATCAATTAAGCAATTGAAGTTTAAATACTTGTCCCTATGATATCAATTTCCATACCCAAAAGTCAAAACTCAATGTTTAATCAGAGTTTATTAATCTTATCTTATAACATAAACATTGAGACAAATTATTAAATTTATAATGTATTTGAATTGACAGTATGGATGCATAATCGTCCAAAACATGTTAATTTCATAATCTACATTTTGAGCTTCTTCTCATATGTGATTCTGAAGTTCTTATTCCTTAACCAATCATTCTGTTATAAAAATAATTTATGACCTATTTGTATATTGTTTTGAGTTTATTTTTATTAATTATTTAAATTAGTTTATAAATAATAGTTTATACATACATATAAACTATTCTTGACCTTATTTTGCTTATCATCATAAGTATTTTATTAACGAACAAATCTTTTATATATTTTTAACCAAAGTGACACATTTTGACCCCCTTTATATGGCAACTTACTTAAAATATACTAATAAAAATATACTAATAATGATATGGTTACCCTGATGAGCTATTATTGTTTTTCAATTTATTTATCACTAAACACATAAATCAATTGTGTCGAGTGATTCAAAGTTAAACAGATGCTCAAATTCAAGTCTTAGTGAATGTAATTGAGTAAATTCTTAATAGAGAATTTTACTGGTCGTAATGCTAATGATGTGTCGAGCTCATAGATTGACTCAGTCGAGAATATATAAACATACACTACAAAATTAATATGATTTTTAAAAAAAAAAATGTTAATGTAACATTATTGAAGAAAGAAAAATCCAAATTTTGTTTTGCTTGCATCAGCTGGTTGCGTGGAGCCAGATTCCACTTCCCTCTTGTGCTTTTGAAACAACATCCTTTGTTGCTTCTTTGCCACTCTCACTCTGCAACAACAACATCAACACGGGTACGAACCAAGCAACTTCCTCCCATTAATCACATCCATAATCTTTCAACGATCTCATTGTCTCCTTATATTAAACAAAACCAACACCATCCCTTAATGTTTCAGAACCTCACTGTGTGTGTGTAACTAGTTTAGCTAGCTAGCTACCATTCTCCTCACAAAGTCAATGCAACCATTGTTCTACAACCCCCATGTGGATCTGAGTCTCTTGCAGCGAATTCCCATGGTTGAAGCTTCTAAAAACGTTCCTGGGTCTTTGCTGGTTCACCAAAAGAGCAACATTTTCTGAGTGCTTTGTGTGTATTTGTTGTTTTTTTTTTCATCTGGGTCTTGTTTCAATGGGTTGTGAGACTGGTCCTGAGCTGAAAGAGAAACAAGGGTAAGTGTTGTTTGTATGAAAACCATGAATTCTGTGTGTAAATTTGGGTTTACTGTTGTTGCATTTTGACTTCTCTGTTCTGGTTTTGAGGATGAAAACAGAGGAGGGGTGAATTTTTTGTTTCACTGATTCTGGTGAAGGATGAAAAGAAAGTGTGTGTTTTTGTTTTCTGGGAAAGAAAATATGGAATGGGAATCACAGAAATATTTCATCTTGCAAATGGGTTCATGAATATTTTGACTGTGTGATTAAAGTTGAATTTTTGGCCTTTCTGATTTCAGTGGAGAATTGTTTACAGAACCTAAAAAACAGATCCCTATCTCCTTTTGTGCTTCCTTTCAAGAATCCAATTGGAAACATATGCTGATAGTTCAATTTTGAAATTGGGTCTGCTAATGATCTAGACTATTTGTTTGTTTCTATCTTGATGTATTTGGTATTTGGATGGAATTTTTGTTTTGATGGGGACTGATTAATTGATTTGCATATATTTCAGCAGGACAAGCAAGCAAGTTTTCTTTTTGTCTGATGTAGACAAACTGTGAGATCTAAGAAGACAAAACCATGTAAGTATTCTATGAGATTTTAATAGAAATTAGTGTTTGTTTTTTGTTGTTAGAATATTATTATTGGCCTCTCAGTTAGTTGATGAAATTCCTGGCAGAATATCCCCCAGGACTCAGTCATGTATAAACCATTTGTAACATGTGATGATCCAAAAGGAGTTGTTGAGTGTGGAAGCATAAGGAAATACAGGAGTAGTTCTCATAGTTCTCACAAAATGAAGGACAAGACTAAAAGCCGGAGGACGGTCGAAAACTTAGAGACAACATCATTGTCAAACAAAGCAGGCAGAGAAGGGAAGGTCTCAAAAGGATCCGCAGAAAGATCTTTTGATCCATCATCCTTGCAGCTGGTGGAGGTATCAAGAGGGGCTCAAAGGTTGGAAAACATGATTGAATCATGGTCTGGGAGTCTGAGATATGAGGGAAACTCTGAAGATATGGCGAAAGATTTGTTGAAAGGGGCTCTTGACCTGCAAGAATCGCTAGCAATGCTTCGGAAGGTGCAAGAGGCTTCGCAAATGGCGCGCTTGAAGAGAAAGCAAAATGAGAAATATGAAAGAAGTAGAGTTGATTCAAAGGTGATTGATAGAGCAACACATTCTAATCAATTTGGTGAACAAAGTTATACAATGGGAGGATGTCAAAGGCCTTCTTGGTCTTCAGCTGATGCTTCTTCAAGTAATTGCACAGAGGATCTTAAGAAAGTTATTAGGGAGAGTCTGGTTAAGCAAAATCTAGTGCCAAACAAAACCACTGGAGGGTTCGATTCAGCATCAGCATCAGCATTCCCTTCTACGAACTCAAGCCAATCTTCTGGAGTTTGGTATGACAGGCTTTCTGATTCTTCTCCGTCGCCAACAACTACAACTAAGGAAAGAGGATCCAATCTGGTTGCGAAGCTGATGGGTTTAGAAGAAGTTCCTTCAAGACCATTCCAAGCTGGGAAGAAACAGTTGGAGAGTCAAAAGATACTAAATCAAAAGAGACCTATATTTGAGATAGATACACCCAAGGTGAGAAAGAATAGTCCAATATTCGAGACGTTTAATCCCGAACCACAGATGACACTGAGGGAAGTTCTTGAGACTACTAATTTCAATGGACTTTTGAAGAATAGTCCTGTCAGAGAACACAAGCTCCATGTCCATAATTCCAGTTATCCCTGTTACAACCAGTTTGATGATTTACCACCCATTGTACTCATGAAACCTCGATATCGGGAATTTGCAAAAACTTATGAGGCAGTTCCTTCAGAAGAGTTGCCCCTTAGAAATCTAAAAGCAAATGCAGTCCCTTTCCCTTCCAGAACTTTCAAACACAGAGAAGTTTCAACCACCAAGATGGAAAAGGAAATGGAAGAACGTGTATTCAAAAGGCTTACCAAAGAGGAAAGACCTAACCGCCCCAAAGAGGTTGTGGAAGTGGATGTGAAAGAAATCAAACCTGTTGAAAATGAGAAGGGCCCAGGAGGAGGTAAGGTAAAACTGAATAGTCATGCTGGTCACAAATCACAGGCAAGTGAAACAGTTGATAGGAAAGCTAGTGTGAAGACCATTACTGTTATCAGAAAGCTACCAGAAAAGGAGGTTTCAAAGCCTAAAATTGTGGTAAAAGCTCAAGAACAAGGAGTAATCAGCTCAACAGGTGCAAAATTGAGAAAGCCACAAAGTGGGTCCAGAATTGACAAGAATGAGATTCCCAGCAGAAAGAGCACTGCATCAAATTTAAATACCATCTCAAAACCAAAGAATAAAAAAGTTTATAATTCCAAGGAACAGAGAAAAAGTCAGATGAAGAAGCAAAGGTCTATTGCTGAGCCTGAGGCAGCTAAACCAATTGTAAGTCCAATTTACTGTAATCATTTGTCTCCAGTGAATGCAAGTGCATTCTAGTTATCTTATAGAGAATAGAGTTTGGGTTACCTAATCAATGAATGACCCAGGCATTCAATGAGTTTTAATTCACTACTCTTCTGCACAGGATGTTGTACAATTAGGACAAGAAGAAGGGAAGAGCATTGATGTTTCTTGTGAAGATGATTACACTGATATTAGGGTAATCACTACAATAACAGATGATGTCGCCAAGGAGCGTGAAATAGATGACAATGCAAATAAGATTATAGGTAAATTTCTTATCACTGGTGCCACATATTAAATTAGATATGTTGTTATGCATATAATATTATTTTCAAACAAGTATTGGTATCAGCAGATATATCATTACACTCAGAATAAATTAGAAGCATCTTCATGAGTCATGACATGACAGGTGTTTTGATACATTGCAGAAAATTGTGAGCAGAGCCAGAGTTCTTCAGCTGATGATTTTTTTATGCTGAAGTGCGAACATGAAAATGATGCTAACCCTGCTGAGGAAGCTCATGGCACCGCCCATATCAATGAAACTGATCGCAAGCCCGAAGAAGACTTTTCTGAGCTGAAATATTTGCTTCTAACTAGTCAATCATTTATTAGCCATGCAGAGGAGCTCCTCTATCTTGATGCTGATTGTCCTAAGATCCTGCCAAAAAATGATACCAATGCAACAGCCAATTCGAGACTCTATTTGGATTGTGCAAACGAACTCACTGAGCGCAAGAGCCTTCAAGAGTCACAAGTAGCTCACCCTCTATTGCTAACTTGTGCAGGGAATAATTCAAGATTACACATCTCTTTAGGCAGGTTAGTTGAGGAAATCCATAATGCTATTGAGAATCTGACATCTTATTGTGAAAATCCGGGGAAGAAACTTCTTTTGGACTGTGTGTATACAATGATGGAGAGAGATATGACGTGCGGCAATGGAGTCATAAATGGAATATGGAGCTGGGGTTGGAGGCATGGATTTTCTGCAGATGAAGCTGAGCAAGTTGTCAGTGAAGTAGGAAACTTAGTTTTAAGTGGATTAATTGAGGAGGTAATTGCAAATTTATGATTACTTTCTTGAGATATTTGGATTTACAGGGTTTAGATATCAGCATCTCTTCACCTTGTATATAAGGAGTGAATGAATTGATACAGGATATAAGAGTTGAATCAGTTAGCTGCAGAAGTTGCATAGTTTTGCTGTTAAAAGTTTTCTTGTTCTAGAATAGTATAATACTCATACATTTGGTTTATCATTCTTGTACCTTGCATTCCAATTTCAAGCAATTGAAAACGTGCACAAGAGGGGTATCATGGGTAATGGTCATTTGGTGTAACTTTCACCGATTACTACTAGTTTGAGAATGGATTTCGTTTGATGTAATGTCCCTAACTCACTTTCAACAAAAAAAATGTCCCAAACTATCGAGTTGAACCGATTTGAAAAATGTAAGTGCCGCTGTGTAACCTTGAGATTTATTCTCACATGATTAAGTGCTGCTGGGTAACCCTTTGTGTATTTAGTCCAAAAAACACCTTTGACAAAAAAAACCAGTTTGAAAAATGGGTTTAACATGGTAGTGGATTTTGATTGTTTTTTCTCAATTGGATCAAATATGAACTCGTTCAAAAAAAAGATCAAATATGACCAATCGATTATCATATATATATATATATATATATATATATATATATATATATATATATATCTACTTATTAAAATCTATCTTATTTACGGAAAAAAGTTTTTTTTACGTGTCACCCTCTTAGACATGAAGTTTCCCTCCAAAACGAAAATTTTCTTGTTCTAGAATAGTATAATACTCATACATTTGATTTACCATTCTTGTACCTTGCATTCCAATTTCAAGCAATTGAAAACGTGCACAAGAGGGGTATCATGGGTAATGGTCATTTGTCTCCTTCTCAGTTTGATAACTTACAAAACCAAGCTGCTCATGTGATAGCTCAGAGGTTAGCAAGGGCAGAACCACCACTTGGGAAAGAGGTTGTGCATTTCATGTTGGATGTGAGATCAGACATGTGGAGCATGAGAAAAGGAATAATCAATTATAAGAGGGTCATGAGCTTCCTTGGTTACTTTGTTTTCTTCAGGACATGGTTGGAGGACATAAGGTCTTGGAAGAATCCAGTAACCACATTGCTTTTTTACTTTATCTGTATTCTTATGCTCTTCTATCCAGAACCCATTTAGCTCGGAGTTTCTATGTTTTATGGATTGGGCTGAAGCGATATTTTGAGAGGTCTAAGCACCCTGGCCACATAGATGCAACATAGTATTGTGCTGACACAACAATTCCTGAGGATTTAGAAGAAGAATTTGATGTGTTTACAACTCAAATTGGAGGGAGAAGTTTGATTAAGAGATAGGATTGGTTGAGAATCATTGCAAGGAATACACAAACAATTACTAATGACTGGGCAACCATGACTGGGCAACCATGGGAGAGAAGCTACAATCTCTATGCAGTTTGAGGGATCCAAGAGCTACACAAATATTTTTGATATTTTATTCTGTTGGTTTGCTAGTGACAATTATTGTTCCTACTCAAACTATCATCTTCATTTCGACCACATTCTATCTAAAGCCTCCAATGTTCAGGAGCAGTTTGCCTTCAATTCCTGAGAACTTCTTCCCTTCAATTCCTGAGAACTTCTTCAACAGAATGCCCTCTGAAAATGCTTTTATACTGTGATGACTTGGCATATCTAGAATGGTACAAAAAAATTCCCCATTTTGTCATGGTAGGGTAAGAGTGAGTTTAGAAGCACTCATTTTCTCCGACTTGAAATCCAAATGAATATGACCACGGTTATGGCTTGTTATTCTTCTCAGTAGTTTCTAGTTTCATCTTAACTTTGTATTCAATTTGCCCAAAACATATTTGATGCTTGTTGTGGTACCTTAAGCCAGATTAAGGCGTGGTACCAAGAATGATATAAATTAATAGAAAAATAATACAATTTGAACTTAAAAGAAAATTATGGATGAAGATTTGCAAGGTTCAACATAGGTGAGGGATGGAGAAAGAAGATCCTGACAAAAAAGGATCTTAGATGATCTCTCAAAGTTGAAAGTTAAACTTAAAACCCTAGTTTTTCAAATCGTGCATTGAACAGTATAAACAAACTTAAATACAATATGTTATTAGTTCATTGAGACATTAAACTTAAATTCTTAAAAATTGCAACAATAAATCATACATTTTTTTAAGAAAATAACAAAATTATAACTTAAAGTACTATACGAGGTACCACACCCGAAAAAAAATATGGGTAGCATGGAATTCACCAACATATTTTATAATAGTATTCCATCTTTGCTCATTTTAAGCATTTTATGTGATTTTGCCAAACCTTGTGAGTTGCTCATGTCTCGAGCCATTGAGCAATGGAGAACAGGAAGGTGATGACTGATGACTCCACCAACTGTAAAATTAGCAGTACCACGCACTGCAAGAAATGAATGATGAAACACATAATAAAGAGAACATTCCATGTTATGTCAGATGAAAACATGCGCTATGATACATCAGAATATGTAATATTTTATTCTTTGGTAAGTAAACTACAGCTTTCCGATTTCCCAGTGACTAATCAATATAAATATAATTAAAATCGAAGTACTGCCGCCTATGTGTAGAAAATGTTACCTGCCAAATGCCATTAATTAGAAACCAGAATGTTGATATTAAGAGTAAGAGCCTTTATGGAAACTATGGCCCTGATTAGATTTTTAGGGAAGCCAGTGACAACAGAATCAAGAGCGAAGCAAGGCCGGCGCAAGTCCCATGTGGGCTTAAGGCCCCAAAAAATTTTTACTCAGTAAAAATGTCTCTCATTCATGTGAGAAGTCCAATAGTATTTTTTTTTGTATATAATACCTCAAATTAAAATTAAAGTCTCAGTTTAAAAAACCAAGCTCAATAGTCTCCATGAAAAGAAAAAAAGATACTCCATCCCACATTTGATTTTGCATCTCAAAAATTCAAAAAATAAATTTTAAATAAAAATTTATTTTTACGTAAAAAATAAAGAAATATTTTTAAGGTAAAAATTTCTTACTTTAAAGTTTTCTTTAGGCCTCATTTAGTGTTGGGCCGGCCCTAGAGCCAAGCATTTTATTAGAAAACTTTTTATAGTTCAGATATCGACCGCCGATATTAGTGAATAATTCATTTGTCGCGAGCGGTAACACTTAGCGCGTAAACAACTAGCTATACTATGTGTTTCATTCCCATGAGTGGAATATAAAGTTTGATCTCATGCTTAAAGGGAAAAGTGATCAAACTACTTCAACACACCTTATGGTTTAGCTTGTGGTTTACCATATGTTAGTGTGATTTGATTTTATGGCTTCAATCATTTATATACATAAATAGTCTTAATTTACTCAATCATTTGTAATATATTGCAACGTCTCTATTTTTCTTTATTTTTATTTTTTCTTATGTATACATGATAGTAAATTAAACCGTGGCATATAGTGCTAACAGTGCAAGAAAATAAAATTCTTATTTTTAAAGTTGTTTTTTCTTATTAATACTACACTTAAATTTTCAATAAATGATACAAAATTATATATTTTACTTTTGATGTGACGAAGTGAAACATGGATGATGTTAGTGTTTGCTTTCACATGGTTATTATTCTCTTAATTCTACATGTTTCATTACTTTCGTTTCGAATTATATACCCGAGCGGTTGTATTTGCAATAGGAAAGCACTGTGCAAAACTAAAATAAGTCGATGCCTTGTTGAGCCAAGGGGATGGTTATTATTCCCTTAATTCTACATGTTTCTTTACTTTCGTTTCGAATTATATAGTCGTGCTCTTTCAAAAAGAGAAATGATTAATGGTACAAAATCGAAAATTTAACGAAGTAAACATGGATGATGTTTATTAATAGTGTTTTCTTTCATATGGTTATTATTCTCTTATTTCTACATGTTTTATTATATTCGTTTCGAACTATATAGCCGGGTTCTTTCAAAAAGACAAATGATTAACGGTACGAAAACGAAATATTTAATGAAGTGAAACAAGGATGATGTTTATTAACATTGTTTGCTTTCATAAGATTACTAGTATGTATACCCGTGCCGATGCACGGGGGCATATTTCTGAATATATAATAATTTTTTTTAATATATATATAGAATTATTTATTTTGTATAAATGAAAAATAAATATGAATATAATTATTTATTTGATTAACTTATTTATGATATATTAATATAATAAATTGTATGATTTTTGTATTTTTCTTTTATTTTGGTTTTTCCTATCTCCAATTAAGTCTACAAAATTTATAACTTATAAAACTTGATAGAAAATATGTATTACGTATTAAATTACATTGTTTTACATTATATTATTGTGATTATCTAAACTCTAACTAAATATGGATGAGTATTCAAAATTTAAAGGGTGCAATAATAATTCTCTTATATAAAATACTATAATATATTTATCATAAAGCAAGAACATTTAATAAGAAAGTGCAATAGATATCTCTAGTGGAAAAACACCACATTGCAGTGAAGCACACAAAATTTTTGGATTTAAAATCCAATCTATCTAATTGTTCACCACCAAGATAAATAAAAAAACACAATAAATAATTTTCCATAATTGACTTCTGGTTGGAGAATTTTTTCATGAAATTAATTCGTTCATGACTCCAACATGAATAACGTGAATATTGGACTCCAACGTGAATATTGGAGTCCATAATTGACTCATATATTTTATAAGTTTTATGATCTCGCAGAAAAAAGTTGTAATGCTTCTGTATATTTACTCCATTAAAATATTTAAAAAGTCTAGAAAAAGTTTAAATCTCTCTCTCTCTCTCTCTCTCTCTCCCTCCCTCCCTCCCTCCCTCCCTCTAAGTTGCGTATTTTCTACTAATTTTAAGTTGAAAGTATTTTCTTTTAATACGCAACTTAAACATAAATAAATAAAAGCTATATAATGCTTATGTAATATCTACTCTTAAATTATTTAAAAAAATTGATAAATTACTAAAATTATATTAAAACATTTTCTATTAGTTTCAACTTGAAAGTATTTTCATGCAAACTGTTCCTCATGTAGGGGCATTTTAATATATAATTGGTAAATATAGACTAAATATGTTTATTCTTCTCTAATTCCCCGTGGAAGCCCTATATTCGCAATTAAATTATAATGCTTTTGTATATCTACTCTTAAATTATTTACAAAGTTTGGGAAAAATACTAAAATTAAATTAAAACATACTTTCTACTAATTTCAACTTGAAAGTATTTTCTAGTGAAATATTCCTACCCGTTGAGCTTTTTAAAATATAACTTAAACATAAATCAATAAAAGCTATATATATTTATTTATTCTAATTCCCGTCAAAATTTCATATTTTTTATATATATTTAACTCTATAACTTATGAACAAAAAAACTAAAATAATATCAAAAGTTATTGTTTGTTATTTTCAAATTGGAATTTTTTTATTCTAAATGTTCTTTCCCGTGGAATCCCTATTTTTACAATCAATTTTAAATGGTTATGTATATCTACTCTTTAAATTAATTAAAAGTCTGAGAAAATTACTAAAATTATATTAAAACATTTTCTATTAGTTTCAACTTGAAAGTATTTTTATGCAAAATGTTCCTCATGTAGGAGTTTTTTACTATATAATTAATAAATACAGACTAAATATGTTTATTTTTCTCTAATTCCCCGTGGGAACCCTATATTCACAATCAAATTATAACGCTTTTGTATATCTACTTTCAAATTATTTAAAAATAATAAAATTCTAACAAAACATTTTCAATTATTTTCAACTTGATAGCATATTCATGCAAAATATCCCTCCCCGTATGAGATTTTTAATATATACCTTAAACATAAATAAATATAAGCTATGTTCATTTATTTCAATTCACACGATATTTATATATATATACATATATATATATATATTATTTATCTTTAAACTTATGAAAAAAATTAAAAATTATATTGAAATTTATTTTTTATTATTTTCAACTTGAAAATACTTTAATATAAATATTTCCCCCCCGTAGAATCTTTATTTTCACAATAAAATTAAAATTGTTATATATATATCTATCAAAATATTATTTAAAAGACTTAAAAAGTACAAAAATTATATTAAAACGTATCTTCTATTAGTTTTAAGTTCAAACTATTTTCATGTAAAAACGTTCCTCCAGTAGGAGATTTTTCCTATGTAACTTGAGCATAAATAAATACAAACTATATTTGTTAATTTATTCCAATTCATGTGGGACAAATTTTTAGTATCAAAATTTGTGTTATATAAAATTATATCAAAATTTATATTTTGTAATTTTTAACTGAGATATATTTTACTGTAATTTTTCTTTCTTGTGGGATCTCTATTTTCACAAACAAATGTGAACATATATATAGTTGAGCTTTTGAATTTATTATAAACTGAGGTGAGCATTTTCGTTAAAAAAAGAGGATAGTCTTTGATTTCAAATGTAGTGTGCAATACAACTTAAAGCGATCGGTATGCGACTTTTCCATTTCGTTTTAAAAAAGAGATTAATTTCTATGCAGCGATGATGTAAATAAGTTTTACACCATCATTCAATCACATCCCTCCATTTTGTTAGCTCACAATTAATTTTAAATTTAATAATATCTAAAATAGAAAATAGAAGGTTTGTGATTGAATGATGGTGTAAAATTTTTTACACCGTCGGTGCATAAAAATTTATCATGTGCTAAATTAGGAGTAGTAAATTTCCCTGGATTAGTGGGAGTAGTCGACTATATTCAATGCTCGAAAGTTTTTTTTTATGGTTCATTCCAAAGTTTAATATAATATAAGTTGTGTTTCAAAAAAAATATAAGTTGCAAAAGCAAAGGGTCTTCTTGTTAAATCTACATAGGTGAGTATTATGACAAATCTAAGTGGTTTAGATGCATATAAGGAACTTGATTTATCAGTTGTCACTCAATTTGATCTATAAATCAATCAAAGAAATTTGACTGTAAAAATTTAATCAGAGGCAAAATCATGTTTCTTAATCTTCCTTAAGAAAATGTTTCTGAATCTTAATAAATAAGAGAGATTAAGTTGCATGTTGAATTGTTGATCTTAATTACTCAATACAATTGGAGTCATGCTCTTGCATAGCAAACAATGGAAAACTTAATTCACAAGTGTGTCATGTCGAATGTTTTACTGTACAAATGTTTCTTGTGGACATTCATACTCATCTATAATTATATTGTTGGACACATCACACATTAACAATTATTGTTTGTTGAAATCTGCATATATAGTTATCAAAGAAAACTTCTGGAAGTGATTTCTTATCATCTCCTGCACTTTGAGGTGTTTCAATAGGGCCTATGATGGTTGGGGTGAAGGGAAGACTTTTCTATCATCCATTAAAAGAAGGAATCACAAAGTAGAACCTGCACATAAAAGAAACATCAAATAAACCACCAGAATATGAACTTGGATAAACTACAGAAAACACCAAAAGAAAAAACTCTATGGGTTCTCACAAAAGAACCCAAAGAAATGAATGAAACTGAAAGGAAAGTACAACCTAGACAATTCATATATCAATGGTAAAAACAAATTGAGTTGGGTAAAAAGAGGGGAAAGCAACCTCTAGCACAAATGAACAAAAATTAAATGGATCATCAAACGGATTGTAGCTGCCTAGTGTATAAAAAATCATTCAAATGTCTCTATATCCATAGCTGTGAAAACAACTGGTGTAATTGCAATAAAGATTGATAAATAACAGCTTCTTTCTCACCTTCATGAAGACATCAAGGTACGGATCCGGCTTAATATTTGCTTCCAAAAAAATCAGGTCACAAAAGACCATGTTCTTTCAATTCTGAAAAAACGTCACACCAACTTCCTTAAACAAAAAGATAGCTGATCAAAACTGAGCAAAACTCTAGCATGGTTCTCAGCAAAATAAATACAAACAAAGATGATTAATTGAAAAACAAAGATAAGTAAGAATGAATCATGCAAGTGCTACGAATGCCACCGTCAAGAAAACGCAGACGGTAGAAGATAGAAGGATTGATGTTTTGAACCAAAAGCTCATGTCTTATTTATAGGTGTAGCCTCATGAAATCTGTAAAAATGGGTTGGCAAAATAAACCAATCAAAATAAAATGTGATAGAATCTAAATATTTAAACTGAGGTTGTTGTAAATTGTAGAGGTAATCAACACAAATAATGACATTCAAGGGAATCAAAACAGATTTTTTGAATTTGAATTATCTAACTGATCAGTGTATGAGGCAGTTTTTTTTAATGGGAATTGATGAATTTTTTTTTCGTAAACACAACCAAAAGTCCCAAAGTGATAACTTGAGAATTCAAAGTTAATTGGGTTAAGTGATAGTGAAATTGTAGAAAGAAAAAAGAAAAAGTTCAACGACATCACTATGAATTTTAATGTAAACGTTCAAGAAAATAAGTGTTGGGACTAATAAGAATTAATGATTCAAATGTTCAATGTATACGGTTGCCATTAATTGTTGATTTTTCTTAATTTTTCCTCTTCTTAATTGGACAATAAAGAGACAATATATTAAAAAACATTTTGTAAAGAATTAAAAAAATAGAAGATTCAAAGGCACCATAGGAAATCACGTAGTTTCAACCCATAATATCTCATATCCATTAAAGAGCACCATCGAATCATAATGATACATGATCAGATTTTTTTAAATTTATTAATATGCTAAAAACTGATTGGCTTAGAGGTAGGTAGTGGGATGAAAACTTGTGCATTTTAATTAATGCTTATATATTTCAGATTAAAAAAAGTTAAAAATAAAATAACTTACATGGCTTATTACATGCTTACCCTTTAATAATACATCAAATAGCAATTGAGCCATTCTCAAGTTTCCTAAAGTAGTAATACTAATTTCATTTTGATTTTTTTTAATCTTAAAAAAATAGTTGAAACATCTCTCAATGGATGCCAAGTGTCAAAACCTTCCATCTTTTAGGTTCTCTTTTATATACTATTTAGATTATTCTCTTAGTTCTACACGTTTCATCACTTTTGTTTCGAACTATATAGTTGTGCTCTTTCAAAAAGAATGGTTAATGATACCAAACCGAAAATTTTACGAAGTGAAACATGGATCATGTTTATTAAAATTGTGTACTTTCAAATGGTTATTGTTCTCTTAATTCTACATTATTCTTTACTTTCTTTTCCAACTATATAGTTGTCTTCTCTCAAAAAGAAAAATGATTAATGGTAAGAAACAGAGAATTTGACAATGTGAAACATGGATGCTGTTTATTAATAGTGTTTGCTTTCAGTTAGTTATTATTCTCTTACCATTATTTCGTATGCTCTCCTTCCTCTTTGATGATTATTCACAAAGCCCTAATAAGAAGAAGTCGAAACAGTCTAGAGTCTCAGTCGTTGTCTTCGCTTCAAATGCACAAGCTTATTCAAGCAAAGGCAAAGGAGTTGCGGAGGACGATTACATAGAAATGCTGAATATAATTGAAGATCAAGTCTCAAAACTAAAGAAGTTAGATTAATCCAGAAAGGGTAATGACAACGCGTCTGCATTTGAAGTTCAAACCCTAAAGGCCCGTAATGTTCTAGCATTAATTGGTTGCGTTTAATATTATTGAAATTTTTCTCTAATCAAGTATTAATTGTTTGTTTTTAATATTATTAGGTTAAATTACAATGCGAAATGAAAATGAAGTATGTGCAGGCTAAATTGGCTAAGGCCTCCTTGGATAAGAAACAACTTCAGGCATGTTTTATTGCTTTGGATAATTGTGTTCCAGCAATTACTCTTTTGTGTATTGCACTATGGGATGGACACTTTATCACCACTATATTCTTACAATGAAAATTAGAACAATACTAGAGGCACTAAGTGAAATAACATGGTCCACATATACCATTATGAAACAGACATGCAACCTACATAAAAAATATGGTTATCAGTATCTTACTATACATATTCTTGAACATTTAGACACATTTATATCTACTGTTAGAAATCATCATTAGTCTTTGAACCACTACTGTTTGACATTAAATTTTGCATGCTAGCAAAAAATTTCATGAGATGAAACTTTTCAAGCAGAAAATTGTTTTAAGAAAGTTTGAAGGAGATATGTAAGAGAAGTAAAAATCTCTTAAGAATTATGGATTGGATCTTTTCTTTATTACTCCAATAGGTTGATGATTTTATCTCAATGAAACAATTTAATTTTCCGGATGCGGCATTAAATCATATAACCTTTAATATTATTTTCTGACAGTTGCTTGCTATTAATGGCTGGTGCAGGATGCTGAGGCTGAACTTGAGGTCACAACTCAGTTAAGCAACTTATGTGATTAAAACAAAGTGAAGATGAAAAAGTAAGTCGGAACTTACTCATATGTTACTTGACTTATACTTATGGCTCTTCCGTATAGGTCTTATATTAAATAGTCCATTGATTTTGTTAGGTGGTTTGAAGAAATTTCTAATTCCATTGAGCAGGAGACGACAAAGATGCAAGAAGACAAGAGGTGAAAACTGTTAATTTGTCTGCCTATTTAGTTTTTGAATTGTTTGTGTAACATCTCAATCTGACGACTGGCCTCACGGTAACAACACGAGTCTTTTCAGTGCGCTTTGTCCTCACTCGCGCACTTCCCGGGAAAACTTCCCAGGAGGTCACCCATCACGATAAAGTGGTATCAGAGCTTTGGTTGAGAAACCAGAGCTTGTTGGGGAATAGGTCTTCTGTGTTAGGTTGTTTGAACTCTGTAATTGGTCGGCTGGGTGTTGATCGATTGACAGAGTGTTACCATATAGATTATATGATTAATTGTTGTTTATTCTACTATATGTTTCTTGCTTGATATTGTTGCCTTAAGCACTAACGCCTTAACTTCTGACTAGATGGTTAGTACCCCCACCAAAATATTAATTGTACTTGTTGTTTGCCTACTTTGTTATACAGTATTCCAGGTAGAAACTACATGTTGTTGAACGGAGAAAGGAGTATGCATTAGGCACATTCCTTTGACCGTTGTTTGTGTGTTCTGATTAGGACAATTGTATAGGGTTTAGAGAAGTGCTAAACCTAGAAGTTGTTTTGTGCAGATAGGTTAGTAAGGAGAGATAGAAGCTAAGAATGAACCCTAATGGGATGTGATATGAATTCCAGGAACTAAGGTTGTACTTCTTCTAGATGAAGTTGTTAGAAATTGAGTAGATTAAGAGATGATCTTAATTTAGATGTGACCACTTGATGAGATAGACTCATTGGCCTTACTAGTGAGTTTTTCTGAATTTTCTTCCGCAAGATATTGAGCCTGATCAACTTAATATTGAGGGGTTGATATTTGGAATCACAGTTGGCATTGACTATGATAAGAAGATTGATTAGAGTTGATAGTTGACTAGTCGAGTTTGAAGGATACGTTTGTGTTAAGTACTTGATCATCCTTGCTGATAAGTTGTAGTTTAAGAAGTGGTTTTCCACTTTAGGAGTGTAGGAGAGAGTGAAAGGACAATAGAGGTCCAAACTTTGTGAACGTTTAGACTTTAAGTCTAGGAATTCTTGTCTTAAGTGTCTGAGACTTAGAGATATTCTGATTTTGGGGAGGAACCTAAGAATTTGATTGACGTAGGAGTAACAAGACTAAGGAAGGAAGTTCTAGTGTTGAGTTGAAGGCTTGAACTTAGAGATTATGTGAAGAGTAGAGGACCACCCTACTACACCTATGGTTTTGTCAGATGTTAGTCTAGGTTTAATGTAATTGCTGAGTTGGGAAATTTCAATTGAGTCATATTGAAAATAGATATTTAAAAATTTCAATCCTCCATGTTCTTGTTTTTCCATGATTCATGGTTATTTAGAGCTGCTCCTTACTGGTTAGAAATTTGGGTTTTTCACTAGATTTTCTATTTTCAAAATTGTCTGGCTGTATAGTGTGTTGGACAATTCTTTCCCATTCTGATTATTTGGTAGTATTATGTCATCTACCATTATGTATTGAAAATTGAATTAACATGAGAAAAATAAACTGAATTAGAAACCTGCATATGGTTAGTTAGAAACTTTCTATATTATCAAATATTATTTTTCTAAGCTATGTTTTATTTTTGATCTTTAATTAAAAACTTAGGTTGACCATGACCCTCCTCATTTGATATCACGTGAACAGCCTTGTGATGGTCATCCAAGATTAGTTGAATTACTAATGGATGCCCCACATCCAAATTTTTATTACATAGGACAAATGAAATTATTGATAGTGATAATAGAAAGGTTTTTGGATCTTTGAATCCTAAATGTGTAACGAAACTTTGTTTTATTCCAAATTTGTGTATGCTAAACGTTTCATGTCCTTTTACCTTTGAACCTTGGGTTAGACACCTATACTGTTTATTTCGTTTTTAATACAAAAGCTTTAATATCACTTCAGAGACTAAGGTTTTTCTCAATTTTCTAATGCATATTTGGAAATTTGGTTGATGACTACTTTTAGGGTAAAATCTGTTTTTTTCCAATTAAAATTTTTACCAAGTGTATCTAATTAACACTTTGGAAACAAAGAAGTAACGTATTCTTATGAGCAAATGGAATTCGTAAATGAGTAGATGATACCATACATGATTAGAATATTAAAGTTAGTACTTAGTAAGATAGATGTGTACAATGCTTAATTTAAAATGGTAGTTTTACTTCTTCATTAGTCTTAATTCTTAAGGTACTCTTAAATATGCTATAAGTACATTAATTTTTGGACTCTAAAACATACATCACGATCTTTTGGAAAATTAATTCTAAAACTTGTTACCCTTGTGTGTTAGGCCACGACCGAGAGCTCTATAAGCTCTAGGAAGCCTTGGTTTTCTTTGAAAACTTGTATTTCAATGGGTTAAATGTTTAAGGAATTAAGAATGAGTTATTTTTTTATGATGAAAGTCTTGGAAGTTAACTAGTTAACTACGGTTTATGGATTCCATGATTCACATGAAGTACATAACTATACAACTATTAGGATATTGTTTTAATGAAGAGTTTAGTGTGCGTAGTATTGCGAAAATGCCTCATTGAGTATCCTAATAGAGACTGAAGACTCTAAGGAAAACGAGAGGAGTAATTACTAGTTATGTATACTTTTCTATTTTAACAAAAAATATGAGTATTTGGTTTTAAAGTTGATTTACGAAGTCAAAGCTTTTTGAAGCATTGAGTACTGTTACTGTTTTGTTGTCATTATGACGACTTGTCTTAATTTCTGAGTTTTATCCTAATGAGTTATAACCATTATGAGGATTAGGTTTAACATACATCCGCTTCGAGTCAATTTCCTGAAGTCGCAGATTTAGACCTTGAGTTAGTAGGTTAACTCAAATAGTAATTATGTTATGTGTACTTGTGAAGGGTACGAATAACGGGAGCGCTTGACGACGAAGCTAAAGAATAAAAGAAAGCGAACCGACACGGGAAAGCAAAGATGTGTTGGGATTGGAATTGCAGTTAGTATGAGAATTGGCTAAGGTGAGGGCTACTCACTGAATACTAGCTAATGCTTTAGGTGTCGGCGAATTTGACTTGATTTATTGTTTATGCACTTGATTGTGTTTGACTGGGAAAAATGTTTTCTGAGGCTACGGCTGACAATTGATAATCATTTATCGCTTGAATTGTTTTTGAGATTGATTCACATGCTATGTGCTAAATGGTTAATCTAGGATATGTTGATGTATGTGTCATGACTGTTGGATTGTGTTACTTTGATTATGCAAATACACATATATCTGTTGTACGTCAGAGTGAGGATAACGGGCAGTTATGCCACACTCATCATGAGATTTTGGGAAAGTTTGACGGGACGAACGGAGGTTCGGGCCTTGTTATTGTTTTAATGGATCGAGACCTTCTCTGGGAATTACTTGGGATTATGGGATCTTTTAAACTCATAAGATTAGAGATAAAAACTAAATGGAAACTATTTTACAAGGAAAATTTATAAGACACTAAACAATCTCTGAACCTTTAAATAATGATCACAATCTCAAATAAGAGCTTAGGACTTGAATATTAGTTTTGGAAAATGAGAAGTGTCGCCGAGTCCAAGTTTTGGGGAACTAATAAGTTTCCGAGTATGTTGATACTCTTTGCTCGATGAGCAGTTTTGTTGTTTGGCTATCTAAAAGATAAGCCGGGAAATTAATAAGTTTCTGAGTACGTTGATGCTCTTTTGCTCGATGAGCAGTTTATTGTTTAGCTATCTAAAGGATAAGTCGGGGAACTATAAGTTCCAAGTACATTGGTACTCTTTGCTCACTGAGCAGTTTTTTACCATCGGATGGAGATGAGTCGGATAACTCGAGAAGTTATCACGAGTGATTGCACTCTTTTCATAATTAATTGTCTTTTGTCGCAGAATCGACATTTACCTTAGGGTATTCTTTTTAGAGACAATAAGTTAGCTAGAACACGTGACGACGTGACGAGTGAGGTCGGAGACGTTGTTTGGCTAATCACTTTGCATTCATGCATACATTTTGAGGTTAATACACAGTGGGATGTCGGACCTCGGTGGATTCCAAAAATGGTCATAAGACCCGGATTTCCACATAAGAGCACTGTGGTGATTCTTAGTAGCAGACGAAAATGGCAGGCCTTCGGGGTTTCATGCTGATCTGACTACATTTTGTTTGGTATAAGAGACACCCGAGCGGAAATGGTCCCACTTTGGCCGGTGCTAGGATTGACTCGTTGGTGCCCATCCTTCCGGATTGCATCTTGTTCCTCGTCATCTCATTCATGTACCATGCATACTGACTTAGTTGCCGAGTGTGATTGTTACTTGTTAATTTTATTTGATACATGTTAATTGTCATTATTTGTCATTTATATTCATTGGAAGATATACAATTTATAATGCTATCACAAACTTTTAAGCCTAAGTAGCTATCCCTTAAACTTTATCTACTTGGTGTATTACTTATGTAATTCTGTGGAGTTGACCCTCGCGCCTTCTGTTTGTGTTTTGGCGGACTACGCCCATTGTCAAACAACGATAGGTGGTGATGCGAGCAGATGCTACTCCATGTCGAAGAACTATAGAAGACTCGAAGAATAGAGTCGGGTGTAAGGCTAGAGCCTTTTGGGTAAAGAGCTTATCATTGTTGGTTAAAGCTTATAGGATTATTTTATAATTATTGTTTAAAGTTTTGGGTAGGTTCCGGTGCATTGCTATCTTGCGATTCTCCGATTTGGAAATCGTAGGGAGTATATCAGATTTATGAGTCATTGCATAATAAGATTCCTCGTTGAATCTAATTCTATTCGTTAGGTTTGTAAGTTGGGTTCATCTGTTGTTACCTCCGGGTACTTGCCTTGTTTAAGGCTGGATGTAAATTTATATACAGTTGGGAGTATGCATTTCATGATTTAGAAATACTTTGAAAAGAAAAAAAAATACTCGCATTTATAAATCCCTTTTAGATTATTTTAATAGGTTACTAAAGTGACCCCCGGAAATCGGGGTGTTACAGTTTGCATAATTTTACTCTCTTCTTTGGATGAAAGATTTTACAGGGAGCTGGATCATGACATCTAAGAGTTGAAGAATCAACTTCAAAGCCTCAGCTGAACCAGTTGAAAGTGGGTCAAGAGAAGAACAATTATATTTGCAATAGGAAAGCACTATGCAAAACTATAAAATGCCGATGTCTTGTTGAGTCATGGGCATGATTATTATTCCCTTAATTCTACATGTTTCTTTACTTTTGGTTCGAATTATATAGCAGTGCTCTTTCAAAAAGAGAAATTATTAATGGTATGAAATCAGAAATTTAACGAAGTGAAACATGGATAATGTTTATTAATCATGTTTCCTTTTAGATGGTTATTATTCTCTTATTTCTACATGTTTCGTTACTTTTGTTTCGAACTATATAGTTTTGCTTTTTAAAAAAGAGAAATGTGCTTTTTCAAAAAGAGAAATGATTAATGACACGAAACTGAAAATTTTACGAAGTGAAACATGACATGGATCCTGTTTATTTAACAGTGTTTACTTTCAAATGACTATTGTTCTTTTAATTCTACATGTTTCGTTACTTTCTTTTCCAACTATATAGTTGTCTTCTCTAAAAAAGAAAAATGATTAATGGTAAGAAACAAAAAATTTTACGAAGTGAAACATGGATGCTGTTTATTAATAGTGTTTGCTTTCCGATAGTTATTATTCTCTTACCATTATTTTGTATTCTCTCCTTTCTTCTTGATGTTTATTCACAGAGCCCTAATAAGAAGAAGTCGAAACAGTCTGGAGTCCCAGTCGGTGCCTTCGCTTCAAATGCACAAGCTTATTCCATCAAAAGCAAAGGAGTTGCGGAGGGTGATTACATGGAAATATTGAATACAATTGAAGACCAAGTCTCAAAACTAAAGAAGTTAGATCAATCCAAAAAGGGTAATTACAACGCGTATGCATTTGAAGTTCAAACCTTAAAGGCCCGTAATGTTCTAGCATTAATTTTTAGCTTTTAATATTATTGGAATTTTACTCTGATCTAGTATTAATTGTTTGTTTTTAATATTATTAAGTTAAATTACAATGCGAAATGAAAATGAAGTATGTGAAGGCTAGATTTGCCAAGGCCTCCTTGGATAAGGAACTACTTTAGGTATGTTTTATTGCTTTGGATAATTGTGTTCCAGCGATTACTCTTTTATGTATTGAATCTGTTCTTTATTACTCCAATAGGTTGATGATTTTATCCTAATGAAACAATTTAATTTTACGGATGTGGTAATTCATATATTTTTCTGATGGACTTTTGTTCAAGTAATAAAAGAAGGAAGACTTAATAAGATAAAAAAAAAACAAAAGCTTCAAGCATTGAACGAGAATCGCAAAATGGTGGAGCAGAGGAATACCCAACTAACTTCTGTTGTCACAATGAGGCTTTGAGGATTGATCAATTGTAGAAAAGCAGCATTAAAACATATGCTTGGTTTGAAGTGCTCGAATCTTCATTCTTTCATTACCTACACTAGAAACGTTCAAGAAATTCAAGTTATTTCAAATCAATTAAAATTTCTACATGCATGTAGCTTAAATTTTTTAGCTTTTGGTGTTACTTAACCTTTATTGTTTTTTCTGGCAATGCTAGAATGGCTGGTGCAGGATGCTGAGGCTGGACGTGAGGTCACAACTAGATTAAGCAACTAATCAACACCAAGTGAAGATGGAAAAGTAAGTTTGAACTTACTCCTATCTTACTTGTGTTATGCTTACGACTCTTCCTTATAGGTCTTATATTAAATACTCCATTGATTTTGTCAGGTTATTTGAAGAAATTTCCAATTCCATTGAGTTGGAGACGACAATGATGCAAGAAGACATGAGTTGAAAACTGTTAAAAAACGGTTAATTTGTCTGCCTATTTAGTATTTGAATTGTTTGCATAATTTGTCTCTCTTCTTTCGATGTAATTTTTGACAGAGAGCAGATTCCTGACATCCAAGAGTTGAATGATCAACTTGAAAGCCTCAGCACTCAGCTGAACCAATTGAAAATGGGTCAAGAGAAGAACTGTAGCGATTGTATTTGCAATAGGAAAGCACTTTGCAAAACTATAAAATGTCGATGCCTTGTTGAGCAAATTTGATGGTTATTATTCCCTTGATTCTACATGTTTCGTTACTATCGTTTTGATCTATATAGTTGTGTTCTTTCAAAAAAGGGAAATGATTAACGGTTAGAAACAAAAAATTTAACGAAGTGAGACAAGGATGATGTTTATTTACAGCGTTTGCTTTCAGGTAGTTATTATTTGCTTAATTCTACATGTTTTGTTACTTTCGTTTTGAACTATATAACTCAGCTCTTTTAAAAAGAGAAATGATTAATGTTACGAAACCAAAAATTAATAGTTTTTGCTATGCGCTCCTTTCTTCTTTATGTTTATTCACAGAGCTCTAATATGAAGAAGTCGAAGTAGTCTATAGTCCCTTCGGTGCCTCCGCTTCAAATGCGCAAGCTTGTTCCGAGAAAGTCAAACGAGTTGCGGAGGACGATTACATGGAAATGTTGAATATAATTGAAGACCAAGTATCAAAACTAAAGAAGTTAGATCAATCCAAAAAGGGTCATAATAGCACGTCTGCATTTGAAGTTCAAACCCTAAAGACCCGTAAGGTTTTATTATTAATTGTTTGCTTTTAATATTATTGGAATTTTTCTCTGGTCTAGTATTATTTGTTTTTTTTAATATTATTAGGTCAAATTACAATGCGAAATGAAAATGAAGTATGTGCAAGCCAGATTTGTCAAGGCCTTCTTGGATAAGAAACTACTTAAGGTATGTTTTATTGCTTTGGATAATTGTGTCCAAGGCCTCCTTGTGTCCAATTTATGCATGATCAGGATCTTCTCATGTGAAAACTTTATATGACACTGTCATATAAAATTTCTGCATCTATCTCTATCTTCATATGTTAATTAGATTCCGGGAACCAGCAAGCAAAAGCTAGAAACTAGGCCATCAAGTTCAAGCCAAGCCAACAATTAGAACCTTTTAATTATAACGGCTAGAGCTAATATATCAAATACATTATAAAACAACTTTTCAGTAAAAGAAGTAGTAGTAAATTCACTAATTCTTAAATCAATAATTGAAATGGTAGAAGATTCCTATGTTAACGGCTGCAACTGCAATCAGGCTCAGGCCTTAAATTTTCTAAATGGGTCGGTCTATTTAAACAAAGTCTAGCCTAGCCCAACCCATGTCCACCCCTTGTATGAACTGAAAGAAGTACGAGATTTCTTGTTAATCAAACAACTGTCACAGTGTTAGAAATCTGAATATAGGTCAAACTATGGACTAAAACTTTAGTTCTCAACAAAGTCATATCTTTGAAGTTTAGATGACTCATTTTCAAATGTCATAACCATGATTCATCAACTAAACTGGAAGTTGACAAACATTGTTTCCGCAGCCTTAAAACTAACATGAAAAGTCATATTTTGTGCTAGAGGAGATCTCAAGACCTTCCTATTTTGTGTTAGAGGAGACCTTAAGACCTTCCTCAAATACAGTTAAAGTTATAAATTATTCAGACTACACCATGGTTGTTACAATTAAAGAAGACTCCAATTAATCCAAGTATGAAGTGCAATCTGTCACTTAAGCATAATATTGCTCCATTACAGACACTGCTAAAGCATTTCAGATTCAAACATATTAAAAATCAAAAACCAAAAAAGAAGAACCAACATAAAAAAAAAACAAAACAAACACGATTAACTGAATTAACGACGGAGAAATATTCAGATTCAGAGGTTAATTCCATCAATAATACAAACCTTACAGGTAGATTATTTCATCAATAATATGATAACAAAAGAAGAACCGACCTTTAAAAATAAAAAACGAAGACGATTTAGTGAACGAACGCATAAAGAAGAGAAAGATTCGAGGTGAATTTTTGGAATGATACGAAAAAAATTAATACGTTGTGATTTCCTTCATTTCAAGTTGTAAGATGGAAAATTCTAAAACATTTTAGGTTCAATTCAAACAAAAATCGATAGTACCAAAATTACATTTGAGTTTCATCAACATTGAGAAATAGAAAAAGATCAAAAGGAAAGGTTTAAGCTCACCGTCAGACATGGTAACGATGACGATGAGGAGTGTCTGAGAGCAACGATCGAAGAGTGAAGTAGAGACTAAAAACAACAAACATGGCAGTTTTACGTGAAATTGCGAGACGAATAAAACACAAATGAGGGAAACCGAATAATTTGTTACCTTGTTGATTCAATGGTTGTAATGGTGGTGGGGTGTGAAGTGTGACTCTTCATATTTATAGCAGAAGTGAAGCAAGGGATGTGCAATTTTGCAACGTTTTTTCCTTCTAATTTTGCCACTTGTCTTTAATTCTTTTTTGTTATGTTGTTTGTCTTTGGTTGTTTTCTTCTTTTTTTCCTATGATTTTGTCCAAATATTACTATTAAAAATTTCGTTAAAAGAAAGGGAAAAAATAAATACCGTAGACTTGTTTTTTTCTTCATTTTTCAACATGTTACAGAGTACTGAGAATACATTCTAAATTCAGCTCAAAGCTTCTTAAAGGAGTAAAATTGGAAAATGTGCTTCACACCATGGTAGTAAGTATCGGCCGATACACCGATACGATACATTTTTTTAGGTAAATGATACGTATCGTACCTGTGTATCGAATTGTCCTTATATCGCATCCGTATCGGCTGTATCGTATCATGTTTCGTTGTATCGCGATACGAAGTTGTATCGCACGATACAGAAACTGGGCAAACCGGGTTAGATTCGCGACCCAATTAAGGTATTTTATTTTATTTTTAGCCTTTTTTTACGGTTTTCTTATAAATTTAGACCAAAGTGGGTCGACTCACCTGAGCCAATCCATTTAAGGATTGAAATTACCCTAAATCTCCAATTTCAACTCTTGACAAGGGTTCAACTTCAATGTCGTTCACCTCATCTGCAGTATGGTTTAAAACATAGTTTATGCAGTATGGAAGTGCTTTGCATTTGTCAATTGTCATGTTATTGATGATTTTTAAGGAGATGAAGACTTGCATTTATCATATTTTAATTAATTATATTATATATATCATATACTTTTCATTTATAACTTATTTTTGTGTGTGTTTGTATCGTACGATACATAATGCGATACGATACACGAGACGAAAAAAAAAGTTTTTCGATACACGATACGATACACGATTCAACTATCATGCTTCACACATTTAAAGGCCCCATTACAACAGTTGTAACAACTTTCTACATCAAAACAATAGTTTTGAAAGGGTGAAAATTGACAAGTGATTTTGTTATATTATATTATAATCAATATTATCTGCTTAGTCGAGCTCAGTCTGCAAAGCATGAATGTCGTTCTCAATGCCTAACATTCGAATTAACAAATTGCATCCAACTACTCCTCAATGCCTACTTAAAACCTCAAAGTAGAATGTTCTAGTTTGATTAAGGAAAAACAATTATCTTTTTGAATTTTTATTTTCTTCAGCATGAATGGAAATAAAAACAATTATTATAAATGAAGCAACTAGCACAATAAAAATAAATGTTTGTATCTTAATTGTCAATGAGGTGTCTAATTTCAAAATAGCAACCTGAATGCAATATGCACATGATGATCATGATCCAAATGACACAATTTGAAAATCAGAACCATAAAACAACAAAAAGAAAAGTGACAAAGACTAGTAAATGCTAAAACATTTAGGTTCAACTCCAACAAAAATCAAAAGGAGCAAAATAGCATTTGAGCTTCATCAATATTGAGAAATAGAAGAGATCATAAGGAGGTTTAAGCTCACAGTCAGACATGGTGACAATGACGATGAGGAGTGTCTGAGAGAAACGATCGAAGAGTGAAGTAGAGACTGAAAACAATAGACATAACCGTTTTACGTGAAATAGAAGAGATCCGAAGGAGGTTTAAGCTCACAGTTAGACATGGTGACGATGACGATGAGAAGTGTCTGAGAGAAACGATTGAAGAGTGAAGTAGAGACTGAAAACAACAGACACAACAGTTTTATGTGAAATAGAAGAGATCCGAAGGAGGTTTAAGCTCACAGTTAGACATGGTGACGATGACGATGAGGAGTGTCTAAGAGAAACGATCGAAGAGCGAAGTAGAGATTGAAAACAACAGACATAACAGTTTTACGCGATACCAAAAAAACACAAACGAGGGGAACCGAATAGTTTGTTACCTTGTTGTTGATTCAATGGTGGTAATGGCGGTGGGGTGTGAAGTGTGACTCTTCATATTTATAGCAAAAGTGAAGCAATGGCTATGCAATTTTGCCCCGTTTTTTCCTTCTAATAAGTTGGCCAATTGTCTTTAATTCATTTTTGTTAATTCAGCTGTTTAATTATCTTTGGCTGTTTTCTGTATTTTTCCCTATAATTTTGTCAGCTTGTACCAAAAATTACTATTAAAAATGCTAGACTTGTTTTTTTTCTTCATTTTCCAACATATTAATTCATATTTTAATTCTAAGAAATTATCTAAAATTGTGCTTTTCATTTATCGAAAGCGATCGAGCCACCTGAGTAGTATAAAACAATGATGTATTGACGTTGATGGTCATGCAGAATACGAACCCTTATCACTGCTTGCTTTCCAAGCCTACTACCACATGGACGTGGGCCCACTGCTTTTCTCTTATCCGCGTCTCCGCGAGGTAGAAACTGGAAACAAACAATGCTAGAAGCTACAATGAAAACAAAAATATGTACTGCACTGCACACGTTACGTTAGTGGAATTTGTATTTTTCTCTCATTTCTACTAGGTTTGGAATTTATGTACTACAATGAAATTAAAAATATGTCAAACTGTTTTTCCTCTTATGTTCCAAATATGCACCGACACTAAAATAGAAGATTTTGTTTAAAGAAGCTTTATGCATTGTTTGAAACCATGGAAAGTGACTAGAATAATTATGAAATTGAAAGGAACCAAAAGGAATATTAAAAATATTGGGTTAATTAAGGTTTTGGTTCATGTATGAGAAACGATCGATGTTTTAATTGAATATAATGCTCAATGATTGAAAAACTTGTTTCCTGAATTATTCCTTTTCTAAGACTCCGAGTTTATGTTTTTTCTTTAATCTTGAGCATCAAAGTGCCTTTTTCAGGTACAAGTACCTCTCCCATCATGTATTCTCCTTGCTTCACCGTGCTCTCGACCAAATTCACCAGCGTGCACCTAGTGTGCACCACTACATTTGATTAGAGTTAAATCTTGATCAGTTTCTAGAGTAACAATTGGTGTCACTTTGAGAAAACGATAAAGAAATTCTCACCCATATGGTGGGTACTTGCCACAAAGTTACACTAGGACATCATCAAGCATATGCTAGAAGTTTTCTCAAGGATTGATAATCAGTCGCAATCTGGAAGGTTTTTTAGTTTGAAAAGCTCTGGTTGGAAAATTTTTATTAGTAAATGGACAAAATCTAAGAATTAATGTTCAGTTTGAAAAACTCAATCCAATGGTTCAAATCCTCAAAACAATTAAGTTGGTGCTAGCATTGTATTGTATAAGTTTATCCATCAACCCACCGTTATACATCAAAATGATGTATTATTTAATCCACCATGCAGGTGATGGATAAGACCTGATAAGATTTGACGTATAAGTCACCATCACCACTACCCTCCACTGCTTCGACCATTCACCCTCCACCACCACTACCGTGACTGCCACCATCCTCCATTGTCGCTCCCACCAACACTACCACCCTACAACCACCACCACCACCACTACCATCGCCGGCGCCACCACCGACACTGCCATCACCACCCTACCGCCATCGTAACCATCGTCCTCCTCCACCACCACCCTACCGCCACCCCAACCATCGTTCTCCTCCACCACCAACACCTTACTACCACCACAACCACTATCCTCTTCCACTACCATCACCACCACCACCCTACCGTCGCCACTACCACCACACCGTCGACACCACTACCACCATCGGCACCACCACCCTATCACCACCCAAACCACGGCGCTACCGCTGACACCACCACCAACATCCTCCGCCACAACCATCCTCCAGCACCAGTACCACTACCATTATATATACCCCCAGGCCCCAACCACCACCCTCCACTACCCCCACATTCAGTACTATCATTGCCACCACCGTTATAACCACGTTTATTATTTGTCATTATTGGATACTTCACCAAATATAAGATTGCATTAAACGATATGATAAGTTATACAATGTATCACCAAATGCTGGATAGTATTAAGGAACTTATCAGAGCTTATACACCAACTTGATTCAGCGTGAATGTTGCTATCAGAGTATACGTCTTCCTCTAGGGTGTCACGAAGTGGGAGGATGTGAGGGAGTTTAATGTGATGAGACGGAAAAAACATTGATTAAGGGAGAGAGTATTTGGTTTGGGTTTTGGGATTGATGAATGTTCTTGATTATGATAAAAGAGGAAGAAGAAGAAGAGGAGGATGTAAGAGTCTGGGTGGAGAGAAATTTTAATTTTATAGGCTTGCTAATTTCTAGTCCTTCTAAAATTACCCAAGTTTAGTTTCACACCCTCAATTGACACGTTGCCCTTGATGTAGGCATGTCACTTAATTAAGTTCTAATTTGACACGTCAGCAATTCAAAAACAAACTTTTATTTTGGCACAAAAACCAAAATTCACAAATTTTATATAAACCAAAAAAAAATTAATATTGAAAACCTATTCAACCCAATAGAAAACTTGAAGATTTTAATTTTGAATTACATGATCAAAATAAAAAATTAGAGAAAAACAAATTAGATGATTTTAACATATAGAGAATTAATCACACTTTCATAAGTTGTGTGTAGTTAGTTCATCATAAAATGAGATGTGGTTGAAAGAGACTATGATAAATGAATGCATGAGATGTCAGGTTTATAAGTAGATGTGAATTGTCCCAAGCAAGAAATCTAATTTAATGAACTTTTAAAATAGAACAGTGTGGTAGATGCAAGAGATACTTGGGGGTGGGGGTTTAATTGTTTCGTTCATATGATTTTTCTTTTCTTTTCATTTATTTCCTCCTTTCTGCACACCTCATACACAAATGAGAAAATGAATGAAATATACAATCTAAAAGCTTCAATTCATATAGCACTAACGTCCTTAAGCCTCTATTTCAAAAAAAAAAAAAGTCCTTAAACCTCCATTTCCTCAGTAATGCATAACTACTCTATACAAAGTCTGCTCAAACTCATACATAGATTCAGTTCAACTAAGAAGAAAATTCCACAAGTAAAATCAAGAGGAGGCTCCTTTATAGATGAGAAAATTAAGGGTCTCCAGAGAAAAATATATGAAACTCCCTGGGATATGGCTGAAAAAGCACCCAAAATTGGAACCGACTACACATTGCCATCCACTTCCATGCATTTTATCAAACTCCTGAAAACCAAACACAACCTTATTCAATCACAACCCATAAAGCAAATTAGCATCAAAACCACATTCAACTGAAGAAAAACAGAGAAAGAGTAAAAGTAATATGCACCTTCTTGATGTGGCCTGCAATTGATATGCAATCATAAACATCATAGAGATCAAGGGCCTCAGAAGCAGATGACATGGCATGAATTTGCATTTTCAATGGCATGTCTGTTTCTTTAATCCTCGCTTTTCCTTCCAACATCTTAAGTTGCCCCTCTCTTAGTAATTCCAGAGATGACTACAGAGAATTGTGTTGATGTTATATGTATAAGCTAGGTTATATATATGTGACAAAAGATAATGTTGTAAGAATCAATAATGTCTGAGAATATATATATGGCTGCAGAAACTGTGAAAGAACACAAACGGTTAAGGTCAACTTTCAAGTTTCAACAATGATACATTTGAAGTATTGAGTGAATGATTAAGGAAGTGGCTTACAAGTTGAAAATGGAAAATTCTTTATATACGTACATTTAACGATGAAGAAAACACTATTCAATTTATTTTTGACAAAAAATTAAAGTGGAGGCTGATTATATGTTGACCAGCGGAGAAAGGATGATCATAATTATTAATAAATCTCTTGCTGTATTTCTTTGAATTAAATCATGTTATAATAAGAATTTGCTTTTATTATTGAGGTAATGGACAAAACATTTGACTGGTAGTTAGAGGCTTAGAGCAGCCAAATGCTAATGATAATACCCTGTTATGGAATAGTACATACACATGTGAAATTTCATATGGCTTCAAATGTTGATTCGTTTATTTGGGTGACTTTTTCTTCCACGTTAATTAAATTCTGTTTTTCTTTAAAAGAAAAAAAAAAAGCTAGCTATTAGCTAGGAAAACTCAAACGTTTGAAATTGATCCCTTGTGGAGGGCATGCCATGTGCCTTAAAATAATGTGGCTGCTTAATTAAAGTGTAAAGAACAATAAGGTTGTTCCCGCGTTCACTGCGGTCTATATATGGCCTCTTCAAGAGCCAACCAAGCCAACATTAATTGACTAATAGCTCCACTGTATACACTTCTTGACTCAATGCCTTTCTTTGGTTTAAGAAAAAAAGAGAAGAAAAAATACGATTAAAGAGAAAGAGGTGAAAAAAATTAGGTTTTATAAGTGATTTGGTAGGAGGCAAATAAAAAAGAAAAGGATTTAATATGTTTTTATCACCCTAAAATATAGGCTTATTGATTTTAGATAGTGTTTGGCCCGACTTATTTTTTACGTTTAAGTTACTTTTAAGAAAAGTTGGGTCAAACATACTTGATAAAAAACTCTTAAAAAATAAGCAACTTATATTTTTATAAAGAAAATATAAAAACGTGACTTTTACGTAAAAAGTTAAATGAGAGAGCTTTTTTCAAATAAGTTGTAAAAACATCACATCTACCATCCACCACCACCACTACTTCTACCTGCCATCACCTCCACCACAATCATCCACCACCACCATCATTGCCACCGCCACGACCACCATCACATCCACTACTACCGCCACCAGGGATGGCAATGGGTGGTACCCGCAAAAAATATCCACAATGGGTAGGGTAAAAATCTGCTAGACGAGCACGAGGTTGGACATGGATAAATATCCGCAAAATGTAGTGGGTATGGGTACTATAATACCAAACCAGCCTCATACCCGCACACACATATTATACTTACACATATAATTGGTGGTATATATATTAATATACTTAAAATATAACTTTCTAACTTTTACTAGAAAAATGTAAGGGAAGCTTTATTATGGTTGCTAATTTAGTCTCACTTATTTTTAAAGTACGTTAGTAACCTATAATTTTATGAGTTTATTAGCAAATCTAAAATTATAAATTTAAAGTTAACTTTAGTAACCTATAATTTGTTAAATACATTGATGGTCTCTATTATTTTTAATTAATGTTTATATTAGTTATTATATTTTGGTTTTGTATAGAAAAAATTGTGGAAGTTATACTTTGGTTAGCTAAATTGCGAGTAAAGAGTACGGGTATGGGCATATAGGTAGTCAGAGGGTACGGGCAATCATGTTACTCTACCCACGCGGGTATGAGAACGGGTACAGGTACATTTTGAAAACGCGGGTATGAGGATGAGTATTATAATACTCTACCCAAACCCTACATGTTGTCATCCCTACCGCCACCCTCCACCACCACCACCACCTCTAATATCACCTCCAACACAACCGTCCACCACCACCATTGTTGCCACCTCCACGATCAATTCACCACCACCGCCACCACATCCATTGCCACCTTCACTACCACCACCGTTACCGTCACCCTCCACCACCGTCATCACCTCTACCATTACCTCCACTACAACTGTTCATCACCACCATCGTTGCCGCCGCCACCACTTCATTGCCACCACCACCACCACATCCGCTGCTACAACCACCCTCCACCATCACTACCACCACCACCATTATCTCTACCATAACGTCCACCACAACTGCTCACTACTACCACTTTCCTCGCCACTACCACCATTACATCCATTGCTACTACCACCCTCCACCTTCCACCACCACCACCATTGTCGCCTCTAGAGCCACCACTACTGCCATTGCGTCAACTCTTCCTTTTTAATCCCAATAGAATCGCCTCCACCATCACCACCACTGCCACCACCCCCACCATCGGTAACAACCACCGCGACCACTGCCTATCCTCCAGCACCAGTGCTACCTGATCCTCCACCATCATGTTGCTTCAACCACCTAGTGTTGTGAATTTACTAACTATCAAATAGCTTTTAAATTAAAAGAAGCTTTTAAGTTATAAAAATCAAAAAAAGTGACAAACAACTTTTACTCTTTTCTAAAAGCTCTTATTTTTCACTTTAACTTAAAAGTGACTTTTAAGACAAAAAAAAAATCGAGTCAAACACTACCTTAGTCTATTTTTATTTTTCATTGATTTTAGTCCCTCATTTATGAAAACGGTCAAGTTTTAGCCATCTATGCATTTGGCCACGGTTTTTTGTGGATTTGTGGTGGTTTAAACTGCCACTACCATATTTTGTGACAGTTCTTATGCATTAGAGGTGGTTACCGTCACAAAATGTGTACCAAATTAAACTAAATATTGAATGTATATTCATAATTTTAATAGTAATATCATATTTAATACTCTATTTTTATGCATATTGCCTCCCTAACTTAATTTTTCTGGATCTATCATTGATAAAAACCTCAATCAACCCTAGAAATAAAGAGAGCCTTTATAAGGGAGCTAGATCCAAAAAGGGTATGGTATCTTCACTCATATGGACTTTATGACCAGAATCTAAACATTCTCAATCTCATATACATAGCCCATTTCCCAGAATTTAGAGAGAATAAGAGCAATTGAGAAGTATTAGAGCAAACTGATTAAAGAGATACATCAAATACATAGACACATAAACAAAGAAACACTAATTTTTAAAATTGTCTAACTGACTGTAATACTTTAATGATCTAGTAGGATTGTTTATAAATAAATAAATAACTAAATAAAATATAAAATTTCCAATCCACTTATCTTTTTTTTTTGGTCAATAATCCACTTATCTTAAATATCATTGATAATAACTAGAAATCATTTAACTCAAACTTTTCCCGTCCACAAGTTTTTTTTTTGGTCGAAGATTCATGTTTCATTGATTAATTTCATCTTCTTTCTATTTTGCCTATTTGTTGAATAAGCCCATGTGGGCTATTTTTCTAAAACACACAAGCCCATTAGTTTCCATTATCATCAGCACAATTAATATTGCGAAAATAAAAATATTGTGATGCGCAGGTTAACTCGTGGTGCACCCCAAGAACGTTCTAGAGACAAGCCCAATTATCAACATCAACAACAACAAAAAACACAAGCCCAATCTCAACAACACTCTTTAAAACCCTAGCTCTTGCTCTCACATTCGGAAATCAGAATAGCAAATTCACGAGCCGCACATTCGATTTCTTCAACTCCCTGTTGGGGGTTTTTGTGAAACCTCTCTCAAAGTTTTAGTCTTTGCTCTCATTCTTCTCTTTTAGCATCTGGGGTGTTTGATTTTGACTCAATTTTTGTTGGTTCTGAACATGTTTTGTGTACTATTATCTGCAACACAAAGTGGACAGTGACGATTTTGTGATAGGTCTCGTTCGTCGTAATTGGCCTATTTTGGCCTTGCCGACCATCCTGTTATATCACCACCCATATTCTGAGTCCCTTCAAATACACTTTATTTTTCAGTCACATACATGTTCTTATGTTAGATTTAATTTTGGTTTTTATGTTATATCTTGGCCTATGATTAGATATTTAATTAATAGACAAGCATATGTCTGAATTTTTTCATGTGGAATATCTAATCTTCTCTATGAGGCTAGTTTCTGTATGATTCAAATATATGTATATGTTTTGCTAGGCTCTTTGGGACTATTCGTCTGCCCCTTGAGCATTTTCCTTTAATGCTTTAGGGATGAATATGTCCCTCATATTCAATTTATCCATCTGAATCACTTTGTCAGCTTTGCTATTCATATTCTGCTGATCATTATAGGATGGAATATTTATAATATTTTGTTTTATTTGTCTTCTGATTTGTTGCATAAGACAATTTTTAGTTTATTTGAATGTTTCTAGTCAGTGATGATATCTTATAAGGCTTGTTTCTCAAAACATTCGCAGTGGCCGCCTGAGAGCTTTCGCCTTCGCCAGGCTTGAGAGCTAATGCTGCTTTATCCTTCCTTGGATGTCTGAGACTCTGAATTTGAATGTTTTTAATTCTGTTCTTGTAATGTTAGATCATCACTTATATTTTATATTAGTATAGGATCTGTTTGTGATTATTGCTTAGGACAACATTGGTAGAATAGGTAATGAGTTTTTATTTATCAAAAATGGATTCTAAGCATTTGGTTCTGTTTTTTTTTATTTGGTTCTAAATTTCCAATGATGACAAATCCAAAGGCTTGTTTCTCAAAACATTCGCAGTGGCCGCCTAAGAGCTTTCGCCTTCGCCAGGCTTGAGAGCTACTGCTGCTTCTTTCCTTCCTTGGATGTCTGAGGTCCATTATGGCCTTTCCACATTTTTAACTGTTATTTTTCTGTCATTGTTTTTGAAACATAGCTTCACATTTAGTTAATATTTACTATTACTAGTTCACATTTAGTTAATATTTACTATTTATTATTACTACTTACCTAAGATCATTGTTTAGATCTAGGTCTCTGCCTATGCCACATGCTTTTACTATGCCCAAACTCTTCACTATTTTACCCATCTCTACATTTTCATAATTTAAGGTTGCTTCATGTACATTTTTTCTCCATGACTAGTGTTGAAGATGTAGACAGCGTATGGTGGTTCTGACCCCGGTGGCATAAAAGTTGAAGTTGTTCAATTAGATTTTTAACAGAGCAATTTTGGACATGTGTTTACTTTCATTGAAGTGCGAAATGAAACACCACCACACATTATAGTTTACAATTTTCATTAATGAATGAGTTTCATAACATTCAAAGAATACAAAAATATAGGGAAAAGAGAGGAAGAAATGAATTATGAAATCCAAGAGGAGAAGGGTTAACCTTGGCAATGGATTTTTCCCCAAGTGTTCATAACGTTCGGGAGGTTGTCATGGTCCTCTCTCTTGGTTTCCAACTATTTTCGGTCCTCTCTTGGTTTCCAACTATTTCCTGGAGCTTCAATCCATATAACCTAGCTTAGCGGTCATCCTTGAATGAGGCTTATCTCCCTTGCCTTGTGTTGGAAGAAATTGGGAGAAGGATATGTAAAAGATGAAAGCAAGTGTCGGAGCTCAAGTAAGCTATTGTTGATCAAACTAAGCTAAATTGAAGTTTGTTTTATGAATAATATATTCAAATTTTAGCTTGATCTAACTTTGAATAAATGAAGTAGTTCAATTTTGTGCAAACAATTTTGAGCAGTTTTCTTCCAATCTTGTTTGATTCTTCATGTTTTCCATACTTATTAAATACAAATTTCATTCATAAAATTTATATATTAATACCAAATATGTGCTAAATCAACTACTTTGGAGTTACGTTGATAATTTATGTTTAAGTACCTGAAAGGCTATTCAAATGTACGTAGAATGACACTTATTAGTACACATTGTCTTTGTATTGTCCGTACGATGTTTGTTATTTTGTTAATTATTTAGTATTTAAAATAATGTTTAGTTTTTTGTCTTAATTGAGGTATCTCCACGACTGTTAGTTGTGAGACTTATTTTTTGCATCATCATAGTAACTAGTAAGTGCACAATAGGTAAATGATTGACCAATAAGTCTTTTCACTGACAAAAGTTAGAAATTAAATTCTCCTTTTTTAGGCTGCCACTTTTTTAAGCGATGAACACTGGATTACTACATCAGTCTACTTGATTAAATAATATTGGTTCAGTTGATGTTTGATTTAATGTATACAACTTAAATAATTTCCACATTTCCTCCTAAGGACTGAAAAAAGTTAGTAGATTCTTAACAAATACTACAAAAAGCAATGTTCAGAAAACCGGACCGGTCATCAAACCGGTCAAGTCACTGGTTTAAGGTTTAAAGGTTCAACCGGGGTTCAACCAAGGTTCAACCGGTAATAATTAAATAATAATTTTTTAATAATTGTGTGTATTATACTAAAAAAAATGAATATTTTGTCACTATATATAATTTCTTACGTACTCTAAAAAATTCAAATCAAGAACCACATGATGTAGCGTCAGACTAGACTAGGATAGCTAATGTCCTTGGAAATGTAAGCTAGGTACTACCTTGGTAGTTGGTATGTGTCTTGGTGAAGAAAATTCACTTTCCACTTTCTGTAAGATAAAGTTAAAATAAAGAATATCACATAGGGACACTCAAACAGCAAGAACCCATCACACCATCTTCTTCTTCTTTTAATTTTTTATCTACCAGCAGCGGCAGCCAATTATATTATCAGTCCCACAACCACAAAACTCCATTGAAGGCTAAGAACTAGAAAATGTTTTGATCAAACCAACTTGTTTCTTAAATGGGTCACTCCTATTTACCACTAAGGCTCCTCAAACACCACAACGTTCTTCCTCTTAGCTCTCAGTGCTTCTTTTCTTTAGTTTTACTCTTTGCAACTTCCTTATTGCGTCTGGCCGGCGGTCTTGCACCTCTACGTCGGCGACCAACGGAAATGATACCGCGCCGTGCTGCTCACGCCTCACGCTTGCTCTCTTCCACTGTTCGAACCGCCTGCAGCCGCCGCAGAGACCACCACCGTCGTCGAAAACTGTCGTCGCAGGGAGGGAGCTTGTAGTCGCTCAAGGAGAACTGGAGATTGGAGAAGGGTTTCACGTTGCGGTGTTTCTGCCTTTCTATTTTCTATTTCTTGTTTTTTTTTCAAAACTCATAATCTAAACGACAGCGTTTTGGCTTGCTTTAACTAAACCGGAAAAAACCGGCCAAGCCGCGGTTTTTACCGGTTCGTCCGGTTCAAGTTCGGTTTTCCCGGTTTGATTACGGTTCTCTCTACAGCCGGTTTTAGAGGTGTTTCGGACCGGTACTGTGCCCGGTTCCCGGTCGAACCGGTCCGACCGGCCGGTCCGGTCCGGTTTTCAGAACACTGACAAAAAGTTAGTAAATCACAAGAAGTTGTAAATAGTATTTCATCCTGTTATGGTTATTTATATGTCGTGCCTTGGTTAACATCTTTAGAACTTTTGATTATCACTTCAGCGATAAAAAAAAATAGTTTTCATTTATAGGAATAATCATTGAAATAGTTGGTTTATGAATTGTAAATTTAAATTTATTATTTTTCAAGCAGAATAGAGGTAACAGTTGTATGAAAAATTATCTTCGATAGGGATAAAATAAATGAACACGCACAATAAATTCATCAAGTTTCTGCAATCACAATTATAAATTTTCTGATCAACTGTAATAGTTTTAAATTGTATCCTCTATAATGCACCCATCACTTTATAAAAGTTAAAACCCCCAATAGTATATGTTCATGCATAAAATAACTAAATTACTTAATAATAATTCATTCCATTATATTTTATTATGTTCTGCTCCATAATGAACCACCAATCCAAACTTTGCTATGAATTCAACTTCTTTATCATGAGGCAATAGAAATATCAATCAATCCCAGCTCTTAATCAAAGAAATCAACAAATAACTCATCCAACTCCTCGGTGGAGGCCGGATGGGATTGGTAATGAGAGGATCCAAGCTTGAGTTAATACCGTAAGATACCCCCAATCCCATCCAACCTTCTGCAAAATTGTTCACTTGCTTGTGATTTATCAGTGACAAACTCCATTACACAGTCATATCGTTGGTATTCATTTGATAACCAATCTACGAGAAGTAACTTTTCTTGAACCTCATACTTTCCAGTATCCCGACCGATTTCCTTAAAATATTTTTCAATCAAACTTTTTCTCATGAATATACTTTACATTGAACAAAATTTCAGCAGATAATTCAATAGCCTCGTTAAACCCCAAAACCCCTCCATCATGTATTTCAACAACATTACATTAAGTATTTTCGTATGAAGTTGAGGATCAAACACATCAGAATGACTAAGATCAGTTATGTAATCAGTCGAAGCAACGAGTATTAATCTTGAAACATTTGGCTGACCGGTAGTAGGGTTGATGTAAAAGTGGGTTGCAAGCTTTGCAGCCTTGCTCACATAGTAAAGGTGTTTCTCCGTGTTATATTGGTGTCGTACTACAGGCATTGGGAAATCCATGCGAAACTCATGAAGCACCTTTCTTGTATTACCACCCAAAGTCCCAAACAGAGTTCTTTTGTGACCCATGACAACAAATCCATACTTGTCATCAGTTTCACAGTGAAGCTCACTTAGAATTCTTGTATGAAACTTGTTGTCACAATGATAGAGAGACGTGTTGATAGGTTTGAATGACTCAAAATTAAAAGTCACGTTCTTTTCCTTCCCATCTTCAGTGAGCTTGTTATAAAGCTTGTTATAAAGCTTAAGCCTCTACTTAGCATAAGTGATTGCACCAAGCACAGATTGTTGATTCACCTTGCTTTCGATGTTTGAAGAAGTTCCAAACTCATCGCCAAGCATTTTAGTAACACAAGCTATTTGATCCCCTGAGGGCACAATAAGGGAAATCATACTCGTACCTTTTCCTCTTGCAGCCTCAAGAGCCTTAATCAATTTCTTGGTTTTCCATACCTTAACACTCTCAGTCTCATGAGAGTCATCCATCTTTGAAGTTTGAACTATGACAGGTCAATAACCTTGAAAGAAACAAGGACAACAAATATGCAATACATGCATAGATGAAAATTGGAAAAAATAAAACTGGTCTTGCTCAAAAGCATATCATTGTAGAATATACCAACAATAGGGGAAAATAATTCAATAAAATCTTACACTTTTCAAAACATTCCCAGTTCCCACCAATCACAACTCACCTTCATCCCTCCAGAACATAAAACTCCTATGAATAACCTAACATAAACAAAAAAACATATATCAATGGTACTAACACATGAAATATGTGTGCCTTTAAAGTGTAAACCATCACAAAACAGAGAATTTAAGTCTAATAATAGTTCAACCCTTTCAATTTCATAAGCCTAGATACAAAATCCTGATAAAAAAAAGAGTATAATATCAACTGCTTGAAAATCCAGAAACAAAAGAACATGATATCCCTAAAATTAAAAGCACAAAGACTTATATAAAGTTGAACAAAAATTTAGGCGACTAATCATAAATCTAACAAAAGAGTAAGAGATGTTACATGTTCGCGTGCGCGTGCGTGCAAGTGCGTGTGTGTGCGCACACAACATTAGTCATTATTTGTTCTATATATTTTCAGCCTCCAGACTTATTTTTTCTAGTTCCGTCCTTGAGCAAACTAGCGCTATCAATAGGAGCTGAAGAAATTTGTTCTAATTTCCTAATTAGATATTTGTGCACATGTATAATTTGTTACTTGTATGAGATAAAATTTTACATGATTAGATATTTTATATTCAAGTAGCATATTTCTAGGATGTTAGTTTTAGGAATTCTATCAAATATATTTAATATCGGATGTCTCACACAAGAATAGTATCGGTTATTCTCTTCCCTTTAGGTGCATATCCATTTTTCTAAATACATGAACTGTATATCTATTTATAGAAGACAAAAAAATTCCGTACTACTTATCGAGGAAGATCCGGTTTCAACCGCTGGACATGGCCAAATTGTAGCAGTCAAACTAGCTGGTTTTGAACCCGAAAATGTATCTGGGTTTTGTCTGTGCAGTATCGGTAAGTAAGTTTTTTGTTTTGTTGGCTTTTCTCTACTTTTTTCTGGGTTGACTTGTGTTTCTGTTGCAGATAATTTCATGCCATCGGCTACTGTGTTCACTACTTACTTAATGGTTGTTGAAGAGGTATCACCGACCCCCACATTCTACTATGTAATTAGCATGGTTTAACCTCTAACATTTTATTTTTATTTTTTTAAGGTATGCTTGTATCTCTTTTCCAAGGTTATATTCATATACATTTTGTAGAGGCGCCTTGTGTTATTGTGGAGTTGTTGCACCCAATTGATCCTAAGACAAAACAGGTTTTGGAAGGAGAGGAGGTGAAGTTTGGGAAGAAAGACGACATTATTGAATGTCGTGTTCAGGTTTGACCTTCTGATTTTTTTTTTATAGTTTTTTATACTTAAGTGGTGTACATGGAGCAATTTAGTATTCTCATTCTTTAATAGGTCCCTAAGAAAATATGCATCGAGACTTTTTCTGTGTTTCCACAGCTAGCGAGGTTTATTATTCGCAGTGGAGGTAAGAGTTCAAAATAAAATTTGTGTTGCAAATGTGTTTTATATTCTATTAATATTCTAAATTTACTGAGAAGATGAAACTGTTGCAGTTGGATAAGTTGTTGATCTTGATCATTGACTTAGTATTAGGATCAACTTTATAGCATCATATTTATTATTTTGACATCATATCTATTCATATCCACTTTCATAACTAAGTGGAAAATATAATATTTTTTAAACTCTATTAGTCTCATATAAAGATTTATAAAATTTAGTTTAAAAAAGAGATTTATAAAATTTAAAACTCATATAAATTTTAATTTTAAAATTTATTTCAACTAAAATAATTTTTTTGAAATTCAAATTAAAAAATTGAATTAAATATTTTAAAAGAAAACATTAAATAAATAAATTTATGTTTTCCTCTTTGTAACAAATAAATAAATTCATTAAAAATAAACACTTCAAATTTTGATTTCTAATGTATTTAAAACAAAATTCAAAAGTTTGAGATAAATTAGAATTATAAATTTAATTTTATTGCGCTGCATTTAGGTTTTGCCTTAGCCAATTCAATCAATATAATGATTAGTATTTAAGAGTTTGGTATGTTAAAGTAGTTGTTTGAACCTCTAAGCCGAGAGTTGGATTCATAAGAACCACACTCTTAGGGAGACCTATGCCCTTCACCACATCCAGTCGAAATTGTGAGAGCAATTTAACGCAAATAAATAAATAAATTAAGAGCTCATTATTTATTTGTAATTTCTTATTTTTGGACCATAATGCACAATATGTATATCTTTGACCAAAATTAAAAATAATAAAATGTTTAAACGTTATTATGTTTTTTTTTTAATCAATGGTTGTGTATCAGTCCACCCAAATGATCATATCGACTAAGACTGCACATGAGTTGGGTTGGGTTGGGTGGATTTTTAGGCTAATTAGGATCCGAACCGATCAAAATTGTTTGGTTGGATTTCGTGAATTTTCACCTACGGGTCCGAACCAACCCAATCTAACAATTTTTTGGTTGGTTTGGATAGATTGATTGGATCGCTATATTAAAATAAAAATAAATTTTGAATATTGAAAAAATATTACAAAACTAAGTACTCCAAGCCTCCAACATGCAATTACATCATAAGTTCATAACCACCGTCTACACACATCAATACAACAACACATAACTAAACAAGTTCTCCAAGTATTTAAATATGACAAATAATTACAAACAAATTAGTCTTCAAGTCTCCTAAAAACCATTCTAGTAGTAGGACTCCCAAGTCTCCATAAATCACATACCCTACTAGTAGGTTAGGTAAAAATAAATTATTTAAAATATATATTAAATAATATATTATTATTATTATATGATTGAATTTCAGATTGGGTTGGATGGATTATTATGAAATCTGATATCCGATCCAAAAATGATTGGATCGTAATAAAATCCATCCGAAAGACATGTTTGCCCAGTCCAACCCGCATTTTACCATTCAATCGGGTTGGGTTGAGCGGTTTCATTAGATTTACCCAACCCATGTGCACCTCTAGTATCAACCAACTCATCATTGTTGGCCAAACATGGTCGTACCCAAACCACCATGGTGGCTCCGGATGGTCAGCCAAATATGGTGAGTCAAACAACCAGCCTTAAACACTTGCGATCAAGTCACGAGTCATAGCAAAGGTTCTATCATTCTATCCAACTAGTTACAGAAAGTTAAGTTGTTAGACCTTAGTCAACCTAACTTAAACAAGGTTACAACCATAATGCCACCTATATGTAACGTTTGTAAATGATTAACAACCTTCATTGTTATCAGGCGACTTCTACAAATATGGGAGTTGTAACCGGTGCTTAAAACAGGGGAGTCCAAGGACATGGCTTCAACAACACCTAAATAGGGACAATCAAGAAATCTAAAAACAAAAGAGGTGAAGCAGACATCTATAGAACCCGAAGATGGAGGCAAATGGAAAGAAAGTGATCGTTGCATGAGGCACCACCGCAGCTTGAATCGAGAAATGTAGAGGAGAGTGGTGGTGAACGTTGACCACGAGCAGTGACGGGTTATTGAGGTCGCAATTGGTTGTGCGGGAGCGGAGGATATGAGGTGTTGTTATTGACAGTCAGATGTGGTGGTGACCACAAATCGAAAGCTGACTATGGCTGAATATGCTTATGACGAGCGAGATGGTGGGGGTGGCCCATATCTTCCGACAACTAGATGACAGTGGAGGCCGCATATTGGAATATGAAGGAAGCAGGGGTGAGTAGGTGTTGATGGTCTCATATATGTTGCTAACGGTGGGTGGGTGGTGGTGAATAAATGGCAAAGGGCGGATGGTGGTGGTGACAAAGCAAGGGAAAAGAAAATAACACATTCATTTGTGTAATAAACCACCCAATAATGTGGTAGAAGCTCACCTAGTGTGAGAGAAACTCACCTAATGTGAAAGATCAGACACAACATCAGTATCTAAAAAAACTCCCTAATGGAGGAGAAAGATAACTACTTTGGATAACCCTGGCAGAGGAGATGGAAACGACAAAAAACGTTCATGTCTTTAACAGACCCTGAAGTCTAATATAAGAGATCAGATATGTTATATGTGACGAAACGAATGGTAAGAAATGCATTACTAAACCCACGTGGCAGAGTTTTTGTTTTTAATATTAATAGTACCTACAATAAAAGGCTAATGGTACGTTCATCCAACGGCTCCCATGCATTCATAAAAATTCGTAACACAACACTCTGTAACATATATCTTTATCCCTAATCTAAATATCTTTGTCAAAACAAAAAAGTAGTTCGCTCTTGTCTGATAATTTTTTTAAAACCCTCTAAAATCATTTTAAGACTCTCATTTAATTATCTTGGAAAATTTCTCCAAATTGAAGGGTTTACCCTCCCTTCCCTTCCCTTTCCCTTAAAATCTTCAAATTCCATTCTTCAAAAACTCTCAAAACAAAGCCAAACATTGTTGTAATTATTTTTCTTGAAAAAAACAATTGTCTAAATCACTCATAAGAAAGTTTGGGTTAAATAATCCATCATCCAATCACATTGAAGATAAATAATGAGTTATCTAACCCAAACTTTCTATTGTAACATTTAGACGACAAAAAAAAAATACTTTGATGCTTGAAAAAAGATCTAACAAAATGTGCCAAAATGTGCTACATGTTACAGTGTATCTCACAAAATAACTTACTTGGCGTTGACCAAACATTTACAATGGACACGACGTCGTATATATATGTTTCAATTCCCTGTAACAGTTCTTCGAACCTGTGTGATGTGTCACTCTCTTCATCGTTGTTCATACACTCTTCACTTCCCCTTCCATTTCCATTTCCCAATCCCCATCAATTCTCTTCCAAACCCATCAATTCACCTTTCCCAATTCTCCATTTCCTCTCAATCCCCTCCCAAATTCACTACATTTCCCTCTTTACCATACTCAATTCAATTCACTAAAACCTCTGCATTTATTGCATCAGATTCTGTATTTTCTTCCCTAACCCTACCTACTCCCAATTCAACTCAAAAAGCTTGTTTTTTTCCATCTGGGTATCATTAAATTTCCCATCTTTTTCTTTACCATCATCATTACTATTGATTCTTATGATGCATGCCAAAACTGATTCTGATGTAACTAGCTTCGGTGCATCATCACCACCTAGACCTGTTTATATTGTGCAGAGTCCTTCAAGGGACTCTCATGATGGTGAGAAATCTCCTTCCATGCATGCTACTCCAGCTAGTAATAGTCCCATGGAGTCACCTTCACACCCTTCCTACGGTCATCACTCCAGGGAATCATCTTCCAGCAGGGTGTCCGGTTCCTACAACAACTCTTCTGTTTTGGGGAAGAAAGGGGATCGGAAAGGTAATGATAGAGGGTGGCCTGAATGTAAGGTGATTGAGGAGGAAGGGGGTTATGGTGATTTTTACCGTGAGGATAAGGGGTTGTCTAGGAGGACTCAGTTTTTTCTTGCAATTGTTGGGTTTGTATTGGTTTTCACTTTGTTCTGTTTGATCATTTGGGCTGCTAGTTCACCTTACAAACCTCAGCTCAGTGTCAAGGTACAGGGTTGGTTGTTTGTTGCTATTACTTGATTAGCAATTTTTTTATTTAATAAATAAATGGTGAAGTTTTAAGGTATATAATAATGAAAACTTGTCTATTTGTTTTGTCAATCAAGGAACTACTAACCTTCTAATGTTTTTTTAATGTAGATAGAAGGAAACTATTATAATATATATTTTTTAATCATAGACATAGTAAGCCCTCATAAACAATCCCAGATTTAGGATGGTGTCTTAGACAGGAAAGAGTATGCAATCAGGTCATCATGTGGTGTGATTTGTGAGTCAGGACTTGATTGTTCTGGGCTACACGATTACTCGCTATATATTTACTACTGGAATAGCTATGATTTGGATCACATATTGGCTATTGCCTATAGATTTTATGTTACTATTCAGTTTGAAACGTATATTCATTTGGTGCAGACTTGTGGTGGTAGGAGACTATTACTGTGGTAATTTGCAATTTGACCAAAAAATTGCAAAACCTGCTTCATGGACAGATTTCATGTCCAGCGAATTCCCTTTCCAAAAAATAGCTTATATGTATATCCTGGGAGGATATATAGACAAGGACACTGTTTGAGTAGTTCACACTTCATAATCATACAAGCCATGACTCCATATCTTTTATTTTTCAAAATCCCATTGTCCTTACATACAATTTGGAATCACTTGTTTCGCACACTGATAATAATAGGTTAATTGGGGTCTTCTTGAAAATTTTGTTCTTTATCTACTATTGTGGGTTATGACTCATGTGTTATCAATTCGAAGGGAAGCAAATTCAACTTTTGTTTGAATAAGAATGGAACTTGGAGTATCATGCCCTTGTTTTCATCACTATTTCTCCATTATATGTTATCAATGAACTTTCCATGTAACCTTGTATTTCACTTCTTTTTCAGAGTGTAACAGTACATAACTTCTACTTCGGAGAAGGGTCAGACAGGACAGGAGTTCCAACTAAGATGCTGACAGTGAATTGCTCAATGAGAATGACAGTGCATAACCCTGCACCATTTTTCGGTATTCATGTCAGCTCCAAGCCAGTGAATCTAATGTATTCTGAGATTGTAGTTGCAACTGGTGAGGTAAGAATTTTACCACTGACGGCTACCCTTGGATTTAGAAGCATTGGTTTGAGGCGAACAAAGGGAAAATATGCAGAAGAGAGCTTTCTACTTTTGATGTTGATAATGCTCACCACTCTTACTGGTAAATTTATGTTGTTGCAGGTGAAGAAATATCATCAACGTCGAAAGAGTACCAGTACAGTGTATGTCAACCTGCAAGGAAGCAAGGTTCCTTTATATGGTGCTGGTGTGAACTTAGCTAGCTTGGTGGAGGTGGACGATCGGAAAATACCAGTGAGGCTTGTCTTTGATGTTAAATCAAGAGGAAATGTTGTTGGGAAGTTAGTGACTTCTAAACACACAAGGCATGTCTCTTGCTCAGTTCCTGTTGATTCCCACAACAACCACCCCATCAAACTAAAAGAGAATGCATGTAGATACTTCTGAATGGTTTTGGTGTAGGATCAACCGAGCAACTAGTTTCTTGTGTGCTATACTTCAATTTATTCAGCTGACTTGATATTTCGTTTGAGACATACTTATGAAGGAATGGAAAATATACTAGTAGAGATTGTGAGAAAGTATTAGACAGATTATTGAAGAAAAGCATCTTAATTTTAATTTTGAGTAGAGATATATGCAGATGGTTATCGGTTGCTAGATATAAATATCTCAACAATTGAATTTGATTTTTGTTGAAGGAATATAACATGCATAACAGTGTACAATCAACCGACTTTGGATTTTTTGGACAATACAAAATACCAACTGAATTCCGGAAGAGTGAACAAGTTTTAGGGAGTTGATAGATACTCCACTCTACCCCGATTCTCATCAAAATGTGCTTGATTACTTACTTTCAGATATTTGAATCCAATGATGTAAATCGCTTAAGAGCATCTCCATCTCAAAAATGCCAAAACTAATACACTCTGAGTCTCTGACACTGTTGGAGCAGCATGAAATGGACGCGGCGACACAATGGTGTACACAAAGAGGAAAAAATGAGCAGAAAAGGACCAAAAATAATAATAAAATATTGATAGTAATAATCGTTGATGGAGATGAATAATAAAATATTGTGAGGTTCATTAAAGAACCTTTTTAGAGTTATTGAGTTAGAAAGAAAAGTTAATAGAATTGCTTAAAATAATGTAGATGATGTAACATTATGAGAAATTGTAAAAAAAATGCTATAAAATTAAATGTAGAAACAGTAGTGAGTGTTTTAGATATGCTCTAATAGCTTCCAAATCTTATTTCTGGAACATCTTTTTCCATTTTGTATTTTCTTAAATTTAAGTATCGGAGGTTGAAAACTTCGCTACTGAAATCATTATCGAATTTCATAACCCGGTATATTGTATTTAACGCTCCCAAATTTTTAAATTTGGTATTCAATTTTAAGCTATCAGATTTTAGAATCGAATATGCTAGAAATACTTACTGATTTTAATTTCCGGTACATGAATTAAATGATTTACATACCGAAGGTAATATAGTAGGGAGAATGTTGAAGAAAGTGGTGATGAAAATTGTGGAAGATGATGGTGAGGGAGAATGGTAGTGAGGAGAATAGTGGAACTGTGAAGGGATGATCAAAGGATTGAGTAGAGGCCTAGAGGGTCTATGAGATGGGTATTTTTGGATTTTAGAAAAATGAGTGGGTGAGAATTTAGGTGTGGATGCTGTATGTATCATTTCGCTAAGTTCTATTCCGCACGGGCATTTTGGTCCCCAAAGGCATAGAGTTACCCTCCATTTACAAGGTTCTTTGAAGGTTAAAATATTTGAACATTCAATTATTAATAGCGTGCAAAAAAATGAACTAAAATAATCATTCTACTAAATACTTATACGAATCCCTTACACCCAAAACTCATAGAAGGGAAATGTTGAATAGGATAAAGCTGTATCATTTTCATCAATCCAATCATATCATTAAAAGCATGTTCAAAATTCGCCCCAAGTTTGGGAGCCAAAAAACTGATATACCATAATGCAATTCAGTGTATGCTGTCAAAATGTTACCCAGTACGTTGGTCCTATTGTGGATATTCAGGCACTAATCTCTCAAACTCTTCACATGTAAGTCTCAACATCTAATGATGCTAAAATATTACATAACCAATTACACTAAACACCAGCAGCTAATACATTCCTCCAACTCTCCCACGTCCCACACCACCACGCCTATCATCTCTTCCACGATTCACAAACATATCCCTGCGATAGTCTTTTGCCGGCGGGCCACCTCTTATAGGGGAACGGCTTCTCTCTCTCACGTCACGAGCCCACCGACCACCACGATGGTGAGGAGCTGACGGCAAAAGGGGTGCAGGGGGTGACAGTGGCCTCCTATCAAATCGTGCAGCAGGGGGTGACAATGGTCTCCTATCAAATCGTGCAGCAGGGGGTGACAATGGCCTCCGATCAAATCGTGCAGCAGGGGGTGACAGTGGCCTCCGATCAAATCTTGCAGCAGGAGGTGACAGTGGCCTCCTCTCAAATCCTTTCCTTTCATTTGCGAGAACATCTCTAACACGATCTCTACTATCCCAGTCCAAAGGGGGTGGCCTATCAAACTTGCTTCTTCCCCTGTAAGGATCTTCTATGTAATCCAGGCGGTCTCTATGCAAAGAGGGATCTGGAAACCGACCTTCATGCCTCAGAGGTGGCAAAGCAGCAGCAGATCCGTAATCTCTAGGGCCATCCCTTCCTAACCCACGAAGAGGAGATCTATTATAGCCATTCATAGACCTTTCTGGAGAATGGTCTAATGGAGGACCAGGGAATCGTCTTTGAGGAGCATGAAGTGGTGGAGGAGAAGGATAAGCCCTTCGAGGACTTCCAGCAGGAGTTGGACGAGCCCTATTACAGCTGTTACAATGGTCCCGCCTTGCAAAGTTTAGATTACCACATCTGCAAGATAGAAGAGGTAAAAGATTAGATCTTCAAAGCATAATCAAAACAAGCAATTCAGATTAGCTGTTACTCCTGCTTGGATGTTTAACAACCAGAATCATAAATTTAAAAAAGTTCAGGCAAATAAACAGATAGGTATGCCCAACAAGCAATTCCAATGAAAATGTAAGTCTAATCACAATCAGAAACACAAGCACTTACAGGCCATCAGGACAAATCCAATCTCCCTCCCTAGGACGCACATTGGGATTATTTCTACCTTCCCCTCTAGCATGTCCAGGACCGAAGCTAGGCCCATCAAATGCTCTACCAATTGGCCTGCCACCTACTCTACCTCGAGCATGTGGGGGTGAAGGGTCTCGATGTCTGCCAGGATCTCTCCCCCCTCCATATCCACGGCTTCGTGACAAGTGATTGTAATCAGAACTAAGGCGATGATCTGCATCTCTACGGTGAACAGGAGATGAGGAACCTGCACGGATTCTATACCCTGGGAAAACAAAGACAGTGAAGTCTGAGCAACTTGCAGGCAGTAAGAGAAAATTTAGCATCACAATCTATAGTAGACCCAAAACATCGTGATCATGCAACTGCCATATAATCAGTTTGACATTTCAAAGGAAGGCTACCACCACACAGGGCTCATCCTCCTCATTGATAACGGAAATTTAAAAAGTGTGAAGTGCTCATGAAGTTCACATGACAACACCTTCAATGTCCCTTCCCAAATACCTGATCCATTTACCATAATGTAAACAGGTTCTATGAACAAGGCTTCCCACTAATACATAAGCTACACACTTTATATCCTTGATACCAATTCCTTTTATCTCTCAATATTCATAGACCATGATATAGTTAAATACACAAATTATTTAACTTAGGCATCTGAAATACCAAACCCAAATTAAAATTCAGAGCAGCAGCAACCTAGGAACTGCAGTATAAGAACTGACTTGAAAACCCGGTAAGAGTAAGAGCACTCCCACAAAACCTAATCCAACATGATAAACAATAGACCGATGTCATTTCACCCTTTATAAAGTAATCAATCCCCAGAGCTCATTATCAGAACATATGGCACAAGGAATAACCACCACCAACTGCCACCAAAGTGCAACGATCTCAAGGTTTAATACCATGCACCCTATCAGCCACTTGTTGGTCTCTTTCTGGAACCATCTTTTTAAGTCAGCTGTGACAGCCAAAGGGAGACTCAAGCAACATAGTTCATGACTTTGCAGCAAACCACACAAAAAAATGGCCCAGGCAGACAAACCCCATTGAAGCCATGTACAATAATACCAGCAACCAATTCACCCGTTTTCAGAATAAACTAGCCCCCAATTAACTTCAAAACAACAGGAGAAAGAAGTGCATTCCTACATGTTTAGATGATATGCATCCCTTTTGCTGTACCATATCAATGTCCCCCAGTCAATGCATCAATAGGAAAAATATTTATGGTTCAGCAGACTCCATGTTGTAAATAAATAACCATCTGAATCATCCCTAATTAACGAACCAAAGAAGAAAAACCCACACAAAGTAAAATGAAAACCACCAGCCAAAAACAAGCATTGCAAGGATTATTCCAAAAGTAAACGGCACACATGTAGCTTGAATTGAAATAACCAGATGTTCAATAACAAAAAAGTCAGCTTCTGCGAAGGTATCAAATCAATTCCCCCACCCACCCACTTCTTGCAGCAGAACCTAGATATAGAAGACAAATATTTTGGTTATAGCCTAAGATTATTCACCATGAACAATTTGTAACAGTCAATTTCTGTCCTCTACAAATCCTCTGACCACATTGATGTTCTAGTGTGTTGCCATGTTAGGCCATGTATGGCAACAACTTCAAATTGTACCCCAGATTCCATTAACCCAAAACTGTCTTCACCTTCACAATATCCCAAACCAAACATATAACCATGACCCCGCAAAATGAGAACCAGTGCAATAGAGTTCGTGCTGTAATACCCCCCATAAGTTCAAGCAGAATGGACAATTTCCATCGTCCAACACGCTTACTAACCATTTTAAATAAAAAAACATTCCCAGATCATGACCCAAATCTGAGTTCACAGCAACATGCCTTCCTCTAGGCCCAATATCTTGCAGGCAACATCAGAGCTGTAACACACAAATGCAAATTTTATTCACTGTTGACACTGCATAATCGAAAGGAGATCCATGTGTGGCTGAATTAAATGAATAGACAGAAGGTCTAACAAAACCCACACCGGCATGTACATCGGTCAAGAGTCAAGACCATGAAAGGAAAAAAAAATTAATAAAACAACGAACTGGAAGCAATCTTCTCTCACCTAAGCCCCAAAAAAACCAAATACAACAAATGCAACAACTCAATTTCACTTGAAAATCACGTAAACAGAACTCAGCTTTACACCAACCAGGGTTGTTAATGGCGGATAGCGTAGTGTAGCGGCAAGCCCAAAAAACGATATTTCAAGCACTATTGCAGCGCTATAGCGGCAAATAGCGGTGAACCCTCAGGGCGCCGCTATTTCAAGCACTATTGCGCTACGACGCACTATTAACAAGCCTGACGCCAACTATGAACAACAAATGCATTTCAATAGCAGGACAGCACATAGAAACAAAAATGTCAGCAATAATCAGATTACGACATCAATCAAATTCAATACTTATCAAACCACAAAATTCAACAAAAATTTAGACTGTAAACAAAATCTACCACATAAGCAAACTATTCGAAAGCAGAAACAACAAAAAAACAGAACCAAACCAGCCTCAACAATTCCCAATCAGCACCATTTCAATCACTACTGTGCTACTCCATTTTACATATAAATTGAAGCAAATCACATAAACGAACCAATCCAGCACCTTCATCGAAATTCAAAAACCTAAACCCGATAACAACAAGCACCATTAGGGTAAAGGAGTGAAGGGAATAGGAGAACAAACCAGGGTCATCGGGAAATCGATCGGAGCGGGAAAATGGGGGAGGAGGGTCGCGGTGGAGTTCGCCAGACTCGTAATCAGCGGCGGCGGTGGTCTCGGTGTGGGAGGGGCGGACGACGAGGCTGCTCAAGAGCGGTGGTTGGTGGTGGTGTGACGGAGCTGAATCCTTGTCCCTGGACGAAGCCATAGCAATAGCACCGTGCTCTGTGTTGTGGGAAAAGAATTTCTAATCCACCTTCGATCACCAAGTGGTGAATATAAACCCTAGAGCATATGCTTGTATTGTTCTTCTTGTGAAATTACGGAAATAGACAATGAGTGTAGTTTATCTTTACGACGTAAAAAATAAAAATAAAGCATAATCGTGGTAATTATAAAAATAAAAATAATCGTGGTACTGGTTCTGGCCTCGTGGCTTGGAATCACAAAGGTTAAGCTAGCGGAGGCAACCTCACCCCTGTTGGTTGAATCATTTTGCTTTAAGTGGACACTTCGTTTAGCAAATGAGCTTGGCTTTAGGACTTAGGAGGGTGCTCCTCGAGAACTTAGCTTTAAGACTTAGGAGGAAACTCCATTTAGTAAATGAGCTTGGCTTCAGGACATTTCATTCCGTTCCGTTATGTTCTATTATGTTCCGCTCCATTATGTACTATCAATCCAAACGAAGCCGAAGAGATGTAATAGGATAATGAAAAATTATGTCATATTAACTGTAATTTTGGGAATTGGGAAGTGAAGCGTAGGAAGTATAACTTTAGCAATTATTATAAGTGATGTTTTGTATTAGCAAATTTATATTTTTCAAAATAATTAATAAATAAAACATATGTAATTTTACATTCCTAAAATTGAAAAATTAATTTGTATTTACTCATGATTGATAGATTTTTTATGACTTATATATCAATAGGTATTGTATAAATTTGCTCTTCACTCATTATTTCTTCTTTATAAAAAGAATGTTTTTATTATTTCGACCTTTGAAGTGAATTATCAAATGTGATACTTGTCAAAAGAAGATTAATAAAAAAAATTGATAATTTGTGTAATATATTAAAGTCTCTTTAAGATTCTTGTCAAAAGAAAATCATTTTAATATTTTCGCCTTAGGCCATCTATAAATAATTTGGGGCCTAAGGAAAAAAAATTAATAAAATAAATATTTTTCGCATTGGTCGTATATTGATATTTTTGGGGTCTAAGGCGAAAATATTTATTGTATAATATATAATTCGGAAAAAAAATGAGAAAATTAAAGGAGACAATGATTGGAAACTCTCTCATCTCGTTTAGTTCAATAGAAAGTGAGAAGAGATAATATAACTGTTATGTAAAATAATTTTTTAAACTATCCATATAAATATAATTGGGAAAGTAGAAAAATAGAAGAAATAAAATATAGAGCTCATTTCTTCTCTAAGGGGGCGTTTGTTTCACGGATTGGAAAAGGATTCCCGGGAATGTTTGGGCCGGAATCTACATTCCAGTGTTTGGTAGCAGATTTGAAAAAAATATTCCCGGGTATCTTTCATTCCTGGTAAGTCATATGCCCATCCAGAAACATTTCTCATTCCTATGATGGAGAGGTGGGTAAGTTGAATCCTGAATAGAAGGGAATGTGATTTTTGGTGTGAAATCTCTGAATTGCCACTACCCACTACTCACTACCAACTACCCACTACCCATGTCTTTTACCGCGAAGGGTATTTTAAGAATTTTACTATCTATTCCTAGGAATATACATTTTGAACCAAACATATATTGTAATTATACCCAGGAATGTTGGAAAAGATTTCCGGGAATTGATTTTGTGAACCAAACAGATTTTTTAAAGATGTCTGGGAATAGCATTCCCATCATAATATTCCCGGGAACAACATTCCCAGGTATCCTTTTCCAATCCGTGAAACAAACGCCACCTAATTTGAGGGATCTACAAAAAGTGGGTGAGACCCACACCTTACAAATTTTATTCTCAAACTCTCGTCTCTCCAAGCAAGGGGAGATTCCTCATATCTTATCTAACTCTCTTCTCACTTTCTCACTTCTCTAATTCTATTCTAACAAATAAAATGGAAGAGATCTAAAGTATGATTCTTTTGAAACTCTTCAGATTTTGTTGCAATGATGAACTAGGAAGACTAAGCTTAGAATTAAGAGAAGATTCTAAACTCAGCCTTTTTTATACTCACATGAACATGAGTTTTACAAAGGTTTTTTAGGCTACATATAGACGAGCTCTTTTAACCTTAATCCATTCGTTTTGTATCATGTAGCTAACAACTGTCGCGATTCAGGGCAATGACCTTATCAATAAAATATATTAAACACTAACAATTAAAAAGATTCACAATAGTTAAGTTGATTGCTCCAAGGCTTCAGATTGTCAATTGCTTATGGTTACCGAAGGCCTGACAGTGTAAAATAATTTTACACAGACATCCAATTGAATTCCGTCAAATCAGAAAATATCTTATTCTTTTAATTAAAATTAAAGTCAAATGTAATTATCTCTCCTATGTGGCATGCTTTGGTAGGATGACTGTGTAAAACTATTTTACACTGTCAGTGCATATCCATTAAACTCTAAAATTATTTGTTTTTGAAGAAAACTTCTTTATATTAATATTTACGAAATTGGAAATTGACACTTAAATTTTTACAGTAAAAAAATATGATAGGTTTTGAATTTAATCCCTATATTATTTTTGGATTGCTATTAATTTCCGAAAAGTTACTAAAAAAAAATTCCAAAAAGTATGTGAAAACAATCAAAACATCCTATTTATTTTTACCTTTTGTTCAACCAAATAAGATGAGTGAGTATATGCCACTCCATTTCAATTAACTTCATCTCTTACTTTAAAAAAAAAAAACTTCATCTCTTGACTTCTCTCAAATTCTTTTTTTTTAACATAGAACATATATTAAAATCAAGAAGTCATAGAGGCAGTTACATCAGACGCAACCAAACTGAAACAATCCAGGAGAATCTCCTCAATCCAAATGCAGTTGGGATGCCTTGAGGAGTTCTTAGCCAAATAATCAGCTACAGATTTACCGGATCGACGAACAAAAGACAAACGAAAACTAGAAAAATATAAAACCAAATCCTTACATCCTTAAGAATAGAAATAAAATAAGAAGCTCCCTGCAAAGTATTTGGACCTGCACAAGGTATCTCATTTGAGCCAATGGATACTTCGCCGGGAAGCATCACCACTCCAATAGAACCTGCTAATCATCCGCTCAATACCTGCTCAGACAACATAAAACAAGACATAATGTAGGAAGGAATAGCTTGAGCCACAGCTTTAACCATTTCCTCCCTCCCCATACGGGAAAGAGATCTCTGTTTTAGACTTACCAATAATGGTTGGTAACCCCAAATATTTATCATAGCTTTCCATCGCCTTTATATTCAAAAGCCTTTTGAGCACATCGAAGCGGGGACTAGGCACATTTCGACTACTAGATAGCATCGACTTGTCAAAGCTAATGACTTGACCAGAAACCCTCTCATAGGAAGCAAGTATTTGTTTAACACAAGCTGCCTCCTCCAGGGTTGCCGTAGTAAAGATAACACTATCATCTGCAAAAAGAAGGTGAGAAACAAAAGGAGCATTACATGCAATCTTAATGCCAGAAAGGGTGGATCGAGCTAGTTCCCTCTGAATCAGAGCTGAAAAAATCTCTCCACATAAAATAAACAAATATGGTGATAGCGGGTCACCTTGTCGCAACTCCCTTCCCGGATCAAAAGACATTTGGGGGTTACCATTAAGCATCACCTGAAAGCGGACAGAAGTCACACAACTCATAATAAGGTTAACCCAACTAGTGGGAAATCTCATATGAACCAACACACTACAAAGAAATGGTCATTCAACCCTATCATAGACTTTTGACATATCAAGCTTTAAAGCCATATGCCCATTTCGGCCAGAACGTACACTTTTCATTTTAACTAGGCTTAGGGGATTTTAATGCAGTGAGATCTCCCGACGAACGGAAGGGGCTGAGTGTTGGTTCTTCTTCTCAGCGACGAGAAATGGAGGATTTTAATTCCTTTATTGAGGAGGCAGAGTTGATTGATTTACCTTTATTAAGGAGGAAGTTCACATGGATGAGACCGGGAGGTCAATCAATGAGCAGAATAGATAGAGTTTTGATTTCAGCGAGATGGTATGATTGTTGGCCTGGCAGCAAGTTAGAAGCTTTAAACAGAGACGTGTCCGATCATTGTCCTATTTTATTGAGGTCATCAATCATAAATTGGGGTCCGAAACCCTTTCGGGTCCTAAATTTCTGGTTCGAGGATCCAGGTTTTAAAAGGTTTGTGGAGGAAAATTGGAAGGGTTTCCAGATTAATGGGTGTGGGGCTTTTGTGTTAAAAGAGAAGCTTAAACTGTTGAAATTGAAACTTCAACAGTGGAACAATGAGGTCTTCGGCGACATCAATAAGAGATACTTAGAAATTGTGGAGGAAATGAATAACCTTGATCAAAAGGCTGAAGAGGTGATGCTAGATGAAAATGAATTGGCGATAAGGAAGTCTTTAGGTGGTGATTTCTGGAAAGTGGCCCATATGAAGGAATCTCTATTAAGGCAAAAGTCTCGAATTATGTGGGTGAAGGACGGGGACGCTAACACTAAATTTTTTCATGCAATGGTGAATGCCAGAAGAAGGTCAAATGCTATATCCGGTGTACATGTGAATGGTGAGTGGATTGATGACCCAAATCTGGTCAAAAGGGAGGTGAAGGACTTCTTTTCCATGAAATTCAAGGAGTTTCATTGTGAGTCCCCGGTTCTTGATGGGGTTCGGTTTAAAACCCTTAATCAATCTGATTCTAAGGAATTGGAGAAGGAGTTCTCTATGGAGGAGATAAAATCTGCTGTATGGGATTGCGCAAGTGAGAAGTGTCCTGGGCCAGACGGATACAATTTCAATTTTATAAAGAGATTCTGGGATCTGGTTCAAGGGGATTTTAAGCTGATGGCTGATGATTTTTTCCGGATGGGTAAATGGCCAAGAGGGTCAAACTGCTCCTTCATATCCCTAATACCCAAGGTGGACAGTCCTCAAAGTCTTAATGAATTTCGTCCTATCTCTTTGGTAGGATGTATGTATAAGGTAATGTCGAAAATCCTAGCCAATAGAATTAAAACTGTGATGCCCAAGGTAATCAGTGAGTGTCAATCTGCTTTTGTCGGAGGGAGAAACCTTCTTGACAGTGTTCTTATAGCTAATGAGTTGGTACATGATGCGAAGGTGAGGAAGATGCCTACTTTTGTAATGAAGGTCGACTTTGAAAAGGCATATGATTCCTTAAAGTGGTCCTTCCTGTTCTATATGTTAAGGAGGCTGAATTTTGGTGATCGGTGGATTGGGTGGGTGAGGAGTTGTCTAGAATCTTCTTCCATCTCGATTTTGGTTAATGGAAGCCCCACATCTGAATTTATGATGGAGAAAGGAATTAGGAAAGGGGATCCCCTTGCCCCCTTCCTTTTTCTTGCTGTGGCGGAGGGACTGAGCGGCTTGGTAAACCAAGCGGTAGTGCAGAATAAGTTTATTCCTTACAAATTTGATTCTGTTTTGCAGGTACAAGTGGGGCTGCTACAGTTCGCCGATGATACAATCCTCACTGGTGAAGCTTCTCCCTCTAATGCCTTCTTGATTAAAAGTATCCTCAGAAGTTTCGAGTTGGCGTCGGGATTGAAGATCAATTTTGCTAAAAGCAAAGTTGCTGGCATCTGTGTTGATGATAGATTAATCAGATGTATGGCGGCTATCCTGAATTGTAGCGTTATGAGGATCCCATTCGTATATTTGGGTCTCCCAATTGGTGGCAACCCTCGCCGACTCTCTTTTTGGACCCCGATTATCAACAAATTGCATGGAAGATTGTCAAGGTGGAAACAGAAATCACTTACTTTTGGTGGAAGAATCTGCCTTATCAAGTCAGTTTTTTCATCCTTACCACTACATTTCTTGTCATTTTTTAAGATGCCCCCCGGGATAATCAAAAGATGCAACAGTATTATGCTGAATTTTCTTTGGGGAGGGGCTGATGGTGTTCGAAAGACAGCTTGGGTAAGCTGGGACAATATTTGTAGGCCAAAGTCAGAAGGTGGACTAGGTGTGAAAAACTGGAGGCTTTTTAATGTGGCTTTACTGGCGAAATGGAGATGGAGGTTAATGGTAGGTGATTCAGGTTTATGGAGCTGTATTTTGAACTATAAATATAAAGGAGGATATCACGAGAAGGCCTCAATTTGGTGGAAGGATCTCTTCTCAATTTGCTTTGAGAGCGGAAGTAGCAATTGGTTTGATGAATCAATCTGTCGAAGGTTGGGAGATGGTAGCAGTACGCTGTTCTGGTACATTGACTGGTGCGGTCATGGCGTTCTAAAAGATAAATTTCCAAGGTTGTTCAGTCTTTCAAAACAACAGCAGGCTTGCGTGAGTGAGGTTGGCGTTTGGGTGGCAGGAAGGTGGCAGTGGAATTTGGAATGGCGAAGAGAGTTATTTGGCAGAGAATTGGGTATGCTAAATTGTATGTCTTCCTGGCTGAATGGTTTCTCACCTACTACAGGCCAGACAGATCGGTGGACATGGGTGAGGGAAGGTTCCGGTGTATTTTCTGTCAGTTCAGCGTATGACTATCTTCGTGGTGATGGGGCTGCTTCTGAATCAGAGATATTTAGCAAATTATGGGCTATCCAAGCTCCTTCCAATCATGTGGCGTTGGCCTGGAAAATTCTTATTAATCGTATTCAAACGAAGGTTAATTTACAAAGAAGGAATGCTCTACATCCCTCTGTTTCTAACCACTGTGTTCTGTGTGCTCAGCATTAGGAAACCTCATCACATTTATTCTTCTCATGCCCGGTGGTTTGGAGGATATGGATGCAGGTGTATTCGTGGTTGGGATTCTATACAGTTCTACCAGAGGAAGGAGTATCTCATTTCTCTCAGCATGTGGTGGGTTGTGGCAGAATGGATAAAATTCTCAGAATGATTTGGGTGGCTACAGTGGCTTCGGCTTGGTCATTCAGAAACAAGGTTATATTTAAGAATGGGATAAGTGACAGTTCTGGAATTCTTGAGTTAATACAATACCAAAGCTGGCTGTGGTGCAAAGTGAAGGTGAGTAATTTTCACTATTTTGTGTTTGAATGGATAATGAACCCATTAGTGTGCATTAAATCTGTTATACATTAACTGAAGGCTGCATACTGTTTTGTTGAGGGTGCCAACGTGTGACAGACTAGTATTTTGGATGGGATTATTTTGTTATCTTGACAAAGGACCAAAAGATTATCATTGCATTTGTACGGTGGAGTAGTACATTTGTTTGAGCTTGCAGGAATTGGTTATTTCTCAACTATTTGCTATTGGAATGCTGATCATTTCTAGGAGCAACATGGCTATATTCTGGCACTTTTTGGAGCATACTTTGAAGGCAAGTAGTGGGTGGTGTTTTCGTTCAAGAAGAAGTGTAATGGTTTTTGGGGGGTTGGCTGGTGGTGTTACCTTATTTAGTTCTAGTTTTTTAGTCCTCCTTGGAAGTTTCACTTTGATTTTAGCTAGTGGTACTCTTTTTCCTTACTAGGTTTTCCCAATGGGGTTTTTCCTAGTAAGGTTTTAATGAGGTCTTTTTCTATGATCATTCTTCCAAGGTGGGGTGGGGGTGGGTTACCATTTTTTAACATTAGGTTCTTATGCTATTGTAATTTTCTTTCTTTTTCCTTTTCCTTGTATTGGGTTGAAGTACCCCTTGTACTTCATTCAATATATTTATATATATATCATTGCCTATCAAAAAAAAAACTAGGCTTAGTTACACTTTTACTCCCTTAAGTATCACCATTGTGTGATTTTCCTCCCCTATGTTTAAAATGAGCGAATTTACTCCCTTAAGTATCAATTTGTGAAAATTAAGTCTTTCTGTTAAGTTGCCATCCAAATTTAGACGGATATTGTTGACGTGACTTCATTAATTGGCGTGGCTCTGACGTTGCGCACACTAAGATGCCATGTCATCTATTTTTTCCTTTTCTTTTAAATTAAAAAGAAAATAAATAAAACAAAACACAATTTAAAACTAAAAAAATTAAAAAACCTAAGAATATACTTTTCAAATAATCATATCTGATTAGGCCAACCCACACTGACCACCACCCCAACCATGAACAAACACAGAACAACAGAAGAGGCAAGAGTGGGAGGAAGAAAGAAGAGACACGAGTTTGATGGTTGATTTCGTCGTGACCATCGAGCCCTGCCGCCGCCGCGAGTGCAAGGTTCAGAAACTCTGTTTCGCCGTACCGAGGTCACAGCGTCGGAGTCTCGTCACCGTCCCTGGGTCTTCTCGCCCTTCGTCTTCCTTCCTCCTCCGATTGCTCTCTCTCAAGTGGGTTGGGTCTTCCTTCATCCTCTGATTGAACCCTGATTTGGGGGAAAAAAAATTCTGGGTTTGAAATTTCTGGGTTCGAAGATTGAAACCAGATTGAGGATGAAGAAGGAAAAGATCGAGATGGAAGGGTGGTTGTGGTGGTGAGTGGCGCTGGTGAAAGGGAAGAAGGGTGGTTGCAAGTGGTGGTGAGTTCGCATATGGGGGTGGGGGAGAGAAGAAGATGAGTTGGGGGAGAAAAAACGTGCTTTCAGGAAGAAGATGTGTATTTGTTTTTAGTTTTTACATTGAAGATATAAATTTAAAAATAAAATAAAAAATAATTTGATTTTTTTTTTAATTTAGTGTAGGTGGTGCAGATAGTAAAAGGGGGTGAAAATAGTAATTGCTGTTAGCAATTGGATGGAAAGATAACGGCAGGACCCAATTTTCATAAATTGAAACATGAGGGAGTAAATTTGCTCGTTTTAAATATAGGGGAGGAAAATCACACAATGGTGATACTTAAGGGAGTAAAAGTGCAATTAAGCCTTTTAACTAATGATTCATTCACACTTAATGTTCTGGTAAGGACTGGCGGGAACCGACCTGAGTGACGTATGGACGTTCATGTGAACCTAACCTAAAGCTCCTAGCCCACTACTTTAGTGGACTAGAGCTAGGGGGCTACTGTTCTGGGACGGGCGGACCACGCCCTAGGAGACGACCGCACCAGTGCCCGATCAGGATACCCCGAGAGAGACCCCAGGGGGACGACCAGGGTAAGATGTCACTGTTCTGGGACGGGCGTATCACGCCCGATCAGGATCTCCCCGAGGGAGACCCAAGGGGGACGACCGGGGTAAGATGTCCGGTCCCTGACCCCCGAGCAGGACGACACTCCCCTGGCCCTGGGACATGGACCCCACCACCTAGGGGTTGACCTAGGCCAACCACTCTACGGAACTAGGGTGGTTGGATGGTGGGTCCCTGGGTAATCTAAGCCATTGGATCACTGCAAACCGCAGAGGGAGCAGAAGGATCCAACGACCCTTAAACCACCGGTACGGACCATGCATGATGTTGCATGGCTCCAACCCTAATACTCCAACTTGTATATAAAGGGGGCAACTCACCTAGGTTAAGGTACGTTATTCTCTTCACTTCACTACCCCTTTACTCGATTCCCCTACTTACTTTGGCATTGGAGTCCCTTGCAGGAGCCCCTCCCGGGTTCGTTCTGCATTCCAGCGCACCGGTCCTGCTCCCTCTCTTGGCTGCCCAGCTCCCGTGATCATTTTCACTTTTTCTTTTTGTTCCGGGTAAGAACATTGAGAAAGGGTGTAATCCCTAGAGAGAGAAGTGATTGCACTTAAGAGAGAGATCTAGAGAGAGAATAACTGAATTTCATGTGTGTATTCATAAAATGAGCCAAAGTCCCTTACAATTGGTATCTGCTACCTATTTATAGAGGTAGTGTTGGGCCCCCATATGCTAGTGTCCTTAATGGGCCGTGTGGGCCTGGCTGAACGAGGCCCAACCCTACTGGCTTGGGGACCCGCCACGGGGCGGTGTGAACCCTGGGCGTTGCCCCTCTAGGGGCTCGCCCAGTCCACAAGTCCACAAGACACCGAGCTCGAAGCATGAGAGCTAAGTGTGTCTTTAAGAAAACTATAACTGCCTAATGCTTATCCATCGTGTATGCAAAAAATCCAAGTCGCCAACATGGCGTGAAAAGATGAAGGGCGAGCGCCCTTGGTTCGCAAGTCCACAAGCTCGAAGCAGGAGAGCGAAGTGTGTCTTCAAAATGTGACCGCCAATCTCTGTCCCCTTGTGATTCCCCTAGCAGGTCGCCCGTTGCCACTTTCCACTTGGTACGGCGTTCCTCGGCTGGCGGTTTCGACCAACGCGCAGGAACTATTCCCAAGCTTCTAGTTGCAATAGCTTCCCTGCCTAGAAGATCACCTAACCACGCTACTTGGCGGGATCAACAAAGAATATATAAAGCGTGTAGGTCGCCGACATGGCGCAAATGAAACACAAATCGCTAATAGGCGCAAGGAAATACACAAATACATGAATCTCCGATTGACGCGGGACCTAGAAAGATGGTGTACAAACGCCTCCAAGATTAAGGAGTCGTGGTGGCCCGCCACATATGACGTGACTCGCTGAATAGAAGCTGGCTCGCCTGGTGACGTGGTCTCCCGCCAATCTCTCCCGCATCCGCCCCTCGTAGCATCTTCACGGATCAAGTTGCTTCCGGGGGCGAGTCCCTTAATATGGTGAAAGGACTCAACCAGTCCACAAGACACCGAGCATGAAGCATGAGAGCATAATGTGTCTTCAAGCCGAAGTCGCCGCCGCATCGTCCTTAGGAGAAGATCCGCCCAACACGCATGCTCCTTCTCTCGCCAGAGTCCACAAGTCCACCAGACTCCGTCCAAGTCATGAGGAGTAGGAGTGTCCTCACTCGCCGCATCGCCATCACCATCTTGCTTTAGCCTGTTTCCTGTTTAGAACATTTCTCAACTACAAATACTCATCAGTTGCCTCAGGGATCATAATTCAAATTTCATCATTTCCAGCAGGTTTATCAAATCATACAATTCAGTTATAAGCATGCAATCACCTAATCATCAAAGAAAAATCAACCACCAAAGATGTGCTCTTATAAATCTAAGTTAAAACCAATTTTGTCAAAGAATTTTGTGCCTTATAAGAAATTAGTTTGACTTGCTCGCCACTCTCAGCGTAAGACCGCCACCATTTTGCGGTAGGTCGCTACCCTCATTTTTGGCGGTAGGTCGCGACCCTCTTGCGGTAGGTCGCGACCCTCTTGCGGTAGGTCGCCACCATTTTGCGGTAGGTCGCTACCCTCATTTTTGGCGGTAGGTCGCGACCCTTTAGCGGTAGGTCGCCATCCTCTTGCGGTAGGTCGTGACCCTCTTGCGGTAGGTCGCCACCCTTAGCGTGAGGTCGCCACCCTTTTGGCGACTTTTGTGTGTCTAAAAACTGAGTCTTACAGGTCGCCACCCATAGCGTTTGGTCGCCACCCTTTGGCATGAGGTCACCACCCTAGCGGTAGGTCGCCACCCTTGGTGTGATCGTCCCATTTCGGGACTCAAAGTGTTTTGGGTTCCAATGGCCAGTTGGATTACCAAAGTGGTGCTCAGTAGAATGGGCAATTTGTACCCCACACATCGCCAATGAATCCGGTTGTTACGTGGGCTTTTCCGGGGCTAATTTAGTTCATCGTGAAACTTGTTTCACTTTGTAACTAAATCGCGCCATCAGGAGCTTGTCCCACCCAATAACAAACCGCTTATGGAAGAGTCTTCCAAGTTTCACAAAACTTTAATGGTGTGCCTCAATTCACCCACTCCTTCTCTTTGATCCGATTTGCTCCTCTCTGTCTGAATCAAAACCAGTGAAGACAATATAACTTCTAATATCAACTTCAAAATAAGAAAATTAGGAAATACAACAACTGAGAAGGGAATCAAATGAAAGATGGAGGAAAAGTTTGAAGGAATTGGAAAATTTGTTGGCCAGCGATCTTAACCATAGCAACGCTTTACTCGCCAAACTTCCATGGCCAAAACAAAACGTGCCCACCAGAATTCCGCCGCCGGAGTAAAACGTGCTTGCCGGATTCCAACACCAACGACATTCTCTCGCCGCCGAACTCCATCGCCAACAACACTTGCTCGCCGCCTACCTTCAAAACGTGCTCGCCAAAGCCAACACGTGCTCGCCAAAGCAAACGTGCTCGCCAGAATTTGCTCACCGCCTAACTTCAACGCCGCCGACACTTGCTCGCCGAACTTCAACTGCCAAAGCAAAAGCGTGCCCGCCAGAATTCCAACGTCTCGGGATTGGCTCTGCTCCTCATGTATTGTGCTCTGGACAGATTCCTCGCCTTTGTTCTTTTCTTCGTCATTACCGATCTGCTCTCCCGTGCCTACATGCTTCCTCGATCTGAAGCTTCACCTCTGTTGACGCTCTTCATTGTCGGTCTGAACCGTGTTGCTTCGATCTGCCATCGCTGGATGCGCCTTGAAGAACTAACACACTTCTACACGCTGAATCTCGATCTGTCATTCTCTCGTGAACGCACCCTGTTCCTTCCCCTCCGCATTGCCACCGATCTGAAACTTCTCCTTTTATCGCTGCTTTTTCTCCCGTTTCGAAACCTGATCAGCTTTCTTGATCCGTCATTCTCCCGTCCACTATAGCCACTGAGTTTCATCGATTCCCTTGTGGTCGTGGGTTCGGGCCCCAGAATGTGTGGCTTGTCTTCGATGCTTTTATTCCCGAACTTCCGCCGCCATCGTTGGCGAACCTTGTGGAAGGAGATGCTGCCGGGAGACCTGTGGTGACACGGATTCTTGAAGGCCAAGGTGCCTTGTATTCCTTTTCCAATCCAGAGCCCAAAAAGATCATCCAAGATCCCTTTCCGTCATCAAAATCCGTCCCGCGAAATCCACGAAAAACAACGAAAATCTCAAGCAAAATCAGTGGTGCAATCAATCCACGTGATCCGGGAATCAAAAGTTTATCGATCCCCACAGACGGCGCCAAATGTTCCGGGTAAGAACATTGAGAAAAGGTGTAATCCCTAGAGAGAGAAGTGATTGCACTTAAGAGAGAGATCTAGAGAGAGAATAACTGAATTTCATGTGTGTATTCATAAAATGAGCCAAAGTCCCTTACAATTGGTATCTGCTACCTATTTATAGAGGTAGTGTTGGGCCCCCATATGCTAGTGTCCTTAATGGGCCGTGTGGGCCTGGCTGAACGAGGCCCAACCCTACTGGCTTGGGGACCCGCCACAGGGCGGTGTGAACCCTGGGCGTTGCCCCTCTAGGGGCTCGCCCAGTCCACTTTTTCATATATTTTTTTTCTTATCTTTTTATATTATTTGTCACATTACATATTATACATTATTGTTTCATTTTCTATGTCGACGACAACCTCTATTCTACAACGACCAAACGTACCATTATTGAATATAGAAGCAAAAAACAATGAGTAAACAGCCATTTTGGTCCTTGAATGTGTTCACTTATGACGGACTGGTCCTTATATTTTGGAAATGGTTGTTTTTCATCCCTGAATGTGTTGCCGTCGGTCAAGTTCATCCTTGGTTGAGTTTTCCGTTAGTCCCTGAGACGGAAAAGTCCAACTGGCACATTTTTTTCCATGCTAGCATCCTACTTGGCACATTTTCTTTTTTCCTCCTAAAAACACGGTCAAACTCGTCCCTCACTTATGCTTCTTCTTCCTCTTCTTCATCTTCTTTATCTTCCTCCTCTTCATCATCTTCACCACACCATCACCATGCTTTTTTCTTCCTCTATGAAGTACCACCACTATCACCATGCTTCTTTCTTCTTTCGTTTGGCCATACAAATCAAATAGGAGCTTGCACTTGAACCGGAGCTTGGTTAGGGTTTCCATTTTGCGGATTAGGGACCCCTGAGTCCGAGGGTTCCACTGGTTTTGATTGTTCCATCGATTGGGACTCGGGGGTGGCTGAAAGTTGGGTTTTGAGAACTGGGTCGTTGGAAGTTGGGGTTTTGAGAAATGGGTGATGGAAAATTGGGGTTTTGAGGAATGTGTTGTTGAAAATTGGGGTTTTGAGGAGTGTTTGGTGGTGGTTGTTGTTGATTCCACGCTTGTTGAGGAAATCGATTGGGAAGTGCATAGGTACTGGTTTTCTGTTCCCCTAATTTTCTGTTCCATTTCTTGCTCTATCGTTTCTTATTCTTCATTTCCATAATTTTAACTTCAAAATCGGTCTTTGGTTTTTGAGTCCTTTTTCGGTTTCAATTATTTTCTGCATTCCTGTGTTGTTCACCTTGTGTGCTTATTCTTCCTGTGTTTTTCATATTAATTTGTTTGAATTGCTTGAATACCACCTCCTCACTTTGATCTGCCACCTAGTGATACTTGCACTGACTAGTGACTACTCTATTGTTCTTATGGTCTAATGGATCCTCTTTGATCAACAAGTGTCGTTACTACTGTAATTGAATTCAGCATGTTGTTTTATCTCAGTATGTTGTTTTCTTTCAGTCATTATTACATTTCTCAATTTGCTTAGAAATTGGTAGTGATCAAATGGGGCAGGCGGGTTTACTGGTTCGATCTCATGTTGTCAGCACTGCAATTAAAACCTTTGTTTGTTGCACATGTATCTTGACCAGTTGGGTTTTTTTAAGATTTGGGGTTTTGTTTGGAAAAGAGATTAACATGAAAAAGATGATGTTTGGGATATGAATATGTTTTCTTTTTTCTGGGTAAGATGATGAAGAAGATGAAGATTGATGAACATGATGGATATGTTGAGTTTCTTTTTTTATATTTATTTTTTATGAACTCAGAGTTTTTGTTTTTTCTTAGGGGGACTAAATTGACTAAAGTGACATAACAAGATCTGAGTTGTCAAGCCAAAGTGGCAAAAATTGTGACACTTGGACTTTTCCGTCTCAGGGACTAACGGAAAACTCAACCAAGGATGAACTTGACCGACGGCAACACATTCAGGGATGAAAAATAACCATTTCCAAAATATAAGGACCAGTCCGTCATAAGTGAACACATTCAGGGACCAAAATGGCTGTTTACTCAAAAAACAATGCACGGGTGTGCTCGCGAAAGCTCTGAAAGAAAAAAACAAATCTGGACCAAGAGTCTCGGTGGTGTCCCCACCTTTAACCAAACATGACTGACACTTTATTTAAAACCTCATCATCACATAAAACAACAAGAGACACTTGTCTCCATCCTGCCCTCTACAACATGGAATGGAATCGTGTCCCACCGTCCATTACACAACCCCTCTATCTTTTTTATTCATCGAATATATTATTCCTTCATTCTAAAAAATAAAAATATTTTTATTCAAACCTATCTAGAGTGAAAAAAGGTGGAGAAAGCCAACATGCAAGTTGAGACTACTAACTTTAGTTTACTCTTACCTCTAATAAGGTGATGGTTTTTTTACCTCATGTTTTAGTTGATCGTTTCAGTTGAGTGTGCATGTTTGTTCTTAATTTTCTTATGTATTTATGTATTGTGGATAATATATAGAGTTTTCTCGCATGTTATAAGTCTTTTTTTTTCTCACTTTAGCAAACATTTGAGTTTTAATTCCATATATTTTTGACAAAATAAAAGGTGATGACTCAAATTTTGATGTGAGTAAAATATCAAACATTTGAATTTTAATTTTTCAATTTCTATTTTTAAGGAGATCCTCTAGCACTTATTCTTACGAGTGAGTTTCTACTGGTCTCCTCAATATCTCATTGGCACCTTGAGAAAAAATATTGGATTTGAGATATAGATAAAAAGGAGATAAGAGATAAAAGTAATATTAAATTAGGCGGATATATAAAAAAATTTAGAGAATAAAGTAAGTTTGTTTAAAAAATTAACTATCTTTATCAAATATAATTAGTTCAACTGATATACATTTGATTTCTTATATCGAGTTCGAGTTCGAGTTCAAGTCTTAATATATTCTTTTTTGGTTAGCATTCAAGTCTTATAGATATTTATAGATATGAATATTTCCGGGTAAAAATTGTATCCAGTGTAGCTTACAAAAATTCAGTAACTAAATTGGTCCCTTTCTCCCTCCTTCGCTTTCGTGTTCCTTTCTAATCTTTCTTCCCCTCAAAACAAAAACCCCATCAATCAACTCAGATTCCTTTCCTTCACAAACCAGCAACCCCGGCGCACGATAGCACCATCGCTTCCGTTTCACGACTTGCTTCACTTTCTCTTCCACCATTCGAACCAAACTCCCTCAGATTTTCATTTTTCTCTGTTCTCTCTGTTTCTCTCTCTCTCTCTCTGAACCAAACGGAGGATCTGTCATCTGAGCCTCACACTGAGTCGGAGAAGGATTTACACATAAAAGCTTTGTGATCGACGCTCTCTGTTGATTGGTGCGTACTTCGCCATTTTTTTCCAGCTCAGATTTCGCTTTCAATTTCATCTGTTTCTGTTTCTATTTTTGCAACCGATTTTGCTTTGATCTCGATGCATTTTCGTGTTTATTGAAACAATTTTCATGTATTCTGCTCTGTTTTGTTACCTGAGAAAAACAGAGTATCTTTATTTCTGTTTTAGATTATCAAAATCTATTCACTTTGCTATGTCAAGTGTGAGTATCTGAATTCTGGATATGATGTATGCAAATATATTTACAGAGGAATCGTAGTATTTCTAGTGTTACTGTGATTTTTTGTTGTTGGTGATTTTGTGTGTATCAGTGGGGTTTAAACTGATGACACTGTGATTTAGAAGTTCTGTTACTTTGAATCTGTTTGATGAAATTGAATTTGCAAAATGGTAGGTTTCGGTTAGTAATCTAATTAAGTTTGCGAAACGTTTGTAATCTGCTTACTATTGAAACTTCTTTTAGTTTCATGCTTGGATTGGACAAAATTATTAAGATTCTAGTTTGCTCCCCTGCACGAGATCAGAAAATTATTAAGATTTCAGCTCATTCTTGTAATCTGTTTGAACACTTTAATTGATATCAATTAACTGTTATATCTTGTTTTGTCGGAGAAAGAGAGTTCAGTTTTTTTTTAATTGACCTCCTAGGAACTGGATTATTAGTGTCTCACAATGTGTTACTTTATTCAACTGTGTCTTTGTTCACTTTGCTGAAGTTTTCATCAATATAGAAGTGTAACATAATGAAACTTTTCAGCTAGGCTGATACAGGAATCAGGCAGATCAAATATTGGCTTGTGGGCGCATTACCGTGAAAATTCATCAATGTACAAACGCACTCCTTCAAGAGAATACTCAAACATGGAAGATGTGGAAGAAAACTCAGGTATTTCACCCTCCTCAGGTAGCACTTTGTTGTGAAATAGAGCATCTGACCTAAATACCCCCTCAGGAAATTCCTACTTGTGAAACTCTTGCCATCTTTCCAATATAATCCTTTCAATATTTCATTATACAACTAAAATGGAAAATAATCTAACATCCATAGAGATCTGAGTTTCATTTCTATGCTGTTGCAATTGCTTTTACTATTGATTACTGATAATTTGTAATAGATTGCAGTGCTGAAAATGATCCTTGAAAATTGAAAAGATGGCCTGTGTTAATGATGTACTGCATATTTTGATGAGCTCTTCAATCACGGTGACTACTAACTATGTGTTTTATATGACTGCTAGATCTTTTAGGCAACGGCTTGGATAAGGGAACCTCAAATCCTTCATGGAAGCTTTCTTTACCGCATGTTCTTGTGGCGACCATTTCTTCATTCCTATTTGGATACCATCTCGGGTTTGTTATTTCATAGCTTCACGTTTTCCATGCCCTCTGTTGATTCCTTTGCTTTAATTGTGAACCCAATAAAGACTTCAATTTTGATCCTTAGAATTTTTGGGTTCTATGCAGAGTAGTTAATGAACCGCTTGAGAGTATTTCTACAGATCTTGGGTTCAGGGGAAATACCTTGGCAGAAGGTGACAGAAGATTCCAAAAGCCTGTGCTTAATTTAATGTCATAGTATAAATTTAGAATAATTAGAGTTTTTTTTGAAGGTCTGGTGGTAAGCATATGTCTTGGTGGTGCCTTGATCGGATGCCTACTGAGTGGCTGGATTGCTGATGCGGTGGGGCGGCGTAGGGCTTTCCAGTTGTGTGCTGTGCCAATGATAATTGGTGCTTGTATGAGGTTATACTTCCAGAACCAATATATATTGTTTGAAACATTCTGCTTTTTCATGTAATAAATGGAAATTATCTTTGCAGTTTATGGTTTCATCCCTCTCTCATTTGGGTTTGGTGTGCTATGATTTAATTTAAAACCCATCTCACAGCTTTGAAGGGAGGGTAATCAATACTATTATGCATTTTTTTAATGAATAATGTAAGCTTTTGGTTGTCATTTTCATTTTAGAAGCCAAGATACAACATCATCACCTATCATAGTAAGATGGGTGAAGAACATATGCTTTTCTTCTTTCTTATATTTTGAGTATATCCGGTCTAATGGAATAAAACAGTAGAGCAAACCACCAGTTTAATTAATTTCTAAATTACTGGTGGGAAAGGTGTGCTGTAAGAAGGCTTAGTTTTTATTTTTAGGGGAAAGGCTTAGATTTCCTTACTGTTATATAATTTATACTGCAATGTTTTTAAGTTGCTTTGCTGAAACATCTGACCCCTGTATGTATTTCACTTTGATCGAGTGACAATTTTTACCTTTATCTTTTCAAATCTAAGTTCTTATGACCAATTCTCCCATTGGAAAATTCTGCATTTGCAGTGCAGCAACAAACAACTTGTTTGGCATGCTAGTAGGAAGGCTATTTGTTGGGACTGGCCTGGGCCTTGGCCCTCCTGTTGCCTCTCTGTATGTGACAGAGGTATGTGAATGGTTGCCTTTGTCTCATTGACTAGGCTGAAAATTTACTTGGCTATATTCACCTGATTACTGTCTTGAATGACAGGTTTCTCCTGCTTTTGTGCGGGGTACATATGGGGCCTTCATCCAGATTGCAACATGCCTTGGTCTTATGGGAGCTTTATTTATTGGAATTCCTGCCAAAGAAATTTCTGGATGGTATGATATAAATCTTAAAATCATATTTTATGCTGTTTACACACAATCTTCTATAAATACTTCCTGAATTTTTTTAACTCAGGTGGCGGGTTTGTTTCTGGGTATCTACCATTCCGGCAGCTATACTTATTGTGGCTATGATCTTCTGTGCAGAGAGTCCGCATTGGTTATACAAGGTTGACACCTTATACTATTTCATTTCGATATTTTCTCGTTACTATTTTTTGTAACTCATTGTTTCTGTATTTGTTTGAGTCTCTTGAAATTTCTATGTAAGATAATGCTAAATGTTTGTTCAAGATGTCCTCTTCTGCTGCCTCTTTTTGTATTCACATTTAGAACTAATTGAAAGCTTGATTAAACAATAGAACACTCTAGAATATAAAAAGCTAGAGGATGAGTATGCTTAATTTTATGGTGTTGCATATTTAACCTTTAAGGTGGTATGGACATGTACAAAGAGGACCTTTAGGGGCACCGGTGAAAAGGGTTGATAACATGGTATTTAGTCCTTTGGAGAGAGGTAGAGGGTGGCCAAAAAGAACTTGTGAAGATATTGTTAATAATGATCTTGTTATCAATAATATCCCTCGTAATCTTGTTTTTGGCCAAAAAGTTTATTCTTACTTCTACTATTGAGTGCTCTTCCCTACATCTCTCTCTTACTCATCCTTTACATAGTCATTGATCATTCCTATCTGTTGTGATATAGCAAGGAAGAACTTCTGAAGCAGAAGCTGAGTTTGAGAGGGTTTTGGGTGTATCCGAAGCAAAATTTGCAATATCTCAGCTATCCAGGGCAGATAGAGGAGATGACACTGAGACTGTGAAGCTCTCCGAATTACTTCGTGGTCGCCATTCTAAAGGTGTTTATTTTTCCTGCTTTATCCCTAGGATAGTTGTGGGTGTCAGTCATTGTTGTTATCTTGTCGCTGGTTTCTTTAGGTTTCCAAAAGTTATCTTTTATTCACGAGTTCATTTTGCAGTTGTTTTTATTGGATCAACCCTATTTGCTTTACAACAGCTATCTGGTATAAATGCTGTGTTTTATTTCTCTTCAACTGTTTTCAAAAGTGCTGGAGTGCCATCAGACATTGCAAACGTCTGTATAGGGATTGCTAATTTGGCAGGTATGGATACATGTGCCCAGGTTATAAATCCAAATTTATTGAGTTATTCTATTCTCTAATGCTAGACTTCTTTTCTTCTTTCCTCAGGATCTATCGTTTCTATGGTTTTGATGGATAAGCTTGGAAGGAAGGTCCTACTCTTTTGGAGTTTCTTTGGCATGGTAAATTATTATGAGTTGATGTTCTACTAGTATTTCTTTGTTTCCCTTATTATTCCAAGTGTAGCATATCATCACATTACGGGTGATTATCACAGCACATGAAAATATGGGACTCAAGGGGGTGTATATGTTAATTTAGAGGACACTTTTTTTTGGAATTTGAACTAGTGAAGCATGCTTGCCTGGCTGCCTGGCCTTCTGTTGTGGGGAAAATGCCTTTTGTTGTGTTAATTTTTTTATAAAAGACAAACCTGGCTTTCAATTACAATTTTGCTTTATTTTGAACTGTATAGGCAATATCAATGATCCTTCAAGCCACAGGAGCAAGTTCACTTGTATCAAACATGGGGCCTCTGTACTTTTCTGTTGGTGGCATGTTACTGTGAGTATCCTTTAACTATGAATGTGGATGGATGCACCTATAATGAGAATTATGAATCAAGTTAAATTCATGTTTCTGGAAATTGTGACATGCATTTCTTAGTTGTAAAGGCAAGATAATATGCGGATGCTTGTAATAGAACTTCCTAGATTTGTCAGTGTTTAACTCAGCAAGATATTTAATATTGGTATCATTGTCAGAAAAATCAAGGTCCTCAGCCTGTAATTAGAACCTTTGGAAGTTATAATGAACCAGAAAAAATCAAGTATGAGGCAGCCTCTAACTTGGTGTATGTTTCCGTATAAATGGAAATTGAGGATGAAATGACGATAAATTGACAATTTAACATTCAATTACTTAGTTCATATTGCCAGGATCTGTGAAGGGTACACAGTTATCACTCTGAACAGTCGCCTCGAGCTAGGGGTGCATGCGGTGGCCTGTCAGGCATACACTTCCGGAATATGAACACTTGATTTATTATTCTTTCATGCAGGTTTGTCTTAACATTTGCTCTCGGGGCTGGCCCAGTTCCGGGTCTCCTTCTACCTGAAATCTTTCCTGGTCGAATCAGAGCCAAAGCCATGGCAATCTGTATGTCAGTTCATTGGGTAATTTTCTTCTGCTTCTTTGATTTATAATTTCTGTTGTCTTATTGTGAACTATATGGGCTATCGGCTGCATACCATTTAGTCTAGATGAGTTTGGTAGGTTATGTTCTACAGTTTTGATTTATTATTGTGCAACTCTACCAAGGTTGAATTAAGAAAATGATGCCTGCTGAAATTTCCTGCAATCTTCGCCAACTCTTGAAACAGCACTATTCACAATGACCTCGAAGAAGGGAAAATCTCATTATTTATGGAATCCTTTTCTCATTAGGTTTCATGATTTTATTGTACAGGTCATAAATTTCTTTGTTGGATTACTGTTCTTGCGTTTGCTGGAGAAACTGGGTCCACAGCTGCTTTACTCTATGTTCGCTACCTTTTGCATCATGGCTGTCATTTTTGTAAAAAGAAATGTGGTGGAAACCAAAGGGAAATCACTTCAGGAAATTGAGATTGCACTTCTTCCCCAGGAGTAGAGCTTCTTGTGAATCTCAATTCATTGCTGTAATTTTGCATAGTTTGTGGCTTTGTGCAATCGTAGTTTCAGCTATGAGCAGCAGGTTGTGTTCATTCTATCTTGGTACAACTTATTATAGTACAAGGAGAAGCTCAAGGCAGAAACTGTGCATTGTTTTAGTGGAACAACAGTATGAAGAGGCTTAGTGAAATAAGATAGCAAGTTGTGGTGGAGATGATGTATACCTTCGCGGCTTAGTACACTATTCTAGTATCTTCAGTTTTAGACTCATGGTCTCTCTAATTTTGTGTCCATGTAGAGGAAAACATGTTCACCTGGAAATCTGTTCCATAATGTTAAAACGTACTGTATGTAATATATTTCTGTGTCTGTAGGTGACATTTTTTAACCTGGGCTCATCATGTTATCGGAGTCCTTATATCAATCATATTACTCTGGACATATTAATCTCTATAAAAGGGAATGATGTGATTGGATTTGTGATTTTAACGAACATTAAAATAAGATTCTTATATTTTTCCTAAAGATAATGTCAATAATTTTCCTCAAGTAGCCAAAAAAACTAATGACAATAATTATCTTTAGCACTACCCACTGAATCCCTAATGGGTAAAATATCAATCATATGGAATAAGATTGATTTGGTTAAATACTCTATGCTATTGTATCGTCCATCATTTAACCGGGTACAGTTTTAAATAAATCAACAAGGAATCTTAACACATTCTACAATACTTTTCAGTAATTTATTTTTATTCTTTGTTTCACAATTTTATTTGATCTCTACCAAATACAGTATCAATGAAACAACTCAAATGGTGAATTTGGTTCCAAGAACATGATATTCCTTGAGTTCAATTTTTCCTATGTATTAATAATGAAACAAAATTCAAATTGCATCATATCTTCAAGGGGAATGTACAGAGGACCAGCACCAGTGGTGGTGACATTCACAGTGCCACTTCACTGTCACCATGTAGAAACCAACCAGGGGAATCCTGCTCTTGTCTATTTCTAACCAAAGGAACCCGCAGCTCCAAGATACAGGAAGAGGCTCTTCACTGAAGCACTTGTCATGAAGCAACTCCATTGCCATGGCTCTCTTAGCTGGATCATAGCAAACCAGTCTTTGGATGAGGGAAACTTCATTGGAGGTGCGGTCAGGCAAGGTTGCTTCAAGACCGGTAGCACTATCCACCTTTAATAAACGACGAGATTGCAGCATAATCAGGAAGTTTGGAACAACCAGGCCAAGCTTCCTCATTGAGGTCCCCCAAGACACTGACAATTCTACTCAGATGATCTATATCAGTTGATCCAGAAAACAACGGCTTCAGTGCCAAGAGCTCCTTGAAGACGCACCCCACGGACCAGAGATCAACCTCCAAACCGTAGTTTGTGGATATGTAAAGCAGTTCAGGAGCCCTGTACCATTGAGTTCCGACACACGATGTGAGACAGCCGAGTTCATTCCCTGCTCCCTCCTCTGCTTCGTAGGTAAAAAAAGCCATGTAGAGATCATCATCTATGTCACTCGTTGTGCATGTTGCAAGGCATGAGATGTTACCATCATGGATGTTTGAATCCTTGCCTGTCATATGTGTGGCTCTTATTTTTCATCTCATCTAAAACTCTGAAATATTCCTCATGACTCACCGTTCCCTCCTCTTGATTTCCAAATCCAGTTTGGTTCCAGTTGTCTAGATTCGAAGCATCGAATCCATATGGTGGTGGTGGGTTCTCCACAGTAGCATCAAATCCAGTATCCATAAGTATCCTTGCCTGCAAAAAGTAGCCAAATTAAACATTCATTAGATCAGAAAAAGAAGGGTAAAAAACCTCATCAGAATGCATCAATCATCAATTTATAAAAAAAGAGCTATCCAGATGCAATACTCATTTTCCCTAATCTAAATCATTATCATTTTTCTCAGAGAGAGAGAGAGAGAGAGAGCAGAGAACTATCAACTAAACTACCGATTTAAAAGCAAAATGAACTGAAATTGCAGCTCTGTTGAAGCTAATTCACAAATTGCAACCATCCACGACTGACCCAAATCAAAACACATGATCAAGTTAAAAAAAATAATAACAATAATAAGTGACTCACCGTAACGATCAAGCAACCAAACGAACTCAGAAAAGGTGAAAATCTAAAATTCGAATAAAAAAAAATCAAGATAAAAACTTTTCGGAAAAACCTGTCCAAAATCTGCCAACTTGAGCATCCCATCATCGGAAATCAGCAAATTCCCAGGCTTCAAGTCCCTGTGCGCGATCATGTTCCGGTGGCACGAGTGGACCCCACTAAGCACTTGCATCATCCAGCTCTTAATCTCCCCGGCTGCGAGTCCCCAGCACCACTGCCGCCATCACCGGCAGCAGCTTCCTTGATCACAGCGGTGAATTCGGTCCTCAGAAATTCGAGAACGAGCACAGCGTCCTCGTCCTCGCACCAGAAGAACTCGTGCATGAAGACGACATTTCAGAGCCCTGAAGGACCCGCAGCGCCTCAATTTCCCGGGAAGCCGACCGGCAGTCATGAACCTCCTTCAGCGGCACCGTCAAGCCGTCGGAGAGGTGTCGTCCGCGGCACACGCCAGCGAACGCAACCGACCCGACCCGCTAAAGAATCTCGTACTTGGCGGTTATCTCGGGTCGGGTATGGAAACTCCAGCTATTAAATGGAGAGTCCATGTCACTACCGCTGCCACTGCACAGAGCAACAGCAATGTTTGTTTTCTCTTCGGGTTTTCAACTGTTTAATCTGAGTCATCCTTCTTGTGATTCTATGAAACGCTGCCCTGATGAAACACAACATCAAATGACTGATATCATTCTAAATCTGCAGCTGAAACTAATCTACAGTCACTAGGTTGACAAGGAAGTAATCAGCAACCAGCCAAACCACATAAATCAGGAACCTATGCCAAACCAGTCCCAAAATGAAATATTATTGGAAGAACTAAACTTCAAAGCGGAAATTGCTGCATCAATTCTCAAATATCCTTGGAAGTAACTCCCATGCGCCTACATCTATCTATGAGTCCAACATTTCATCTCGCAACTCTGCTTGGGGCAATAAGACCTGGAAAGAAAGTATTCTTTGTCACTCTCGCTCTCTGTGCTGCAGCATCTTCAGCATATAGATCTTTGTTATCCTGCAGAACAGAGGGAACAATTAACTAACCCCGGGATGGAATACTGTATAAATATAATAAATTGCAATTGCAATACATCATGCTACATTGTACGGTCAAATAATCAAGTGGTGATTATAAGCAACTAAAGTAACCAGCAGTTGTCACGAATTTTAATTGCAGAGAACTTCCAGAAGTCACAAAACTTCAGCTATGAATATCAAGGAATGCATTCAAGAATTCAAAGACCCCAGGCCAGCCATGCTTGGAATCGATAAAAGCTACTTTTAATTGGAAAACACATAATTTTTTGGGTCATGAGGCCAAAGTACATTCAACATAGAATTAAGTGTTTGGATAGCAAGTTAAGTGCAATGTAAACTGACTTCCGTCCCAATTTAGAAGAAGAGTTCATTCACTTTTGGCCTCAAAGTGAGTGCTAACAGCTACATTGGTATCAATGAGTAGAAGAAATACTGCCCAAACTAGAGAAAGTATGAGCAACAAGAAAAACTAAGAATAGAAAGGAACTCTTGCAGGTTAATGGTAAGGTAACAGCTCTAAAAAATGACAAAGGCCACACCTGAAACTTCTTTAGCATCTCCAATAACAGGTTCAGCCCAAAATCAACAATGTTTTTTTCTGCATGCAGAAATGCTCATATGATTGAATCCGTGACAAACTTGCTGACATGTATTACAACAAAATCAGGCCCGCACAAACAAAAATTACGTATTTTGGATACAGCTACAATCATATAGGTAACACACAGGTATTGAGCTCAATGCTTGGTCACGGTCATACATTTTTACGACAAAGTACCCACAATGCGAAGGATTAAGATCTTCTCAAGTCATATTACGTTGTCAAGTGAAACATCGAGAGGATCACGATCTCAGTGGGAGCGAGGGAGAGAAGGATGGGATGAAAAGCCGAGCGAAAAGGAACCAGAAATCAAGTATCCACCAACAACTATATAGGTCAAACACGTAATCGGGCAGTTCATACTGCCAACACAATTTGTTTGTCTCAAAAGTAGTGTAAAATCGCCATGCTCAAACTTATATACAGTGTAAATCTAGCATTTGCAACACAAAGCATCTATATACTTCAGCTTTTGACGTAACCTAACGCAACCTAAAAAATATGATTACTTTTCTACAGCATTCTTGAATGAATCTAGCCAAACTCTCCTTCTGAGGACAACAGTCCAAGCCCTCATAAACATAGTCTCCCTCAAGTGCACAAGCTCCTTGTATGTACCATTTTCTATTCTTTAGATAAAATAGAACTAGTCCTTCGCAGACTTCCATGGGAGTCATTGCCCCTCTCTACAAAAGAAGAAAATATTAACAATTATGACTAGGAGCATAAAGCAAAACAAATCTAGGTGTTCATTTCAGTTTGTCTAGGTTTGATACTCCATGACTGAGCCAGCATAAACACAAGCCTGCAACTGGTATGTATGGGAAAGTGTTGTATAATTTGCTACAACTCCTACAAGGATGTCCACTCAAATAGCCCCATAAAAATCATCCAATATGAGATCTACGAATCTTACACAATTATACGAGATAAACTAGAGGTGCTGGTCATATTTGAATGGCAGAGAACTTGTCTAAACCTTCCGTTAAGGAGAATGGATGTATCATAAAAGAGCAAAAGGTGATCCTTAGGGCTGAATGGATGTATAGTTAATATCTCTAACATGGTCTCTTATCACAAGCATTTTGGGCTAAGAGAGTGCAAAAAGCACAGGCACCTTTTGACTCATGCTGAAATTTAATTGTGAAAAGTGGGGACAGCATAGATCGAACTTTCTGACCACTTATTCAAAAGAGGCTTTGATACCATCTCAACAGATTAACCATCCCTAGTTGCAAGGTACAACTATGAAAAGTTTCTACCTAATACAAGAAAATACAAGATAGAAGTATTAACAATTCAGAGACCTTCTAACTAATTTGATATGATTTTAATTGTTTCAATAAACGGAGTAATGTAAAAACCAAACATTAATATGTATGATTACATCCTAAACAAGCTAAAAATAGCAGAACTTCCCACGCTCCTCTTAACAAATTCAGTAAACTATGTCACTATGTCAACCAATAACATGCTTTGACTATGCAATCTTCAGTCAGTAATAACCATGAAGTCAGGTAATGCAGCTGAAAGAACACAAGGGAAAAAAAAGTAAGGAAGACATACCAGATCCTGTTTATTGGCAAACACCAATATGACACTATAGAGCATAAATAGATCATTTATGATTGTCTGCAAGTAATCCATAAATCGATTTCAAAGTTAGTTTGTAGTAATATACACACACTGATAAAACTGGTATTCAAAGTTAAGGAGAGAACACAAAAAACAGAGAAGAAAATTGTGACAGATTCAACTGCATTCTGTATAGAAACTAAGAAATAGTTTTCTTACGAGAAGAACAATTGTTCTTGAGAAGAATTACACCTGGTTTTCAATAACCAGCTACCAAACCCCAATTCTCCCAAAAACAGACTAATAGAGATACACTCACCTCTATTTATACTAAACCAAATAACCTAATAAAATATAATAATAAGAATATACATTATGATCACGATACTGTAAAATTTCTTTTTATATTCTATGACAGAAGGAAAGGTTAATAGTATTATGACTATTATCCTTAGTTTCAACCAGGTAAGACCAAGCTTTCAACCTGATTATCAGCATTCCAACTATAAATGGAATGATGATTACAAACATTACAAAATTCGAAAGTATTATATCTCTGGTTATATAGAACTACTTCGTGGCGTGACATTAACAAGATCTCGTCATTCTGAGACAAGACAAATCCAAAAGGATTCAATAAAGTAGTCCTTTCAAAGTTGAAGAGCTGAATCCAAGCTCCAACGTCATTCATTTGCCAAACCAGAAACCTCGTCCTGCCTTCATTGTGCAAAATGCACAAGCAATCCTTCAAAACCCCAAGAATTGGAAAACGGAAGAGCTCTTCATTGTGTAGAGAATCAGGCAATGAGAATTGTGAATACTCTTCCCTCCCCAAATCAAGCGAAACAATAATGGGCACATCGGTGTTTGTTACTATCCAGTTAAGTGAGCCCCTCACATAAACTCCATTTTGCAATGACACTAACTCAATCGCCGGAGCAGGAAAAGATTGAATCATTCTCCAACAAGTACCACCCATGTCGTAAACTCTCACGACGCGCTCTTTACGATTCACAGCCACTGTCTTATAAGTGTCATTCAAACAATCATATCCAAACCCAAAAGTATAATAATTAGGTTCTAACAAATACAAAGGTGGTGAGACTTGAGACGATAACCTCCGAGCCGGGTTCCACAACCGGACCCGAACAACACTGCATTGCAAATTCTTCGCAAAGGAATAATCCAATTTCATGACAGAAGCCAAGCCATTGCAGACTCCAATCAACTCATACCCATTTTCTATTGGGTAGAGATCATGACCCTTTTGGTGTTGTGATGAGAATGACACAGAGGCAGAGCAATCTGTTTGATCAAAGGGTTTGTCGATGTGGGAATTGATCAAATCGAAGAGCAATCGGGTGTGTGCAAAGTGTGCGGTGTTAGCTGAAGATCGATGAAGGTGGAGTTTCACAAATCGGGGATCGGAGACGATGAGCTTCCATGATTTGCAGACAGACATGAACCGCACTATGGATTTTACAGGAAGGAACAACAATATTTCTCGGATGACTTCGTCGGGGATAAGAATCGCAGGTAGGCACTCCATGTTTGGTGGTGGTTTAGGCTGAGTTTCATGCTCGCAGCCGCATGTACTAGGTTTTTGATATTTTCATTACATCCTCTAAAATAAACTCACTTTATTTTTTTTTATTTGTTTCCTTTGGCCACTAGTCTCTACGAGAAAAGGTGTCTCACGTGACTAATCTGATCCGGGATACGGTAGTGATATCCCTCACCACAAATTATTTTAACAAAAAGTAAATCTCACCCCATTAATTAAATTGTTTATATTGATTTTTACAATTTTTTTAACTAGACATTTACAATTATTAATAATTAATAATAGGATTATGACTTATGGAAGGCAAAGGTGCTCCCTCCGTAAGGAGCTCGCTTGGCGAGTCTCTCATGGTGTTCTTCCTATGCGGGTTGTCCTAGGAACCTGGGGAATTGATGTGCATACTGTATGCCCAGTTTGTGGGGAGGCAGAAGAGACGGTGGCCCATGCGTTGTTCTTTTGTGGAGCGGTGGTTCCTATCTGGTTTGGCTCTAGTTTGTCCCTGAATTTTAGGCATGCTCCACCAGAATTTTCAGTGATTCAATGGTTGTATCGGATTTTGAAGGTGGATGATGATTGGGTTATTTAAACTGTGCTTACATTAATGTGGGCAATTTGGGAGAGGCGTAACCAATGGTGCTTCGAGGGACGGCGGATCACAGAGACTCTGGTCTGGGGTCGGGCAGCATCCTTGTCATTGGAGGCTATTAGAGCAGAGCAGCTTGTTGCAGGGTCCAGGGAGCGCAAGAACGACCTGTACGTCGAAGGTAGAGGCCTCCAGCACAAGGGATCATCAAGGTTATTGTGGATGTGGCAGACCCTTTAGGTACGATGATGGGATTTGCAATGGTGGCTCGGAACTTTCGTGGTCATGTGGTAGCGGTTAGAGTCCCACATTGACTAGAGATATAGTCAAACAAGTGCTTATAAATGGTAGAGTAACCCTCAACTCTTGAACTAGCTTTTGGGTTGAGTTAGGCCTCCCTAATTCTAATATGGTATCAGAGTCAATCCTAAATCCATTTGTTGTGGAAACCCCCCATATTTGGGCCACCCGTTGATGTTAATTCCACACTCCAGATATCCAACCCTGGGCGTGAAGGTGTGTGTTAGAGTCTCACATTGGCTAGAGATGTGGCCAACCAAGTGCTTATAAAGGGTAGAGCAACCCTCAACTCTTGAGCTAGCTTTTGGGTTGAGTTAGGCATTCCTAATTCTAATATGGTATCAGAGCCTATCCTAGATCCATTCGCTGTGGAGACATCTCATATTTGGGTCACCTGTTGATGTTCATTCCACGCTCCAGGTGTCTAACCCTGAGCATGAGGGAGTGTGTTAGAGTCGCACATTGACTAGAGATATGACCAAACAAGTGCTTATAAATGATAGAGCAACCCTCAACTCTTGAACTTGCTTTTGGGTTGAGTTAGGTCTCCCTAATTCTAATAGTAGCTTCGGCTGCCTTGATATGGCCAGGGGTGCGGACGGTGATGATGGCGGAAGGACTTGCATTGCGGTGGAGGCTCCAACTGTGCCTTGAGCTTGGTTTTTTCAACGTTGTGGTGGAGATTGACAACTTGCTGGTTGTGTCTGCTTGGAAGAATAGAGCTACACAGTTTCTTACCTTGCTTCTGTTTTGTTTGATTGCTTTGGTTTAGTTTAGAATTTTAATAGTTTTAGTTTGGTTCATGTGAATTGTGATAGCAACATGGCTGCAGACTTTTTAGCCAAATTTGTTCTTTCAAATTATTGTTTTGTTGGTTTAGAGGAATATCCTTCCGCAATGAAGGTGTTCTCTCTGTTGATATTTCGCTTGATTATCAATAATAATTCAGTTTACCGTAAAAAAAATCCTTTCATAACAATTTTTTTTTAGCAAATGTTGCATTCTTATGCAATGGTTTCTCAACCATATCTTTTTACTTTACTAACTTTGTAAGATTTTAAATTTTCAAATTATAAATCAATAATGTATAATGAATGTTTCTGAAGTAAAATAAAAAAAAAATAATGTATAATGAATGATAAAATTATTAATAATATATATTTTCCACCTACATTTTTAAAAGTTTGATGAGAATTTCAAGTTAGTAAATTTTTTGTCAATGTCTTACACATTTAAATTTAAAATTGTTATTGAAAAAAATTATCTCTAAAAAAATGTTTCATTTAAAATGATTCTTCTAGGGTGGTTTGGAATTGGACTTCTCCTCCCTCTTCTTGGGTCAAGCTCAACATGGATGGGAGTTGTTTGTTTTCCTCGAATAAGGCTACTACATGTGGCTTTTTGAGGGACAATAATGGTGCCTTGTGTTTTGGCTTGGCCTCGAAGTTGGGTCCTGGAGATGTTTTCCTTGTTGAGATTATTATTATGAAGAAAGGACTCCAGTTTTGTTGGAAGTGGGGCTTCCGCAAGGTGATTTGTAAGTCAGATTGTCTGGGTGTGGTGGATATTATGAATACAGCTGGTAAAGGCTTGGTTCCAGTCCTAGAGTATAATGTGGAGGTAACTGTTGTTATGCAACTCTGTCACTTAGATTATGAGGTTTCTCTTTATCATATTAGATGTTGTAATGTTGTGAGAGACAAGCTCACAAACCTTGATCATGCCCAGCAACATGTTCATCTGTCCTAGGAGGATCCTCCTCCTCTAGTTCTTGCTTTGCTGGCTACAATGAAAGGTGTTAGCTAGGGTGTTTTTTTTTTTTTCTTTCCTTTGTAGAAAAAAAATGATCAATCTGACGCTATAATGTTTATTTGACATTTTTTTTATCAATAATCAGTTCATGTAGGTGATCCACATAGAATTTTAACATATATTTTAGTCCCTAAAAAACTTCTTTAATCAAATTTACTTCTTCACATTTTTACACTTTTGTTCTTGTTCATCACATTTCGAACCCACCACCTTTTCTTCTCACCATTATTTTCGGCGTGCCATCGTGACCATCAATCCCGCGGCCACCATTAACCACCGCACCTGAAATTTTTCCCTCCCCACTCCCAAATTTTCCCTCCCCTCTCTTAAGTTCTAATAAACACTTAAGAGCTTGTTTGGTACGTTGTATAATATAAGACCTGATAGTATAATACCTGATTTTATTAGACATGATAGAATAAGGTCTGATAAAATTTTAATACTATACAACGTTTGGTCATACACTGTATAATTTGGTGGCGACACTGATGGTGTGGTAGTGGTGGTATTGGAAGGTGATGATGGTGGCAGTAGTGATGGATGGTGGTGGGGACGTTGGTGGTGGTAGTAGTGGCGATGGTGGCAGTGGTGGAGGGTGGTGGTGGCGGCGGTGGTGGAGGGTGGTGTTGGTGGTGGCGGTGTTGAAGGGTGGGGGCGGGGGCAGTGGTGGTATGAAGATATCAGCGATGGTGGCAGTGGTGGCGGTAGTGGTAGTAGTGATGATAACGATGACTAGAGCGTGGTGGTGGCTGCGGCGGCGATAGTGGTGGTGGTGGGGGCAGTGGTGGTGGTAGTGGTAGTGGTGGTGGCGGCGATAGTGGTGGTGGAGGGTGGTTGTGGTTGCAGCGACAGTGGTGGCGGCGGCGGCGGTGGTGGTAGTGGTGGAGGGTGATTGTGGTGGCGGTTGATTAAATATATTCAAGTAGTTTATACATTGCACTCTTATCATGACTTATCCATCATCTATAGGGTGAATTAAATAATCCATCATTTTGAATTTGATATATAAGAGGAGATTGATGTATAAGCTTATACAATACAATGTAACCACCAAACAATGGATAAGTCCTCAATATACATATGAAGATGCACATCGAAAAATGGAATTGAAATGACTTAATTGCACTTTTGATCCTCAATTTATCACAGTTGTGTGATTTGACTCCCTCATGTTTAAAACAAACAATTTTGGACCCTCAAGTTCTAATTTGTGAAAATCCGAACCCCCGTCAACTTGTCATCCAATTTCAAATAGAAATTGCTGACGTGGATTTTATAATTGCACCACCGGATGAAACATCTGTAAATAAATAAAACAAAAATAAAATTCAAACATAACCCCAAACACTCATGATATTCATCCCCATCCATATCACCCAGAAACTCATCATATCCATCCCCATCTTCTTCCTCATATTCATCCTCATTATTCCATCATCATCCCCAAAATTCAAAAACTCGAATGAGAAGAGCTTAATTTCAGAGTATTTAAAAAAAAAATGAAACTAAGAAATTTGTTTGTCTCAAAAGTAGTGTAAAATTGCCATGATCAAACTTATATACAGTGAAAATCTAGCATCTGGAACTCAAAGCATCTATATACTTCAGCTTTGGACGTAACCTTATGCAACCTAGAAAAAATGATTACTTTTCTACAACATTCTTGAATGAATCTAGCCAAACTCTCCTTCTGAAGACAACAGTCCAAGCCCTCATAAACGGCATCTCCCTCAAGTGCACAAGCTCCTTGTATGTTCCATTTTCTATTCTTTAGATCAAAGAGAACTAGTCCTTCGCATACTTCCAGTGGCGTCATTGCCCTTCTCTACAAAAGTAGAAAATATTAACAATTATGACTAGGAGCACAAAGCAAAACAAATCCAGGTGTTCATTTCAATTTGTCTAGGTTTGATACTCCATGACTGAGCCCGCATAAACACAAGCCTGCAATTGGTATGTATGAGAAAGTGTTGTATAATTTGCTACAACTCCTACAAGGATGTCCACTCAAATAACCCCACAAAAATCATCCAATATGAGATCTAGGAATCTTACACAATTATACGAGATAAACTAGAGGTGCTGGTCATATTTGAATGGCAGAGAATTTGTCTCAACCTTCCGTTAAGGATATGAATTGGTGTTCTACTAAGGAGAATGGATGTATAAAAGACCAAAAGGTGATCCTCAAGGCTGAATGGATGTATAGTTCATATCTCTAACATGGTCTCTTATCAAAAGCATTTTGGTATCTACTAAGGAGAATGGATGTATCATAAAAGACCAAAAGGTGATCCTCAGGGCTGAATGGATGTATAGTTAATATCTCTAACATGGTCTCTTATCAAAAGCATTTTGGGCTTGGAGCGTGCAAAAAGCACAGGCTCCTTTTAACTCATGCTGAAATTTAATTGTGAAAAGTAGGGACAGCATAGATCGAACTTTCTGACCATTTATTCAAAGGAGGCTTAGATACCATCTCAACAGATTAATCATACCAAGTTGCAAGGTACAACTATGAAAAGTTTCTACCAAATACAAGAAGATATAAGATAGAGACCTTCTAACTAATTTGACATGATTTTAATTGTTTCAATAAATGGAGTAAAGTAAAAACCAAACATTACTACGTTATATGTATGATCACATCCTATAGAAGCTAAAAATAGCAGAGCTTCCCACACTCCTCTTAACAAATTCAGTAAACAATGTCAATATGTCAACCAATTACATGCTTTGACTATGTAATCTTCAGTGATAACCCTGAAGTCAGGTAATGCAGCTGAAAGAACACAAGGAAAAAAAGTGAGAAAGACATACCAGATCCTGTTTATTCGCAAACACCACTATAGAGTATAAATGGATCATTTATGGTTGTCTGCAAGTAATCCATAAATCGATTCAAAGTAAGTTTGTAGTGATTTACACACACTGATAAAACTGGTATTCAAAGATAAGGAGAGAACACAAAAAACAGAAGAAAATTGTGACAGATTCAACTGTATTCTGCATAGAGACTGAGAAATAGTTTTATTTGAGAAGAACAATTGTTCTTTGAGAAGAACTACACCTGGTTTTCAATAACCAGCCACCAAATCCTAATTCTCCCAAAACTAACTAATAGAGGTACACTCACCTCTATTTATACTAAACCAAATATCCTAATAAAATATAACAAGAAAAATATTAAAAGCCAACACAAAAGAAAAGGTAAATTGTATTATCCTTAATTTCAACAAGGTGAGACCAAGCTTTCAACCTGACAAGCATTCCAACTATAGATGAAATGATAATTACGAACTCTCCAAAATTTGGATGTATTATATCTCTGGTTATAGAGAACTAGTTCGTGGTCTGACATTAACTAGTTCGTGGTCCTTCATTATGCAAAATGCACAAGCAATCCTTGAAAACCCCAAGAAGGAGGAGATCTGGATTGTGTTGAGAATCCGACAATGAAAATTGTGAATACTCTTCCGTCCCCAAATGAAGCGAAACAATGAAGGGCACGTTGGTGTTTGTTACTATCCAGTTAAGTGTGCCGCCGGTGCCCCTCAAATAAACTCCATTTTCCACTGATGTGAGTGACTCAAGTGACGGAGCAGGAAAAGACTGAATAGTTCTCCAACAAGTACCACTCATGTCATAAACTTTGACTTGGCACCCTTTACGATTGACGACCACCACCTTATAGGTGTCATTGAAACAATCATATCCAAAACCAAAACTATAAGTAGATTGTAACAAATACAAAGGTGGTGAGAGTTGAGACGATAACCTCCTAGCTGGGTTCCAGAAACGGAGTCGAGCAGTGAATGGTATTTTGTTTGCAAAGCAACAATCGACTTTCATGAGAGAAGCTAAGCCGTTACAGACTCCAATCAACTGATACCCATTCTCTATTGGATAGAGTTCATGTCTCTTTTGGTTTTGAGATGAGAATAACAAAGAGACAGTGTAAGGCAATGCTACATTTGTTTCTTCTTCGGGGTGGGAATTGAACAAATCGAACAGCAATCGTGTGTATGCGATGGTAGATGAAGATCGATGAAGGTGTGATTTCACAAATTCGGGATCGGAGATGAGGAGCTTCCATGACTTGCAGACACACATGAACCGCACAATGGATTTTACAGGAAGCCACAACAATATTTCTCCGATCACTTCGTCGGGAATAAGAATCGGGGGAAGCCGCTTCAGCTTCATGTTTGCTCAATTGGTTTGGTGCTGCCGTGGTTATTATATAGAGGGCTTAAACCTCATATTAGTCCCTGTCTTTGTGTCGCCGTCTGAACCAGGTCCCTGATCGGAAAAATTTGTGGAATCAATCCCTATCTTTCAAAAACGTATGGAGCCAGTCCTCGCCGGAGCCCAGAGCTCCGGCGAGTGATGACATGGCTTGCTGATTGTGCTAATGAGGCTTACGTGGATTTAAAATATAAAAATAAAATTACATATTAGAAAATTAAAAATGCAAATTACCCCAACTTAATTAATTAAAGGCTTAATTAAATCAAACTTATTAATTAAAAAATAAAAATCACAAAAAAACTTTTCAGAAAAACAAACTCTCTACCCTCTTCATCATCATCTTCTACAATCTTCATCAATTCTTTTCAAAAAAGAGACTTTCTCCATCTTCTCATCTTCCTCCCTCTCCCACCATACAAACCCACCCCCACCCTCAACCGAACCCCCAACCCTCACCCTCCACCAAACCCCCAACCCTCACCCTAACCGAAACCCAAACCTCCCACTCCCCACCCTTAACCTCAACCCCACCACCAATCGAAACCCCAACCCTAATCCAACACCAGAAAGGGGAGAAGAAAGAAAGAAACAACCCAAGGAAAAGAAGCTTGAGTTCGGTTCTGAAAATCTGGGTTCGGATCCGAAATTTTGGGTTTGAGTCAAAGTTTATGAGAGAAGGAGAAGGAGAAGAGGGTGAGAGAGGAACATAGAACGAGATTCACAATGGTTTATTCGTTATGGATCTGAGTTTTGATCTGAGAAGAAGGAGAAGAGAGTTTGGATCTGAGTTTCATCTTCCATGGTTTCTTCGACCTCGCACCAACACCAGAGACCTCCGAAGCCATTCATTTTCCTCTCTCAGATTGAAGCAGATGAAGCAGAAATTTGGGTTTGGGGTTTCTGGATTCTGGGTTAGGGTTTTGGATTTGGGGTTTCTAGGTTGAAATTAAAGGGGAGATTATATGGAAAGGGATTTGGGGTTTCTTGGTTGAAATCCCTCTTCAATTGGTGTTGATGGTCGTCCTTGCTTGCCAGGTACTGTGCTTGCTGTAGTTTCCTGTTCGGTTGGGTTCTGAAAGCATTAATTGCTGTGTATCTTGCTCGGCCAAATTTCCTGGGATTCCTATGTGGTAAATGAATTAATCTTTGAGAGGTTCATTATTTGCTGTGTATCTTGCTGGGCCAAAATTCCTTGTTTGCGTGAAGTAAATGGTCTAGAGATGTTGCATTTTGTATGGATACTAACAAGAATTTCTGGAATTTTTTCCTTCTTGGAGGAAGAAGATGATAGGTATTCTGGAATTCTGGAGTTGTATGATGAAGATGTACCATAATTAAGGTTTTGTAATAGGTTTTTTGTTTTGTTTTTTAAATTAAGGATTAAGTTGTTGTAATTAATACTTATTTTTAAATTATATTTGGATTTTTTATATATTTTTAATTAATAATTAATTTTTTTTATTTTTTAAAAAATCCACGTAAGCCACATTAACACAGTCAGCATGCTACCTCATCACTCGCCGGAGCCCAGAGCTCCGGCGAGGACTGACTCCATACGTTTTTGAAAGATAGGGATTGATTCCACAAATTTTTCCGATCAGGGATCTAGTTCAGACGGCGACACAAAGACAGGGACTAATATGAGGTTTAAGCCTATATAGAGGCATGAATTGGTGCTTTGATATTTTCATATAAATCACTTTTTTTAAGATAAAGTAATAATCACTGTCAAAAAAGATAAAGTAATAATCACAACATTAATTAATTAAGTCAAATTGTTTTCAAATTAACTACTAATTATTAGCCAAATCCCCTTTTATAATTTACTAGTATATGACCCGTGCCTTGCACGGGGGAATTGAAAATTATATGTAAGTTTCATTGCTTTTTTAAACAATTGTGTAGTTTATTCTTTAATTATTTTGTAAATTTTATGTATTTTGTCAAAATTGTTTTATTTTGTCTTGGTTGCACTGAATAATCCTAATATGTTAAATTAAATCTAAAAAAATATTGAGTTTTTTGTCAAAAAAAAAAAGAGGTTAATCTTGGCCAAGTTGATGTTGTAAAGTATGGTGATTTAAGTACAATTTGTCGGCAGTGTGATTTTAAGGTCTTTTGTAAACTATAGAATATGTGTTATGCAGATTAAATAAATCAAGGAAGATGAATTATAATAGACATTCATATGAAAGACACCGCTTCTGGAATGGCAGGATTAAACATAACTTTGGTGCATTTTAACCCAGCAGTTGGCTGATATTCACTAAAGATTTTTTGTATGGTCGGGTGTTATAAAGATAAAATATATGTGTTATTATAAATAAAAGTTGATTTAGTACGTTGACCAAAAAATGTAAATGTGTCTTGATTAACTATCACTTTTTCCAACAACAACATGTTCGATATCGCTAGTACTTGGAAATGCGTTCAACTCGTCGATAAATTCATCGAATAACACACATTAATTTTTATCCTTCGAAAACAAAGAATAACTTAACTGCTTGTGTAGTAGTTTACACGTTTATTTATTTTAAAATTGAAATAAGCTATTTTTTCGGCTTATAATTAACCATGAGATTCGATCTCAATTTCATTGATTTTCGTTACCACTACTCCGCTTCGCTCATATGAGTTTTTATTGCCGAAGTTCGTAATAGACTAAACCTTCAGTGATAATATCTTCAAAACGATTTGCAATGTCATTCCTAGCCTCTTGAATTTTTTGACCCTATAAATCAATTAGGTTTCAATCATTGCCTGATCATGAAGGAAAATAAAATATATTGAATTATTAATAATAGTATCAGACTCTATGGATACAAATATTTGAATCTATCAACAACAAATTATAGGACATATGATGGAGCCTTTCATCGTCATCTTCAGAATACCAAACCTTAAGGACTCTCACAATAAAAGATCACTCATGCGTTGACAGATTGATTTGGCCAAGATGGCTGAAGCGAGAATTCATGATGTATGTGTTCAAATGAGATGAAAAGAATGTGTGATGGTAAGGAAAATGAGTAACGTTCTTATAGTACAAATTCTGTCAATTTATGTCCGCCTATGTAGTTTTTTGTCAAACAATAAGTTGCAGCAGATACGATGTTGATGATTTTTTTTTTAAATTTTAATAAGCAAAGGTTTCGTTTTTTTTTATTCATTAAAAAATCAATTTACAAAAGGTTCAAATCTAATAATCTTTTAATTAATGCAAGTCTAAAAATTAGGCAACAAATGGTAAAAAAATTGAGTATAACTAATTTCTAATTGATAATTTAGCTCAAAATTAACAATTGGATTAATAAATTTTAAAAACAACTACAAATCTCATATATTGTCAAACACTTTTTTGTAAACTACGTTTTTCATTTTGTTTGTCACTTTTCCTTCTTTATCCAGGACTAATAATTTGAGTCACTTTCTTTACCTTACCCTTGAGAGAGCTACATAAAATTGACCATGTGTGAAGATTGGGCATGTAAGGTATAGGCCAACGTGAGACAATGACTAACATTGACTTTTATTTATAGTCATTGCAAAGCACATACTGATCGGAAATTGACATCATTTATTTATGTCCATTCTTGGAATGAAAATTTCATCCGTTGGTTTCTGTTATTACACCGGCACGTATAACATTTGTTCCAAGATCAAATACAATTAGTCGCGTCCCATTGCATAAACCGACTGCATGATCTATATTTCTTAAAAGCATTATCGGAGCATCTACCTTCAATGGTATTTTGTGATTCGGTATTCTTGAGCATGTAATATCATTTAAGAACTCAGTAGTAAACCACTCTTACTCTAGTTCGGTGTCCTCATCAGATTTGCAAGTGCTATCGGAGCTTAAGTACTCCTTTGTATCACCTGGAAGTAATTCAAGGATAAAATCATTAACCTTCTCAACAGATTCCAAGGTAGGGCACAATATCATCGTTCCTCAAAAAACTTGTCATTCTTCATGTTCTACACCAAATTGAGAAATGCAAAATCAACCTGATTGAGAATTGGATTTTAACTATCATGTATTAAAAGATCTGCTGAATATTCAATATTTGATTCGCCAAGCTCATTTGAATCGAAATCAATATCACCGATTTTGAGAATCTAGTCAGCAAATTCTTTTATTTATAATGCATGCTTTGGTAATCCTATTGTGCCTAATCTCATGTTTCCGGTGAGCTTTAAAACCTTACAATGTTTCCAAAGATCAGTAGAATTAACCGCAGCAAATACGATGTCTTGCCTTCCTTCTTTTGGAATGATCGGAAGAATTTGTCTGAAGTAACCACCAAGAACTACAACCTTACCACCAAATGGCTTGTCTATATTGCTTTCATCTTCTTGTCTCATGATATCTCACAAAGTCCTATCTAGTGCCTCGAAACAATTCTTATTTAACATGAGAGCTTCATCCCAAATGATCAATTTGGCACGCATAAGTAGATTTTCCGTTAAACTACCTTGTTTGATGTAGCAAGTAATTATTTCATCGGTTTGCAAAGGAATGGAAAACTTGAAATGTGTTGTTCTTCCGCCGAGCAACAACAATGAAGCAATACCACTTGAAACTACATTTAGAATAATCATACCCATTGAACGGATGGATGCAGATAAAATATTCCAGACGAAAGTTTTTCCAGTATAAAAAGAAAAATCTCATTATCAAACAACACTAACTGCATTATGTTGTCATATGCACCCTTCTATTCAGCTGTCATCATATTTATAAAGGATGCATATTTAGTTGTCATTTCTTCTTTGTTGTAGTTAAGCTCATCTACTATGAAATTGTTCTGAAACTGTTCCACAACATCAAATATCAGATATCCTTTGCCATTTCGTTGGAGCATTTTTTCTATCTCAACCAAACACAAATTTTGTAGATTTTGAAAAAATGTCAAAGTAAAATTGTTAAATAGATAACTGAAGTTAAAAAATAAAATAAAAAACCCACAAAATTAATATTTTGAACAACCTGGTATTTGAAGTATTCTCCTTCTTTCATGCAAAATTCCATCACCAAGTAACCTCCATGTAGCATTCCAAACGAAATTAGGTCTAATCATTGTGCTTATTTTAAAATGTTACTTTTCTATTAGTTTTAAAATTAAAGTATTTTCATATAAAATGTTCCACCCTGTGGAAGCTTTTTATCATATAATTACTACAAAATCAAAAGTAGACTATATAACTATGTAGTACATTTAAATATAATTTTAAAATTGAGAAATTTAATTAAAATTTGTTTTTCTATTAATTCTTAAATGAGTTATTTGGTGGAGAAGAGAGTGATGATGCCTAAAAAACAAAACAAAAAAGCTCCTCTCTACCTATTCATGCTCCCCCTTTTACACATTAAAAAGAAGAGAATTATTTGAGGGAGGATGGGTACACCACACTTCTTCAACCCTCTCTAAACTCCATTTAATCACCTTCTTCAACCCACTAAAACCATTTTTCACATCACCATCCATCAGCACCATTATCCAGCTATATCCTTCTATTTCAAAATAATTATGAATCAAATAGGAGGGTGGATGGTAAGGAGGAACACATTTCAAAAATCAAAGACACATCCTTATATACTATCAATGTCGAGTTACAAACTGCCTTCAATTTTCACCATATGGGTCATTATATAGTTTCAGGGAGAAGTAGAGAAGCATACAAAGGTATTAATTCAATAAGGAATCAAACCAAAATAATTATAATCAATTTATGCATTATACCTTATTAAAAATAATTTGAAATTTAAAAAAATTAAAATTAATTTTTCATCCAACAATTTTGTATTAAATCTAAAGGAGAAAATATAATTTACAAAAATATTAAAATTTAAAAATAATGATGCTTTCTTTTAAGTAAAATAAATACATATAGACATATAAAAAACTAATTTTGAAATTATCATCTAATCTACATATTAAAAAAGACATATTTTCCTTTAGAAATAGTAATTACCATTTAATGCATAAAATAGTCAAACAGTATAATTAAAAAGGCTTAAATGCACCTTTGGACCCTCATGTTTTAACTTTTTGCGATTGTCAACCTTTATCGTTTTTTTCTACGAATGGGAACCCTATTCTTTCAAAACGCTGCACCGTTTACCCTTCCGTCCAAATCCGTCAAAAACTTGACGGAACACGCTGATATGGCCTTCCACGTGGATAAAAGGTGGATTTTAAAAAAATGGCTTAAATGCACTTTTGGACCTTTAAGTTTACATTTTTTTGTGATTATTGACCCTGATCTTATTTTTAGTTTGAATGGAGACCCTAATCTTTCAAAATGTTGCACCGTTTACCCTTCCGTCGGAAGGCCAGGTAAGTGGGTTCCGTCAAGTTTTTGACGGATTTGGACGGAAGGGTAAACGGTGCAACATTTTGAAAGATTAAGGTCTCCATTCGTAGAAAAAAAAGATCAGGGTCAACAATCGCAAAAAATATAAACTTGGGGTCCAAAAGTGCATTTAAGCCAATTAAAAAAGACATATTTTCCTTTAGAAATAGTAATTATCATTTAATGCATAAAATAGTTAAACAGTATAATTCTCATCAAATTCTGCATTAAATGCATTATTCCCTAATTCATTTTGAAATTATCATCTAGTTTTATTCTATAGTCTTGTTTACATAAAAATTCAAAAAAAGTTATGGAAAAACATAGAAATTGTATTAATTAAAATTACTTTTAATATATATCTTTCCTTAACCACTTTATACTGTGTAATTTGATCTAAAATAATTGTATATACAGAGTAAGGTTCCTCTTGTTCAGTAGCCCTGCGCGCATTGCATCGGTTGAAGAAAGTAAATATTTTATAACTTTTATTACTTTTTTCCGCATTACATAAGAAAATAATGTTGTTTTAGTATTAAATACGATTTCAATCGGTTAAGTATGCGTTCTTTGTTTTGGGGGTCTAGATGGAAGATGCCCTGGATATCGAGGGCATTCTATCTTTTTCATATGTTGTTTTCGTTTATGCGAATAAATCATCGCTCGTTACTTTCAAAAAAAATGATTAGAACGATATTCCTACTAAGGTACTTGTTTTTTTTTTTTGAAAAGTACTAAGGTACTTGTTGAAATGTTCAGTGTGTGATGTCTTGTTTTAAATAACAATTATTTCATTTATTAACTAATTAATATTTCTATTTACTTTGTTGAGATTAATTTCTATGCACCGACGGTGTAAAAAGTTTTACACCATCATTCAATCACAACCTTCCATTTTCTATTTTTAGATATTCTTAAATTTAAAATTAATTGTAAGCTAATAAAATGGAGGGATGTGATTGAATGATAGTGTAAAACTTATTTACATCGTCGGTGCATAGAAATTAATCTCTTACTTTGTTTACATTAAAGTTGTTTGGTATAATATTTGTTTTAAGAATCTGTAAAATTTGATTAGTATAAATAAAATTGAGAAATATAAACAAAGGCATGATTTAACTATTACATATGGTAAGTTAAAAAAAAAAAAACTATTACATATGGTCAAAATTAAATATTTATTAAGGTGATACACATTAATTTATTTAATAAATCTGATAAATATATGAAGATAATGAAATCCATTTTAACTTGTCTCTTCCATAAATATCCATTTTATTGTCAAAACAACAAATATATTCCATCAAATAAAGATATAAGGATAACCTAGCATCGCATTTCAAGCTAATTCTAACATACATAAGAACTGATGTCTATTTTAAGATAGTAAACCTGAAATTAAATGAATAAACTGCAAGAAACGCTAAAAAGCACTTTTGGCCCCTGATGTTTCAAGTTTGTGTAAATTCTGCCCCTACTCTATTTTTGTCGATGTTTCTACCCCTCATGTTTTCAAACAGTGCACCGTCTACCCTCCGTAGACGGTGCACTGTTTGAAAACATGAGGGGTAGAAACATCGACAAAAATAGAGTAGGGGCAGAATTTACACAAACTTGAAACATCAGGGGCCAAAAATGCTTTTTAGCCAAGAAACTTTTGCCAAATAAGAAAGAACAAAGCTTAAAAGCAAAGGACATTTTGGGTATTCAAGAATGGAAAAATCTGGCAGTTCAAACAAACCTTTTTTTTATCATCTAAAGTTCTCATTCTATTAAAAGTTTAACATCAAATGGATGATTGACCTCACTTGATAATAATCATCATCATTGTAATCCTTCTTACTGTTAAAAGACCAGGTGAAACTCTAAATCATACACAGTTTAATGTAGCTAAAAACAAAAGGGAAATGTAGGGTAGAAAAAAGAGTAAACTCTAAACATTAAAAAACTTCTTTGTGCTTGAAGTCTTGAACATAAGCTTTTAATTTTTTTTAAGTAAACATAAGAGTTTGTTACCACCATGACTAAAAACAAAAGGAATCTGAACGACTACACCCAACGTGCTTCGTTGTGCTTGAATCCTTTCTTACTTGAGAATGAAACAAAATGATCATACCCAACTTGTTTCTTTGTGCTTGACTCCTTTCTTCACTTTAAAATGAAACTGTATGACAACATCAACCTGCTTCTTTGTGCCTGAACCCTATCTTCCCTTAGTGTGTTGACAGGGGAATTGCCCAAAGCCTTCTTTTATATCAAATACTTGCAAACGAATTCTACCGAAAACAATCTTCAGAGATGTAGATATGTCCATGAAGACTTTGTTAAGTAAAAAACATTCAAATTAGAGCCAAATTGTATAAAAAATCTGTGTAAAAACAGATTAATTAAAGGGAGTCTGTAGCCAAGTATAGTTTTGCTTTGAATGGAACTTCTTTCTAACTATGTCTTCAATTTTTCATTAATACCAAATATAATTTAAAAGTATTGTTAGCATTTGTTGGGAGATCCATAAATCTATAATTTGTTAGCTGAAACAGTTCTAATCTTACATGTCTCATTGGGTTTTCTCAACTCAACCATTTACTTTCTTGGTAGAAGAAAGGCATATGTTTTGAAAATTTAGTTTAAAAAGTGAATTATATAATAAAGATAAGCCTTATGACTCCTTTTAAGCAATTACTTATTGTAACAGGGACCAACGCATGCCTATGTTGCTGATATAGGAGAAAGAACATGCTACTTGAGAAATGAATGCAATAACTAAACTCACTCACCATCCTTACCAAAATTGTTAAGAAATTTTATTTGAAATGCATATTTTGAGAGTCTCTTTACATATCGTTTTAGATGAAGATATCAGCAGACTCCAGGAATTTGAGTTGCTAGCTTCTATATAGTAGGACAGAACATAATACAAACACCACAAAATATAATCTGAAATACATTTTATTTGCTATTTTCTTTTATTTCAATGACTTTCTCCCACCCTACATTACATCATATGAACAGAAGGAAGGTTAAAATAGAAGATCCAAATACTTTTTTCTAAAGCTCATAGAAAATGAATTAATATATTGGACTATTGGTAACAAAAAATATGCTACAGTAGTTATTATTATAAGACACTCTTTGCAGATTATTTTACATGGAGGTATTAGAACTTAGAAGTTTTCAGACTTCAGAAATTTGGAAATGAACACAGATTTGTTGCTCCTCTAAGCATGAAATTGAATGACTACACCAACTTGTTTCTTTGTGCCTGAAACAGGATCAAGAGAACTTTTACATAGATGGTAGGTTATCCTCATTCCTCAACCTGGACCAGTTTAACCGCAATTACAGTAAAATCCTATTACTTTTCCTCAAAGCAATATCATAATCTGTCGAATAAACATTATCTCATAAATTTACTCATTCAATTTAAGAATATTTGGAAATATTAAATTTTACATATCACTTGACAAATCATAAAACCATAATCAATTGTCCAAATCAAAATAATACAAAACTGAAAGAAAATAAAAATTAAGAATAAAAAGGTGATAAACTGAACCATATATAACAGTAACTCACACCTGAAATCATATTATAATTATAATGACATTGAAGTGTGTTTCCGAAAGGCAAGTGAATAGACATGGAATGCTGTACAGTAAGTTCTATTATATTCTCGAGAGGCGACCTAATAGCCTAAAACAATATGAAAGTCTTAGCGGCTCTGACTAATATGCTTTGAGTGAGATGAGAGATCTTTCAGTGAAAAGTTTCAGCTTTCATTGTTTTTCTTTAGGTAGAAAAGCTTCTATATTTATAGCAGAGTGTAGAGTAGAGCTACTGATCTATCTGAAAGTTGCTGCTACAGTTGTACATGTAACCGCCTATAACTGACATTATAACTGAATTGTTAAATGAAGACGAAGATGACTACAACAATAAAATCCTCATCATTCAAACTTTGTAAGAATATCATTTTGCATAAGGGTAAATATAAAAAGGCAGGTACCCCATCATCAAGTAATGCATACATATAAACTAACTGTTAGGTATAAATTAAGGTGGTCTCCTTTCCTCTTTCAGCTGTGAAGCTTGTTGTGCATTTGAAGTTTTACTTACTAATAACAAATAAGTTCATCCTCAAATATTTTCAGGTTGGGATTTCATGTGGATTTTCGGTCACATCCTGTTAATTTTAGCAAACAGCCAAATAATTAATTGTACATACCTCACACCCAATTGAGTTCTAACTTCTAACTTGTAGCCACTCTTTCTTATTTATAGCATACAATTTAAACATGTTTTTACTGTGGATGTAAACTATGTAACTCTCAGGAATAGATTGATAAATTAAGTCCTTTGTTTTTACAAAACTCAAACAGAAAGGCTTCAAGCATCATATGACCAACTTGAAAAGCAATATAATGAAGAATTAAACATAAAAGAGATCTTTGTTACCAGATATCTGAGTTGAAGCGATAGGGAAATCAGCAAGTAGCCCCGAGCACCTATAACTTGGGGTCTCCACTATCTAGCAAGACCAACATCACTTGTTTCAAACATGCATCCTATAAGGACAACATATGCAAGTAGTTATTAAAAGGGGAAATGGTCAGCAAGGTAATGTTATGAGTTAGGAAAATTTACAGTTATCTCCTCATTCAATTTTGCACTATAAGAGTTCAAACAAACACATTAAAAATCTCACATATTTGTATTCTAGAACGAAAAATATTTAAGTATGAACAAATAAGCACCATTAGAACACTAAATTAAGCATTACCAAAATAAGCATCAACGTGATCTATAGAGTTAACAACATCATATCACATTATAAGAGTTTACCTTAGAATTTAGGTCCTTCTTCCCTTACTTGGCTTCAACGCTCACAATTTCTTTCAGCTTTCTAACCTGAAGAGTCATCCCCAACACCCTGTACGTGTAACAGAAAAAATCCAACATTTAAGGATCATCTTATAGACATGCATCAAGGGAACATGTTACCATTACAACTTGTTACCATTGCACTTGGTTTGTATTTTGGTCAAACAATTGGAGTGAAAACCAGAGTCAGAGGAGGGAAGGTGTCAAACACTGCATACTATTGATCTGTGTTGTAGAATGATTCAGTTTAAATAAATAAAAAGCATGTAAGTTTCAAGAGATGTGCATCTTAATTCTAATTGAATTGATCTTATAGGTGGTTTGACAGAAAGCTCTTGTAAAAAAATCCATAAGAAATCATTTGAATTGAAAGAAAGCCAAAAGCTTTACTTTAATTTTGGATGATTCATTTTGCATTTCTGACTTACTGTGAGCATGCTTAACCTGCAGATGAATTGGATAGAAAAGAGAGAAAAAGACTTTCTTCATACAACTGTTAAGAGAGACGATGACAATTTGGAAAATGAGGAGTACAAAATCACTGGTAAATAACATACCAGAAAATATACTTGCTCCGAAGAACGTCAGGAAAAAATCGAATGAGTCATGGCCACCACCGAAGCCGCCCCCCATACTCAAACCCTCATGCTCGACTGCTCAAGCAATCTCTTTAAACTGCAACAGAGAAAAGCTCAAATCTCAGTTCTGGATTCACTTGACCACACAGATTAGTACAACACAGAAACAATTGAGTAATCAATTCAGACAAACACTAAATTAGGAAATCTCCACTGTTAGAAGAAACCCTCAGTCTCTCTGATTCATGCTCTGTCTCCAATCTCTATATATTTGCCCTCGAAAAGATGAGGATTGAGGAGAGTAGGGCATGAAAGAGAAAAGATGAGGATGAAGCAGATTGAAGTTGACAGAGAGAGAAAGCAGAAGATTGTAGAAAAGGCTAAACTTATAAGTAAAAGAAGTTCAGAATAACCATCTGCCCAAAAGGGCACCAACGAAATCAAAGAAACAAATAAGTTAGAACAAATAAGCACCATTAGAACACTAAACAAAGCATTAACACAAAAAGCATAACCACGATCTATAGAGTTAACAACATCCAAACAGTATCAATGTTTTTCCTGACACATTATAGAAGTTTACCTTGAAATTTAGATCCTTCTTCCCTTACTTGGCTTCAATGCTCACATAAAAAACACAGCAAAGAAAAGAAAAACAAAACCACAGTTCAATGGGAACATAAACGACTCAAAATAAACACGGTTCTAAAAATATAAAATATCAAGTGTGCAAAGGACAATGCAGAAGTAGCACCTGTTCTTCTTATTCTTTTCCTTAACTTATTCGTTGTCACTTAGAATGAGTAAATTTTGGATGTGAACTTGGTAGCTGTTGTAATCCGAGGCTGCACCATGAATATTATGGAAAAAACTTGAGAGAAGCTCGAACTGTGCATCGCTCTTCCTCTACAGTCTCTCCAGAACCTGTGGCGAACCCGCTTTATCTCACTTTAAACATCTTCAGAATAGAACACTAAAAAGATATGAAAGCAAAAAAATCAAAACCCAAATAAATAAAGATGACAGCTTCAGAAGAAGAAAAAAAAGAGCACATTCATGAATACTTCTTCTATTCATTATAGAGTGGACAAAGTAGAGCTCCATGAGTGGGTTCCTCTGGTATATGTGTGAGATATTGCAGGCAAGAGAATACGCTTCATATATTGGCTTCCTTCCCCAACCTATCTTGCTGCAAGAAATTATGACACAGTGAGACTGAATAGCATGAAACGTTGCTTAGTGGCTCATAACCTCAGAGTAGCGTCATTATATGAAATGAAATCTGAAAGGTGATGAATATTGATTGGACTTTGAATATCTACTAATTCAAAAGGAAAGTTTTGATTTGATATACAAATACAAATTGATTAAATCGGTGAGAAACTGATTCGGGTGGTTTTAGGAAAATATTTGAATTCAACCACTTTCATTCCAAAAGTAATCAACTACTTATCAATAAAACGTCAAAAAAGAATTTAAACTGTTACCTGCGAAATATACGGAATTGCATTCATTAGCGGCGAAAGCAGTTCCAAAATATACGGGATTCAAATGAAGGAAGGTGCCGGTGCCGGAGCCGGAGGAAGAAAAGGAATGAAGCCGTGATGAAGGAAGAAATACTCCCGAACCTCTCATGGACTTCATAAACCAGAGAATGCGCTGAGATTGGGAGTGGGAGAGAGAGAGTACGCGTTAGGTTGCTCCCGGATGGAACCTCTTCGGTAGCAGCTCGTCCATCACCGCCTTTGAAGGTTGCTCCCAGATGCAAGAGTATGAATAAGAGAAAGATGATACCATGGACTTGGAGAAGCAGGTTTTTGTGTGGGTTTGAGTCCTGGTAAGGATGATGTTGCGAAATGGGAGTGCCATGATTGAAACGGCAGAGAAGGAAAAGAGATGAGATGAGATGAGATGAGACTTTCAAATTTCAAATTAGAAATCAATAAAATATATATATATATATGGGTTAAATATATTTTTGTCAATGATTTACACACTTAAATTTAAAAAGGCCATTGAAAAAAACATCTTTTTTTTTGTTTCTACAAAATTTGGTTGATTTAAAACGATACTTCTTCTTCTAATATGCTACTTCTTATTTCTTAGTTCTTAGAGCATCTCCAATGCTAGTTCTTATTTTTTAGTTCTTAGCACCATTCATGTGTGCTTGTATTGTCACATGTGTTTAAGCAACTCTTAAGCAATTTTGCTCCAACCATGAGTTCTTAGTTCTTGTCACTATTCATTTGGTCCCACCAATCACATTATTTATATTTTTTAATTTCATAAAGTAATAAAACAAAACTCATAAAGTAATAAAGTAATGTGGATGAGAGAAAAATAATTAATATTTTAAGCTAAGAACTCAAAAAGCAAAACTCCTTATATAAGAAATGGGTTCTTATTTTTAAGAACTAAGGAGTCCATGTCAGCCCTCCAATAGTAAAGTTCTTAGTTCTTAACTCCAAAATAAGAACTAAGAACCTTGCATTGGAGATGCTCTAAGTGGTCTTGAATCAGGCTCCCCCTTCCTCTCCTTGGTTCAAGCCAAGGTTCTAAATATCGGAACGATATCTGAATATCGTCGGATTGTTGCGGTAACGGCAAGAGACGTTACCGATATGGAACGATTTTTCGTTGCTATTCCAAATCACGGGTATCGGCCGCAACGTAACGGCCGTATCGGCCGCAACACCGTAACGTAACGTCATTTTTATCGTGACAACTCTTTTTTCCCCCCAAAAACCCTTTTTTAGAACCAATAATAGAGAGAATCAGAGGAGAATCAGAGAAACTTGTACAAAATTTTAGCTTTTTCTTAGATTCAACTCAAAATTCAAAGCAAACTTAACCTGTATTTTCAATAATTTCAATAGAATGAATTCTTTGAGCCATTCCACTCCAATCTCCATCAGTTGAACCAATTTAAATGACGTATTATTTAATCCATCATGTGAGTGATGGATAAGGCATGATAAGGATGTGACGTATAAGTCACCATCACCACCACCCTCCATTGCTGCCAACTTACACCACCATTGGCCCCACCACCGCCACCGGTGTTGCCGCCACCACCCGATCACCACCGCCCTACTGTCACCACTGGTGTTGCCGCCACCACCACGACCACCGCCCTACTGCCACCACAACCACCACCCTATCGCCACCACCACCATAATAGCCGCCACCACTCTATTGCCACCATCGCCACCACCGACACCACAACCACCACCATTGCCTCCACCCTCCACCGTCGCTGCCACCCTACTGCAGTCGCCACCGCCTTACCACCACCACCACCACCACCACCACCCTATCGTCGCCAACACCACAACCACCATCGCTGTCACCACCACCACCACCGCCCTACTACCACCACCCTATCGCCACCACCACCATAATCGTCGCCACCACTCTATTGCCACCACCGATACCACAACCACCACACTATCACCGCCACCACCATCATTGCCTCCACCCCTCCACTGTAGCCGCCACCCTACCGTAGCCGCCACCGCCACCGCCTTACCACCACCACCACCACCCTATCATCGCCACCACCATCGTTGCCACCACCACCACCAACCTATCTCCACTGTCACCACCACCGCCACCAAGATCAACCTACCACCATTGCCACCACCATCACCAACCTACCACCACTTCCATCACCACCGCCACCACCGTTATAATCACCTCCATATTCGATTTTTATTATATATCATTATTCAATACTTCACTAAACATAAAATTGCATTAATTTAAACGATATGATAAATTATATAGAGTATGGCCAAACGATGGATAGTATAAGAAAGTTACCAGGGCTTATACTATCTGGCCTAATACTATCAGGTTTTATACTATCAGGCCTTATATTATACGTCGCACCAAACGTGCCCTTAAAATTCTTCATCCCTCTCTTAGGATGTATTGTGTGGGGATCGAACCAAAAGTTCTTCCCATACGCTCAGCCTGTGTTCGCAACTGTGCTAACTCTTGGATTAACTCACTTATTTTAAGAAAATTTAAATCTCACACCATTAATTAAATTGTTTATATTGAGAATTTAAAAGTTATTTATAATAGGATTATGACTTAGCCAAATCTTTTCATACCAAACTTTAGTTTTGTGAGATATTGGGGAATTTGGAAATGGAGATGTAGTATGGTTATAGACACTCAACCCTGGACAGTTTAAGTGGCGTGGAGCAAGCTCTGTCATGAGCACGACTTTTAGAGGTGAAGCAATACAGGTGAGATGGAGGATGGTGATATGCTCTCGCAGACTTGGCATCCACCACCGACGAACAGAGTGAAACTTAACGTAAGCGGAAGTTTCAGACCAAAAAACGCATGCATGGGAGGGGGGTCTTATTCGTGACAGCAGAGGTAACTGGATAGTCGGGTTTTCCTGGTATGGTGAGGGAGGATCAATGTTTAGAGCTGAAGCTGAAGCTCTCAAGGAGGGTCCGCGACTTGCTTGGACTCGAGGTTTTCGGCAATTAAATTGTGAGACGACTACTCTGACTTAGTGGCTATGCTCGAGGATGAGGATCGAATTCGTTTCCACGGTTTATATGGGGTGTTGATGGATATTCGAGAGCTATTGGCTCGAGACTGGAGGGTTTCTTTGGTTTAGGTGCAACGAGAAGGGGATGCTTTGGCGGACTGGCTCGCGCGACAAGGAGCGGTATCTCCCCCTAACAGGTTGCGTATTTTGGAATCTCCCAACACATAACTTCAAGTTCTGTTGTTGAAGGATTCCTTAGATGTCCCTTAGTTTTCCTTTCCGTTTTGTTAATTTTCCGATGCATCAAAAAAAGATGGGTTAAATATTCTTTTCGTCCCTGAACAATAGCGAAATTTTGGTTTTCGTCCCTCAATTAAATTTCTGATGGTTTCTGTCCCTTTACTTAGTAAACCGTTTGTTTTCCATCCTTTTACCATTTTGACCGCTGACATGTCAGTTATTTAGCCGGTTTTGAATTATTTTAATTACACGTGGAATATGCAGAGGGACTAAAAAAAAGTTAAAATTGCATTTTAACCCATCAACTTCATCCCCAATCATCTTCTCTCCACCATGTTCTTCAAAATCCCAAAAAAAAGTGACCCTCAAACCCAGAAACATTACCCAAATCCAAACCAGAATCTTCATCTTCTTCAAGTATCTTCATGTGTAAAGCCCAGAAATTTGTAGAAAAATAAAAACAATCCTATCTTCATCTTTCTCCCTTGTGTGCTTGTTAACTGAAATTATACCTCTTTAGCTTCCTGTGCATCAGAGGAGGGAGAACCAAAAACCCAGCAAACCCAAAAAAAACCCCCTCTTCTTCTTCATCAAATCCCCTCGTTCACCACCGTAACCCACACAACAACACTTCCTCTTTTCACTCTCCACACAACCACATCAAATGAATTTAACGAATCAGAGGATAATCTATCAGAGCTCAATCAATCCAACATATTTAAAAACCCATATTCATCTCTTAAAACTAAGATTTGGCCCCAAAAAAACCTAAATCCAGCCCCCAAAAAATACCCAGATTCGATTCAACACATTTAGAGGTTGGTGGAAGGAGAGAGGAAGCATATTGGAGTTGCGAAGTCGCTGGTGAAGCATATCAGAGTCGCGGAGGCGCTGGTTTGATGGTAGCAGGGCTTCTCCTCTGCTTCTAGCTTGAGAAAGAGATCGATAGAGACGTAAACCATCTTCTCCATCGTGAGCTCCGTCCCGCTTCTCTCGTGATTTTCCCTTTGCTCCAGTCTTCCTTCAATCGCTCTCTTCCTTATGATCTTGCTCTCGCAATTTCGCAAGAGGGTCGAAGTCTGGTGGTTCAAAAGATCTGGGCGTGGGTGGGTGATAAGTGCCAATTTTACGTATTTTTCACTCTTATTTTGGGCACTTATCTGACAAGTGTGCTTCATTTACATATCATTTAACCCTTATTTTAGTAGTTTATTATAAATCTAGTATTAGGATAGATTTCATGTCAAATACTAGTTTAATCCCTATATTTTGTAGGAAAGCATTGGTTCCTTGATGCTTGAAGTTTGCTTGGAGTAGTGAAAATACAAAAGTGAAGATGGCTTAAGCTTGAAGCTTGCTTGAAGCAGAGGAATTACAGAAGGGAGATTGCTTATTGCTCAAACATTGCTTCAAGCAATCATTTTACAGTAAAGATATTTTTTTTCTTCTGAAGAGTGCTTGAAGAATGCTTGAAGCAAAAGTAAGGCGGTGGAGAATTCTTTCCCACGAAGAAAGCTTTCCTGAAGATGCTTGAAGCAACCTTGGAGCAATCTTGACAGCAAAACTCTATAAAAGGACCAAACACACACTTTGAACGGAAGCTGGGCATTTTTCTTCATTTCTACACATACCCAAATAGAGAAAAACAAGGGAGAAAGCTTAGGAGGCTGGAGAAGAAGCTTGGGTGCCGGATTCGACGGCGAGACATCTCGGAGTCTTCGGTTCTTCTTTCTTCTTCTTCATGATTTTAAAGCTATCCATGAAAATGGATAGCTAATCTCTCTTTGTTGGGATTGGTTGTAGATTTTTGGCATTTATGCACTCACTTTGATCTATATATATATATGAATCTTTGTTTCTATGAATGGTTTCAATAATGTTACTTTGTGCTTAATGCTTGTTTTGGCTTGATCACCTAAGACATGAAAATGGATTTGATAAGTTTAGTGAGAACTAGCTAATTGAATCTGATCTAGGTAAATACCATCTAATGAATCTAAGATCTAGAGATAGGATTGGATCATTAGTCAAACTAACATCTATGTTTAATGCTTCTTGCTTTGTTAATCAATCAAGAGATCGATGGTTAATATAGTAAGACGATGATCTTCGCATAGGGAGACCGTGTAGCAAGATAAGATATGGTATGATGGAACCAATCATAGGATAAGATTTATGTATGAAGTCTTAGAGTGCGTAAAGTCAATCGGTGAATTCCAATTCCAACAATCGTCTCCTCTTGATTTCAAACCTCTTTTATATCGTTTTGTTAACTTACATGTTATTTTAGTTACCGAAACAATCAATCATTGTGAAACCCTCATTTAAGTTGTTAACTATTGAACGGCGAAAGTATTACACCTTCCTGTGTGTTCCGGGTAAGAACATTGAGAAAGGGTGTAATCCCTAGAGAGAGAAGTGATTGCACTTAGGAGAGAGCTCTAGAGAGAGAATAACTGAATTTCCTGTGTGTATTCATAAAATGAGCCAGAAGTCCTCTACACTTGATAACTACCTCCTATTTATAGAGCTTGGGTACTACCTATTGGGCCAATTGGGCCTCCGAGGTCAAGGCCCATCTGAAGGCCAGGGCCCCGCCTCAGGGCGGGATACATGCTGGGCGTTGCCCCTCTAGGGGCTCGCCCAGTCCACTAGTCCACAAGACACCGAGCTCGAGGCATGAGAGCTAAGTGTGTCTTTTAAATGCTTTTACATACGTCTTACAGTACACCAGAATCTGCACTGCCAACATGGCTTGAGAAAAGAGAAGTAAACTATATCGCCAACATGGCGTGAGCAAAAGGAAACTAGCATTTTCAGTTACCCGATCCACTGACTTGAGCTGGCAAGTCCACAAGTCCACAAGCGGCGAGAACGATTACTTCGTATTGGCGATAAGTTGGAGCAGGTGTATGATCGTTCGCCGGCAGGAAAGGTGGCAGGCATGGGTCATGTGCTGATCATTCAATCATTGACTGGCGATAACCCCGGCGAGCGACTGAACTTTGTTGTTGGTGTCACCTGTCAGGCGATGGTGTTTGATCTTTATAGTGGCGAGGCTTTTCGCGCTTTCCCTTATTTTAAAACCCTTTCAAATCCCTATCTGCCCCACGTGACTGCCCCACGTGATGTGTTGGTTACATCAATTTCCCTCTTTCTCCGGAACCGTCACTTCACCTTTCATAACCGTCCCATCGTGCGCAGTAACTCCCCATTGCACGCGACCCACCTCCCCAAAACCTTCATGACTTCCAACCTTCCACACGCGTCCAACACGCGTCACCCTTCCAGCTTCCCCCCTTCTCCTATAAAAACCCTTCTTCCCCACAGTCATCCCTTTCCGAGACCCCTCTTTACTTCCCTAATCGCTTACCAAACTCCTTCTGCCCACTTCCGCTCCGGAGCCGTCGCTTATCACCCTTTCCGCTACCCACTCTTCACATCCTACTCCGGTGAGTCTCACTGTCCTTATCTTTGCATCATACACATACTCATCTTTCCCTTTCTTTCACTTCACTGTCTTCTAAAAATGGCCTCAAGCCCTACCTCCCCTAACCACTCCTCTTCTTCCTCCGGAAGCGACCCTGATGCCACCGCCGCCGGCGGCCTCCGTTTAGAGGTCCCGGAGATCCCACCTTACCGACTAAAAACCTACGCCACTCTGCCCCTTCCAGTCCAAATAGCCCCCACTCACGAGGCTATAGACCAACCTTCTATTTTCCAGAATAGCGATCTCATCGTGCAGTTCGTGAACTCCCTGGGTGGTTTGTCTAATGACGATGAATTTAACGCCAAACTCAGGATCTGGATTTGCAGTCCTGAGGACCGCCCCTGGCTTCATAAGCCAGACGGCGACGTAAAGAGATCCCATTTTTTCTTTGCGTATGAATACATGTTTAGCGAGCTTGGAATCAGGCTTCCTTTCTCGCCCTTTGTCCAAACCGTCCTCCGCGACATCAACGCGGCTCCCTGCCAACTCCACCCTAACGCCTGGGCCTTCATTCGATGTTTTGAAATCTTAAGCGCCGCTGTCGGCATCGCCCCATCCCCCACCAGTTTCTTCTACCTCTACGACGTCGACCCCAAGTCCATCAAAAACAAAGGATGGATTTCCTTGAAGGCCCGAGCCGGCCGGAAGTGCTTGCACCCTCACAAAAGTAACGCGAAGTCCTCCTTTGCACGGAAGTACTTCCGTGTGGCGGTTCATCCCGCCTACCCAGAGGCATTCACCCTTAGAGACGGGACCACCCTTTTTCCTCTTTACTGGACGGAGAAGCCCAATGGGATCACCGATCCTTCAGAGGAATCTTTGTCCGCCAACGACAAAGCCTTTCTTAATCTCCTTGCCCCACTTCCCATCCTTGACTGCACAACAGTCCTTGAGGGCGCTGACCTCTCAAGAACTCCCAAATACCTAGGTTGCCCATAGCTCACTTTCATTATTGACATTTCCTTTCTCGTCTCCTATGTTGTCACTGATCGTATTTTTATTGTTACAGAAGATATGAATTTCACGAACGCCGAGCTCCTGAAGGCCCGCGAGAGGAGAATGGCTCGCTTTTCCCCAAAATTCAACACTGAGGGCGACGTGAAAAAACGGGGCGGTGCTGAGAACCAAGCCGAGAGCACCAAAGCTCCCAAGAGGAGAAGATTGGTCAAAGCCTCCTCCGGCGCCGGCACATCAAACCCTGGCGCTCAGCCCACCACTGCTGCTGCGCCTAAAGGCAAAAATGTCACTGAAGCCTCCGTCGCCGCGGCTATCGAGCCAACCACCGTACCAGCTTCTACTCCTGCCACCGCCGGTGCGACCGCTGCTGTTGCCGCTGAGTCCTCTGCTGGCGCCACAGCCGCCTCCGTCGGTGCCACAACCACCAACATTTCTCAATCCTCAGCTGCCGAGAAACTCGCCGGCGTCAACGCCACAAAAGCTGTTGCGTCTTCCGACACTCCTGTTGGAGAGAAGGAAAAAGAAAATGAAACCCCGAAGTCTCCCTCTCGCCAAGGTGCGCCTCCTAGCCCGCCCTCAACACATGATGCGGGCTCCATGCCTTCCCCGCCTCATCAAGGGGAAAAATCCTGTCCTGGTGCTGCCACTACCTCTGAAGCGGCTCAAATTGAACAAGCCCCTGCTCCCGAGGTCGGTTCTTCAAGCTATTATAATATGCTCCCCCACGCCATTGAACCCTCAGAATTCTTACTTGCTGGTCTTAACCGTGACGCCATAGAAAAAGAAGTTTTGAGTCGGGGCCTTAATGATACCAAGGAGGAGACTCTTGCTTGCCTCCTACGCGCTGGGTGCATCTTTGCCCACGCGTTTGAGAAGTTCAATGCCGCCACCGTTGAAGCTGAGCGGTTGAAGGCCGAAAGTGCTAAGCATCAAGAAGCCGCCACTGCTTGGGAAAAGCGTTTCGACAAACTAGCGACGCAGGCAGGAAAAGACAAAGTCTATGCCGACAAGATGATTGGCACGGCGGGGATTAAAATCGGCGAGCTGGAGGATCAGCTGGCGCTGATGAAGGAAGAAGCAGATGAGCTTGATGCAAGCCTTCAAGCTTGCAAAAAGGAAAAAGAGCAAGCCGAGAAGGACTTGATCGCTCGAGGCGAGGCGCTGATTGCTAAGGAGTCAGAGCTTGCCATACTGCGCGCTGAGCTGGAGTTAGTGAAGAAGGCGTTGGCGGAGCAAGAGAAAAAGTCTGCGGAGTCCTTGGCCTTGGCGAAGTCTGACATGGAGGCGGTGATGCAGGCTACGTCCGAGGAGATCAAGAGAGCGACCGAAACTCATGCCGAGGCCCTCGCCACGAAAGATGCTGAGATTGCTTCCCAACTGGCAAAGATCAAAAGACTAGAGGACGAACTGGCGATGGAGAAGGCCAAATCCACTGAGGCGAGGGAACAAGCCGCTGACATCGCCCTTGACAACCGCGAGCGCGGTTTCTACCTCGCCAAAGATCAGGCCCAACATTTGTACCCGAACTTTGACTTTAGCGCCATGGGAGTAATGAAAGAGATAACCGCCGCAGGACTGGTTGGTCCCGACGATCCTCCCCTGATTGACCAACACCTCTGGACAGCGACTGAAGAAGAAGAGGAAGAAGAAGAACAGGAGAAAGAAAACAATGAATAATGTAATTTTAACATTACTTTAGCTTTTACTGTCACCTTGTAGTGTACTTTTCCGCCATTCGTCTATGTTTAAGCAACCCTTCGCCATAGCTTTTTATATCGCCGTTGGATATTTTGTAAATCATGTTGGAATGCTTCCGCCGTACACTTTTTAGTCGCCGCCTTCTTATGGCTTAAAAAATTTAAGAATAAGTTTCATAGTTTAACCCCTCAACACGCCAGAGTAGTAAAATATTCAACATCCTGAGTGACCAAGCACTCGCCTTCCACCTTATTCATTCGCCGACCTTATATCTTGCGCTATTTTTCACGCGTCATATGATTGAATTACGCCTAACGATTTCGTGCCTTAATTTTAACTAGGACTTGTTGCTTGGTATTCCACCACCAAGACTTTAGACGTTTTCCCCAATAGGAAGAAACGGCCTCCATTCTCGTAGCATTTTCACGGATCAAGTTGCTTTCTGGGCGAGTCCCATAATATGGTGAAGGGACTCAACCAGTCCACAAGACACCGAGCTTGAAGCATGAGAGCACAATGTGTCTTCAAGCCGAAGTCGCCGCCGCATCGTCCTTAGGAGAAGATCCGCCCAACACGCATGCTCCTTCTCTCGCCAGAGTCCACAAGTCCACCAGACTCCGTCCAAGTCATGAGGAGTAGGAATGTCCTCACTCGCCGCATCGCCATCACCATCTTGCTTTAGCACTCCGTCTAAAGTCTTGAGGAGTAGGAGTGTCCTCACTCGCCGCATCGCCATCACCATCTTGCTTTAGCCTTATAAGAAATTAGTTTGACTTGCTCGCCACTCTCAGCGTAAGGCCGCCACCATTTTGCGGTAGGTCGCTACCCTCATTTTTGGCGGTAGGTCGCGACCCTCTTGCGGTAGGTCGCGACCCTCTTGCGGTAGGTCGCGACCCTCTTGCGGTAGGTCGCCACCATTTTGCGGTAGGTCGCTACCCTCATTTTTGGCGGTAGGTCGCGACCCTTTAGCGGTAGGTCGCCATCCTCTTGCGGTAGGTCGCGACCCTCTTGCGGTAGGTCGCCACCCTTAGCGTGAGGTCGCCACCCTTTTGGCGACTTTTGTGTGTCTAAAAACTGAGTCTTACAGGTCGCCACCCATAGCGTTTGGTCGCCACCCTTTGGCATGAGGTCACCACCCTAGCGGTAGGTCGCCACCCTTGGTGTGATCGTCCCATTTCGGGACTCAAAGTGCTTTGGGTTCCAATGGCCAGTTGGATTACCAAAGCGGTGCTCAGTAGAATGGGCAATTTGTACCCCACACATCGCCAATGAATCCGGTTGTTACGTGGGCTTTTCCGGGGCTAATTTAGTTCATCGTGAAACTTGTTTCACTTTGTAACTAAATCGCGCCATCAGGAGCTTGTCCCACCCAATAACAAACCGCTTATGGAAGAGTCTTCCAAGTTTCACAAAACTTTAATGGTGTGCCTCAATTCACCCACTCCTTCTCTTTGATCCGATTTGCTCCTCTCTGTCTGAATCAAAACCAGTGAAGACAATATAACTTCTAATATCAACTTCAAAATAAGAAAATTAGGAAATACAACAACTGAGAAGGGAATCAAATGAAAGATGGAGGAAAAGTTTGAAGGAATTGGAAAATTTGTTGGCCAGCGATCTTAACCATAGCAACGCTTTACTCGCCAAACTTCCATGGCCAAAACAAAACGTGCCCACCAGAATTCCGCCGCCGGAGTAAAACGTGCTTGCCAGATTCCAACGCCAACAACACTAGCTCGCCGCCTACCTTCAAAACGTGCTCGCCACAGCCAACACGTGCTCGCCAAAGCAAACGTGCTCGCCAGAATTTGCTCACCGCCTAACTTCAACGCCGCCGACACTTGCTCGCCGAACTTCAACCGCCAAAGCAAAAGCGTGCCCGCCAGAATTCCAACGTCTCGGGATTGGCTCTGCTCCTCATGTATTGTGCTCTGGACAGATTCCTCGCCTTTGTTCTTTTCTTCGTCATTACCGATCTGCTCTCCCTTGCCTACATGCTTCCTCGATCTGAAGCTTCACCTCTGTTGACGTTCTCCCGTCCACTATAGCCACTGAGTTTCATCGATTCCTTTCTTAGTCTCGAATTCGCTCCCACTCCGTCGATTGACAACAGCGATCAAGCTTCCACCACACTCCGCCTGTGATGCCACAATAATCAACAGATCCGTCCACTCTAAATCGCGAATCCCCTCCTCCCAGTAGCACAGGCAGTTCCGCCTCAGAATGCGTGGCTTGTCTTCGATGCTTCTATTTCCGAACTTCCGCCGCCATTGTTGGCGAACCTTGTGGAAGAAGATGCTGCCGAGAGAACTGTAGTGACATGGATTCTTGAAGGTCAAGGTGCATTGTATTCCTTTTCCAATCCAGAGCCCAAAAAGATCATCCAAGATCCATTCCCGTAATCAAAATCCGTCCCGCGAAATCCACGAAAATCAACGAAAATCTCAAGCAAAATCAGTTGTGCAATCAATCCACGTGATCCGGGAATCAAAAGTTTATCGGTCCCCACAGACGGCGCCAAATGTTCCGGGTAAGAACATTGAGAAAGGGTGTAATCCCTAGAGAGAGAAGTGATTGCACTTAGGAGAGAGCTCTAGAGAGAGAATAACTGAATTTCCTGTGTGTATTCATAAAATGAGCCAGAAGTCCTCTACACTTGATAACTACCTCCTATTTATAGAGCTTGGGTACTACCTATTGGGCCAATTGGGCCTCCGAGGTCAAGGCCCATCTGAAGGCCAGGGCCCCGCCTCAGGGCGGGATACATGCTGGGCGTTGCCCCTCTAGGGGCTCGCCCAGTCCACTGTGGATACGACAAAACCCTTTACTATACTACAATTGAGTCTTGAAAGGGATTCAAGAGTAATGTGGTAAAAACTCTTTCAACCGTGGGTTTCCTTATGATCTTAACTTTTTTCCTTATGTTAATTAGCAAGCCTTTGAAGCGGTTTATCTACAGGATTCAATGCATGTATATTATTACCAGTGGAAAAGGTGAGTATCTCTTCTGTTATAATTTGATGCTGCAATTTTCGATGATTACCTTGGAGGTAACTCAATATGTAGGCGTGGAAAGGTTGGGGGGTTTTAATTAGGTTGGGGGTGTCCAACTGGTCAATTGACTTGGGTAATTTTGAGCTGTTGGTTATGCTTTTCTCTGTAACTAGTTTTGCTCTGTTTTACTCCAATTTTGATTCATTAATCTTTGTAATTTAGGGTTTGAGTACCCCTAGTACTCTTTATTAATATATTTTGCTTACCCAACAAAAAAAAGTTGTTCTTATTGTTGGGTTTCTTATTTTTAGATTGGTTGTTGTTGTTCTTGGTGATGAATCTATTTTTATTTTCTGTGTTTTTGATGAATAATGATGAAGATGAAGATGAAGACGAACAACATAAACTTGAATATGAAGATGATTGGGGATGAAGATGATGGGTTAAAATGAAATTTTAACTTTTTTTTTGTTTCAGTCCCTCTGCATATTCCACGTGTAGTTAAAATAATTCAAAACCGGCTAAATAACTGACATGTCAGTGGTCAAAATGGTCAAAGGAGGGAAAACAAACGATTTACTAAGTAAAGGGACAGGAACCATCAGAAATTTAATTGAGGGACGGAAACCAAAATTTCGCTATAGTTCAGGGACGAAAAGAATATTTAACCCAAAAAAGATTTTAAGTTTTCAAATGATCCTTCTAAGGTGGTCTAGAACTGGTATCCTCCTCCATCTTCTAGGGTCAAGCTTAATACGGATGAGAGTTGTTTGTTTTCATTGAGTAAGGCTGGTACCAGTGGCGTTGTGAGGGACAATAATGGTGCTCTGTGTTTTGGCTTCGCCTCAAAGTTGGGTCGCGTAGATGTTTTCCTTGTTGAAATTATTGCTATAAAGCAAGGACTCAAGTTTTGTTGGCAGCGGGGCTTCCGCAAGGTGATTTGCAAATCAGATTACCTGGTTGTGGTGGATATTATGAAATGATGTGGTAGAGGCTTGGTTCCAGAGTATAATGTGGAGGTAATTGTTGTTCTGCAACTCTGACACTTGGATTGAGAGGTTTCTCCTTATCATATTAAATGTTGTAATGTTGTGACGGACAAGCTCGTAAACCTTGCTCATGCCCAACAACATGTTCATCTGTTCTGGGAGGAACCTCCTCCTCTAAAGCTTAATTAATCTAATGTCATAATGCTTATTTGACACTTTTTACCAATAATCAGCTCACATAGGTGATCCACGTCGAATTTTAATATATGTTTTAGTCTCTCAAAAACTACTTTGATCGAATTTAGTCCTCCACATTTTTACCCTTTTCTTCCTCTTCATCACCCTTTCTTCCCACCCACCACCCTTTCTTCTCACCATTGTTTCCGACGAGCCACTGTGACCACCAATCCTGCGACCACCATTAACCACGCACCTGAAAATTTTCCCTCCCCACCACCAAAATTTCCCTCTCCTCTCTTAAGTTCTAATAAATACTTGAATTCTCAATATAAATATAAAGATGCACACCGGAAAATGGATTTGGAAAGACTTAATTGCACTTTTGATCCCTGATTTATCACGGTTGTGTGAATTGACTCTCACATATTTAAAACGAGTGATTTTGGTCCCTCAAGTTCTAATTTGTGAAAATCGGTCCTTCCATCAACTTGTCATCCAATTTGAAACAGATAATGATGGTGTGGATTTTATAATTGCACCGCCATGGATGACATATCTGTAAATAAATAAAATAAAAATAAAATTCATTATTTAAAACAGAACACCAAACACTCATGACCGTCATATTCATCCCCATCCATATCACGCAGAAACTCATCATCTTCATCATATCCATCCTCATTCTTCCATTATCATCCCCAAAATTCAAAAACTCAAATGAGAAGAGCTTAATTTCAGAATATATTATAAGGAAAATTAACTAATTTAATCATTCTTAACATGTGACACATAGCTAATTAAAAGATATATTACACTTAAATAGTAAATGAAGGACAAGTGTTGGGTCTCTTATGTAGATTTGTTTAAGATTTACAATTTACACAATTTCTAACAGATATATAGAAAAAGAAAACTTTCTCTGGCATAGATCTAATGCTTGATGCAAAGGATGATTTCCATTGAAAAGGCATCCGTTTCAATCTTGAACACTTGCATCTATGTCAATAAAAATGTAAATGTTTAACCTTTATAAATCGATAGTTCCTTTTATTAAGATTCAAAAGGGGAAACCCATTTGTACCCTAGATTAACAGTGATAAAGATCAAAAAGAGAAATCCATTTTGATCCCAACCAAATAGTGATGAAGATTCAGGAGAAACTCATTTTGATCTAAGACAAACGATGATAAAGATTCAAAAGGAGAAATCCAAAAGGAAATATGATCCAAAAAGGTCTGAATATTAAAATTAATTAAATCTGAAAAAAATCAAAGAATATTCTAAGATGCTCCAGAATTTTATTTTAATTTAAATAAAATCTGAATTATTAAAATAAAACTCTATTTTTCCTCAAAATATCCAATTATTATCTCTTAATAAATCTCCAATTGTGTGTTGCACACACATTATAACATTCAGCCACCAAACCCTTGGGCTTATTTGAATCCTCAAGGGAGTATGTGATAGTTGACATGCATGTTGTGAACCTTATTCAAATGTTCATGAATGTGGTAAGTAACCCCAATAACGAGTTGTTGGGACGGTAATGGAGTCTTGCAAGTGGCACTAAATCTTTCTCCTCTAAAGCAAAATATAACTAAAATATAATTATGACATTATGTATATCTTCTATTCTATATCATATAACATATAGATTCATTGGGTTAATATTAATTTCATTTTTTGTTTCATATATCAATTGAGTACCAGGTCCTTCACCCCTAGTTGAAGCTTGTGAGGGCTGTTTTGTGAGACACTGCACTAGATGGGACATGGGCAGTGGTAGACATGTTCCTTGGCAATCTGCGAAGAAGCAGATTAAGACCCTTCGCAAGTGTTATCAAAGAGTTGGAAAATGGCTACTCCAGAGTTATATGGGTGGAACACAAGACCTATTGTGTTGTGCTAGTGTTCGGAGCATCATCAACGCATACTGGACTACACAAACTTGGACAACACCAAGTCTAGCTGAATCTGAATCCGATGATGTGAATGTGATGATTAGAAAGGGTGGGGATGGTACTGTTTGTGGTGGTGCCACTTCTTTTTGGATCTCACGTCCCAAGGTGGCTTTTGATTACATTCCTGATAAAAACGAAGAGAAATCAGATATAAAAATTTAGTAATTAGGGAAATGAAAGAAATTACACGCATAGTATGTGGAGCTGATACCGATATATATATATATATGTGTCTATTATACTTCTTTTCAATGAAGATTCCAGCGAGAACAGTCTATTATAAGAAACTTGGACAAATTCTAGTGGCTGCTACTTTGTTTATGCAGAGGTGTTTGGTTCTTCATTAGATTAGCGTTAAAGTTTTTCCCATATGTTGTGTGTACTCAATAAATTTGCATCAGTAATAAAGTTGACTTTTCAAGTTACGCGTTGCGCGAACATATATTAATATTTTTTGGTAAAATAATAGTTTTTTAAAACATAAATTAAATGCTAAGAATTGTAAAATTGTAATTTAAAATATTAATTGTGTCAATACTGATAGTATTTAGTAATAATTAAAACTTACTTAGAAATAGAACTAACAATAATTCATGCAACTAATTTAACTACTTATACTAAATAAATATAAATTATTTTAAAGAATCTTAATTAATTAATAAGAATTTAAATAAATAAAAATATTTTGTAATCTTTTCATATTATTAATTTTACTAAATATGTCAATAAAAAAATATACATTTTATAAAATATTGTGAATATTTGTATATGAATATAGACACACATATATATTTATAGTGAGCATGTATTATATGTTGGTTTTATAAACATGCATTATAAGTGTGTTATATAAACATGTATTATATGTTTCTTGAATGAAAAGACCTAGACTCTATGAGATAATCTAGAAGTATCTATATATATTTTGAGTTTATATTTATAAATATGATAAATATATCAAAAAATAATTTACATATTAATAATATATTTTAAAGAACAATTATCAATAAATAAAATTGTGATCAAATAATTTTAATGTTCAATATTTTATTTTTGTTTAATTTTGTATTTAGTTGTTATTATTATTTTACTAATTTGAAAAGGACTAAATATGGAAATTTAATATAAGGTTTTATATTTAAATGATATTATTTAATATTATGAGTATTTTTATCAAACTATAAATAGGTGTTATTATACTGTCATGAAGTGCGCAATATATTAAAAGTTAATTATTTTTTCTACCAATGAAGCACTTTCATTTCTAGTATTGGATTTTTTTCTAGTTCAAATTGGCATATTAATGACGGTTGTGTCGTCGGTAACTTAACGACGGTTGAGGTCGTAAGTAACTTACCAACGGCTATGACCATAGCTAAGTTACCTATGACTTTTGAAAATCGTTGGCAAATATTACTGAGGAGCTTAATAACGATAGATATTTGATCGTCAGTTATTTTATTTACTAACGACTTTTAAGGCTTACTGACGATTTTTGTCTGTCAATAATTTTCATTTTTCTTGCAATGAATGTCATATCTTCAACTTATAGTTTAAATAATTAAGGTGACTTCAAAGATGTGCAAATGTATTTTAAAGTGGGGTTAGATGAAATGTTAACTATTCATTTGGTCTATCTTAAACTTTTTTCTTATTTGAGTCTCATGTATTGAATGTTGATGGAGTTAAAAATGTTATATAAAATAATCATTTGGAAGTTGAAAAATAAATAGGAGAGAGTGCTCCATGTTGGGCCGAGAGAGGATAAACCAGAGGATCATCACTTTGGGCTTACATGAGCACACCAAAATGGATTGGACACCACATCTTTCACCCAAAACCTTAAGGCATTAGGTGTGTGGGTCTTCTCACTTATAAATTGCTCATTACTCTTCTTACTCACACTTGACAAATACTTGCACCGTTGTTGGCCACCTAGCCACCATTGCTAGGAAAACTTTCGACATAAGGAGCCTTCACGATGATCGCACTAACCATCGACTCTGATACCACTGTTGGGCAAAGAGAGGATAAACCGGGGGATCATCACATTGGGCTTACATGAGCACATCAAAGTGGATTGGACACCACATCTTTCACCCAAAACCTTAAGGCATTAGGCGTGTGGGTCTTTTCACTTATAAAGTGCTCATTACTATTCTAATATTCCAATGTATGACTTCTTACTCACACTTGCCATCCCAACACTCCAAAATCTGAATTTAAATTACTATAAATTTAGTGTTTTTTGGTGTTGAAGCTTCCAATTTTACCAAGCACCCCTTCAGTTTCATTCACACCTCACGTGTGTCTTGTATATTATCCTCATTCCTCACAGCTAGCTCTTCACTACTTCAAAAATTTGTTATTTTTACATACTATTTCATTCTTTGCTCGGACAAGTAAGTATCTACTACTCAGTAGTTGTTAGCATCTCTAGAGTAAATTAAAAGTAGTCTATTCATATTGTAGATGCATGAGACCTTATAAATATCTATTTTCACTTTTTCAGTACTTCATATTTCAACGAGACTGAAAATGATATCAATACCACCTGAAATGTCTACTATTTTTCAAATTGACCATTTAAATGAATGACTTTTTGTACTTAGCATCTGCATAAATTTCCAAAAAAATAATCCTTGGCTATTCATTTCTTTCCTAAAATGATAAACACATCAGGATGGTTCAATTTAGGCCTAAAATTATTTATTGGGCCAGCCTGATTTCTGTCCAGAAGCAGTGACTCAATGGCCCAACTTCAACTTGAAGGAGTGAATGGGATGGCCTGATTCCAGCCCAAAATCAATGATTGAGCTTGCTATATTTAAGCCTGAACCCAAGTAGCACCCAGTTTTTTTTTTTTGAAAGTGAAAGTAGCACCTAGTTTGATTCTTCATAGCTATGAATTTTTTTTTTTTAAAAAAAGAAGCTATGAATAATTAGTTTGAGAAACATTCAATATACAGTGTAGTAGTGTACTATTTCCAAGGCTATGTTCAACATCCAGTTCAATGTGTATCTATAACTACTAGCGTTTTTATCCCGTGCGTTGCATGGCGAATATTGATCTCATTATTTAAGCACGATTAATGAATTAGGCTTAATAGCTCTTTTGGTCCCTCACTTATCACAATTTTTCACTTTTGGTCCCTTTAGGAAAAAATTAGCAAAATTAGTCCCTTATATTTACACACTTTTGCAGTTTTCGTCTAAATAAGGATCATTTTTGCAAACAAATAAGCAATGTGGAGGACCAAAAGTGCTAATTTTTTTATTGGGAACCAAAAGTGCAAAGCTGTGATAAGTGAGGGACCAAAAAAGCTATTAAGCCTTGAATTAAGATATGAAAAATTGAAAAATGAGCATTCAACCAAACAAAATCACAATGAGTATTACACAACTTGCAAAATTTGACAAAAACTTTATATACATTTAATCCTAAATATTTTTAAAATTATAAAAAATATACTTAAATTAGATTAAAAATTGTTCCCAAGAGTTAGCAATAGTGGTAAAAGCTAGGAGCCATAAGGGAAGGATGGAAATGAAGAGTTAGCAAAAATTATTAGTTTTAACATGAACTATTTCTTGTGTAGAATGTTTTTCCCCGTCAAACTTTTTTACCATGTAATCTAATCATAAGTATATAATACTCATTTAAGAAAAATGTTTTAGAATTTGACTGAAAATTTGGCCTCAATTACTATTATTTAGTACTCATTTTAAATTTCAAACTCAAATCTCAATTTTTTTTTTTTACAATTTTTAAAAAAGAAAATTCATTAACTTAAATTGAATATTAACTCATTAATCAATGAGATCATTCTATAAATTATATTTATTTCTTAAAAAATTAAAAGAAACCTAATTAATTATTATGAATGAATTTACAAATGATTTAGGGTGGAAAGAAAAGCGTATTCTGTGTCTGAGCAAAATAATTTAAAATCCGAGTGAAAAATTGGATCAAATTACTTTTATTTAGTACCCATTTTAAATTTCAAACTCAAATCGCAAAATTATTTTTTACAATTTTAAAAATAATAAATTAATTAAATAAAATTAAATATTCACTCATTAATCTATGAGATCATTCCATTATTTACCTTTTTTCTAAAAAAGGTAAAAGAAACCCCAATAATTATTATGAAAGGAAAAATCAAAATCTACTCATTAAAACGGAACTGACTCTTTTTTTCATCATTCCACTCTGAAATTTCATGTTGCCCAATTAGAATGTTTTTTTTTCTAAATTGATTATTCATTTCCTTTTTACTTAAAAAACGGATTTGCCTTATTTATACTCATAACTAACTAAATCTGATTTTGCTTAAGAAAGTTGATTATGTACTGCACTCATTAAATTCAATATTTATTTTCTTTTTTCATTAAAACTAAAGGATTAAGCGTTTACATTTTTTTTAATATCACACCATAAATTTTGACGCAAGTACTATTATTCACAACCAATTTTCAATTTCAAATTTAAAACTCAAATTTCAATATTAAATTGAATATCCACACCATAATCTATGGAATTATTCTAAATTTTATATTTATTACATAAAAAAGTTAAAGTAACTCCATTAATTATTATTAAAGGAGAAATCAAATTTATTCACTAAAACAGAATTGACATTTTTTTATTTATTTTACCTTGAAATTAAATGTATCCTAATCAAAATAATTTTTTTAAAATTGATTATTCATTTCCTTTTCATTAAATAAACAGATTTTTCTTATTTATATTGATCACAAACTAAATCTGATTTTGTATAAGAAAGTTAATATCTACCCATTATATTTATTATTGATTTGCTTATTTTGTTAAAAAAAAGTATCAAGTGTTTTAAAATCTGACTGAAAATTAGGCTCCAGTTACTATTATTTAGTACTCAATTAAAATTTCAAACTCAAATCTCAATTTTTGTTTACATTTTATAAAAAAAGAACTCCATTAACTTAAATATAATATTATGACCTAAAAAATTCTACATGACCTAAAAAATATAATATTCACACCATAATCTAAACGCAAAACAGTAAATAACTCAAAGTGCACAAATAAATAAATAAATTACAACATAAAACGACAATCTTTGCTAAGTTGGAAGAAGATGCATCAGCCTTTAATCTAGAAGTAGTTGTCATGAACGGATCTGAACTATCCTGAAATAAGAGTAAAAATTGAAATTCACAATACATAACTATCTATAGTGATAGCATGTGCATATATAATAGTATTTAATTTTATTTTAACTTACATCACTTAATACTAATTATGTAAGCCGCAACTGTTCAACACTGTCATCATCAACCAAAATCTGTGAACACCAAAAGAAAAAGAGTATAACCAAATTGTAACATGCTAAACATTAAATCAAGCAGCAAGGTCAGTAGATGAAGATTCATGCCTAAAATATAAAGATGTATATGTTTTCCTGAGTTATATGTTTCAATATGCTTTGCTCAAAATAAATGTGAATCAAAAAATTCATAAGGCTTACCTCTCATTCCTCGTATCTCTTCTTTGGTTTTTAATTGTAGAACAAAACTCAACCAAGCCACTCTGGAAAAACAAACAAAAAAATTCAGCAAAATCTAACAGAAAGTAGGAAGAGGGCAAAAACCTCACATGTTGTATTCACTCTTGAAGAATCTTCCATATAAGCTCACCATCCCCAATTCCAATTCGCAATAAAAGTCCCATGGTGATGAGGCCTATGAAATTACAGAAGGAAAAGTAAAAAAGCATCACTCCAATCAAAATCATTTCAATAAATCACACACGTTGCAGATCATTTCATAATGTTCATAGAAATGTAACTATACCCTTATGATATGGCAAGAAACTGGTTGAATCAGAAGCAATACCTGAACTTTTTTTTGCTTTTTCAACATTTGCTTCTCAATTTCCCAGTCATCACAACAATAGTTATTTCAAAGCTCTTAGATGATGGTTAAATAATGGAATGATAGAGGAGAAGAATTACATAAGAGAGTTTATATAGATGAAAACAATTAGGGTTTATGTTGTTTGCATGTGAAAAAAGGAAGGAGAATATTGTTCAAAAAAGAATATTCAAAATTTGAATTTATAGGTTGTCAAAATTTTAAAATTTGAATCTTGATTTCAAAAACGTACTTTTTGAAAGGTTAGCAAAATCAGTTTTAATCACATAAAAAAAAAAGCAAAATACGTATAACAAAAGTGAGAAAGTTTTCGTTTTTAAGCCTTATGTATGAATAAGAATATTAAACATCTATTAATGTGATTTTGAATGATTATTCCATAGGTAGTCAATGATGGGTGATGACTTTTGTGACAGCATTAATGGAGAGTTTAAAAAAAATTAAACAACAATTAATAATATTTTGAATGACTATTCCATAAGTAGTTAATGATGGGTGATGACTTTTGATTCAGCATGGACAGTTAAAAAAAATTAATCAACAATTAATGAGATTTTTTATGATTATTCAATAGATTGTCAATGATGGGCCACAAAACCAAAATTAAGGAGAAATTGTCTCACCATAAATTTGTTAGAATGACTTAGAGCTTGACACTTGTCAGCTAATGAGGGAGGGTGGATAAGAGTGAACCTGGGAGTGCCAACTCATCTAAGTGGGTCTCACAGAGTTCTTCTTTTCTATAGTATATAGACTACAAAGGGATAACATTTTTGCCACTATTCACATTAGGGTTTTTCATAAATGTTGCTTAGGTGCACCATAAGGAACTTTTTTTTGTTACTTTTTGGTTTTTTATTTGGTTTAAATTGAAGTTTTAAAATTATTAGGTTATGCTTCAAAAGGTATTTTTTGTTTGTATTTACTTTGGTTGAGTTTGATGGAAATAATTTCATATTTTTTATTTTTAGCTCTATGTAATAATTCTTTTAATAGATGATATTTGTTAATATTTATTATGTGGATATTAATATTGATAGTATAGAGTATTAAAAAAAATATATTGATAGTATAGATAATTGTAGGCCTAAATAATAGAAATAAAAAAATAGGAAATTAAGTATTGAGATTATTATTAATTTGATAATATGATACAAATGAATAATTAGGGAAAAACTTAAATCAAGCTCCTTATCTCCATATTTTTAAAGACTCCATGGTAAAATTGACAAATGAACATTATTTGTAAAAATAAGAGATATTTATTAAGACTTAATTATAAAATCTATAACTACTACAAAGGAGAGTCAATATGTAACTATTTCTGTTCAAAAAAAATGTAACTATTCATTCCTGTTCATGGTGTTTTTTTTTTTTATCTTTTGGTATTTTAAAAATATATATAGTTTACTTTTCCCGGTTTTTTTGTGGAAGGACTATATGATATATCAGTTTGTAGCTAATTAAGGTTACTTTTGATGTTACTTTTTTCACTCGAAAGTTGTCGGACAAACTTTTGATGTTACTTTATTCACTCGAAAGTTCTCGGACAAATTTGCAATACAAATGACTTTGTGGGGCACTTTTGATATTACTTTTTTCACTCAAAAGATGTCGGACTCATTTGCAATAGAAATTACTTTGTGGGGAACTTTTTATAGGAAAAATTTGTGCGAATGTGATGTTTGTGATTTTGCCCCCATTGTATGGCTATATAAGTGTCTAATTCTTGGTTTTGTGAGGCAAATATCGTTGGTTCTATTTTGCTTGCTGTTACTTTACTCTGGTATTTCATAATTGGAATTCTCTGTGTTATCTGGGAGGATTATTCTAATGGCTTCATTTGCTGATTCACCTGTGGATTGCTGATTCTTTTATTAGAGAAAATAAGCTTGTGTCCATGAAGCTGATTCTGCTTGACCAACATGTACGGTTAAACTGCACGGTTTGTTCTCTTTTTCTCTATTTTCCAGTTATGCAGTTAATGTTTTTTTAATTTGGTGTGTTATTTTGAATTTCTGGGGTAACTCTCTTTTGTTGGTGTATGGAGAGGTGATCATGCATACGTGTGATCAATTTGTGTGATCAATTCAATTGACTAACATGTTTTGATTTTTTTTTTCCTTTGTAGTTGAATTGAAGAAGCAAAGTTCATGCTCAGTTCAGTTGACTAACAAACTTACCACTATGTTGCTTTTAAGGTTCGAACAATGCCCCTTTCTTCGTTTCAGGCATGAAATAATGGAGAGATTTATCGTTTTGGTGTGAAATTTGCAGGTCAAGACCACATCGCTGAAGAAATATATCAGGTTGAGGTTTGTCTGCAGCAGAGTTTTTTCTTCCCCCTCTGTGGTGCCGTGCTTTTTTGAGCAAGGATTGGTGATATTCTTGTACTGCTCTCGGGTTTTACTATTTTACTTGAAGACCTGTTTCTGGTTGCTTCTCGTTGATTTGAGTGGCAAGTTTGGTTTGAATTGGTCGCACATGTTGTGCGTAGGTTGTTGGGGGTGGGAATGCAAATCAGTTTGTGTGTTATTTGGAGAGATAAGGATTGACTGAGTATTTAAATTTGGGGAGTTGAATTGAGGCGCAAGATTAGGAGCAAGGGGTGGGTTATTTGCTGACACAATATTTTGTGGAAGAGAGTGGGGAAGTGAGGTTGAATTTGAATTAGAAGATGAGGCAGATAAAGAAGAGTAAGGAAAAATATTCTTAACAAACCTTACATGCTTTGATGTATACAGTTTTTCCTTATATTCTTGAGTTTGTTCTTTTCAGATTTTTTTCCTCTTTAGCCTTTGGCTTTCTTTTGTATTTTGGTTGAGGTACCCATAGTCCCATAGTACCTCCTTCAATATATTATCTTTGGCTAAAAAAAAGGACTTATATTGTTTTATCTTTTTTATGGGGTGAAAAAATACAAGCAATTGTGAGAAAATTGATGTTTAGGAAGTAGAGTGAGCAGTATGTGGAAGGCAATGTGAGAAAACTGATATATAGTTAAGATTTTATTTAGTTTTTTTTTAAATGACATTTGTTAGATTTTGATTTTGTTTTTGGATGTTTTTTCATACGGGATGTGATAAAATTTCATAGAATAAAGTACAATCTTAAAAAAAAATTCATAATATAAATCATAGACTTATTGCTAAATAATTATAATTAGAATAAACCAAATCTTATTTTTGTATGTGCAGATTTTTTTTTCCACAAAGTGTATGTGCGAAATAAGATAAAACCAAATCGTTAAATTTTTAAAAATTAATTAATTCTTCGCAGTTGTTAAATTTTAAGATTATTTACTTTTATAAATTTAGAGGCTGCCAAATTTAATTGATTATTAGATTGAGATATCATACGTAATTTATATGGAAATGCTCTTATTCATTGTGTATTTGAGATAAATTATTTTTCATTGTGCATGTGTGAAATATGTTATTCAAAAGATTTATAAGATGAGTCCTAATTATTGTTATATTTGCGAAAAAAGTATAATTGTTTTTTACACCGATAATGGATATCCAGTGACCTGTTTTGTGTTAGTGAGTTGTTAGATTTTAATCACATTCTAAATTGTTTTACATCGATAGTGAATTTTTTTCTTTGATGTATGAGAGTTTGTTTTCAGTGAAAATTTATCATTGTCAAAATAACAAGGTTGAAAAATAGATTAAAATTCGTTCTTGTTTATTTAGACGGATAGGTTTTAATATTTTGTCATTTTATTTGATTTACTCTTTTTTGTATGACATCATAATTAAATCAAATTATATATTAAAAATAGGAAAATAAAAAATGATCAAATATGATTGAATCTTATTATATTCGATAGAATGGATATGTTATTTATTTTTGAGTTTAATGGATATGCACAGTTACATTGACAACCATTACACCATGCCACATAGGTGGAATAATAAATTTCACCTTAAATTTTACTTAAAACCGTAATATACTTGCTGATGTGATAGAATTCAATTGAGTGATTGTGTAAATAAAATTTATACTAACGGTGCATACGCATTAAATTCTTAATTTTTAGTACGAAACAAAATCAAAATATGTGCACTGATATACTTATATTTTATTTTTAACTTATCATGTTATAATATTATATTTATAAAAAAAATTCAGCAACCGTGCATCGCACGGGATACTACCTAGTATATTACATAGGAAAATTACTAAATTCTGTGTTGCTTGCATTTGTAAATTTATGGCTATCTGTTTTCTCATAAGGTGGTGGTATGATTTAGGCTGTAAAAAACTGGGTATGAAAGGTAATTTTATTAGGTACTAGTTACTACTGTGAGTCACACTTTATGCTGTATCCGCCATTCTGCAATAAGTAATGGCCACATTTAAATCCATATTATATAGGCTAGAGGTAAAGAAGCATTTCAAGTTAAAAGGTGACGGTTCTCTTGGCTTAATAAATTGGTAACTATATAAACACAATATCCCTCAGTAACATGTGAGAGAATGAAAAATTCCCTCCAGTGTCTAATAGGGTCTGTGAACTGAAAGTCTGAAACCAGCTTAATATACTATCTTACAATACAAGAATAAAGATACATTTAAATATGTAAAATTAGTTTCCATGAATCCACACTTGACCTTGAAGCTTTTGCAAAATAGCATCCATATCAAAAGCAGGTGATGGTGCAACTGATGTGTGAAACCATTAAGCAGCACAGCCTCCACAAACAATACCTCTGTTAGTCAGTAAAGAAACCAAGTTAACATAGAGTCCAATGTTGGTGTATGATAAAATTTCAGCACAAATAATCATAATTCTCATTTGCAAAGAAAAAATGTATGCTTCAGCTATTAAATCACAGGGTGGTTTGAACTGATGTAGGGGTTAAGAAAATTAACACATTGCAACCTGAGTCTCAATTTCAACTCAGACATGAAATTTTCAGATGAAATGGTCCTAATCAGATTCAGATTTTCTGCAGTCATGAGGACAATCCTAAATTTACACATTCAAGTAATTTTGGCCGTTCCATCAAGATTGGACGACTCATAGGTTTCATTAAAATCGGATAAGCTTAGATAAACTTGAAATCTCGTATGATTTCGAATGAATGACTAAAATTTCTTGGCTGTGTGAGTTTAGGATTTCCTTGACTACAATGAATCCAAATTCGTCTTAATCTCCATTCAAAGATGTTTCAGCATCATGACAAATGTACAGAGTTTTTGTTTTTCCATAATAACTATATCTACTAAGTCCAATCATCATATACCTAGGCATAAGCTGCAATATTCACATTGCCTAGCAATTCAATCTCCTTATTCATTAGGGAAGTCTCCAAGAAAAGTATACATACACTATTCTATCATCAAATCCTTAACTTGAACTATGAATAGATATGAAAACATCATCCATCAAATGCTAAGATAAATCATTAGAATGATTGAAACTCAATAGAAGTAAGAGGTACTTACACAAATGAGCAGCCAGACCTTCTATGCCTTTTCTTACTAGCCATTTCTTTCCTCCTTGGAGGTTGAAGGACAACCTTAATTGCAGTATCAAAAACTGCTTTGACATTCTAAAAATGAAAATATATCTTCATCATAAGATTCTCTACAGATAAACCAAAGTACATTACATCATACAAGAGCTGACCTCTATGGATTCAAAATGAAATTTAAACCCACTACCTGTTGAGTCTTCGAGCTGCACTCAATGTAAGCAGCTGCACCTATTTGTTTCCTTAGTTCTTCCCCCTGTAAGTAATGTGCTAAGATTAGTGAATGAGAAGTTTTCTATACTTAATACATAAAGGGCTTCATTAATACATATTACAGAAAAGCTAATCTAAAGTATTCATACCTCAGCAGATGTTATAACATTAGATCCCATGTGATCAGCAAAATATCCCCGATCTTCACGAAGATCTAGAATCAACAATTCAATGCATTGTGTCATTCACTTATTTCCTCAGTTAGAAAACCAGCATAGAAAATAGTGTACAAAATTTCATAGGTGCAGCTGCTTACCTAACTTCGTACCAACAAGAACAATTGGAACATTAGGTGCAAATCTACGCAATTCTGGCATCCACTGAAAAAGAATATAAAGAAAAAAGATGAGTAACTGCACTATATGTTAAATAAACAACATTAAGTGGACATGAATGCTATGTTGAAGATGGTTCATCATTGCTTACGCCAAACACAATGAAAACATGCACATATTCCCTGTATGCAGAACAAAAAAGTTACAGACTTAAGCTTAGTTTGCATTTGAAGTGAAAATGAAAACAATAAAATAAGTACGATTCTGTTTCCTTCCTTCATGTTTGGATGAAAAGAAAGAAAAAAATGATGTAAGTGATTTTCTTTATAGTAATGAGAGAGAATTTTATGTTATAAACACATAAACACCCTCGTTATGACCTTTTTTTTAAATCAACTTGATAGTAACCCAGAAAGTGAAGACAAAGATTGACTGGCAGAACTGAAAAAGAGGAATTGTGTTACTGAAAATTGAACACATACATGGAGGATGAATTCTCCCCAATGGGTTCCCTTTCCCAGAGGATTTCTCCTTTTAATCACAAACCAACAATGATAATAATCCTCCTATTCTGATTCTATCTATTTATATAGCTTCACCTTCTGCTACTAACTACTTTAACAACCTCTAAGCCCCTAACTAGTTTCCCCTTCCCTTACATCCTAACACAATTATTATCAATATTAGTTGTTAAAAATTATTCACATAAATTACTAGTAAAATATCATAGAAAACAATTTTCTGCTACATAAATAATAGGCTTGGCTTAATTCCACTTTGGGCCCCTGATCTTTTAAAAATGAGTGATCGGGGCCCCCGTGTTTAAACGTAGCGGTCAGGCACCCCAACGTCTCAAAAACGTGCGTTCCAAGCCCTTCTGTAAAGTGTCGTTTGTTTGACCAAACGGAGTCAGTGACGTCACTTAACAAAAGGGCTTGGAACGCACGTTTTTGAAACGTTGGGGTGCCTGACCGCTACGTTTAAAGATCAGGGGCCCAAAGTGGCTCCGTTTGGTCATCGCTCATTTTGGTCAAGTCACCGGGGGGGAGGGGGGCGATCGCTCATTTTTTAAAGATCAGGGGCTCAAAGTGGAATTAAGAATGAAAAAAAAACGCCACGTCACTGGCTCCGTTTGGTCAAACAAACGGTACTTAACAGAAGGGCTTGGAACGCACGTTTTTTAAACACTGGGGTGCCTGACCGCTACGTTTAAACACGGGGGGCCCCGATCGCTTATTTTTGAAAGATCAGGGGCTCAAAATGGAATTAAGCCTAAATAATAATGTTAGTAGATACGGAAATGTAAAATAACAGTTTAGCAATTAAGTTACAGTGATACCTTTTCCCAAAATGAGTTGTTTGATTTAGTGCAGCTAGTTTTATAAGCACTGCTTGAAAATATTATAAGCATCATGACACACCATCAATGTTTTTGAACTATAATTATCTGATACTGTACTCACTCAACAGTTAACATTATTTTAAGTTTTATTTTTGGATCAGATTGAACCAGTATATTCCCTTCCCCCCTCTCTCTGTTGAATTTTCTATCCCTGTCTATAAGTAGCCATCAATAGGCAAAAATGAAAAGTCAAAGAAGGTGACAAAAATCAACAAAAGACCAAGATTATATAAAATTAACCAGTGATCATTGAAGCTCTTTTAAATCAAATATTCATTATTCAACTTGATTTCTCTGCTTAGTGATCCTGTATTTGAATATCGTGCCTGTCAATTTATTTGTTGTTGGCTTGAAGCTGTTGTTCTAAACGGTTTAAAAGAGTCACTCTTTAACATTTTGAAAACTAAATTTCCTTCTCTCAACATTAAAACAAAATGCTTGACAATATGTTAATCAACAATTTCAAAGCTATTTGAAACAAGGGCATAGTTAAACTATTTTCTTTCATTTAAGTCTTCTGTAGTACCATAGAAAATGTTTTTCACTATGAACTTTGTTCTATGTTTTCTATTAACTATTTTCCTTTCCTCTCAATTTACTCATACATTCAAAGGAAGTCTTGAAGAAAAAGACACACTTTGAAAACTTTAATCCAAAATCCAAAAATAGAAACAAGAGAGAAAAAGTAAGATATGAGGAAGCAGAGATAGGCATGAACCTTCTTGAGAACATTTTCATAGCTAGCTCTGCTAATCAATGAGAATGCCAACACAAATATGTCTGCTCCCCTGTAGCTCAGTGGCCTCAACCTACTATAGTCTTCCTGGCCTTTAAAACAATTGGACCAAAAAAGTATCAAAATTAGAGAACCAAAACTTAGTACTGGACCATAAAAACTCAAGTGGGGGGAGCTCCTAGTACCTGCTGTGTCCCAAAGCCCCAAATTGACAATGCTTCCATCCACAGCTACATTAGCACTAAAGTTATCAAATACTGTGGGTATGTAATCCTGCAATCCAAAAAGGAAAAAAGAAAAACAGGAAAAGGAGTGAGCATACATCATCCATGCATCAGAAACACAAAACCCAGAACACAGATAATGAAGCATCTCAGCACATTGCAATAAATGTCCCAATATAGAAAAAAACCCAAAACTTTATCTTGTTTATATGGTGTCTATATGTGTAGGAAAAGCACCATTCAAATGAAAAATCCAAAAATGGGAAGAAAATTAAACAAGGAAAATTAATGGATAAAGAAACATACAGTGGGGAACTTGTTGCTGGTGTAGCAAATGAGCATGCAGGTTTTCCCAACAGCTCCATCCCCAACAGTGACACATTTAATGAACTTTGAAGCACTCATCATAACTAAGATTAAGCAGCTACAGACACTAACACCTGTTCTAAATATAGAAAGACCTCAAAAGTTGGATTTTATAAGCTCAAAGAAAATGTGAAGAAGAAGGAAATGGAGAAAGAGGGTCTGGATTCTGATCTCTGGGTTGCATTAAAGGGTGTGAGATAAATAGATAATAGGACCTTGACCAATTTTCAAGGAATAAAAAAATTGGTGAGAGGGAGAGAGAGACACTGCAATGCATGTGGTCAAATGTTGTTGTTGCTGCACTTTTTCATCCCACTCAATAAATTTCAAATCCAACAGCAAATTTTTTGAATTACACAAAGGGGTCCCTCTCTCAAACGGTACCTATATTTGAGGCATGACCAGCCCCAGCATCTTCATTTGTTGGCTTCCAACTAAAGAGTCATTTTAGTGACTTATTATAAGTGATAAGTCCCCACTAATTGATCTGTAGGTGCCACCTAATATGCACCACTTTTTAGTGGCCCTGTTAAAAAAATTATTTTATAAAAAGAAAAAAATATTGGTATTACCGGGTGGATTTTGATGGGATTAATTTTTTGAACAGGGATAAAACGGACAATTAACATAGTGGTGCAAAATTACACCACTAAAAAGTGGTGCATATTAGGTAGACCCTGATCTGTAAGCTTTATTGCAAATAAGACGTTAACAAGTGAATGGACTTCTTATATTAGAATTATTACATTCAAATGCAGGTGATATCTAAACACACAATAGCATTGCAGTGTTTTAATTTGTATCAATGTTAGGCTAATAATCATAAATTGTTTTGTGTGTGTTTGAATATCAGTTAACTAAATATAAAAGCATATTTATCTCAATTTATAAAAAAAGTTTTATTCAATTTTTATCTCAAAATAAGTTTTAATATCGGTTATTATTGTTGTTAACGAGTATTCAAACATTAATATTAATAGATAGAGATAAGAATAACACAGCGGATAGCTTAGCACGGGAAGCTTGCCGTCTTGGATCTCCTCTTCAAGTTTGGAAGCAGTCACCCTCCTTCATTTATGTTTCCATGTACTTAGATTCTGTTAGTTAGTTTTGTTTTTCTGTTACTTTTCCTCTCGTAACAAAAAAAAAAATTAATATTAATAGTGGTAGGGGTTGTCTAAATCGACCAAAATTTCATAGAGTCAAAATCATTCTAGCTTAGCTAGTCCAGTAACATTTTAACATGTATCACATAAAATTTTATTTAATTATATATGTCAAAATAAAATTTAGTCACTAAAAGTTAAAGTGATTATATTTAATAATTACTTTGAGTGATTTAGAAAAACACTATAGTATATCTACTCCCTTCGTTTCAAAATACTCCCTCCGGTTCTTATTATAAGAAACATTTGACTTTTTAGGTTCATTATGTAATTGATGTATCTAGTCTATATTTAGTAAAAGATACATTAATTATTCTATGAACCAAAAAAGTCAATTGTTTCTTGTAATAAGGACCGGAGGGAGTAACTGACACTATTTTTAGCTGAATTTTGTTCCTAATGATTTGTCACTTTACAAAGTTCAAGATATGCATTAATTATACTTTACTAATTGTACCATTCATTTATTGATGGTAGGAAATTTGAAAAGTTAGAATTAATAAGAGAGATAAAAGGTATAATAGAAAGTTACATATAGTAATTTTAATAAAACAAGCACATTAATTATTATTTCTTAATACTTGTGTAACAACCTTAAATTGTTAGTTTTTTGGAACATAGAGAGTAATAAGGAGTATTAACTCTTGATATAGTAAATGTAAAAAATGAAATTAGACTTCTTACTTTTTTTTCTTGGACATCTCTTTCTTTGACTTATTGTTACTTGTAGAAGAAGAATCGCACTTTTTAAGACATTTGCATCTAAAGCTACAGAGTAGAAAGGAAGAACAAAACAAACAGTAATATAATGGTTACTAAAAGCTTGACAATATACTTGTTTAAAGCTTAAAATATTTGTTTCCATATTTTATTAGTTAATTCAGTCCTTAATCTTTTTTGCTTTAGAAAAAACAAAGCGATCACAGAACTGTTGATTAGCAAATTAGGATTGAAAAATGACGGATTTTTGTTTCTGTTGATGAACGTGTAGAACACTGGAAAGGATGGACCCACATGTCTACATAACCCCACCAGATTTTCATTTATGATGAAAAGCTCACACATCCCAACAGAACATTCAAATGTATTCAAGTATTCAACCGTTGAAGCTTTTGTTTTGTTGCTGCACTCTGCTTCTGGATGTGTCTCAGAAAAGCAACCTAAGTACCTGATCAAGGTTAGGTGGACTTCTTCATATCCTGACTAAATCACATGGATGAATGTACTTGTAGATGATTTGGATTTTTATTTTTGGTTGCTTTATACCAATTATTGAAAAAGAAAGAACGAATGATTTGAATTTGAATGTCTAAATATTAGTTGTTACTTGTTAGTAATGCATTCCCTCCATTTAAAAAAAATGCATGTTGTTTGAAGTTGTGACACAAAGAGTAAGATGATAATTATTAATATTGCAATTTTATCAAAATACTCTTATTTAATATTACTATTACGATGTTCAACTATTAAATTCAGTGTATAGATTGAAAAGAATTTGGAAAAAAAATGATTTGATTTTATGAAACAACACATTTTGAAAAAAATGAAAAGATGAGAAAAAAGTATAACTTATATTAATAGGAGTTTTTTTTAACATATATTAATAGGAGTTTAATTGGGATACATCCAATAATATTCATCCTTTTGGCCACATCAGATTATATTTTAAAATAATTTTATGTGTAAAGAGGCTTTACATTGCCAGTGTATTCTATTAAACTCTATTAATAATGTGTAAAATCACCGATTAATCAATGTACTATCTATAACCAGCTCGCTTTGCACTCTAACACCAACTCTAACATTGTCAAACAAAAATGTTTATTGTAGCCACATTTTTCTTTATGTATACTTCAATTTTCAGAGATGAAAATAAGGTTAAAAAAATATATTTTGGTCATTTTAATGATTCAATCTCTATTTTAATATTATGGCTATGATCAAAATTGACCTAAACACCTAATGTACCAGTGTCCTTCATATAATTTTGAGAGGCACCGTAGTGTTTACCATTATAGGTCAAACTATAATTAATTGTCTCTTTCAAGTATTTAAATACTCTATTAACAGCATGTCAATGGTCTCTACTTGGATTACATGTATACCGACTTAACCTACCGACAACATATGGTATATCAGGTCTAGTACAGGTCATGGCATACATTAAACATCTGATTGCCTTTGAATATTTAAGTTGTGCTACAGGACATCCCTTGTGTGGTTGTAAATTAGTATTTTGATCAAAAAGGTTAGAAATTGATTTGCAATCAAAATAATCAAATTTCTTAAGCATTTTCTCAATATAGTGAGATTGGGATAAACCAATACTCCCACCATCTCTTATGATTTTAACTCCTAAAATCACATCTGCTTCACCTAGATCTTTCATATCAAAACTATTGGATGAGAAAGATTTAGTCTTTTCTACCTCATTTAAATAAGTGCCAAAGGTTAACATATCATAAACTGTATTGAAAAAGAGTTATAGAGGATTGGGAGTGGGTTTGATGTGCGATTTGGGAGAATAAACGGCTTCCACATCAAAGGCTTTTTAAGGTGTGGAGCTTCGACATGTAAAGCATGGGGCGAACACAGTGGCTCAATTTCTCCCTTCCTGCTTATCTCCTTCAACGATTTGTGTTTCCCTCTTCTTTTAACTGGACTCTGTTGTCGAATGGAGAGAGAAAAAAATAATTTTTTAAGCAAGTAACAAGTTAAGGAGCGTTGCTTATTAGCGTTGCTTAAATAAGCAACGTTGCTTAGCTTTTAGCTTTAAGCAACTTCATATCAACAAGCTCCAATGGAGCACAAAAATAAGCAACATTGCTTATTTCCTCTAACCAGGTTAAGCAACCTGTGTTGGAGTTGATCCAAGGCCTTAAGTGGGTTTTAATTGCCCCAATTTAAGCTCAAATATCCATGGTGATGTCTAATAAAAGATGGACATTTTGACATTAGAGGCGCAAAGAAGGGGCACAAAAGTGCGCATGCACCTTATACTAACTTTAGCTTGAGAATCAATTCACCTGAAAAGGATTTTCCCATCAATCGAGCGAGGCATGCATTCTTTGAACCAGGTAGCAGGATCTTAACTTATCACTTCATAAAAAAAATTGTTTAATCCATAAAATTCATATTATGGAAAACTCCATGAAAATAAATTAATAAAGTTGACCCTTATTTTTCTAATCTTTTACTAACTTATATATTTATACAATCTTGTAAGACACGTTATTATAAAGGGTGATGGCTATGATGCCTCTTAAAATTACCTTTTGGGGTGACATTACAATTTTTTACTTTATTTTGAATGAAAGTACTTATAATAACGATTGAAAACAGAGTCTACATATAAAGCATGAGCTACATCATCTAGGGATTATCCCCGTAATTGTGAAGGAAAAATAAATTCCAACATCCCAAACACCGTATTAAACATTAGTGGACTGGGCGGGACATAAGGATCCCTTATTCTCGCCCAAATCGAGCATTTAGATGAACGAAAGCAGCCATGGCGGGGTTTGCGGAACAACATCGAATCCCGCCCTTCCTTTGGACAGGCCCACACGCCAGCTAGAAGATTCCTTTAGATTTGTCTTATATGTATAGAGGCTTGGGCCCCGGTTGTCAGGCCCAAGTACAGTACAAGTCCACATCATGACCACTCCCTCTATAAAAGGAGAGGTCAACACCTTGTAAAAAGTACCTTTTGAACATTTAATGAGAATATTCCTTTTATGATATTTTTAGTACTCTGCTAGGGTTTACTTTCTGTCAGTCTCTTACGTCAGATCTCCCTAGTACAGAACATTGGCGCCGTCTGTGGGTCTTACCTCGATCTACTACTTGACGTCAAGGGTGAGCTTTAAGATCCATGGAAACCCGTTCGTGCGGTGTGGGCCGCCGCGATCATCGCCAGAGGGGTGGTGGTCGTCAGGGCGGCCGCGGCGGCGGACGATACAACAACCGTGAAGTACCTCAAGAGTAGGAGCAAGAGTCTTCCTCGGAGGGAGTTCACTCAGTGGCGCAGTCACCGACGTCGTTGGTGAATGCAGCTCCGGCGAGACCTTCAGATCTGATAGCTAGATCAGATCCCGGAGTCAGGCGACGATCAGCGCCGCCTGAATACGTGAATCTCGAAGACCCCAAAAACAGCGCTCCGAGAAAAGTACCAGAAGTAGTGACGGGAATAACACCGGCGGCTTTGCAACAAATGTTGGATACTTTGCAAAAAGTACAAAGCCAGAATGAGCAGTTGCAAGCCTAGGTGGAGTATTTAACCCAGCGGCAAGACTATAAGCAAGAGCAACGGCTCGAGGCTGACGACGTTGTCGAGTTCCAGCCTTTTGTTCCCGCCATCACGAGGGTGGGAATACCAAAGCATCTGCAAACGATGACTTTGGACGCCTTTTTAGGCGACTCGGACCCCATGGAACATTTGCGTTACTTTAACACAAAAATGGTTATTGGAGGAGCAACAGATGAGGTGAAGTGTAGATTGTTACCATCAACTTTCAAGGGCATGGCGATGCAATGGTTCATCCAACAGCCGCCCTTCTCCATTGACAATTTTACTGATTTGTCCACGAAATTCTTAACTCAATTCTCCGCCAATAAAACTACAAAGGCAACCATGTTTGACCTTATCAGCATACATCAACAGCCAGGGGAGAAGCTCAAGAACTACATGGCGCGATTCAGTAAAATGGCGGTTCAACTGGAGGAAGACAATCCGGATGTTTGCCTGGCGTCTTTCAAAAATGGCCTCAGGGCGGGGGATTTGAACCGAGATTTGACTAGACGACCGGCGAAGGACATGATGGATCTTCGGGCCCGTGTTCAGGAATTCATTTTGATTGAGCAAGATGATCAAAAGAAGCAAGAAAGGGAGGAGGGGAGAAAACACGTCCAGGCTGGCGTGGTTTCACAGGACAAGAACAAGACTGGAAAGGATACACGGGTAGCTCAAACTCTACCTATTCCAAGACCCGGCCCTTATCAAAATTCCAAGCCCGGGTTCCAGAATACGTGGCATAGAAATCCCCATGGTACCGCTGCAGCCTCGGCGGGCCAACAAGGACCCGCGCCAACTCCTGTCCCACTTACTAAATTGAATGCCCCTCTAAGCACTATCTTAAAGGCAGTTGTACAGACAAATGCGGTGCAATATCTACCGCCTCCTAGGCGACCACCAACCAATGTGGATACAAACCGATGGTGTGAGTATCACAAAACGTTGGGACACACCACGGATAATTGTTGGAACTTGAGACGGGAAATTGATAGGTTGATCAAGGCTGGCCATCTGGCGAATTTTGTTAAAGAAGCAGCAACATCAGAGGCCACTAAGGTCACTCAGGGGGACAGGGGCAAAGGAAAAGAGATAGTGGAAGAATTGGGCGACCCTGTTGGAGAATGTTCATCCATTGCAGGAGGATTTGGAGGAGGCGCGATTTCAAGCAAGGCTAGAAAGCGGTATGTGGCGGCTGTTCATTCGGTGCATGAGGTGTATGAGGGCGAGTGCTGGTTGAATCACTCTCCCATCATTTTCACCCCGCAAGATTTTGCACATGTTATTCCTCATGAAAACGATCCGATTATGGTGACAATCCGGGTCAACAACTACATGACAAAAAAAGTGTTTTTGGACCAGGGATCTTCGGCGGACATCATTTATGGGGACGCCTTTGATCGCCTGGGGTTGAAGGAGTCGGACTTGAAACCTTATACTGGAACCCTGGTGGGGTTTACAGGGGATCGTGTCAATGTGCGAGGATATGTTGAAATATCAACGGCTTTTGGTGAGGGAGATTTTGTCAAAAAATTTCAGGTGAAGTATTTGGTATTGGCATGTAGGACCAATTACAATGTACTCTTGGGGCGGGACACCCTCAACAAGTTATGTGCCGTAATTTCAACCACGCATTTAACTGTTAAGTACCCGGCCTGTAACGGGAAGGTTGGCGTCCTTCGAGTGGATCAAAGTGCAGCAAGGGAGTGTTACCTTCGCAGTGTGGCTCTCTATGGGAGAAAGGCCGCCAAGGAAAGCCACCGTATCACGGAGATTTTTCCACATGAAGGGTTTAGTTTGGATCCAAGAGATGACGCTGATGATTTCCGCCCACAACCTTTGGAGGAAACAAAATCAGCACAAATCAAGGATAAAGTTCTGAAAATCGGTAGCGGTTTAACAAAGGAACAAGAAAAAAGATTGATCACCTTGTTGAGCGAGAATTTGGATCTTTTTGCATGGACAATCAATGACGTGCCAGGAATCGATCCCAACGTAATCACTCATAAGTTGGCGATACGGGTAGGAGCAAAACCAGTCATCCAACCAAGGCGACGGATGAGCGACGGATGAGCGACGAAAAGAACAAGGCGGTTCAAGTAGAAACCGAGAAGTTGATCAAGGCACAATTTATTCGTGAGGTGCAGTACCCGACCTGGCTCGCCAACGTTGTGATGGTCAAGAAAGCTAATGGAAAGTGGAGAATGTGCACGAACTACACAAGCTTGAACAAAGTGTGTCCCAAAGATTCATATCCTCTTCCCAATGTTGATAAGTTGGTAGACGGGGCTTCAGGCAACGAACTTTTAAGTCTCATGGATGCATATTCTGGCTACAATCAAATCATGATGCATCCTTCGGATGAGGAAAGTACGGCGTTCATGACTAACCAGGCGAATTATTGTTACAAAACCATTCCTTTTGGTTTGAAAAATGCTGGAGCCACCTATCAGCGCCTCATGGATAAAATCTTTTCAAAACAAGTTGGAAGAAATATGGAAGTGTATGTCGATGACATGATTGTTAAGTCGTCCAAGTCGGAGGATCATGGCGACGATCTTAAGGAAGCCTTTGCCCAGCTAAGGAAATATCAAATGAAGCTAAATCCTGAGAAATGCTCGTTTGGGATTCAAGGGGGAAAATTTTTGGGCTTCATGATAACATCAATGGGGATTGAAATAAACCCGGATAAAGGCAAGGCGATCTTAGAAATGAAAATCCCAACAAGTGTAAAGGAGGTTCAACGTTTAACAGGACGAATGGCCGCCTTATCACGCTTTCTGCCAGTGGCGGGTGATAAAGCGGCCCCATTCTTCACCTGTTTAAAAAAGAATTCAAAGTTTCAGTGGACAGAGGAATGCGAACAAGCTTTTACCAAGTTGAAAGAAACATTAGCAACGCTACCAGTACTCTCCAAGCCAACGCCAGGCGTCCCCTTAATACTCTATTTAGCAGTCACTGACAAGGCGGTGAGTACGGTTTTGCTCCAATTAGAAGGAAATAAGCAGAAGGTTATATATTTTGTGAGCCATACTTTGCAGGGGGCGGAATTGCGGTACCAAAAAATTGAAAAGGCGGCTTTGGCAATTCTGAAAATAGCAAGGCGCCTCAGGCCTTATTTCCAAAGTTTCCAAGTCAAAGTTAAAACTGATGTTCCCTTAAGGCAGGTACTCCAGAAGCCTGACTTATCAGGGCGATTGGTCAGCTGGTCAGTTGAGTTATCAGAGTATGATATACAATATGAGCCGAGGGGCCAAGTTACAATTCAAAGTTTGATCGACTTCGTGGCGGAGTTAACACCCACGGAAGGCGAGAAGACTCAAGGAGAATGGGTCTTATCTGTGGATGGATCCTCCAATAACACTGGAAGTGGAGCTGGGATAACCATTGAAAGTCCAGATAAAATGATCATCAAACAATCACTAAAATTCGAGTTCAAGGTGAGCAACAATCAATCCGAATATGAGGCTTTGATCGCCGGCTTAAGGCTAGCCATTGAGTTAGGTGTCCAGAAGTTATTCGTCAAGGGAGATTCGCAGTTGGTGGTTAAACAGGTGAAAGGCGAGTATCAGGTGAAGGATCCGCAACTTTCTAAATACTTGGAAGTGGTGCGCAGATTAATGATGGAAATCAAAGAGATTAGAGTGAAACATGTCCCGAGGGGTCAGAATGAGAGGGCTGATGTATTAGCAAAATTGGCAAGCACAGGGCGATTGGGCAATTATCAAACAGTCATTCAAGAAACCCTGCCTCGCCCAAGTATTGATTTGGTAGAAATAAAGTTAAAAGCAGTAAAGTCAGTGATTGAAGGCGAGCCTTCCTGGATGGAGTCAATCAAGATCTTCCTAGAGAGCCCTCCAAAGGATGATGATCTAAACACGAGAGCAAAACGCAGGGAGGCTAGTTTTTACACACTGGTGGATGGTGAGTTGTATCGGCGGGGTATTATGTCTCCTATGCTCAAATGTGTTGATACTAAGGATGCCCCGGGAATAATGGCGGAAGTCCACGAAGGAGTGTGCTCCAGTCATATCGGTGGGCGATCCTTGGTAGTAAAGGTTTTAAGAGCAGGATTCTACTGGTCCACGATGAAGAAGGACTGTCTGGAATATGTTAAGAAATGTGAAAAATGTCAAGTCTTTTCTGACTTACATAAGGCTCCGCCGGAAGAATTAACAACCATGATGGCGCCTTGGCCATTCGCTATGTGGGGAACTGACATTTTAGGACCATTCCCAGTAGCAAAGGCACAAATGAAGTATATCATCGTGGCGGTTGATTACTTCACCAAATGAATAGAAGCTGAAGCGGTGGCGACTATCACAGCCGCCAAGGTAAGAGATTTTCTGTGGCGAAGGATTGTGTGCAGATTTGGGGTTCCCATGGCGTTGGTAATGGACAATGGAACCCAATTTACAAGTAATGTTACCCGGGAATTTTGTACGAAAATGGGAATTGAAATGCGATTTGCCTCGGTAGAACATCCACAAACTAATGGACAGGCTGAATCAGCCAACAAAGTTATTTTGAAAGGCTTAAAGAAGAAGCTGGATGAAGCGAAAGGACTTTGGGCGGAGGAATTACCCGGCGTCCTGTGGGCATATAACACCACTGAGCAGTCAAGCACGAGGGAAACCCCGTATTGTTTAACTTATGGAACTGATGCCATGCTCCCTGTGGAAATTGAAAATCAAAGTTGGCGAGTGGCTCGGTTTAATGAGAATGACAACGGGGAAAATCTGATAGCAAATCTAATTATGTTGCCTGAGGAACAACGGGAGGCACACATAAGGAATGAGGCGGCAAAAGTGAAGGTTGCAAGAAAATTCTCAACAAAAGTAGTGCCAAGAACGATGAAGGTAGGAGACTTAGTGCTCCGAAAAAACACCATACCTGACAAACACAACAAACTCTCGCCCAATTGGGGCGGGCCATACAGGGTTGTAGGCGACGTGGGAGGAGGAGCTTATAAATTGGAACAACTTAACGGTCAAAAGGTTCCACGAACATGGAACGCCTCACATCTGAAGCAGTATTTTAGTTAAAAGAAACAACAAAGGTGAATGAAGCCGCACTCTTTTTCCCTTTCTTTGGAAAGGTTTTTAATGAGGCGGCATATGTAAAGAATGAAGGGACAATTGTTCCCATATATGAAAAAGTAATGAAAAGATCATTTCAACATAATTGCTTATTTTTTGATTTATATTACGAGTTTATGCAGTGCAAATCGTATCAAGGTATACAAATACCGCGATTAAATCTTTCGGAATAAGAAAGTGTCGCCATCAAACGTTAAAAGCCTTGGCAATTCTAGTGGCCACTAGAAATCAAGCCTCGTCGAAAAATCGGCTAAGGTATATAGACCTAAATAACAACAAAATCTGATAAACATCAAGGTAACAACTTCAAGGAAACAACAAAAGAACTTAAACGAACTTCGTTAAAGGTAAGGAAGGGGCGAAGCCCATACATGACTTAAAATGACAAATAAACAAAGGGGCAATGCCCAAAGCAAAATTCTGACTTAATAAAATAAAAACAGAATGAATTCAAGTCAGGTTCTCATTGTTGGCGTTGTTGTCCTGGCTTGCAACAGCTTGAGGGTCTTCCTTCCCTTGATCTTCATTCTTGTTTTGATCATTCCTATCTTCGCCATTCCCTTCCTCAGGCTCACTCTCAGAATCAAACTGAGGAAGAAGGTCGAGGCCAATGTCATCATCGCCAACCACTTGACCATCTTTGATCTCCTTCAGATACCCGATGCGGGAAAGATCGAAGCCCGGTTCAACCACACTTATTTGCTCTTTGGCCGCCAGAAAGCCTTGAGCGAATTGGAGGGAGGCGCGCCCTAGAATGGAAGCATTCAGGCGTTCATATTTCTTCTCCAGCTTTTGGCACTTGGCTTGAACAGCAGTATGTTTGTCATTGATGGCTTCTTTCAGAGACTTGGTCTTCTAAAGGAGCAGGTTAGAAGCCGCCAAGTCATCAGTTAACTTGGCGCATTTCTCCTCAGAAGACTTCAGATTTTTGTTGGCGGTCTCAGCGTCGACCTTCGCTCGCTCATATGCAGCCTTATAATCAGCCGCCTTCTTCTCAAAACGGTTCTTAGCCGATATCAATTCTTTCACACACTGAGCCATTCCCGCCACAGTGCTGGCGGCAGAAAGTGCATGAAAGATGGCCTGGGAAGCAATGTTGGGGGGGCCTTGACCGGAAATATCTTTGTGAATCCGGTTGTCAAAAGTACGGGTCATGAAGTCCAACCCGTTGAAGTGGGGATCAGATAAACTCAGCAAAGGGGGAGGAGCCTCGCCACCAATGGCTGAGCTAGTGCCAGCATGGCCAAATGGAGTTGGCGGTCGGTTGATCATCATGCTCGAATCCTGGTTGGGTGGCGGGATATTGTCATGTCCCTTCTTTTTCTCCGCAGGCTGACTTTTGGAAGCCAAACCATTTGGATCGAGAGTTGACTGGTGAAGAGGTTTACCACCAGCAGCGCCTGAAGTTCTTTGGCGCTTAGGGTCCCTGACGTTATCAGAGCCCGAGGCACCTTCATTCTTTTTCTTCTGCTCAGCCTCGGCGGCCCTTTTCTTCGCCGCCGCAGTAGACTGGGCGAGGTATTCCTTCATCTTCAATGGGTTAGCGTCGATCTTGCTTTTTCCCATCGTAGCTACATGGAAAGTATTGGTTAGACAAGACACATGAACAAAAAGAAAAACAAGTTATGTGCAAAGATTATAAACTTACTAAAAAATTGATTTAAAGTGCCGGATTTCGACGCCTCAATCAAGTCATGGCCAGAGATTACTGGTAGTGTGCGAAGATAATCGGCGATACCTTGCTCAGAATCATCCAAGGCGTCATACGAAACGGATATTTTTCGGAGAGGGTTTTTTGTCCAGTAAAAGGGGAAGAGAGGATTATTATCGGAATCTCGAAATAAGTTATTTATTTCAGGCGATTCCATAACTTTGGAGTATTTTTTCTGCCACACTTTGTAATGGCTTTTAAGGGCGGTGAATCGGCTCATGTTCTTGCGGGCTAAAAGGGGAACCCACTTGACAGATGTAGGTTTTGTGGTGACTGTCTTATAGAAAAGGAAAAACAAGGGATAGGTGGGAGTGAAACTCAAATGTTCACAGAGAATTTCAAAGCAGCAGGCGTTGGGTTGCAGTTGACAAGGCGCCACGTTCAGAAAGGAAAGAACGTGACATATAAAGGGCGAGAATGGAAGTTTGATATTCAAGTCCAAGAAAAAATAACCATAAACAAAAAAGAAATCGGGCGATTCATCGGATGATTCTTTGCGTAAAAGAACACAATCATCCTCGCCACATGGGAGAACATTCAACAGATGATCTACGTTATTAGAGGTGGCAGGATTTATCTTTGTAAACCCTTGGGAAGATATTCGAAGTGAGCTGATGCTCCCAATACTTCCCGAGATGGAACGCCAAAGACATTTATCTTCAACCAAATGTGTGTTTGAACGCCATTCGGCTGAAGACAAATCTCCATTAGAAGAGAGAATAGAATCTACAGAGCCGGCGGGACCGGAATCCTCGTGAGTAGAAGGCGAGGAATGAATTTCAATAACAGTGGGGGCAGAAACTTCCCTAGTGGGGGCAGAAACTTCCCCCTCCGTAGAGGGTGAAGAGAGTTCTAAGGAAGAAATACTGATATTTTGCATCGACATACTGGGTAATTTCATAAAAATAAATAGAAGATGAACAGATTCAAAAAGAAAAGAGAAGAAGACGAACAGTGTCAAGAAAGAAGAAAGAGAAAGGACTCACCGGAGGAAGAAGTGGAGGATTGAGTAAAGAGGATGTCGGCTATGGGAGAGCACCGCGCAATGACGACGGCCGGGGTGACGGAGATTCACCGGAGTTCGAAAAGGAGAAGGCAAAAATTTCAGAGAAAGTTTCAGAGATAAAGTTGCAGGAAAGTAAAAAGTGAAAAGTGAAATGTGAAAAGGGGTTTTTATAGAGGAAGAAAGAGGAGAGAGTATGAGTGGGAAAGATCGTGAAGAGTCGTGGGATTTGAAATTTGAAAAGGTATGGAGTGAAAAGACGTAATTCCTCGAGACGCACACCCGGAAACTGCATTCATGGCCAATGATGATAAAAATCCCGGAAAACAAGGGTCACGTAAGTAAGTTGGAAAGACGTGATGGACGGTTGTGACAAAGGGCGATGCATCAACGAAATAAAGATGGCGTGGTAATGAGTAACATAACGGTGGCGTTATATCACGGAAATGGCGACATATCACAACCGTGAGGAACGGCGACACAATTATTAGAAGCACAAAGTAAATGATAAAAGCAGGCGATGAAGTAGCATATAAAGACATTTCGACTCAACTTACTTGAGCCTCATGTCTTGGGGGCATGTGGACTGGGCGGGACATAAGGATCCCTTATTCCCGCCCAAATCGAGCATTTAGATGAACGAAAGCAGCCATGGCGGGGTTTGCGGAACAACATCGAATCCCGCCCTTCCTTTGGACAGGCCCACACGCCAGCTGGAAGATTCCTTTAGATTTGTCTTATATGTATAGAGGCTTGGGCCCCGGTTGTCAGGCCCAAGTACAGTAAAAGTCCACATCATGACCACTCCCTCTATAAAAGGAGAGGTCAACACCTTGTAAAAAGTACCTTTTGAACATTTAATGAGAATATTCCTTTTATGATATTTTTAGTACTCTGCCAGGGTTTACTTTCTGTCAGCCTCTTACGTCAGATCTCCCTAGTACAGAACAATTAGGATTTCCATACATATTGTTTTCCGGTAGAAGACCGATTAGTTATAATAAGGCTCATTAGATATAACTATTTAGTTTATTAAATTTTGCATTGTTTATTATGTTATTTCCTTTAATTTCATTTTAGAAAGGTCTCTTGTGAGTACGCTAGTATTAGTATAAATATTGTATTCCCTTTCATTATGAAATTAAGAAGAAAATTGATCAAAGTCTTTCTTTTCTATCTCTTTCTTAGTTTAAATTTTAGGATTCTTAGTGTTGTTCTTGAAATTACCTTCCTATCATTTTCTTACCCAATTACAAGATGACACGTGGGTTAAAAATTCAGAAAAGTTATCACTTTAAAAATTAACAAAATATTAAGAAAGTAGGTGTCAGGAACTTTTTTATTGAGTAACAACCAATTTTTTTAGGTAAATACAAGTTTTCTCCTAAACATAATTTAACTCATTCTTACGACTCCTATAACAAAAATAATGTTTCTTAATTTTGTAGAATGATTGGACACGTCAATTTTCTGTTTTTTATTTTAGAAACTGTTTTTGAAAACAGTTTTTTAAGAAAACCTTTTTTGAATGAGATGTTATCTAATATCTAAAAGAAATAATTTATAAACTAGAAATAAAAACAGAAAACATCGTTTAATTGTTCTGATATTTTAATTTTTAAAACCGAAAATGAGAATTGTTTTGAAAAACTATTTTTAAAAATAGGTTGTGGTTAGTTTTTTTTTTTAATTTTTCAGCTTTTAATAAAATAGATTCAAGTTTTAGTTTTTTAATTTCTTCTGTTCAAGAAAAAAAAAGGTTTAGTTTTTCTTAATTTAGGAATTTTTAATTTTTAAAAATGAAAATGAGAATAGGTTTTTAAAAACTATTTTTGAAAATAGGTTGTGATTAGTTTTTATTTTTTATTTTTCAGCTTTTAATAAAATAGATTCAAGTTTTAGTTTTTCTTCTGTTAAAAAAAAGGGTTTAGTTTTTCTTAATTTAAGAATAACTTTCAGAAAATATTATAAAAACGATTTTTCAAAAGAAAAAAACTGGATGAATAACAGCGTTAGGCTCCTTTGTTTTATACATTAAAGAAACTATAATTTGAAAATCAACTTTTCCGATGTATTAAAAAAAAATAAAAAATCAAAAATAGAATCCAGAAACATCTCTAATATATTTAGAGATTTTAACATAGAATCCAGAAACAGATTATAACAAATAAGTTTCAAAAACATAAAACTATCCGAATTCTCTCCTTGGTAGAGTTTTTAAGGCTTTATATTTTCCAGCAGGTAGCATGAATGGAGCCAAGAAAGGTTACCGTCCGAGTTATGCGTGGACTAGTATCCTAAAAACATCGGAGTTGGCTATGAAAGGAAGCATGTGGCGTATTGGTAATGGATTGAATGTTCGTATTTGGGATGACAATTGACTCTCGCATGGCCCTCCAATTAATTGCAGGCAAGATGTGGTGGAGGAACTTAGTTTGAAATTTGTAGTTGATCTTATCCAGCCAGGTGGTGGCTCTTGGAATAAGGAATTGGTGGAATGGACTTTCTGTCCAAATACTGCATTGCGAATCTTGGCTGTCCCCTTACCGGTGCATGCAACGGAAGATTTACTTTTTTGGGGTGGAACTCCAGATGGGTGCTATACAGTGAGCTCTGGCTATGCTTTTTTACAAAACGTAGCTAGCCAAGCTTCTCCTTCATCATCCACCTCGGCTGAACCTGGTTTTGATGCGACTCTTTGGCGTAAATTATGGAAAGCTCCATCCCTTCCTCGGGTTAAGGAGGTGGCATGGCGTGTGTGTGTTGGAGCGGTGCCCACTAGGCTTTGTTTGCGTCGTAGAGGAATGGACTTGGATCCTAGTTGCCCGGTGTGTGGCCATGAGGAGGAGAGCATTGATCATCTTTTTATCCATTGTCCTGTTGCGCGAGGTTGCTAGTTTGTGAGCCTGGGTGTGCGCACAAATGCTCGTACATCGACCTTCATGGACTTCATGGCTGCGGTGCTGCGTGACAAGGATGGCTGGTGCATTGCAGAAGTTCAGCGCATGATCTATTGCTTGTGGGAGGGTCGGAACAAGGTTCTTTTCGAGCTCCGTGAACCTGGTTGTGCTACGGTGCTGTCTCGTTTTGCAGCGATGGAGTCCCCTTCACAGCTAGCGACGCATGGGAGTCAGAGGGAGCGGTCGGTGGTGGCAAAATGGTTGAGACCAGCAGCTGGGATGATCAAAATTAATGTGGATGCCTCTCTTGGTGGTGATTTTCTTGCTGGTTTCGGTATGGTGGCTAGGGACGAGGATGGCGAGATCTTGGCGGCGGCTTCACACTACCCGACGGCTGCTACTTCAGCCACGATGGCAGAGGCGTTTTGTCTCCGTTGGGCCATGGAGCTTTCTTCACAGTTAGGATTCAGGGGGGTGCAGTTTGAGACTGATTGTCTTCAGCTTTTCCATGCTTGGAAGAAGGGTGTTGGTCATTCTCCTTTATTTTCTTTGCTTCGGGATTGTAAGGCTTTTGTTCGTTTGTTTGATTGTGTTGAGTTTACTTTTACTCGTAGACAGGGCAATACTTGTGCTGATTTTATGGCTCGGAACGCCTCTACCCTTTCAAATACTGTTTGGGTGGAGGAGGGTCCCCCGGGTTTATGTAGCCTTTTACAGGCGGATCTTTTGGCTTCTATGCCGGTTATGATTTAATATATGTTATGCCACGTTCAAAAAAAAAATACCGCAAACAAATAAGACATTTTATTGATTATTGACAATAGATATAATTTTCGTTTTCACTTGGAGTTTGCCCAATATGGTTGGCCCAATATGTTATCTTATCGCCCCAATATGTTAAAACCTGCACCTAAATTTGACAAAAACCTGAAGTTATGATTATGTTTTTTTTTTTTTTTTTTTTTGAAAGAGAAGTTATGATTATGTTACTATGCAAAATAAATATTTTTTTTAAGACTCACTTTTAAATATCATTTTCAAAAGTTGATCAACTTGCTGATATCAAGTCCACCAAGTCTAATTCAAACTAAAAATGGAATTGATGATAGCAATTTACCCAAACTGAAAACGGAATCCTATGATGCACGGGTACCCCAGTTTGGCCAACGTACCCGTACCCGGTACTTGTACTCTTGGGTACTTCATGGGTACTTAAAAATGCTTACACAATCTATACCAAAATTTGATTGGGTAGTTTTTTGGTATCATTTGGGTACTTTTTTGTATCTCTACTTCTATTACACATAAAAGCCTATATACTCTACTAATATCTTCAATTTGCATCAATCTATTAGTCAATTTAAGTTACTCAATTTTGAGTTTTCTTTCTTGCATCATGTAAAAATCTCAATTTCTTCCATTTGCTTTGTTATTTTTTAAAACAATGTGAATTTTAAGATTTTATTGTACAAATTTTCTCCTAATATGTTGAAAATATAATCATTAAATATATATATATACTAACGTACCCGTACCCATGATTTTTTGAAAAATGCCGCACCCGTACCCGTATCTGGTACCGTACCCGTACTCGTGCATCCTAGACGGAATCCATAACTTGAAACTAGCAATTTTATTGCCATAACAGCAATTTTATTCCATGTCTATTCCTATAGAACACAACATTGTTTGATATATTTAAAGCAAAATGACAACGAAACTAAAGACGGTAAAAGATGATGCAAGGGTTCAAAGGGCTTTGATGATCTCCTCAGCACTGGAGACGGTGAACTCTCCTCCATCTTCAACATTTGCAACCTTCACCTTCAGGTCTTCCACCAGCAGAGCAAACCTCCTTGAGCGAGTGCCAAGACCTTTGTCATTGAGGTCAAGCTCCAGCCCGAGATCATGGGTGTATTTGGCAGAACCATCAGCAAGGAACTTCACATGCTTGTTCTCTGGGAATGTTTTGGCCCATGAACTCATCACAAAAGGATCATTCACTACAAAATCAAAAGCAATCACTTATTAGCCACACTAAGAGAGACTTTGATTACAAGCATCATAAAAGGTTATCTAAGTGCATGTTTGAAAACTAGTTCCAAAACATCAATGAAGCCAAAATCAGGGTGCCGTAGTTTTCAAGAGTTTCCAAACATGAAGTACTCCAAAGTTCATTGAATCCATATGACCATATCGCCAGATAGCAAGACAAGGAATAAAAACAAAAACTATGATGTGTTCCATCTTAATTGTAAATTAAACAACTACATCTACCCCTGTGTCACTGTGTGACCAAATAAAAATTGAATAATCAACTAACAATGAATGTATGAGAGATTTGTTAGGGGTTTGGATCAATGAATGTAGACAGAAAACTGGTTATTATGCATAACAACAGAAAAATAATAAATCAACTGACAAACTGATATAAAAACTGATTCCTCAAATCAAGTCATCTCAAATACATGCAAATTCAAATTAAAATGTAGCCTTAATCTTTAGGAATAACAAACATTATCCTAATTTGAAACAAATGCATCAAAATCTTAAAAGAACAAAAAAAAAAACAAAATCTTAAAAACAATATACTCTTAATTGCAGCCATTATAGGCACAATAACAACAAAGTTGATCAAGAGTTTTCATAATTCAGTTCAGTTCAATTTTGAATCTCACATGAAAGTTTCAAAAGTTAGCAATCATATACATGAACATATGAATTTTGACAATCATCAATTAACAAACAAGGAGGGCAAAATTATGATATGACTAAACCCTTACCACTGATGCAGATCAATTCATCAACACCCTTTGATTTCAGCTCTTCTGCCCTTTCAATGAAGCCAGGCACATGCTTCAGGCTGTTCAAAAAAAAAACACTTGTAACAAATTAAACAACAAACTAGCCCCAATTTAAGACAAATCCACCATGATCCTCAATTTCAATCTAATTATTCAAAAGGGGTTTGTTTTACTCCATAATCCACACACAGAATGTAATTTCTTTTTCATAAAAATCAAAACTTTGGCAAAATGAGGGTTAATCTCAGATACCCAGAAGCAGTTTTCCGATTCTTAATTGATTTATCATCAATTGGTATCAAAATTGAAAGGTGAAAGCAAAAATAGAGAAAAGGGTATATACCTGCATGTGGGAGTGAAGGCACCGGGAACACCGAAGATGATGACCTTTTTGCCGGCAGCGAGAGAGTGAATGGAGACAGTTTGGGGGGTGTTTTGGTCATCCAGGTAAGCCAAGATGCCATCGGGAATCGAAGCACCAACATTGATCGGAGCCATTGATGATAACGAAGGTTGTTGATAGATGATGAAACTGGGTTTGAGAAATGAGACAAGTGTGTTTCTACTCCTAACCTGATCCCTTCTTTATATAATAGTAGACTAGGGGTATAATTGTCATTTTAAGGTGTTATATATTTGTTAACTTTTTAAGGATAACAGAATAAATTTCAAAAATAAAGATTACCAGAATAGGATTTTCAAAAAGAGGATAATACTATTGTTTTGTTGGTTTAGAGGAGTATCATGCTGGTTTGGCGGGTATCCTTTCCTCCAATTTGGAGATTTCTTAGTAAAGAAAGTTCATATTTCTGTAAAAAAAAAAAACAGAATTTGATATTTTCATTAATAATAATATTATTTATTTATTTATTTATTAATAATATTTTTAAATTATCAATATGTAAAAGTAAAATTGAATTGACCTATAAATTAGTAACAATGTTTTTTTGAACTAATTAGTAACAATATTAATTAGTTGTTAAATAATATTTTCTGCTATTCAATGTTTTTTTTTATCAATGTTATTCATTGTTTTTTTGTTATATGAATTGATGATTCATGATTGTCACAAAAAAAATAGTTTCCCATATTTAAAAATTCTTATCATTATTTAAATTTCAATTATTAATGACAACAAATGGACTTGAACAAATATTAAATAAATAAAATTGACTTGACCTTCACATTAATTTTTTTTTGAAGTCTTCATTGATAATTTTATTAATTAGTTATGAATAACTTTTTATACTATTTATCATATTAATTACTAATTGTAAAACTTTTCAAATATCTCATTATGAATGATAACTTGAGTACAAAAGTTTAAAATAATAATATCTTTCGACAGAAAATAATATATTAATAATAAGTAAAATCAAAATTGACTTGATCTAAAAAAAATTAACTTGATCTCCACATTAATTACAATATTAGTGTCTTTTTTAAGAGGAGGATGTATTAACTCCAAGAATCAATTAAAAAACCTACTCCAAATCTTAACCGTTTGATTATATTAAAATATAAAGACTAAGATTAAAAGATAACGATCCCTCACGTGTCCCTTCCTTGCCTTGCCCTACCACCTAAAAACAAGCCGCAAACCACCCATTGAACTAACTTTTGTGTTCCGGGATACAAATTCCGGAAGCTTCCAGGTTCTAATTCTCGAAACTTAAATTTAACCTTTAATTTCTTTGTGTTCCCGAAAGTGGAGGATATTATGAGATTTCATGGGTTGGTTTTGAATTTAACACCCTTTTATCATTGGGCTTTACCCATGGGTTTGTTGGCCCAAACTTGATAGTTCTTACTTCTTAACCTAAGTTGTTTTCTCCAACACTACTAGTTTCTTTCTTCTCTGCAAGTTACATCAGAAGAAGAAGATGGCGTTGACGGAGGAGGACATAACGAAACTCCACCGTATCCGCAAGACGGTGATGCAGATGCTCCGCGACCGCAACTACCTCGTCGGCGACTTCGAGATCAACATGTCCCGTCACGAGTTCAAAACCAAGTACGGCGACAACATGAAGCGCGAAGATCTCACCATCAACAAAACCAAGAAAGACGGTCCCTCCGACCAGATCTACGTCTTCTTCCCCGACGAACCCAAAGTCGGCGTCAAGACAATGAAAACCTACACCAACCGCATGAACAGCGAGAATGTCTTCAGGGCTATTCTTGTTTGTCAATCGAACCTAACCCCGTTTGCGAAAACATGTATCTCTGAAATGTCTTCTAAGTTTCAATTGGAAGTGTTTCAGGTACGAATTCATCACCCTTGTTTTGTTTGTTGATTTGTGATGGTTGTTGTTGTTGATGGTGAATGATGGTGAGTGTTGGTTGCAGGAGGCGGAGCTGTTGGTTAATATCAAGGAGCATGTGCTTGTGCCGGAGCATCAGATTCTTAATGAGACTGAGAAGAAAACTTTGCTTGAGAGATATACAGTCAAGGAAACTCAGGTCTGTAATCTCTTCAATTTAGCGGCGAATAGCGGGCTATAGTGGGCAATAGCGGTGTCGCAATTAGCTAATAATCCGCTACGCTATAGCCGCTATTTGATAACACTGATTAGGGGAGGAATGAAGTGTAGTCCAGTTTTGTGATGGGGGGTTTTCAGCTTTTTACTGGCACACATTATATGATTAAGGCTCAGTTTGGTTTAGGTTGTAGGTTCTCTAGGTTGAAGGAGTTTTTCAATGGAGATATCTATTTAGTTCCTGTTTAAGGAGAAAGACCTTGAATGTTTATTAGTGCTTATGGAGAATTTAGCTCAGAAGTTGATTGGTGGGTTTTCAGCTTTTACTGACACACATCATATGACTAGGGCTCAGTTTGGATTAGGTTTTAGCTTGAGGGAGCATTTAAGGAAAAAGACCTTGAATGTTTATAAGTGCTTATGGAGAACTTAGCTCAGAAGTTGATTGTTGAGAAGTTTATCAAAATTATAAGAGAAGCTAATATTTAAAAGACTTAAAGACTTGAGTTAATACATGAAAATTTACACTTGCTTTTCCTGTAAGTGATTGTTGAGAAGTTTATCTAAATTGACTTGTGAATTGTGGCTTCCCTCAGTAATACGCACATGCTTCAAGTATAGGGGGAGGGGGGAGAGGGCGAGGTGTTTGGTAAATTTTCATTTTTTTAAATTTTTTATTGTTTAGGTGCTGTCATAGATTCTTACATGTACTTTGATCTTGTTGTAAACTTGTACTAGGAAAATGCAGAGATTAATCTGACTACAGTGTTTGTCCGAGTTTAAGAATGATTGTTCGTAGTTTATGTTTGGGAAACACACCTAGCTAAAATCACAGAAGACCAATAATTGTGTAAATTGTCAGCTACTTCCAATAGATTTAGTAAAAATACGCTGTTCTAATTCTTTGAAACACTGAATCAAACATAGGCATAGTAATTATAAACACACTTGTTGGGGGTAAATGTGTCGTGGCAATTAATAGTGCTTATTCTATTGACTTGTATCTGTAGGAGCAACCAGTAGCAGCTTCTGCGAAGTTCATCTGGATTCTCATCCAAGTTTTGATTTGGTTTAACTAATATATAGGAAAAGTAAAATGAGTGTTGGTGTTTTTCATGAAAATGAATCTTCTCCCCTGCTTATTTTCTCTGACGAACAATGATCAGATCTGTGATCATTGCTATTTAGTTGTCCTTCGAGCTTTTGAATCTAGTTGGATTGGAATGGCTTTCTGCTGAAGAAGTAACTGTTACTGTTAGTGTTTAAGTGTTAACTCCTCCGTTCTTTATCTAATAGCTGTAGATACTCTGGATCTAATTTATGCACTTGTCTTGTGTGCATGTTGCCTCATGTTGCAATTCTAGTTTTCTACTACAAAATGCTGCAGATTCTGACATCCCTAATATTTATGACTGCTTCTCAGCTACCTAGAATCCAGATAACGGACCCTGTTGCTAGATATTATGGACTGAAGCGGGGACAGGTCGTCAAGATAATCCGGCCAAGTGAGACTGCAGGCAGATATATTACATACAGATTTGTTGTATAAGAATTTCCTTGAACTGACTGGCTGTACAACTTTTTCAATATGTTACCTACTCATTTATAAGAAGCATGGACAAGGGATATTTAGGCTATTTTGTAATGGTTGAGCATACGACTTGAAATATGTTATCATGGTTGGTAATGTTAGTCTCTTATGTGAAACTTCATTGCCATAAATTATTCACCAATGAACTCTTTTGGTAAGTTGGTATTCTTTTCTTTTTGGATTTTGTTTTGTTTAGTGATTAAAAGTCTCGGGAGAGGGATGGGAGGGTCACTTATTTCTTCATTGCTGGGCATTGGGTTGCTTGCTTTACTATACAAATTAGTGGCTTCTTAGTGCTTCCTAGTGGTTAATTTATGTACTTTAGTTAATTTGTTTAGTTGTAAAGAATTCTCCATTTGTAAAGAACCCTCTTCTCATAATTCCTTTATTCTGGATTTCATGTTATTATGAATGTAAACTAGCAGGGAGTAGAACAGTTATATTCACTTGACTTCAATCTTCAAGTACTTGTATAGGAAGTGAAAATGGATACTCTTTTATTTTATGCCCCTTCCTACACTTCATAAGAATGGCTACTTATTTGTACGGTGTAATATTGACTTGTTCCCTGTGTGGATTTGTATGTTATTTTCCCCTCAGTGTCAGCTTCAGTTCAAAAGAATAGCAACTATAATGCAATATCAGATTTTAGTAGTTTTGATTTTCTCTGGTATCCATGAGAAAGTTAGCATGTCTGGATTAGTTTGGTGCGGAAGGTATGCAACACATTCCATATTAGAATGATGTAAAATAAAAAGCAATATGAAATTGAAATGGTTTTAAATTATTATTATTTGTTTGGCAAAAGAAAAAGATTATAATGGTTTTCACAGTACTCTAGCCTCCAATTCATCAAATTTGATCTTCAAAAAATCTTTAAGCTCTGTTGTCACTAAATACTTTGGCACTGACTCCTTCCTTTACTGTAACCACAATAGGCACAATAGTTGACACAACTACCCAATTCAACATTCTGTAAAGAACAAATAAAAAACAGAAGCATAAGATATTTACATTTTTTAAGTTTTTAATTTCATTTAAGACATCAATTCTTGTGAGATGGTGAAGTGAGTCTTCACTTACCTTTTAACTTTTTTGCTAATCAAAGCAAGTCTTGTCAACTGGAACCCAGAAAGCATACTGCCAAACTTGAGGAGTTCCACTCACGGAAAAATTCATGTGGTTGATACTCGACATTTTTCAGAAGATTTTCCACTGACTCGGAATGTTATTTGTAAATGTTTGTAATTGACAAACTTAAGATAATATAGGAATAAAAAAAATGTTACAACTCATTTTGTTCACTCCATCGTCCAATCATCGTTCAATATCAAAACAATCGAAAGAGATTTTTATTTCGTTCCATCCCTTTCAGTTTAATTCCTTTCTTTTTCACTTAGTTACATTTTTTATTATCCTTGTTTCAGTTGTTTGGAATCTCATTTATCTTTGAACTAGTTCAATATTAAATATTTAAACTTTTTTTCCAGCGAGCTAGAGCTTAGCATATTAGAAATTCGTAACAACTTTTGTTGTGCTTTTATTCATAAGTATCATGAGTACATAACCATAGGAGCTATGGATTTGTAGCTCATTATTTCCCCTCTCTGGTCCCTCTCACTGCAGTTTCACTTGCTTAACTTTGAGCAAGACAAAGCTAAGACCTTATAATAGGGAGATGAATTTGATAAGAACATCGACTGCGTTTTGTGATGCTAATGAGGAAAACACATCTGCTTCATTGGACAATGCAGAACCCCCACCAGCCAAATCAGACAGTGATCTAAACGCAATGAAGGGTGTTTTCTGTTGGAGACAGACTAAAGCGACAGCAGCACTTTCCATGTCAATTGGGGTGACATCAAATTTGGAGTTCAAAAACTCTCTATAAGCTCTGTTGTCAACGAACACATTGGCACTCACCCCTCTATGTACTCTCACAACAATAGGCTTTCTTGGCAAGCAGGTTGTGTTCACACAACCACCCAATTCAACATTCTGTAGAGAACAAGTAACATAATGAGCCAATCACATAATTTTTTGGTTTAATTTTTTTTGTCTCTCTACTTAGATTGAATAATTCCTCCAATTCTTTTTTTTTTTACTTTGGTCTTCAACACTAATGAAATATACGGAGTTAGTATCTGCTGTTTATTTTATGACAATCTTTGCGCATTAGTGAGAGTTTAAGCCACCATAAAATGCACATTTCAGGAACTAACTTCCGTTATTTTATTAATGCTAGAGACTATAAGGTATGGATTTTTTTTGGAGGGACTAAATTCAATCCACCTCTATTTTAGGAAGACCAAAAACTTATTTAATCCTATAATTATTTTTTTTATTTCCTTTAAGATATCAATCATGACGAAGTGTTGAATAACATGTTTGAATTAACTTATCTTTCATCAAAATCAATTCTTTTCCTCAAAAGCTATACTTATTGTGTAAAAATTAATTTTGTTTTCAGAATCAATTGTAAAAGAATTTTTAAATATGAAGGAAATAAAGTGGGGGTTGAGGTTAACTACCTTGAGCTTTTTTGCAATTTTAAAGTAAGTCTTGTCAACTGGAACCCAGAAAGCATGCTGTCTAACTTCAGGAGTTCCATACACTGGGAAAATTTCCTCTGCTTCATACCAGACATTGTTCAGAAGATTCTCCACATGTTTTGTGTGGTTATTGTAGTCGGAAAATTTCAGATAACCAATTTTTCTGTTGTAATCTCCGTTGGCTTCTAACGGCAATTCATCTTCAGGGCCATCTCCAAGCCTCTGCATAATTTAATCAGAAAATTAATGGCTTAATACATCAGAAGACCCCTGTAATTGTAAAGGGGATCAAATCTAGGGCATAGAAAAATTTTGCATCAAATTGGGTCCCTAGGAATTTTTTTTAATTCAATTAAGGCCAAAGTGTGTCAGCCTTCAATTTTATCCTAGTCATCAATTCCACGTGGCTTTTATAAATTTTTTTAATTAAAAAATTATAAAAAATTAATTTTTATTTCCAACTCAATTATTTAATCAGAAATTGTTTTTTAATTACTCAATTCCAAATTAAACCCAATCCCAATCTTCCCCCAAATTAAAACATTTTCACCCCCAAATTAAACTCAATCCCAATCTTCCCTCAAATTGAACCCTAACTGAGGAGAGAACAAGAAAATTCATTCTTCTTCTTCTTCCCCACTCCCACCCACCCAACAAACCCAGAAGCTTCAATGCTGCACCTACTTGATTTGTTCAAGCCTTATGGAACCATTATATCGGTTGAGGTTCTTTCCTTCCTTCCATTTGTTTCATGTGTTGAATTGTTTTTTGATTTTTCTTGTTCATGTTATGGGTCTTCATCTCATGTCTTCACCTCATGTTTCTGGCTAGAAAAATAAATAACAGAGGTTGGGGATGGTGCTGGGGTGGAAAATATGGGTCTTCACCTCATGTTTCTGGGTTATACCCACAGATGTAGACTTTTTAGGTTCCAGACCAGTGGGAGGAGGGTAAAAGGTTTATGGGGTTGGTTTTTGGGTAAGGGGAAAAGATTTTTTGTGGATTGGGGTTGAAGATGAAGATGATGGGTGATGTTGAATTTGTAGTTGTTTCTGGGTTTATTTATGGATTTTTTTAGTTGTTTTTTGTGGGGTTGATTTCTTGGTAAAGGGAAAGGTTTTTGGTGGTTTGAACTTTGAGGATGAAGATGAAGATGGTGGTTGATGTTAGATTTATTGTTGATCCTGAGAATTTTTTCTTTCTGAATTTGTTGTTGTTGATTCCATGGAGATGGAGGGAGATAAAGATAAGGATATAATTAGGATCAAAGTTAAATAAATTGTAATTTTTTAATATTTTTATTTTTATTTTTCTCCTTAAATAAATGAGATGAGTTGGAATTAAAAATAAATTTTTTATAATTTTTTAATTAAAAAAAATTAAAAAAGACACTTGGAATTGATGACTAGGACAAAATTGAAGTGTGACACACTTTGGCCTTAATTGAATTAAAAAAAATTTATTAGGGACCCAATTTGATGTAAAAATTTTCCAGGTCCTGAAACTGATTCCCTTTACAATTTCAGGGGTCTTCTGATGTATTAAGCCAAAATTAATTAGTCAAATCAAGTTACTATTTTATTTATGTTTGGTTGATTCACGCTGCTTTCATATTTTGTTTTTGTTTAATCTTCCGGTAAGAAATGAATGGTCACACTGACACTCTAACCATTGGATGCTAGATTGCTGAGCATTCAAATGGGACTAATGGTATTAAACAAAGTTTTTTTTTAAATAAAAAAATAAATTGATGTAAATATGTAAGAATAGGTCTATGTTTTTTTTGAACATGAATAGGTCTAGGTTGAAGGTGCCTTAAGGTGAACCTAGTATCACTATGTTTAATTCTTTTTTTTTTTTTTTGAAAAGCACTATGTTTAATTCTTGTTTTCTAGTCACAGTTTTTTAATTAGAAAATATTTATTCAAACAGTTTTTCTTCTTATATTTTAAAAAACAGTTTTTAAATACAGAAAAATAAAACTACAATCAAACAAGCATATAATGGGTGAAATGAAAAAGAATAGGGGTAAGAAGGTCTATCTTATCCTACGATATTTTTATATACTAATAAATACCTATGTGTAAACATGTCAATAGTGAAATGAACTAAAATATACTTACAAAAATATACATATAAATACACTAATAAGATTAATATTGATTAATTGTTCAAAAACAAAGATTAATATTGATTAATATATATAAATGTGGTTGGCTTTCGAAGACTTGAAAGTTTATTGAGAATTCTAAAGGTATTTTAGTGAGTCATAAGTTTATTTCTGATTAAAGTTATAATTAATCAACATGTTGAAATATGTAAATAAGTCAATAATGTATAATTTCAAGATGAATTTCAAAAAAATATATTTCAAGATGATATAATAAAAAAATAAGAATATGAATTTATATAAATTATATTTATTTAAAGACACCGACTTATTGAGCTTAACTTTTTTTCAAAAAGTTTGAATCGACTTTTTTTTTTAATTAAATAGACTTTAAAAATTATTAAATCTATTTATTCATTAATATGATCTTATTTGATTTGAGTCTGATGTAGACTAAGTCTTAGGTCTTTGCAAATATCGGATATATTTCTATCCTAAAAAAAGAAGATCATAGCTAGAAACAAAGCAGAGAGGTATACCTGCCAAACCCAAAGTCCTGTGTGAGCCCAATACTGGGGTATAGTCACATCTCCAACCTGGAGTTTAGGATTTGCGTTTCCTGCAACTCCATAGTGGGCAACTCCTTCCACATGGAACAAAGAAAGCAACAATTGGGTGGAAAGAGCTGCATTTGTCTACACAAAAAGTATATATCCAAAAGATCAATGAGAAAGGAATGCAAAAATAATCACAAAGTATAATTAACTAAGGTGAGAACAAATTCTCATCTCATGTACCATGCTCAATCCGGTCATAACAACTATAACCTTTTTCTTTTCCAATTCACCAATGCGAAAACGTCTTCCTGCATTGCAAATTTTAATCACCACATATGCAAAGAAAGAGTAGTTAAGAAATTACACATCTTCTTTAGAAGTATATATAATCATATAATAATTGAACAGCACGTTGTTGTAGAAGTTACCAGCAAAATCAACATAAGGAAACTTTTTATTGATCACAAAGCTAGGTGATTGAAGAAGAGGGTTTATCTCAAATGCATTTGGCACCACTATCCCAATATATGGACCATGGCTATTAATATTGCTTATTTCTCTCCAAGAAAGTTGAGAAATTTCACCATAGGCCTTGATGCTACCACCCAATAATACCATGATCACAAGAAAACTCATGAGCAACTCCATCCTGCTCCTCCAATTGCTGTGTGTATCAAGTTCTGAAAGATCAACGACCATTTATGACACGTAATTAAAGAATGGTCAAATACGCCATACGTAGAAAATTATCATGTGTCTTTGTCCAAGAAATAACGAAACAAAGGATAAAATAGGAGTGGCTCTTAGTTGCTGTATATAAAAATATAGAGTAATGATATGTACACACCTCATTTTCTAAACACTTCATTTCCACCTATTTTTATTTCTATCTCTCTCCTCTTATCATCTATCACATCTCATACTTTCTCTCTCTTACTTTTTCTTTTTTTCCTATCTCTCTCCTCATTCTACCTCTTTCCACCTCTCTTAAAGGTTTGAAAGAATCATTATTGTAAAAATATATATATTCGAAAATGATTATTATTCACAACAAAACTCACGAACAAAATCCTGACCGTGAGATCAAAGCTGCCGTACGTAGTTGAATGATATGCAGTCTTACATGGGTAAATAAGAGATCAAGTAGGCCAATTGGGCTGATAAACATGTTGATTGACATCTTGAGGACGATGTCTTTGGTGGAGCAGTGTAGTTAGTGACACACGGTGGTTCAGTTGCATTTTCTAATGATAAGACAAAAATGTCCTTCATTTCACAATTTTTTTTCCATCTTTCTCCCTCTATCATTTGGCCACTTCTCCTCCGCTCTGTTCTCCCTGTGGTCATTCTACCTCTCTCTTCATATTCTTAATCATTCAAAGCCAAGATCTGATCATCCAATTTCCCTTCTTTACAGGTAGTCCCATGCTTGCTTCATTACATACTTACAATTGCAACCAAACAATTCTTTCTACCTGTTAAAAATATGAGCTTTCTAATTCAAATCAACTAAAACTAGGTATAAATCTCCAGCAATGCAAGTAACTAGCACAACCATCCAAATTATTAAGTCAACAATAACAACACACAATGTCCAAATCCATATACTTTTCACATGTCCTGCTTTCAGAGTTGCATCATACTGGACAATTGAGATAATTCATTAGAGGAAGAAAATGATAATGAAAGAATAAAGCAATCAGAGAGAGAAGGTAAGGGGAAAAATGACCTAACTCAAGCGAGAGGCCAGCGAGACCAGAAGAAAGGTGAGCATATCCATCAAATAGATAGTAAGATTTAGCCTCATAAGATTTACTAGCTGTAGAGTTTCTACTACTTTCCCCGAAATTTTGATTAGGGTTCAATTTAAACAGGGTTGTCTAAATGACCCAAGATAAAAATTGGATTAAATCACCCTTGATGAAGTGTTCCAATAATATTGTAACATGTGTCTTCATGAATTTCAACGACGACGTCTTCGGTGGGTTACTTTAAAAGTGACTCACCGTGGTACACTTTAATTTTAATAGTCAATGACAATAATGCCCATGAATATTTTTCATCTTCCAAATTTTTTTTTTGAATCACAAGTTGGCCGGAATCCATGGAGGAAGTAAATGTGCATCATCACCGGCAGCCCTCCACCGCCTCTCATCTGCTGGAAAATACCCCTCCATATTCCCCCTTTTTGTTCCATCCATTAATGACCTAGTTGTTTGTTTTCAGATCAAATCTATTTTTTTTGCTAGCAAAATCAAGGGAGGGTGACATTTACAGTAACAATTTCAGGTTTTCTTACATACCCATTTCTTTTTCTTCTTTTTTTCATTTGCAGCATAAACAGATTCAGATTCATTCGTTTCATCACCAGATTTGTGAGTTTGGATCTTTTGGCTCTTTTCTTACATTTTCCTTTTTGTTGATTTGGGAGAGAGAGAGTGAGAGGTATCACGAAACTCAGCCGCCATGTAGATCTGCATCACAGAGGGTTGCTGGGTCACCGGAAAATTGATCGGAGGCGCTTGCTTGAGTCACCGTCAGAGATGACAACGTCCACCGGAGCTCTTGGTGGTGCTGCTAGTTTTGGAACTGGAACGAAGACTGTAGAGAAAAGGATAATATTGGAATGCAAGTTTAAAATTATTTAAAAATATCTAAATCTAAACCGTTGATTTATTTATTATTATATCTAAAGGTATATATTCAACTGCACCACCGTGTGCCAGTTTTTAAGTGTACCACCGAAGCCAACACCAATTTCAACTCATTTCATTGTTCTTTTTAATTTTAATTTTTATAATACTCACTTTATTAAATGGTTAAATATGTTTTTAGTCCATGAACTTTTACCGAAATTTAATTTTCATTTCTCGTCGATGTAAATTTCGAAAAGCATCCTCATGATTAGAAAAATAGATGATTTTGGTCTTGACCAACTTGCTATTTGTCACCGTGAGGGATTAAAATCATTTTTTTGTTTCCAATGAGACAAACAATTTTTTTTAATAAAATATTGTTATCCCTTAATTACCTCATCTTCATCAAACCTCATCACACAAAACCCAATAAATTTTCACATCTTTTTCTTCTTCCTCTTACTCGATCGATCCACTCCAATCTCATTTACCTCCGCTCAATCTCTTCTTCTTCTTTTTTTTCCTCTCTCCTACCACTCAACATAAAAAAAAATATCCCATCACCAAATCAGAAAAGAAAACCCCAAAAAAAACCAACCCAGAATTAAAATAGATTATTAAACCACATTTAATTTATTCATCAAAACCCCAGCCAACAGATATAACACAATGATTGTTACATAAACTCATTCCAAGAGTATTCATCAGATGTGCTACAACGATTGTTACAGTGGAAGATGGAATTAGACTAGGACCAATGTTTTCCAAATGAACAAAACATACATTTTTTTTTCACAGTGTTCCGATATGAACATAGTAAATAGTGCGTTATCTGTGATCAATCTCCATGGTATGAATGCACTTTGTTGCATGAAGAAGAAAAGAAGAGGGAAGAAAGGTTATATGGCTCTCAAATTAGATATGACAAAGGCATATGATCGTATTGAATGGACTTTCTTGGAGAGTGTTATGTCAACCATGGGTTTCCCTCAAAGGCTCATTGAACTTATTATCAAATGTGTCACCTCGGTTTCTTATGGAATCTTGGTGAATGGGGAGCCTACCTCTTTCTTCTCACCTCACAGGGGGCTCCGTCAAGGAGATCCCTTGTCTCCTTACTTATTCATTCTTTGTGTGGAAGCTTTTTCAGGTTTGATCCTAGAGGAAAACCAAAGAAAGAAGTTGCACGGAGTACAAGTTGCAAGAGGAGCACCACAAATCAGCTATCTTTTCTTCGCAGATGATAGCCTCATTTTTACCCGTGCAACAGTGGAGGAGGCAAACTGCCTACTTGATGTGATCAAGATGTGTGAGCAAGCTTCAGGTCAACTTGTCAATATGGAGAAGTCCGAGATCTCTTTCAGCCAAAATGTTCCAGAAACCAGTATGGTGATGATCCGTAATAGGATAGGAGTAACGGCGGTGGACACTCATGACAAGTACTTGGGATTGCCAACCATCATTGGGAGATCAAAGAAGCAGACTTTTGCCAAGGTTCAAGAACGAGTGTGGAGGAAGCTCCAAGGGTGGAAGGAGAAAGCTTTGTCACGAGCCGGAAAAGAAGTGCTACTCAAATCGGTTGCACAAGCAATACCCAACTATGTGATGAGCTGTTTCAAGCTCCCCAGCGCCACTTGCAACAAGATTGAGAGTTACATGGCTAACTTTTGGTGGGGACAAAGAGAAAATGAGAGAAAGTTGCATTGGACTAGCTGGAACCAACTGTGCAAACCGAAGGACAAAGGAGGGATGGGGTTCAGAAAGCTAGAAGATTTCAATCGTGCTCTACTAGCAAAACAAGTCTGGAGATTGCTCAAGAATGAAAGCTCCCTACTTTTCAAGATTTGGAAAGCCAAATACTTCCCTAAGTGCTCACTGCTAGAGGCCACGGTGGGTCACCAACCCAGCTTTGCATGGAGAAGTGTGTGGAACTCGATAGAAGTGGTAAAGAGTGGCATGAGATGGAGAGTAGGGGATGCAGAAACATTAAGGTATGGGAAGACAAATGGCTGCCAGGAGAAGGAAATGGAATGATAATCACTCCATTGGACACGCGTGCATAGGTTGTTGCAGATTTGATACTGCCAGAAACTAACAGATGGAATGTGCACCTAATCAATCGGATTTTTGATCCGACAGAGGCAAATGCAATAAGAGCTATCCCATTAAGTTGGAGACATACTAAGGATTATATTTACTGGGCGTGGAGTAGAGATGGGTATTTTTCTGTACGCTCAGCTTACTATCATCTCCAACAAGATAGACTAAACAATGAACCAAGTAGCTCAACACAAAGCTTCCCTTGGAAAAAAGTATGGTCCATGCCAACGCCACAGAAAAAAAAGCATTTCATGTACAGGGCAGTTCACAACGTACTACCTTGCAGAGAAAATCTAATGAAACGAGGCATACAAGTCCAAGAAGAATGTACTTTATGTGGGGAGCAAACTGCAGAAAATTTGAAACACCTTTTCCTCAGCTGCTCCTGGTTTCGTGTGGCTTGGTTTTCACATCCAATGGGGTTACGTTCGGATGCAATGGAAGTAGACTTTGCTGGCTGGATTTTGTCCTGCTTCTCAAACTATAAACCAGAAGATTTGGCAAGTCTGACCCAAGGTTTATGGACGATCTGGAAAGCGCGAAATGACAAGCTCTTTAATGGGAAATCACAAGATTCTGCAGTTGCCATCCAAAATACACTGAAATATTGGACAGAATGGCTGGAAGCACATGACACACCGCACCAAGGAGAGGAGCAGAATGTAGCCAAAGTGTGGACACCTCCATCGATGAACCACCTGAAGATCAATATAGATGCAGGATGGACGGGTGCTATGAGCACAGGATTTGGTCTTGTGGCACGCGATCACAACTCCAACATGATGGTAGTTGCATCTCATATGGAAAATACTAGATATGATCCAACAGTGGCAGAAGCTCTAGGCCTGCGATGGAGCCTATTTACAATCAGAGACATGGACATGGAGGATGTAATAATAGAGACGGACTCGCTCTTGGTCTACAAAGCAATGACAACAGATCGATGCAAGCCAGCTATAGAGCCCATCATCCAAGATTGCAAGCAGCTGAGTAATATGTTTCCTGGCATTTCCTTTTCTCATGTAAACAAAAAGGCTAATAACGCAGCCCATATTTTAGTTTCCTTGGCAAATGAGTTCCCTTCCAATGTGTGGTGGGAAAATCCTCCTAGAGCAGTTGCAGAAGCTATTTTTGTAGATGCCTTTTCCACTCATTAATGAAATCTACGTACCGAACTTCAGAAAAAAAAAAAAACATAGTAAATAGACCACAAGGGCAATTCAAATCATGACAACGGTTGCCAAGCCAAGTGGTTCGAGGTGGTGGTGTTGGCCGTAGGGGCAGAGATGATTTTTTCTAGGGTTTCTAGGTTCTATTCTCTTGTATGATTTTTTTTGGATGACTAAAATTAATTTTTTTCCCCTAATTGTGGAGATGCTTTTTAAAAATTATGTTGATGAGGGATGAAATTAAATTTTGGTTCAAAATTTAGGGACTAAAAAACATATTTAATCCTTTAATAAAATGAATGTATTATGAAATTAAACATAAAAAGAATAATGAAATGAGTTGGAATACATGAAGACACATGTTATAATATTATTGGAACACTTCATCAAGGGTGATTTAACCCGATTTTTATCTTGGGTCATTTAGACAACCCCATTTAAACAATTAAGAGTTTAATATTATAAATCTGAACTAGAGATACCTGGGCCCTTTGGAGGTGGATCTACGCAAGCAGTTGTTTCCGGTGGGACTCAAGCACAACCTCCACCGGCAGTTGTTCAGCAACGAAATTGCAGGAGAAGGTGGAAGAAGATTCTAGGAGAGAAAGAGAAAGGGGTATTGTTGTAAATGCAACTTTAAATTGAATTCAATCTGCATCATTCATTTTTTAAGAATATATCCAATGGTTGTTATTTAACTGAACCATGGTGAATCACTTTTAAAGTGACACACGGAAGACGAAACCCATCTTGAGAGTTGAATAGTACATTAGTACTAAAATTTATCATGTTTAATTATAGAGAAGTTAATGCATTTGCAGATAACTTAGCAAAATAGGGTTGTTTAATAGAAGCAATATTTTGTGGGCTGTGATTGATACTGTATAATCTGTTATTTTCTGTATATTACTCCTACTTGAGAAGGATATATTCCATTTCAAAAAAAAAAGGATATTGTTGGCCCAAAATATATGGCCCAAAGCCACATGGGCCTGTCGAAGAGTGAGTCCAGGAAAATCAGAAAAAGTGTTAAGTTAAATTGATGGCACAATTCGACGAAGGTGACGTTGGAGGCAGTTGCTATTTAAACGGGCAAAAGTGACTCGTGCATTTAACCTGCGAGCAGGCCATAACAGAATCAGTTAGGGAAGCGTGCGCTTCTCCCCACGATGGCCATTCCACGTGGCAAGCAAGCGGTTAGGAAGCCCCACTCTCCCCACTACACATGAAGGTTCCGGTGCAAGCAAGGGATCGTGGGGAAACCAGACCCACTAACTCACCCAGCAAAAGGAAAAACCGCTAAGGACATGCGAGATATTGGAGTACTATAAATAGGAGAAGATCATTCAGAAGTAGGAGTTCCCAACTCAACTCCCAAAAACTCAGTAAAAAGCTCACATGTCCGCATCAAAGAGACTCAACGAGCCTAACGTGATCATGAAGGAGTATGTTGCAGAACCAGCCATTTAAGATTCCTGCTTTTATGCTTTCAAGCTTTGTGTTGTGTTTATTTGGTTTCCTGTTGATATTTTCTCATTTGATGTAATTTCCAGCTTTTGGATTTGCTTCGTGTAACTTTCTTTTTAATTAATGAAATTCGACTTTCAGCACTTTTGATTGTTTGTTTTGGTTATTCTAAGTTACTAAACTCACTCTTTGACAATTGGTTGTCGAAAACTAATATTTCACACACAGCACTTTGGCAAGACGTTTTCCCAAAAGAACCCTTAATTCCCACAACTCTTAAACTTTTTCCAATCGAATTCGGAGAATGTTTGTTTACCAAATATCACCGTAAACAAATTGGCACGCCCAGTGGGACCATTTTTGTGAAAACTAAGTTTTACAGAAGTGTTTTGTGTGTTGCATATTACTTGTTACCTGTTCTCTGCTTGCATGAGTTATTTTTATGCTCTTGAGGAGTGGTAGAACTGTAAGTATGATAAGCAATCGAGGCAGAACCTCCCCCCAAGGATCCAATGTGGTTAATCAGAGTAGTCCTGGTGGAAGCAGCGGTAACAATAATGAGAAATTGTCCTCCGGTTTGAGTTCTGGCACCACTGTGCCAACTCAAGGTATAGCGGTTTCCGCAATGGCGGAAATGCCCATTCCAACGACGGTTCAGGCAATGGCCCCCCCAACGGTAACAAGAGGAGCGGCCAACGTGCCCCAAACCTCGTTTATGCCAAATGTCTCTCTGTCTGCGAGAGACATGCCTTTTGGCATGCCCACATTCTTGATGCAGGGCTTACAAAGTAATTATTCGACGTTTTCTGAGAATGTCCTCCCCTTTGGGATACCCCCTTTTGGGGCAAACGTGACAATGATGAACTTGGGAAGTCGAGTAAGCCCCCTGGCTTCACTACAGGACAAAGTTCACAGGTGTACTTGCCCACGGGCATGGACTCAGGGTCACTTCAGGCCATCAGGCAACAAGTCAACGATAGTAACCATGAAATGGTTAACATGCTATCTCGACAGATGAGAGAGATTATTAACCCTCTGATTCAAAATACTAATGTCAATAACCAACAATTGGCCCATCAGATGGGGCGCTTGGCCACAGTGTTAGGGGCTCAAGTCGAAGTCGCACCTTTTCCAGGGATCGAACAAATCCCGCCTGTCGCGATTCCCGCGCATAGACTTGTGCCAGCATACCCAAATGTAGGGGAAAACCCCTTGTTCGAGGGCAATGGGGGAGTGCATCAACCACCCCAGAGCCTTTACGTGGTGAACAGGAATGAACATGCTGTTGGAGTTTTGGAGAGAATTCGACACCAGAATGTTGGGGGGCAGCAGAATGTTGCTGTTGTCGAACAATTGTTAAACCAACATGGTTTCAATGTGGGCTTTGCGAATAGGCCCCATTTTGTCTCAGCCTTTACTGAAGAGGTTCTCGAAGCCGAGCTTCCTCGAGGCTGGAAAGTCCCTAAGTTCACTAAGTTTTCAGGAGACTCAGGAGAGTCCACGGTAGAGCATGTGGCTAGGTACTAGATTGAAGCTAGAGACTTAGCCATTAATGAAAATCTGAAAATGAATTATTTCCCTAGTTCTCTAACGAAGAACGCATTCACATGGTTCACAACCCTTGCCCCAAGGTCAGTTCACACTTGGGCTCAATTGGAAAGAATCTTCCACGGGAAATTCTTTAGGGGGGAGTGTAAGGTGAGCCTGAAAGATCTGGCTAGTGTCAAGAGGAAGAATGCGGAGTCCATTGATGACTATTTGAATAGGTTCAGAATGCTGAAATCTCGATGTTTTACTCATGTCCCAGAACATGAGTTAGTCATCCTGGCTGCAGGTGGTTTAGAATACTCGATCAGGAAGAAACTTGACATGCAGTACATTCGAGATATGTCACAACTCACAGATAGAGTGAGGCATGTCGAATCATTAAAGGCAGAGAAGACTGGCGAGAAGGCCAAAACTACTCACAAATGGCCCAAGAAAGAGAAAGTGGCTTACATAGATACTGAATCTATTTATCAAAACCCATGTGTGTATCATGAGGTTTTCCCTGATGTCGACATTAATGACATCAATCTGGCTGAACTACAGCCAGGAGATCCTTATGTGTGCAAAGCTCTAAAGCCTTATGAAAATAAGGTTGGGGAAGAACCCCCAAGGATAACATTCCTACTGTTAAAACTTATACGTTTGATGTAATCAAATGTGATGCAATTTATGATATACTTGTATCTGATGGTTTGATTGTGGTCCCTAAGGGCCAAAAATTGCCTTCTCCTGAACAAAAAAAAGGGAAAAAATATTGTAAGTATCACAACTTTTTTGGTCACTGGACCTTACAGTGTGTTCGTTTCAGGGACCTCGTTCAGGGAGCACTGGATTCAGGAAGGCTCAAGTATGGCGAAAAGGCTAAAGGTCAGATGAAAGTCCACTCAGACTCACTGCAGAAGGCTGAGGCTAACTATGTGGAGCCTCTCCACATCTGCATGGTAGATATTGCTGAGAAACTCGACCTGGGTTTGACCCTTGGGGAATCGAAGGCCAAGGATGTGGCATTCGAGGAACCACCTGAAGACATAAGTCTGGAGGAAGTCTACCCGCAAGCTGGAGAAACTCTCGTCGAATTCCTATCTCGAAGCAAAGATGGAGAGAAAGAAGTCATGTTGTGCCCTATATGCAACACCGTTTTCGACAAGTCAGCAGCAAAGGCCTACCAAGATTCTGAGATGAAGAAGCACTATCAACATAAGGTACCTGTGGCCAGAAGGCTCATTTACCCCCATGAAGAGCTGACTGAAACTACCCAGGCACACCGCAGCCAGAGAGGCCAAGATCCAAAGGGGAAAGGCAAGACCTACCTCCCCAATGCTGATGTGCCCAAGAACCAGTGGCTTAGGTCAGCACCCCCTACACCAAAGCCACGACAGAAATGGCAGAGAATTGACTTAGGCCAAGGATCCTCTTATGTTAACAACTCTCAGGTGTCGAGGAACTACTCTTATGGCTCAAGGAACTACTATGGGCCAGAACAAATGACAAGGACCCAATTTCCGCTGTTTTATTTTAATTGGTTACTAAAGTGATGCTCCGAAAGTTGGGGTGTTACAGAATGCATCTGATGACCCTATTTTAGTAGTGTTTTTAGGGTCATTTCTTTGATAGTTTTGAGTCTTTTTGTTGAGTCTCATGTAGTGTTTGATGCACTCTCATGCATTTTTATCTTTTCTTGAGTCTTTGTTTTGTTTTGGTAATTTTGTAGTTTTATAGGGAGTTTTCTTGCATTTTAAGTTAAGTTTAGGACTTGCATGATTTTCTTTTGTTTTATGAAGGACCTCTTGTGCTAATGAGCTCTTTGAGCTTCTAGATTCTTCCTTGACTTGTTGGTTAGGTTTGGAGAGCAGAAACTGAAGGTAATAGAAGGCCAAGAAGCATGGAATTGAAGGAGGACTTAAAGAGGATTGAAGGAGGAGTTACAGAAGCCAAAAAGTCTTTTCCAAGCGAGCTTGAGCGCCTAGGCGCTGGGAATTGGCGCCTAGGCGCTAGTGCAAATTCCTGAAGGATAAGGAATTGGCGCCCAGGCGCTGGGAATTGGCGCCTAGGCGCCAATTGGGCTCCAGAGAGCATGTTTTGGCATGCAATTGGCGCTCTGAATTGGCGCCTGAGCGCTCATACTCGTATTTTTTGTGTATAAATAAGGTTTAGGCCAGTTTCTTTAGGAGAGAATTAGACATTTTTACTCATTTTGGATCAAGTTTGAGAGCTGAGGAGAACTCTGGGGCTGTAGGAAGGCTTCCAACTTGTATTCTTCTCAGGTTTTCATTACATTTTCTGCATGAATTCACTAGCCATGAGTGGCTAGTTTCTTTTTTTCTTTGGGTTAAGAGATTCTATGAAGTTTTAGTTTGTTAAATCCTATCTCTATGCATGAGTTCTTGATTTAATCTTGTATTTCATTTCCATGATGCATGTTTAGCTTTGGTGCACCTTTGTTATAGGCTAGATTATAATCAAATGTAAGTTTGTTATGATTTAGGGACATGAATTGAAATAGATCCTTCTATACTTGCTTCTAGGCATAGAGTGAGGGGAGCGTTTTGTTGGCCTGAATATACATGCTTATAAACCTCTTATGAATGTTTAAGTACACAAGGAATTGGACTTAACTTTCAGTTTGAGAGAATTACTTTTGTGAGGAATCAACTAGTAAGTACATAGGCTATACCAACAAGAGATAAATCAAGGTGTCCATGCATAGGATAGGTGGACTAAAGTGGATTAGATGATCAACAACCCAAGGCAATTTTCTATCAATTGTTATTTACAACATTACCAACATTGCTCTTTTGCAAAACTTTTGTCACAAACAACCAAAACCAATTTCTGAATTTTATTGCTTTAGAAACTTGCAAACTTTAGGCTTAAATCAACAATTCTCACTCACAATCCCTGTGGTTCGATATTTTAAAACCCGGAGGTATTCGTACACTTGCGAATTGACCAACAACATCCATTTGTACTAGCTGAGTGCGCCTCCATTCATAAAGAAACCCACGTAATCCAATCGATTTTCAGCAGGAATCTGATGAAAGTTGAAGTATTGTTCAGCATGAAAAAGCCAGTCCAAGGGATCTGGACCCTCGAAGTAGTTGAGCTGAAGCTTGATGGAAGATCTGGGAAGGGCAAACGCTGTCGCATGTGGTTGTTGGGGTTGCAGAACCGCCTAAGTCGGTTGAAATCCTAGCGGAAATCCAGGTGGTCTTCCATGGTTGAATGGTGGTGGAGTTGTCACCGAAGCCGAAGAGGTGGAAATCACCGCTACCTTCTCCATCAGAGTGTGAATGGAAGCGTTGAGGCCATCATGCCTAGTATCTTGTTGATCCTGGCGTAGCAAGACCGAGTAAAGCTTCCGATCAATGGCAGCTAACAGATCTGTGAAGTCAGGGGTGGAAGGCATTGAGAGCGATGAAAGCACCAATTTGGTAGGAAGATTCCTACCAAAGTTGGAAACCCTAGGATAGCAAGAGATAAGGATAAAGCAAGATAAAAATTAAAAGAGAAAAATACTTCATTCATTGATTCCAACAGTTACTGCTAAGATGCCTTTTAACCATCTGGCAGTCCTTTAGGTAATTGGGTCTCATGTAGTGGAGGTCCATTGGCAGCCCAAATACAAGGTTCTAGAACGATATGAAAAAAGATTAAATTAAGTACATTGTAAATCAGACTCAGCAACTACTTAATTAGATGGATAGTAATCCCTCATCCAAACGAGCTTGTTGATCTTTTGGGCATGTGGGAAGTGGGCTCGCTACCAGACTATCACTTTTAAACCATTGGAGGAGAGTCAACCTAATATCATGCTGCAAGCTCATGAGTGGACCACCACCAAAAAGCATACAATAATGATTCTATTTACTTTCTTCGTTCCCATAGTTATCCTATGCTTCATGTATCACATTTGAATTATATGTTCAACCATGAAGCTAGTCAAACTAGTCATTAATGGAACTAAATCTCCACGCTTGTACCTCAACTTTACAAAAAAATTTATTGGACATTTTGTCAGTGGAAGTTCCTGGATTCCCCAGAACTTCTCAGATCTCCATTCGTGCTATAATGTTTGGTATTATTATTATTATTGATCTTTGATCTTGTCTCACTATGACCTTCTCTCTTTTTGAAGGCTATAGGAGAATTTTTCGAGTAATTAACAATCCCACACATCGTTTGTGAATGCTTTCTTTGACCATGCTTCTAGTGGTGAAATTCCCTCTTTATTTTTTTTTCTCAACAAAAGAAATTGTATTAATTGGGGGCACTAGGGGTGCCCAACCCAATACAACAAGAAATAAAAAGGAACCAAACATAATCACAAACTATACATCAGATGATCAGAAGGCTTTTAAACTAATACCAGTAAACATTACTGGCCAAAACGATATAGCAAAAAAGATGGACAGCTAATAATAAGGTCCTCACGGGCAAAGGAAAAAAATAGCGCCTCATCTGCAAGAAATCGCCAGCGCAGCAAAGAGGGAAACAGAAATCACCTCTTAAACTAGCTTTGTTACAAGGATTCCAAGCAAACAATTGGGTTAGAAGACCACTCATACAGTGAGAAACCAAAACCTTCTACTATTCCTTTGAGCCAAAGCCACGAGCAATATTGAATTGAGTCTAAAGCCCTAGTCCAGCACCTCACCATTAAATAATACTTTGTTTCTGAAGTGCCAGAAATTCTCTCTTTATACTTTATACTTTACCTCTTAGAACCTCGCTCATTTATTGAGAGGACTACCACAATTTACCGAACAAGAATATACCCTCCAAAGACCAAAAAGAAAAATATCATAACCAAATTTTCAAAGTAGAGCCTCCCTAATAAGCTATTCTCTTAAGTGCTTATAAAACTTATTCAAACAAACACAACTTACAATATTAATTTATTTTTTTTACAAAAAGTAATTTTAAAATGATCTATGACTTAAAAATACAAATACGAATTTGGTGTGCAATCATTTCATAAAATACTCTTATCCAATTATCTTTAACCTCCACCATTTTCAAGTAAGAGATGAAATACTCATTGATTTTTTCGTTTCCCAATGTGTCATTACACGATAACTGTAAACTGATTCCCTCAAAGGTGTGGAGATCATATTAAGTATGATGGATGTTGACAAGGCTTATGACAATATTGACTGGGAGTTCCTTCTTAAATTACTAAAGGAGATGGGTTTTGGTCAACGTTGGATTCGGTGGATGGAGGAGTGTATCTCCACGGCCTCGCTTGCGGTCTTGGTCAACGGGTCGCCCACTGATTTCTTTAACATAGAGAAGGGACTTCGACAAGGTGATCCGCTCTCGCCTCTCTTATTCAACATATGTGTTAACGGGTTCTCATGCATGTTGAATAAACTGCTGGATTTCGAAGTGCCTTGCGGATTCCGGGTTGCAGACAGTTTGTGGATTAACCATCTGCAATTTGCGGATGATACTCTGATCGTGTGTGGGAATGATCATTCGCAATTGAAGGGTATTACAGCGGTCCTTGAGGTTTTTTTGGCAATTTCCGGGCTGAAAGTTAATTATTCTAAATCTCACATGTTTGGTTGCAATGTCCCTATTGCCGATTTGGCTCGGGCAGCGACTATTCTGGGTGTACAGGTTGGCAATCTTCCAATAAAATACCTAGGAGCTCCTCTCGGTGATAACCCACGGAGAAAAAGGTTCTGGCAACCGTTGATTGAGTGTATGAGACTGAGACTTAGTTCTTGGGGTTCTAAATACCTGTCCCTAAGTGGTAGACTTGTGATGTTGAAGGCGATCCTTGGTGCTCTTCCTATCTACCACATGTCCTTATTCTTAGCCCCAATCGGTGTGATTGGGGAGCTTGAGAAACTGATGCGGTGCTTCTTATGGGGTAGATTGGATGGTGGAAGAGGTATCCCGTGGATCGCTTGGGAACAGGTCTGCAAGAGCTCTCAAGTTGGCGGTCTCGGGGTTGGTTTCCTTGGCTGGAGAAATAGAGTGTTGTTACTTAAGTGGGCTTGGAGATTTGGGAAGGAAAAAAATGCTTTATGGAGGAGAATAATTTGTGCTAAATATGGCTGGGATGATAGACTTCTTCTTCTCCACTTGGCAGCATGCAATATTAACCTTTGTTCTACTCTGCTCCTTGATATTCTTAAGGTTCTCTTTGAAGATTCCACCTTTGCAAGGGTGTTTAGAGAGGGCTGCCACTGTTGCATTGGACGGGGAAACAACATCCGCTTCTGGCACGATCCTTGGACAGATTTGGGGCCCCTCCAATCTAGATTCCCTCGTATCTTTGCTCTTGCGACCAACAAGAATGCCATGATCACGAATGTAGGCTCCTTTCAAGGAGGGCATTGGTTATGGGACCTGGGCCTCCGCCGCCGCCTTTTTAATTGGGAGATTTCGAGATTTCAGGAGTTAATGGCAGGCCTAAATTCTGTGTTCCCTTGTGATGATGAAGATACCATAGTTTGGGCAGGTGCCACCAATGGTGTCTTCACTGTTAAAGCTGTCTATCAAGCTGCTGAACTGAGAAATTTTGGTCCTGTTTCTTGGTTGATCTCAAAGCAGTGCAAGAAAATTGTTCCTCCCAAAGTGGGGTTATTTGTGTGGCAGCTGATTGAGAATCGAGTTGCGGTGAAGGAGAACCTCGTTAAGAGAGGTATGTTGATCGAGAATGGGGGTCTTTGCGATTTATGCGGCCTTTATCTTGAATCTGTTAGTCACTTGATGATTGGGTGTGTGATATCTTGGCGTTTCTGGTCGGCTATAATGGAAAGGGAAGGGATTCTTTGGTGCGCTCCGAAATCGGTAGGCGATTTGTTCAAGGAATGGCCATTTCTTTGTGCTAATTCTGATAAGGTTTTGTGGGAGCTGGTTCCTTCTGCCGTTTGTTGGTCCATCTGGTTAGCTAGGAATGACTTGGTTTTCAACAATAAAGAGTTTGTGTTTGAGGCCACTTGGGACCTACACTTGATGAGAATTATGTGGTGGATAAAATCATGGTGGAAAGAATGCCCCTACTCATCTACTGATTTCCTCCAAAACTTCATTCTTTTACGGACCAAGGTTAAAGCTCTAAAGGTTAGATCTTCTGTGTGGATCCCCCCCACAAATAACAACCTTAAGTTCAATGTGGATGGTTCGGCTAGAGGATCCCCGGGGACTAGTGGGGTGGGAGGTATTTTGAGGAATGCTAATGGGGTCATTCTTGGCAGATTCTCCAAGTCTACTGGCTTGCTATGGGCGTATCAGGCTGAAGTTAAGGCCATTCATATGGCCTTGGTTTTTGCAAAGGAATTTGGATTCTCTCATTTACTTGTCGAAAGCGATTCCTCACTGGCTGTGGGTTGGGTTAATTGCAAATCTAATAGACCCTTGGCTCTTTTAAATGAACTGAATGCAATCGACTGGCTCCCAAGAGAAGTGGGCTGCGTTGGGGTGAGCCACATTTTCAGAGAATCAAATGGGGAAGCCGATGAATTAGCAAAGTCGGGTTGTGACAGGAGTATCCCGCTCTGGGAGAAACTTAATTGTACCTCGGTTGCCCATCTTGATCCTGCTGCTCCTTCTAGCTGCGTCCCCTAGGCTTTTGAAATGTCTGGTGTGGAGCTTTGTAATGTTTCTACTGCGGGCTTCTGCTTCTGCTACTGTTTGCGTGGCGGGACTCTTGTGCAGGAGCTTTTGGTCCTGTTGTTATGAGTCCCTTTGTTTCTGCTTTTGTTTGTTGCTGTTTTATGCTTTAGCTTTCTGTATTTTGTTATCCTTTTTGCTTCTCTTTGCCTTGGCTGTTGCTGCTTCTTTGTGGCTTTCCTTGGTTGTTTCCTGTACTCTTCATGAGCTGTGGTCTCATGTTTGCTTTCTATTAATAAAGCCTTCTGTTTTCAAAAAAAAAAGTATGATGGATGTAGATGCTCTAAGTGGGTAGATCTCTCTGAACAAATCATTTTTCATACGTACTGCCCAAAAGTCAAACCATGAACTAAAAGTTTAAAGAGCTCATCTACCTACTAACTATGCTAGACTTTGTTTGTACAAATTAATGTTTTAATCATGACATCAATTCTATCTGCATGGATATATTGATATAGATAAAAAAAAAGAATGTTTAAATATGTTTTTAGCTTTGGTCCCTACATTTCTATTTTTCGATTCTAGTCCTTAATTGCAAAGAAATACAGTGGCTTTACTCCTTGTCATTGACACTCTTTATTCAAAGTTTGGTAATTCTACACCCGTACACTTATGGTCTGCTTTATTATAAGTTTTTAAAATTGAAAATCAATTTTAAAAACTGTAAATTTATTTGTTTGAGTAAAGTACACTCACCCCCCTCAAGTTTTGTTAGAATAACACTCCACCCCATTCTTATCTAAAATCTACACCCCACCCCATTTTATATAGAGGCAAATTTAGTGACGAAAAATATTCTTCATTAATAATTAGTTATTATTTAAATTGTTAATCAATAATTTCAAAAAATATTTTCAATATAATCCAATAAATATAAAAATGAAAACATCACAGTCCTCCTCATTCTCTCAATCACGTTCTTCCTCCGTAAATTCACAATACAAATTATGCAATAGTACACATGACCGGTTGACAAACCATATCTCGAACATAGTGAAACATGCTTGTGTTTTCATATTTGGTAATAATTCAATTTTAATCAAAATAATCTATTTATACCTCCAATTTTTAAAATTGGATTAATTTTATCTGGATAACGCTTGCATCCTCTGTCTTACCGCGGCTGCTGGCACAGAGTTAGCCGATGCTTATTCCCCGGATACCGTCATTGCTTCTTCTCCTGGAAAAGAAGTTCACGACCCGTAGGCCCTCTACCTCCACGCGACATTGTTCCGTCAGGCTTTCGCCCATTGCGGAAAATTCCCCACTACTGCCTCCCGTTCCAAAAAGCAACACAAATGGGTGGTGAAGAAAATAGAGAAACAAAATTAAGAAATATGAAGTGGATCAGAGGTTATTAGAACCCAACGATGCGGTGGAGCACCGTTTTTAACAAAATCCAACAACATCTTAAACCAACAAAGTGTTCGCTCACAACTTAAAGGGGTGAAGTTCACAACAAGTAGTTGAACAAGTGGCTTTGGGGATGTGCGATTCACGTTCTGGGGTTCAGGTCGCAACAAAACTTTGAGGCATAGTGGTGCCATGGGGTTTCCCATTCTGGGATGGTTGTCGTCGTGTTAAAGGGAGCAAAGGTTTGGTGGTGATCGTTTGTGGTGAGAAATATGATTTGGAGATAGATGAGACGTGGACTTAACAGGCAGAGTGGATGGTTTTTTTAAATTTAATTCAGTAAAATTATTTTCATAAATTGATGTATGATAATGTATATGCATTTAATTTATTTAAATTTTAACTAATTAGTAATTATTTTTTATTAGTGACAAATTTGTTTTCGTCACTAAATTTTGCCTTTATAAAAAATGGGGTGGAGTGTCATTCTTGCAAACCTTGAGGGGGGTCAGTGTATTTTACTCTATTTGTTTTAAAAAACAGTTTTAAAAAACTGTTCTCAATTTCAGTTTTTAAAACTAAAATACTTTTTTTTGTAACTTTAGAACTAAAATACTTTTTTTTTTGAAAGAATAGAACTAAAATACTTTTTTTTTGAAAGAATAGAACTAAAATACTACAAATAGTTTTTTGTTTCAATTTTTAGTTTTTAAATTACAATATTTTTTAAGTTGGAAATTTTTTCATGCAAAACAGGTTTTTTCTTAAACAAAAAATTCAAAAACTGCAGTAAAACAGAATTTGTATTTGAATTTTCACACATGATTTAATTTGCTTTGACAACTGATGATATGCAAAAAAAAATATAAAGGCTTAATAACTCTTTTAATAACTCTTTTGGTCCCTCACTTATCATGATTTTTCATTTTTGGTCCCTAATAAAAAAATTAGCACTTTTGGTCCTTCACATTGCTTAATTTTTTGCAAAAATAATCCCTATTTATTTGGGACTAAAACGGCAAAAGTGTATAAATGTGAGGGACTAATTTTACTAATTTTTTTCTAGAAGGACCAAAAGTGAAAAATTATAATAAGTGAGAGACCAAAAGAGCTATTAAACCAAATTTAAACTAAAAACAACGTGAAATGAGTGTATGAGTTCCGTTGGCAACTTGAAGACAAGCACGCTTAAAGACAGTACATGGGCCAACCCAATTAGATTACTCAATATAAAATACTAGCCCATTGTCATTAATTTTTTTTCATTTTACGGTAGTTCTAAAGGCCCAAAACGTTTGCTGTATTTGCATTGTGTTTTTAAAAATTGCTTTATGTACCAAAAACAAATTTGCTTGTCACGCTTCATGTTATAAAATCTTCAATTATATGGTATGCACTAGCTAGCTAGGTGCTATTGGAATATGAAAGTTGAGGCAATGATCAAAAGACAACAACAAAGAAAGTGATGAACTAACTAGGCATGTCACATCTTAGAGCATCAAAATCAAAATAAAGAATAATTGGGGAGTTGAAATGACAAGGTTCATGCCTTGCATGCGTGGTTGGGATGCATGTTTGGGTCTAATTCTTCACCTGCAAAATGATGCTTTGCTTTGCTTTGCCAACCCCATGCCGGTGCCGGCCATGATTGCTGCTATATACATGTATAATTTTCTGATTTCCAAAGGCAAGCCAAGCCAAACGTGGAGTTAATTTCAGTCAACATACATATTCTTGCAAACAAACAAACGAAGGAAAAGAAAAACATAGACAAAGAGGGTGGTACGTACACACTATTTCTTGAAAGTATTTTAGACGTCATAGGTTAACTGCTATTTCGTTGTCAGCGTCCTCTTTAAGATTTGGTTTGTGTGGGTATAAATCTCATTTGTAAATCAATGAAGATTTTCATATCACGTGTAGCAGTTTTGTCACATTCTTCTTGGTGGCTGATTCATCCGCCTAACATTCTACAAGCCTTTTCAAATTAGTTGAATAGAATTAAATAAACGGGTTAAATATGTTTTTAATCTTGAATCTAAACTGGCCAGTGAAAATTTTCTCATAACTTTTGGTCCCGAATTTTTTTAGTTTAAAATAAGGATCCATGACGTTATAATACATATATGGCATATTTTTTTGCCACCGGTCACTTGGTAAATCTTAGTTAGTCAGCTGAAAGAAAGCCCATATTAATTTTTCACCTCAACTTCGGTCTTTTTAAAATTTCTTTCATTTGTTTTGGTCTTCCTCTCCATTCCTCCATCCTTTCTTTCCTCTTCATCCTACTACGTACGTACCCGCCACCCTTTCTTTCTACTCATTTTCATCCCACAGAGATTAAGAAGGGGTGAACGAGATCTAGATACCCTTTTACCATAGAGATCGAGAAGGCCTGAATAAGATCTAGATACCCTTTTTTTGGCATGCCTAAAGAAATTGAAAAAGCAGCGGCCACCATCACACCTACACGGCTACACCTAAATCCCGCAACCACTCGTGCCCCTCATCACTACACTCCCTTTTCTCATGCCAACCAAACCTCAATCTGGCCACCCACTCTCAAATCGAAAGCCACCGCCACTCCATCTTCACACACCTTAAGAAGCTGAAGGGCATGTAGAGGTCGAGACCAAGCTTGGCACTACATGAGCTAATTCGCAGCGACTTTTTCGCAACAACATTTAAATTGTTGCTAAAAATAGGTATATGGCGGCAATATTTTTATGTTGTTGGTAAAAGTAAATTTTTTCCCAACAATACCAATGTTGTTGCGAAAAATGCACTTGTCCCAACAACTTTAATTGTCGCTGGGAAATAATATACATTCGCAACAACTTTTTCGCAAGAACATTTTAATTGTTACTAAAAATTGGTGTATGGCAGCAACATTTTTATGTTGTTGGCAAAAGTAATTTTTTTCCCCACAGTACTAATTTTGTTGCGAAAAATGCACTTATCCTAACAACCATAATCGTCGTTGGGAAATAACATACTATTCGCAGCGACTTTTTCACAACAACATTTTAATTGTTACTAAAAGAATAGGTATATGGCAGCAACATTTTCATGTTGTTGGCAAAAGTATTTTTTTCCCAACAATACTAATGTTGTTGCGCAAAGTACACTAGTCCCAACAACTTTAATTGTCGCTGGGAAATAATATACTATTCGCAGCGACTTTTTCGCAAAAACATTTTAATTGTTACTAAAAATTAGTATATGGCAGCAACATTTTTATGTTGTTGGGAAAGGTAATTTTTTCCCCAACAATACTAATTTTGTTGCGAAAAATGCACTTATCCCAACAACTATAATCGTCGCTGGGAAATAACATACTATTTACTGCGACTTTTTCACAACAATATTGTAATTGTTACTAAAAGAATAGGTATATGGCAATAGCATTTTTTTTGTTGTTGGCAAAAGTAATTTGAATTCAAAATATGAATATCATAGTTTATTTGGTGTGAACACCTTATTTTACCTTACTTTTTTCTTTTATTTTTATCTTATTTTGTTGTTGATTTATTAATTCTAAAAACTCAAAAATCCAAAAAAAAATATTTGAAAATAAAAAAATAGAAAATGTAAAACTAATAAGTCAAATTATGAAAATAAATAAAAAATCAGAAAGCTCATAAATACGATTAAAAATAATAATTAGAAGATGATTCTAGAAAATATAACATACTAGATAATAAAAGATTCTAGGAAATAATAATCATATCAAAATTTGATAATTAATTGAATTCATGGAGATCTAGATAAATGTTATCATGTTTCATAAAATTTAAAGATAAGTCAAATTTTATCTAAAAAATTGAAAATAAACCTAAATCTTATCATATTAGGAACATTCAAACCTAGGATGATGATTATAAATAAATGAGCATTGATGGTGAGAAGACACATTTAGAAGAAGAGAATATAGAGCATCACTTATGAGGGTTGGGGTTCCATCTTTGGACCTTAATTCAAAAGAGTGTGAGAGCAACTAAGAGTAAGAAGGTGAGAAATAGTTAGCAGAGTCATTAGCGGTTCAGAAGTTTCAAAGAAGGTTCCTTGTTGTGCTTCAACCAAGTAATCACTCATACTCTCTTTACTTTTGTTTTGTGCATTGATGTCATGATAAATTCTAAATACTAATTTTGATGTCATGATAATTTTAAATTGATTTGTATGCTTTTTAAATCAAATGCATAATTTAAATTTAAACCTGGATCAATATATTTAAAATTATTTCTTATTTATTCAGTGACTTTTTTTATTCCAATTTAATAAAAGAGCTTCTTTTTTGTCAAATTATATTAACTACCTCACCCCTTTTAAATTATAGCCGTTTCTCTCTTCCCTCTTCTTCTTCTTCTTCTTCTTTTCTTTTTGCCTTTCAACCCCTCTTCTCCCTCTCTCGCTCTCTTTCTCCCTCTCTTTTCTCCCCTTTTCTATGTTTCTCTAGCATTCTTAGGCTAGTTTTTTGTTGTTTTAATTTATACATTAACTATATTATTTAATTAAAAAATAATAAAAAACAAAAGGGTAAATCAAAAGTGAAATAAAGGGGCTGGACATAAGTAGAGACCCAACGCTCCTTAGTTTTTTTTTTTTTAGAGAACGCTCCTTAGTTCAGGTATTTTGTTTAGTTTTTATTTTTTATTTTAGAACCTTAGATAAATATAAAGGGATAAAGATACTATTTTAAAATAAGATATACTAATTTTAAGATATAACACAATTTAAAAAAAAAAGATATAACAAACATTTAAAATAATACCAAAAAATTCGTAAAACACCTAAAAAATAATGGGACATTTAATAAATAAAAAATATCAAGCCCTTTATATATGTATATGGAAATATAGGACGAACTATACAGTAGAATTTTGCATATATATATATATATATATATATATATATATATATATAAAAGTTAGCATATCCCTTTATTAAATTACAATTTATTTAGACTATATATCATTTTTATATAACTAATTTTTGACATAATTTAATACATATATTTCTATTTTAATTTGTTATAATTTTATTTATAAGTTTCCTAGTCCATTTTATGAAATCATATGATACTTATTTTCTTTTAAATTTGTAGATATCGTGATCATGGCTAAGCATAAAAGGAGATGGATAAAACTTAAGGACAGAACTTTGCCAGAGTATTTAAAAGGAATTGGTGACTTTTTAGATTTTGCTTTCTCTAGACCCAAATCGACAAGCACAATCAGGTGTCCATGTTGTAAGTGCAACAATATTTATTTCAAACCAAGAGATGATGTGATGAATGATTTACTAAAATGGGGATTTGAGCCAAGTTATGAGTGTTGGGAGTACCATGGCGAACGCTTAAGTGATTCATCATCATCTGATAATGACAATTACTTAGAAGATGATGACAATGATTGTGATGTTAATCCTGAAAGAAGTGACGATACTCAAACTTACTCCATGCTTCGTGACATGCATCAGGCACAGTTTAATGCGGATAGAGAAAATTTATTTGATCATCCTGAGTCTAGAAATATAGATGAGAGCCAAATAAGGACGCTAAAAGGTTTTATGGATTGTTGAAAGATGCTGAGGAAAAACTTTATCCTGGTTGTCAAAAATTCTCCAAACTATCTTTTATTATGCGTCTTTTTCAAATGAAATGTGTTTACGGATGGAGCAATACCTCATTTGATTCACTAATAAAGTTACTTGTAGAAGCTTTACCTGACGGAAATGTGCTTCCCAACTCTATGTATGAGGTTCGTAAGATTATTAGAGATCTTGGACTTGATTATGTCAAGATAGATGCTTGTATCAATGATTGTATTTTGTTTAGAGGAGAAGCATATAAAAATCTTGATAAATGTCCAATTTGTGGGGAAAGTAGGTGGCAAGAAAGCAAGAAGAAGAATGATGTTCCCAATAAGGTAGTTCGATACTTCCCTATAAAGCCAAGACTGCAAAGATTATTTATGTCAAAACAAATTGCATATGACATGAAATGGCATAAGTATAAAAGAATTGATGATGGAGTTATGAGACACCCGGTTGACTCATTAACATGGCAACAATTTGATAAAGACCATGAAACTTTTGCTTCTGATCCCCGTAATGTGAGACTTGGCTTAGCATCTGATGGTTTCAACCCGTTTGGTATTATGAGCACCAGCTATAGTGTATGGCCAGTTGTTTTAATTCCTTATAACTTGCCTCCTTGGTTGTGTATGAAACAACCAAATATTATCTTATCATTGCTTATATCTGGTCCAAAAAGTCCTGGGATTGATATTGATGTTTATCTTCAGCCTCTAATTGATGACTTAAAAGAGTTGTGGGATGTAGGTATTGAAACCTATGATGCATCGTCAAGACAAAATTTTCAATTGCGTGCAGCCTTATTATGGACAATCAATGACTTTCCTGCTTATGCCATGCTATCCGGATGGAGTACTAAAGGAAGATTAGCGTGCCCTTGCTGTCATTCAGAAACTGTCTCTTGTCGCTTGAAATATGGTCACAAGCAATGCTACATGGGTCATCGTAGATTCTTACCTACTCAACACCTTTGGCGTACACATAAGAGCTCATTTGATAACACAAAGGAGGTAAGGATTGGACCAAAACCATTGACTGGATATCAAGTGCTTGCACAATTTGAAAGTCTTGAACACTTGCCATTTGGAAAAGCTACAAGAAAAAGAAAAAGAATTTCAAAAAAAAAGTTAATTCAAAATACACTCTTTCATCTCATATGCAGCACTAAGTTTATGGCTTCATCATGCACCGTATTTGTTGCAAAGCTGTAGGTTGGGGAGTTAGCGCTTTTAAAAATTTTACATTTATTTTAGGCTCTAAAATTTTGGCGCTAATTTTAGCGCTAAAATAATTTACTTTCTTAAACATGTAACACTTACATTCTATAAGAGAAACTGCGACTCTTTCCCTATTTTATTCACACCAAAAACTCTGCTGCAGCCTCCTTACTGGTTTGGTTTGCTGATCAACTCCATTGCTTCTCTGCATCAACCCAAATCCGCTTACGATTCTAGTCATACAGGTTTTGATCATCATTGTTTTTTAAAGTACAATCAATTTTCTGTTCTTCTCCTTTTATAGAATGAATTCAAGCTTTGCATAATTTTAAGGGGTTTTACCCCAATAGCCATCGACTACAGACTTTGTTCACAACAACTTATACAACACTTTCATTTGTTCCTTGAACATAATTGGCTTAAAACTTGATCCGTTCTCTATACACAATTTTTTTTGCCCTAACGGATCCCCTTAAAAAATAAACATAGTATTAATTATTAGGTCAATCTCCACTATTTTTTTTATTTTAGTTTTTGTTCCCCTCTTCTTTAAAGGCACTATTTTAGTTCTTGATTTTCTCTAATATTTTGTGCTATAGGAATGACATCCTCAAGCCACGTTACAGATTCAACATGTCAAAATGCTTTAATTGCCACCATGGGTCAACAACAAGAAGGATTAAAGAAAAGAAAAGGAAGAGGAAAAACAACCGGCACAAGTGTTTCAAAAAAAAGAGAAAAGACTGCTAGTGGAAAATTGCATGTTCTTATTCCACCTGATAAGATGGTGGCTGTTGGACCAGGAGCTCCAGATTTTGTTACTGAAATATCAGTGCTTGTCCAAAAGAAAGCTCCTTTAAATGTCGAGAAGTGGAAAGATGTTCCTGATGAAATAAAAAAAGATATAGTTTCAAGAGTTTATGTAAATCTTAATATTATAATCACAATTTTCTTTTGTTTTGTCTTTACAGTTTACACAATACTTACACTCTTTTCATTTTCCAATTGTTGATTGCAGAATAGCTTTGACATTGATGTGAAAGATCATCACAAAAACGTTATTCTTGCTACAGCAAAACGCCTCTATCGAAATCATAGAGCTAGACTTCATGAGCACTTTAAACAGTATGAAACAAATGAGGCAGCTTTGGAACATAAACCTGATGAGATAAGTGAAGATCATTGGGAGTACTTGGTAAATTATTTTTCAAGTCCTAAGTTTAAGGTATATATGTTGATTCTAAATTTATTATAAATATAGATAATTAGTTATGAATGTAAAATATGTTACTATAGTTATATCTATTTTTTTTTCATTTTCAGGCAATGAGTGAGAGGAACAAGTCAAATAAGGCAAAACAAGTTATTAATCATAGATGTGGAAGGAAATCATTTCAAGCTGTTAGCTATGATGCGGTAATATAAAACTATAAATTTTTTAATTGTAAATTGTGCACTGAATTGATAATTTATTATAATTATCTTTGTTATTCTTAGAGAGATCCTGAAACTGAAAAGGAACCTAATTATCAAGATTTATGGCGGATGACTCACACCAACAACAATGGAGAATGGATAGATGAAGCTTCTAAGGAAGTCCATGTATGTCCTTTTTATATGATTTCTAATTATAATTATGATTATTTTATCACTATTTAACTATTAATTATGGTTATGGTTTTTCTTTAATAGATGAAGGTTCAAGAAGTTTCTGCAAAGAGGCTAGAAGGTATAGATGAGGGGACAGAGATAGATCCAATTATCAATGGTGCTTTCAAATCAGTTGTAGGAGAGAGTTCTGGGTATTCTCGTGGTCTTGGTGCTGGAATTCCACCAACAAAGGGAAAATCTAATACCGGTTTACATGAACAACTAGATAGTGAGCGTGCAAAGCGACAGAGTATGGAAACGAAATTGAGAGAGGTAGAGGCACAACTTCAAGAAGAGCGTAGCATGAGAAATGAAATGTCTACTCGCATTGAAGATAGTCAAAGACAACTTGAAGAAAGGGAAAAGCAATTTGAAGAAAGATTAGAGAAACTACTTGAGGAAAGGATGGAAAGGATGGCGGCCATATTTTTAAAAACGAACTTGGTAAGTATGAATATTCTTTAAATTCTATAAAAATATGATAAATAAATCTAGTACTTTTTCAAGTTTTTTATAAGTCGTTGTGTTGAATATTTTCTAGGTTGGACAATCTTCACAAGGTTGAAACTACTTTTAACATGCTTTCACACATGTAAGTCCTAAATTTCAAATTTCACACATCTTACTTGTATTAATAGTTTATCCTTTTAAATATAGCTGATTTAATTAATTGGAAATTTTAGGAATGTTCTGTTCATGTGATCTTTGCAATTGTCATGGGGTGGAAGATACTTAATATATCCATCAAATGCTTGTTGTGTTAGAGTGAACTCATTTCTTCATGAAACTCGTGAACTGATTGTTGAGCATGAGGATGTTCATTCCATGTAGTCTAGTTGTAGAGCCCGTGCCCCTCAGGCTAAGGCTGTCATTATAGCTTGGACCAACACCTTAAGCACATAAATCAGTTTCTTTCCTCTTTTATTTAATCCTTCGTTTTCTCAAAAGAAAATATCACTTTAAATCTAAGATCATATTCAGCTTAGTTACATATTAGTTATATTATGTTATACTTTTTAAATTTATTTTGGATATTTTTTTTTACTCTTTCATCTATTCAGTGCATACAACAAGTTGTGCTAACCCAGAAAAATTTGTTTGTGTTAAAATTGCAGGCCAACAGGTGATATTTCAACACTTTATGATGATATGCTCAGAGCACATTGATTTAGACAAGAAAGTAATATTGTGGTCACAATTTATTCACGGATTATGTGTCTTTGATCCTTTTTTAGAACAAGAACATTTAGGAGTGTTTAATTTCTTATTTTTAGTTTGCTTAATCATTAGTTGATAATCTAGTTTTAATTTTTAGGTGGTTATATGTAGGTTGTTGAATTCTAGTTCATTTGGGTGTTATATTTTGAATCCTTGCTTGAGATGACTCTTGTAATGAGCTTTTAATCTATTTGGTGTTTTATATTTATCCTCTATTCATATGAAAATGGTGTTTCTCATAGTCTAAATATTATCTCTCTTTTTGTTTTTATTTTTTAATTTTGGTTAATAATTTCCTTCTAGTTTAAAATATTCATTAGAATTAAATTAGTATATGTAATTAATATAAATTCAAAAAATATTTAATTTGTATTATTTGCAATGGAATTAGTGGTTGACAAAAATGCCTTAATGCAACAATTTTAATTGTTGACGAAATATTTTCATATCACAACAATTGTAGTTGTTGAGAAAAAATATCTTATCACAACAAATTAAGTTGTTGGCAATTTTCATATCGCAACAAATGCGGTTGTAGAGAAAATAAGTTTTACCATAACGACTTGTTTTGTTGAGAAAAATACTTTATCGCAACGACTTTAACTGTTAAGACATGTTGGCTATGGCAACAACATGAGTGGTTACAAAAAATCATTTATAACAACGACAAAATATTTAGAGTAATAGCAACAAAAGTTGTTGCAAAAACCTCAGCAATGGCATCAACAACAAATGTCGTGGCAAAACTTTTCGCAACGGGGCTTTTGGCAGCAACGTGCAACGACTTTTTGTGTTGCGAAAAATACTTTTGCCAACAACTTTTCAAATATACCAACAACTTTAATCGTTAAGACATGTTGGGTATGGCAACAACATATGATTGGTTGCCAAAAATCATTTATGGCAGCGACAAAGTTTTTAGATTAACAACAACAAGAGTTGTTGCAAAAAACTTAGCAATGGCAGCAACAACAAATGTCGTGGCAAATCTTTTCGCAACGGGGCTTTTTGCAGCAACATGCAACGACTTTCTTTTGTTGCCAAAGATAGTTTTGCCAACAACTTCCTAAATTTACCAACAACATTTGTTGCTGTGAAATACCTTTTCTCTAGTAGTGAAGGATGGCTCGATGAGGTTTCGAGTCTCATAGGCGTTCAGGAAGTTAATCCGTCTCGGTGAAGATTGGACATAATTAATTCATTTAAGGAATACATTCCACCGAGTGAAAAGCATTAAATCCTTTCAAGGAAAGCAACCTCTTTTGTTAGCGAAGACCGAACATAAGCAACTCATTTCAGAAATGCAGTTAACTGAGCGAAGAGCAAGCAATCCGTTCTAGGAATGCAGTCTCTTTCGTCTCGGTAGAGACCGAAGATAAGCTATCGGATAACGTGATAAAATTCATTCAAGAAATGTAGTATATCCGTCTCATCGAAGATTGCACATAAGTAATTCATTTAAGAAATGAAGCCCACCGAGCAAAGAACAAGCAATTCGTTCAAGGAGTAGTGAAGTCTCTTTCGTCTCAGCAAAGACTAGATATAAGGTGATTTACTTGGGAAACACAGCCCATCATGTGAGCAAAATAACCGCCTCTAATGGGCAGTAGGCAGAGCAAATTTGATCGTTGATCTTAGCCCAACCCTAATCTTTATTTTAGTGATTTTTCTCACGGGAGTCTCATTATTCATGCAAATGCTTCTCTCTGTTGAAGTAGTACTTTTTGATCCTAGTTATCATAGAAATTACTTACTGCCTAAACCGCTTAGCTTCTATATGCTTAAAATTGGACGAGTTCTTGGCGTATACGACAAAACACAAGAAACCTAGTAGTGGCTACCCTAGCCATATGCTACTAGGGCTAATTATTCAGTCATAGACATTTGCATGGGTGTGAGTGTGCGTTTTGTGTTTTATGCCAAGTGCGAAGACTTGTCCGTCTATTCATCCACGTCACGAGGAACAGAGTGAGGACAACACATAAGGACAATAGCAAGAAGAGAAATTTAATTGCGCTTAAAAACACCAAGGTTAACTTGAAAAAAAGTACTAGCAATAATACAAATAATATTTGTTAATGCTGCTAAAAATGTAGCATTCAAATGATAATTAATGATACAGATATTGCATATACATTGAAATATAGCGCAATATTGACACCACCATCTTATACTTATCATCATGGCTGGCTTGCATACAATTTATTCAGGAATAATGAAGTATAACATCATGAGCAATCAGCCTTAATTTTTTTAGCAGATTGACTGCTCATGATGTTATATCATTTCCTTGAATTTACCTTCTGCACGCACAATATGCCACCATATTTGTATGTATATGCTGCTGCCCCCAATCGTTAAGTTGATTTACTGAAAGCCCCCTCCAAAGGCAGGAGCCCAATAGTCTGCTCCATTGTCACTCCCAACTTGCAGTGTGCATGACACTGGAACCAGACACAAACCTCTGCTCCTCAGGTCCTTCTTTGACTCTTCTTGAGAATCCTAATTAACAACATTCAAAGCATGCATGCATGTGGGGTGAGAAACAAAAAAGTAGGTTTTAGTTTATAATATGGACAATTCTACGGGGGACCAGGTCAAAATGAGAATTTTTTATAAGCCATATAAAATATATTGAAGTATTATAAAAAAAAAAGAATTATCAAAAAAATATATTAAAGTGAAGTACAAGAGGTACTTCAACCCAACACAAGTAGGAGAAACATAAAAAAGGGAAAAGAAAACAATAAAAATAAACTTGTACAAGATGACATCAAGGAATCCCCTACTAATAAGCTAGCCCACCACCCACCACCTCCATGGACAGATTAAAGAAATCAAGGCTCATTAAAACCTTATCAGGAAAAACCCCCTTAGGAAAATTTAATGAGGGAAAAAAAGTACAAGATTTCAATAATCAAATGGTAGTCTCCAAGAAGGACTATACAAGAATCATATTTTTACTAGTAACATTACATGTGATTTACAATATGCTCCATTTGTTAAAATTAATTTGTAGAAAAATCGTTTTAACTTTACAAATCAGATTTTTCGTGGTCTACACTAATCAAAACCTTATATTTTTCTTAGATAGACGGTGAAGCCGAAATTACAATGGACAACCACAAAGATATGAGAAAATGATTCTATCACGGTGATTTTGATTCATCGTGCCTTGTATTTAAACATGCAATCAAATAGTGTGTTTGGATTAACTTGTAATTGTTCAGAATCAATTCTGAAACAAGAAACTATTCTCAAAAAGCTTCTTTTCAGAATTGGTTATGATTTTAGAATCAAGGAAGGTTTCCACATATGTGCTTATAAAAGAAAAGAAGGAAGAAGAAACAAGACTCCATTGAATTCTTTGAGAATAATTACCTGCCCTTCAGTGGCTTTCCTCTTCAAGCCGTTTTCATTTAGCAGCTTTAACAGGAAAGTAAAAATATGATGAGAATTTAATAAGCATAAAGCAAGCAACTTGTTTTGATTGTTCACCTTAGAATAATATTATATCTGGTAAAGCTGGTGACATTTCTCTTTAGTTACATTCTTTCTTCATTTAATAATTGAATGTAAGATTAACTGGTAGCTTCTTTAAAAATGTAAATACCCAGACCCCTTTAGGATCCAATGAAAAGCATAATTACCTGACCTGGGTCTTCAGGAAATATACTATTCTTTTCTCCTTGGACCTAATATTAAATAATTACAATCATCACTCAATAAGTACTACATAATTACCCATTAATTAGCACATGGAAGAAGAAAGAATCAAAGAAAAAGAGAAAGTGGTTATTCTTCTTTTCTTTGGGAAGTGAGAAATTACTAATTAATTTATGTTAACCAGAAATGGGGTTACATTATTTCTTACATGCTGTTGTTGTTGCTGCCTCGTGCTTCCTGATCCACTGCTCAAGTATGGTAAACTAAGGGCCTGCATCCAAGGAGAGGAAACACAAAAGCGTGCATTTTTAGAACTTCAATAAGTAAATGTGAAATGGACCTTTAACAGCGTGCTGATATCACTGACTTGTGGTTGTTTGGGAAATTAAAGAGAGGAGGAGGAGGAGGAGAAACATCACCTCAATTTGACTCTGAAGGAATCTGATATACCCAATAGCTTCTAACAAGACAGAGGCTGTGTCAGTCTGCAAAAGTGAAATATACCACACCACATTAATCCTTCATTGTCATATATATTCCTAGTCACCACTCACGACTTCTTTATATAATGAATTAAGATTTTCTCCACTATGAATAAAGCAAATATGTATGATTTACAAATTAAAAATATACTCACAAATTGATTTTAAAATTTAATGTAGATGGAAGTTCAAAAGGAAATTTAGGAGTTAGTGGGATGGGGGTGTCCATAAGAATTGAAGGTTTTCAGTTATTGGTTGCTTCTCAAAAGCAGTGTGGCAGAAATGGACTTTTGAAGCAGAAGTTTTTGCAATCTTCAATGTGTTAGATCATTTTATGATTCATCTTTTGTAGTGCTTTTGCGGATTCCTTAAGCACGGGGTTCTAAATTAAAAATGATGTTCTACCGGCGGTGGTAGAAACCCCTGATTTCATCTTTTGTTTTCCCCTACTGCTTGGGTTGTAATTAAACTCATTTCATCTCAACAATACAGTCTTTGTAGTTAAGAAAATATGTACTAAATGTTACTTTTATAAAATAGTTTAGTTACAATTTGTAGACATCATATAATACAGACACCCCCACACATACACCTTGTTTTCCCGAGTAAAAACATAGTTCATTCATGAACAAGTTTTTAACATGATGTACTTATAATTTCCCCTTGTGCCTCTTTTTATATAATTCATTGCCTATCCAAAAAAAAAACTTATAATTGCCCTAAAATATTATGATATTATGTAGAAAGTAAAAGATAGGGGAAGTTAATATAAAAGTTTGGTTTCAGTTACCCCTTCTTTTGGAGCTGGAGACGGGTGGATAAGTAAACTTATCTTTTATTGGATTTTTTGTATAAAAAATTTGGATACTTTATATTTGTAAGTGTTGCACTAATTTTTAATTGAATAGAGTAGGCTTATTTTACCTTCCCAAATGGGGAAACTAACTGATGAAGGGCAGTAATTCTGTCACCTAACTTCTCCTTCCTAACCTGAAATTGAGAAGAAGATATCATCATTTAGATGTGTCAGACAAGTGCACATGCTGAAAATTTGGTTATATTTTGTTGTTTCATTTGGCTGATTTCGATTCTTCCTTTCTTTGTGAGATAGTGAAAAAGCGATGAGCAAGTGAGAAAGAATCATCATGATTAGGATCTGGACAAGCAAGAAAGACAACCATTTTCCACCACATGGTACTTCTGTGTGCTTGTGTGTGTTTGTATGCCTGAAAGAGAGTTGGGTTGGAAGTTTCTCCCTGGTAGCTAGTTTGCATTATACCTTGAAGGTAGGTTGAGATGTAGAGGGTTGAACCCTAGCTTTCTTCATTGCCCCACCAGATGCAGTGGTGCTGTTGCACTTTGAGAAAGAAAGAAATTTTAGGTTAAATTAAATTCTTTTCAAAAAAGTATATATATAGAAGCATGAAAGTGAAAAATTGTGTATAAATAAGGCTCATAATTAATGTAAAAACAATTGTCAAGTATGTCTGCTACATCACTTCATTTAATTGAAAGAAGATTAGAGAAAAAAATCAAGTAATCAAGTTTTTGGTCAGAATCCCTTGTAATTCAAACCAAAAAAAGTAAAGGGACTCTTACCTTTAGCAAAGGTAAACTTATAGAAAAAATATGTTTTGTATTGTTCTAAAATGTGGAAGCTTTTCTCTGGATTAATTTAAAGGTGTTAATCAGTAAAGTTTCATGAAAAGTGAGCTTGTCTAACTCATTGACCAAGAGAAGGAAAGTTATACATGAATTCAGAAAAAATAATTATGGATTAATCTCAATTAATCCATGGTGCTATGAAATCCAATCTCTTCCTTACCTCAGAAGATAGATCTGGTGGTGGATGAAGCCTCACATGATCCCTATTATTGTTAGAGAAGTCCAGCATGTTGCTACTAAAACTTGTCACACAGGATTTTGGAGACCAACAAGACTTTGCTGAGTGAAGTTCTTCGTTTCCATGCCCATACACATAGCTGTTTCCCGAGTTTTCTTGTTTAACATCAATAAAGGAAGCATTTGGAGCCTGAGTTAGCATTTGATTCTGAAACTGGGCCATAGCACCCTTATCTTCTTCAGCCACAACTCCACTCCTGTTCGACAATATGCACTGGATCTCATTAGAACTCGGCATTAAAGTGTGCTAAATAACAGTACCAATTAGACACTCAGAAATAAAAGATTTTGATCCTTCCACAACCAAACATGCATGGATATTTTAATTACCAAGCCTAGCTAGCCATGCAATCATATCAAGAGAGAGAGAGACATAGAGAGATAGAGAAAGATACATGAGTAGCTGGCTCCATGACTCAGGAACCTCTTGATTTTCTGGCCAAGAAGGAAAGGGAAGAGAAGAAGAAGAAGAAGGGGGATATGGGGTGAGAAAGTTGGAAGGAGTGGGAAGGAAAGGAGGAGCTTGTGGTTGTGGAGATGGTGGCCTCATGCTATTGATATTGATATTCCACCAGTTAGGGTTCCCAGCCATCATTTGTTGCACTGGGGAGCTTTGAAGAACACCTCTATTCATGCCTTGTTGTTCTTCTTCTTCGCTTTGAGATCTTACAAAGAAAAGTTCCTTTTTCTCTTTCCCTTTTTTTCCTTTGTTTCTTGATGTTGAAGCCCAAATACGGTCTTTGTAGAAACTATGAGATGTCCTCCTGAGGTTGATTAAGTAGTAGGGGAAGCACCACTGGTTGGACCTATTTTTGAAAGAATTTGAATAATCATGGAGTTTTGAGAACCTTTGTCTTTCTTTCTTTTCCTTCCTTTCTTTCTTTCTTTCTTTCTTTATTACTTTGCTTTCCTTTTCCTTCTTACTTTCGTGTTATTTCTTTTCTTCAATTGCTTTTCTATTTCCCCCCGCTTGCTTTTGCTTTATCTTAAAGTGGGACAGAAAAGGTGGTAACAATTCCCATATTTATTTTATGTATATATATAATATGCACACCAAAAATCACTCTTGAGTGCATGATTTTTCTATCATATCTACCTACGTGGCGCATTGTGAAGGGTTGAAACATTACAAGCCATGTAAAGATGAAGATCTAAAATTTGGGAACTAATTTGACTGTACAAGGCAAACACTAACACCTTATTCAAGCTTGACTGAAAAATCATCAATCAATCAATTAAGTGGTTGTGAATGTCTTGAGTTAGTGTCATATTTATATGTATGAAAAGGTTAAAGGTTACAGATAAGTATTATGAATTACAAATCATAAATACTTCGTGTATATGAATTTCTTCAAGGTTTTTGGCCCAAGGGGGTCTTTTCCTTGAAGGTTTTAATGAGGCAATATTTCCTTGGATCTCCCCTTAAGGTGTAGGGGGGTTTTCATTTGTGGGCGGTGGGTTAAGCGTTGTAACGTTTTTTGCTCTTGCTGTTTTCATTAGTAGTGTAACTCAGTATTGGGATTGAAGTACCCCTTGTACTTCGTTTCAATAATATACATATCATTGCCTATAAAAAAAATAATTTCTTTTAAAAGTATATTCTATGATAGTGTGACATTAACATAAATAGATTGATCTTATAAAACTTGTGTATTGAGCCTTGTTTTTAAGACAAACTTGTGTATTGATTTGTATATAAGCTCAATTCTTGTGAACGGAAAAAATTTATTAGTTAATTTTTACTTGCTGTGCTGATTGTGAAGTTAAAAATTAGTCTTGCAGCTATTGACGGTAGAAAGACGACCTTGGTAAAAGAAATTACGTTTAACAAAAAATATTTAACAATAAGATGTTGATTTACACATTCATGAATAATTTTAAGGCTTTGTCTAATTTCCAGCACTTGTCATGAAGTCCTATGATTGAAAAGGTTGAAAATCCTTGAAGAATTATAGAGGTCATATAGGTTGGAGGAAAGTAGATGCATTACAAGAAAAATGCTTATTGGAGTCGGTCAAATCCTCTAATGAGCAAAAACTGACGCAACAACTGTTTTAGCATCAACTTAGCGTTGGCGGTGGGAAATGCGTTCAAAGAGTCAAAGTTAACATTTTGCGTCAGTCCATTAATTAGCCTCCGCTAAAAATAAACTTAGGGATAAAAGAAATGAGGGTTGAATTGTGTTTTTAAATTCTTTTTCAATCTGAGTTAGTTCTTTAAAATATTTTCAAATACTCTCCTTTGTTAGTAGCAGCGGAAAAGATACAAAATAAATAACATATAGCAAAGAAAAGAGAAGGAACGCAAACGATTTATACTGGTTCACCCAACGAGTTTAAACTTTGAGTAGTGCTATATGGCACGAGCGGTATAAGCACGAGTAGGCACGAGCACATGTGAATCACTGAAACCCACTTTTTTACACCTTCTCTCTCCTCTCTCTTCTTTTTTCCCATTACTCCATGCTTTCCCCTCAACCTCAAGTCCTCAACCTCATCTAACCCACAAACCAGCAAAAAAGCACAGCCTAGTAACTAAAATACCCATCTCGTTCTTCAGCTTCTTCCTCAATTCCCCTCTCACCCAATTCCAAATCTGAGAAAATTATAAAATTTACGGATGAACCCCAAGTGAACAAGGGTAAACCCCAGATCTGAGAGAGTTAGCAACATTTTTCCTCTCATTTTTCTTCAAAGATCCAGCAAAAAGAGGAACCCATGAACATCAAAGGATGAGGAATAAGAAAAAAGGATGATGAAAGGAAACCATTATCTTCCAAATAATCCAGAAAACGGTGAACCCCAAATCACCATCATTGAGCCATGGTTTGTGGTTCTTCTTGGAAGAGGACGATAAAGAGATGCAGTGTTGATGGTAGCGAGGCCGACTTGATTTGTGGTGCTGGTTTGGTAGGCACAAACACAGATCTGAAAAGAGGCTGTGATTTGGTACAACGAGTGGGATAGATCCTCAGTTTAGAGGAAGAAGTGGGAGCAATGGCGCTAGAAGAAGGGAAGGTGAAGATCGAGAGGTTCGACGGCAGAGACTTCGGGTTTTGGAAGATGCAGATGGAGGACTATCTGTACCAAAAGAAGTTGTATCAACCCTTGACAGGGAAGAAGCCAAACGACATGAAGCAGGAAGACTGGGATCTGTTAGATCGACAGGCCCTTGGTGTGATCAGATTGACGTTATCCAAAAATGTTGCCTTCAACATTGTGAATGAGAAGACTACTGCAGATCTGATGAAGGCATTATCAAATATGTACGAGAAGCCATCTGCCGCCAATAAAGTACATCTGATACGACGTCTATTCAATCTCAGAATGGGAGAAGGTAACTCTGTAACTGAACACATTAATAGCTTTAATACAATTATTTCGCAGCTATCGTCAGTGAAGATTACCTTTGACGACGAATTGATGGCCTTGAGTCTGTTACAATCCTTACCGGATAGTTGGGCTGCAACTGTCACTGCAGTTAGTAACTCCGCAAGGGATAACAAGCTGAAGTTTGATGACATCGGAGACCTGATCTTAAGCGAAGATATTCGCAGGAAAGATTCAGGAGAGTCTTCAAACACTTCCGGTTCAGCATTGAATACTGAAAGTAGAGGAAGAGGTAGCCAGAAGAGTCACAATCAAAGCCAAGGCCGAGGCAGATCAAAATCAAGAGGCAGAAGTCAGACAAGAGTCAGGAATGACATCACTTGCTGGAATTGTGACAGAAAAGGTCACTTCACCAATCAATGCAAAGCCCCAAGGAAGAAGAAAAATTACCAAAAGAGGCAAGATGATGATGAATCTGCTAATGCAGCAACTGAGGAAGTAGCAGACGCATTAATTTGCAGCTTGGATAGTCCTGTTGATTCATGGGTTATTGATTCAGGTGCATCTTTTCATACTATTCCTTCAAAAGAATTATTATCTAACTATATGTGGAAAGTTTGGAAAGGTTTATCTTGCAGATGGAAAACCACTTGATATTGTGGGAAGAGGTGATATTGATATCAGATCCTCTAATGGAACTCTCTGGACATTGCATAATGTCAGACATGTCCCTGGAATAAAGAGAAATTTGATCTCTATAGGCCAGTTGGATGATGAGGGTTATCACACCACTTTTGGGGGTGGAGCTTGGAAGGTGACGAAAGGCAATCTGGTTGTAGCTCGAGGAAAGAAACGAGGCTCCCTTTATATGGTTGCAGAGGAGGACATGATAGCAGTAACTGAAGCTGTCAATAGCTCATCTATATGGCATCAAAGACTTGGACACATGAGTGAAAAAGGAATGAAGATCATGGCATCAAAGGGTAAGGTGTCAAATTTGAAGCATGTTGATCTTGGTGTTTGTGAGCATTGCATTTTGGGGAAACAGAGAAAGGTTAGCTTCTCAAAAGCAGGCAGGAAATCAAAATCAGAAAAGCTCGAATTGGTGCATACAGATGTGTGGGGTCCAGCCCCAGTGAAATCTCTTGGAGGTTCACGCTATTATGTCACCTTCATAGATGACTCAACAAGAAAGGTATGGGTTTATTTTCTCAAAAATAAATCTGATGTGTTTTCTGTGTTTAAAGGGTGGAAAACATAAGTTGAAAATCAGACAGGCTTGAAGATTAAGAGTCTGAAATCTGATAATGGCGGGGAGTATGACAGCCAGGAGTTCAAAAAGTTTTGTTCAGAAAATGGGATCAGAATGATCAAGACAATACCAGGTACACCTGAGCAAAATGGTGTCGCGGAAAGAATGAACAGGACCTTGAACGAAAGGGCTAGATGTATGCGAATCCAGTCCGGGTTGCCAAAAATGTTTTGGGCAGATGCCATTAATACAGCAGCTTACCTGATAAATCGAGGATCATCTGTTCCCTTGGATTATCAGTTGCCTGAAGAGGTATGGTCTGGAAAGAAGGTAAGTCTTTCACATTTGAAAGTCTTCGGTTGTGTCTCTTATGTTCTTATAGACTCCGATAGGAGAGACAAATTGGACCCCAAGGACATAAAATGTTTCTTTATTGGTTATGGGTCTGATATGTATGGCTACAGGTTTTGGGATGAACAAAACAGGAAAATCATTAGAAGCAGAAATGTTACTTTTAATGAAAGTGTGCTTTATAAAGACAGGTCTTCTGCAGAATCTATGAGTTCAAGTAAACAGTTGGAACTTTCTGAAAGAGTGGCATTGGAAGAAATTTCAGAAAGTGATGTAGCCAAAAGAAACCAGATTAATCCTGAGAACGAGGATGATGAGGTAGAAGTTGAGCTGGAACAAGAGCCAACAGCAGTAATTGAAACTCCTATAACTCAAGTGAGGAGATCTACAAGAACGCCGAAAGCACCACAAAGGTATTCTCCTTCGTTGAATTATCTGTTGTTAACTGATGCTGGAGAGCCAGAATATTTTGGTGAAGCCATGCAGGGGAATGACTCGATCAAGTGGGAGCTAGCAATGAAAGACGAGATGACGTCCCTTCATAAGAATGGAACATGGTCTTTGACCAAGTTACCAGAAGGAAAGAAAGCTCTACAGAACAGATGGGTCTATAGACTGAAGGAAGAATCTGATGGCAGCAGAAGGTACAAGGCAAGACTTGTAGTGAAAGGGTTTCAGCAGAAGCAAGGAATTGACTTCACAGAGATTTTTTCTCCAGTTGTCAAAATGACCACTATAAGAGTTATCCTGAGTATTGTAGCTGCAGAGAATCTTCACTTGGAGCAGTTAGATGTTAAAACTGCATTCCTACATGGTGATTTGGAAGAAGAGATTTATATGACACAACCTGAAGGTTTTGAAGTTCCAGGCACGAAGAATCTTGTATGCAAGCTTCACAAAAGCTTGTACGGTCTGAAACAGGCACCGAGACAGTGGTACAAGAAGTTTAATGAGTTTATGAGCAACTCAGTTTTTAATAGATGTGACATGGATCATTGTTGCTATGTTAAGAAATTTGCTGACAGTTATATTATTCTTGCTTTGTATGTTGATGACATGTTGATAGCAGGATCAAATATGACTGAAATTAACAGGTTGAAGCAACAGATGTCAGAAAACTTTGAGATGAAGGATCTTGGACCAGCCAAACAAATCCTTGGTATGAGGATTTCCAGAAATAGATCAGAAGGTGTTCTGAAGTTGTCCCAAGAGAAATATGTTGAAAAATTACTGGACAGATTCAATGTTGGAGATGCCAATACCAGAAGCACCCCTTTGGGAAATCACTTAAAGTTTTCAAAGAAGCAGTCCCCACAAACAGATGAAGAAGAAAGTTACATGTTAACAGTTCCTTATGCATCTGCAGTAGGGAGCTTGATGTATGCTATGGTTTGTACAAGACCTGATATAGCACATGCTGTGGGAGTTGTCAGCAGATTCATGTCAAATCCTGGGAAGGAGCATTGGGAAGGTGTAAAGTGGATACTGAGATATCTGAAGGGTTCTTCAAGAATGTGTCTATGCTTTAGAAGAAATGATCTCACTTTACAGGGGTTTTCTGATGCAGATCTAGGAGGAGACTCAGATGGTGGAAAAAGCACCACAGGTTATATTTTCACCTTAGGAGGAACTGCTGTGAGTTGGAAGTCTAAACTTCAAAATAGAGTTGCTCTCTCAACCACTGAATCAGAATATGTTGCCATTTCAGAAGCAGCCAAGGAGATGATATGGCTGAAGAATTTTCTCAAAGAATTGGGAAAAGAACAAGATGTTCCTTCATTGTTTAGTGACAGTCAAAGTGCTATTTGTCTTGCAAAAAATCCTGTCTTTCACTCCAGATGCAAGCACATACAGATGAAGTATCATTTCATCATAGAACTTATCAATGATGAAGAATTATCTCTGTTGAAGATCTCAGGATCAGAGAATCCAGCTGATATGTTGTCCAAGACTGTTACAGCTGATAAGCTGAGGCTTTGCATTGCCTCAGCTGGCCTTCGAGGATAATTGAAGACGAAGGCGTTACACTAGGTGGAGAGCAGATTAGCTTATTGCTTACAAGAAGTTACTACAATTAGACTCCAAGTGGGAGAATTGTTATGTTATGTAGTCTATTTGTAGTCCCACATCGCTTATGTAGTCTATTTGTAAGTCCCACATCGCTTAGAATAAGGAGGAGGTTGACTTACTCCTACTATATATAAGCACCTCATTGTAAGCATTATACACACCAAAGAAATATTACTACCTAGTGTAGCCGTGGACGTAGGTACACACATTGTGTTCCGAACCACGTTAAAAACTCCTGTGTTATATTTCTTTCTCTCTTCTCTCCTTTCTATTATTGCTCCCAACAGTTTGAGAGATGCTGTGGAGAGGGGATGAAAAAACATCACAATTTCCCTGTTCTGTTTTATTTTAATTTTAAAAAAGAGATTTTTTTTATGTCGTGCCTGTTCGTGCCTCAAATGTCTCGTGCCTTTTAGCATTTTCCTTAAACTTTAGATCTAAAAACTCTCCCAAGTTTGATGATCAAACCTTTTTTTTCAGGGGTTGTCTAAATGACTCATGATAAGTTTAGGTTAAATAACCCATCATCCAATCACATTGAAGATAAGTGAGTTTGAAAAATTCAAACTCACTTATCTTCAAAGTGATTGGATGATGGGTTATTTAACCCAAACTTTATCATGGGTCATTTAGACAACCCTTTTTTAAGCATGATCTCCTTAATCTTCCCTTTGAAAAATTGTTCTTTATCTCTCCCCATGATCTCCTTTATCTCCTAACTTAACTCTTAATTTCTACCGTTTTTGTCATTTTCGAAAAGAAATGAAATCAAAGAGGTACTTACTCTTAATGTTCCAAAGTTATTGGGTCTTCCTAAATTTTGTGCTAACTTTTTGGTTCAATTTTTCTTTTTGGTATTAGTAGAGATATATTCAATAAAGAATAGAAGGAAATGAATCATGAGTAGTAAAAATATTAAGATACTAGTAAAGTAATGCCATAACCAAAAGACATCAAGAAATGTCATGATAAAAATTGTTGGTAATGGCGTTTTACTAAGAACTATTAGAGGTGTCAATATGGGTTCCAACCCGCGAGCCAGCTCGACGGGTTGGCTAAATGAGCCGGGTTGGGTTGGTTAAATTCCAGCTCGAAAAGAACTTGGGTTAGTGCAACCCGGCTCATTTAACCCGCGGGTTAGACGGGCCAACCCGCGAGTCAAGCGAGCCAACCCATCGGGTTAGAGTTATTTTTTATTAAAAAAATTATTTTATTTATCTTTAATTTAAGGTTAGTTTTATGGATTACTTTTAGATAGAAAAATGAAAATTTTCATTTCTTTAAATTTGAGACAATTTTTTGTGTTTTATTTATTGTTATTGTATTATTTATCTTATTTTAAATGTGACAGTAAAATAATTGTGTTTTTAAATCTTGTCAACTAAATTATTTTACTATATTTTGTAACCAAAAAGTTACTTTACTATATTTCAAATGTGACATACAAATTAATGGGTTGATAAACCTCTTTCTTATGAGTTGTTGCCAATTTCTTTAAGTATTTTTGTGAAATTATTTTTTTAAAACATTTTCTAATCCAATTTATCTATTTTTTTTATTTTTTTTCACCCAACCCGCGAGCCAGCCCGCCAACCCGCGAGCTCGTAGCGAGCCGGGTTGGGTTCATATTTTCCTGGCTCGTTAAGGCCCCGAGTTGACACAACCCAACCCGTTTTCAACCCAACCCATACGGGCTGACCCATATGGGCCGGGCTGGCCCGTATTGACAGCTCTTATCTGATGGCCATCGAGCCTTCAGTATTTGGCTTGTCAGTAATTTATTACCGACTATTTTCTACAACACTAATTTTTATCCATCGGTATTTACGGAATGACTTAATCATCGGTAATTATCGGTGGTTATTTCTGTGGGTAGTTACTAATGGTTTGAGCCGTTGGTAGACTCTTTTTCTTCTTCTTTTCGGCTAGTCGTCTGTCTCTTTATCGGCGTTTCCTTCTTTCTGTTCATCCTCCTTTAATACCTTCAACGATGCAAACCATGCTCTAATATTGTTGATTTCTGATTTTTTTTGAGGCAATATGAATTATATTGAAAAGAAGTGCAATGGATACTTTAACCTAATACAAGAAGAAAGATGTAGAAATAGAGGAAGAGCTAGAAAAAAACATGTACAAAGACAGAGACCCTCAATGCCAAAGCTACCCACCTACTACCTCATTGAAAATAGACTTTACAAAAAAGGTATCATTAATGCTTAATTGTTGATTTCTGATTTTATTGATTGCGCATTTCTGTGTCTATTTCACTGAAAAATGTCGACTCGAAATATTCTACATAATTACAATATATGTAAATATTAAAATAATATATAATAATATTAAGTCAAATAATACTCATACTTACATCGGTGTTCACAAACCTCCCATCTACACATAATTTGATTTGTCTACTTCATATATATTGGTACGTTTAGAAGGACTGTTTCACTACAAGGAAAAAGCTTTTTCTCGAAGGCCAAAAGTCGTTGGTAAGCCAAACAAAAAAACGACATTAATTCTTAATTACCGATGACCAACTGACGGCCAAAAAGTTGTCGCTATTTGGCTCGTCAATAATTTTTTCCTACGGCTTTCAAAAAATCGCTGGTAATTATCGACAATTTTTTCCGTTGCTAGCTTATTGACGGCCTTTTTCGTCGCTAATTATTGATGATTGTTTTTGCCGCTAACTTACCGATGACTTTTTCCTCGCTAATTACCAACGATTGTTTCCAACACTAACTTACCGATAGCTTTCTCCTTCGCTACTTACCAACAGTTTTTTTGACACTAAATTTCCGACGAATTTTTCTATTGCTAATTGATTTGGTATGCACAAAAAATCATTTTTTTGTAAATAAAAATTTCAAGGTGACATTATTATATGCAACAAAAGGAACGTTTTGCGGGCTTTAAAATTATCATTATTTATTATTTATACGAAGATGTGAAAGCAGAAGAAGATGAAGGAGGAGGCCGACAATGAGGATGAAGTGTGAGTAAGATGGTCTATGAAATTGTATCTATAGGTTATCGACGATTTTATCCGGCAATAGCTTACCGACTACTTTTTCGGGATATTTTTACGTTATCCACGGTTTTGGGTGGGGGTAACTAATTTTTCAATTTCTTAAAAGACCGCCAAGTTTTTAGGAGGAGACAATTTTAACTTTTGAATCTACCGATTGCTTTTTTTTTTCTTTCTGTCAGTTATAGTTTTTCAAATTTTTTAAAGTACACCAAGTTATTAGTAGGCAGAAATTTCAAATTTTGAAATTATCGACGACTTTTTCCAGTTGACAAAACCGATGGTAGTTTTGCGGTAAGTAATCCCACAAAAAAATGATACACCAAATTACCGACGCATTTTTTCGTCAGTAAGTATTTTTTTAATAAAAAAACACCTTATTAAAGGGCTAACCGTTGGTAATAGCGAGTTTTTATGACGGTTTTGAGATCGTTGATAAAAAGTCATCGGTAATTCACTTTTGAAGATCAATTATATTGAACAATATCGTACGTGAATTAAATATAAATTTAAAATATTCTCAAAAAAATTTAAATGATAAAACTTGGCATACAAATCTCTTAAAAGAAAAGAATACAATTAATTTATTCACAATGCAAATTTAACTTATAGCACAATAAAAAAATTAAATTATAGACTAAATTAAAGAAAATACTTTTTTTAAGCAAAAGTTTTATTAGATGAAATAGTTGATTATACAAACAGAACTCAACAAGTGAGCATATCCCCACCAATATGAATACATAAAGATTCCTTTGGTGCGTCCAAAGATATAACTTTAGAAATACAACACCTAAAAAACACCTACCCGCACAAATTGCAGGAAAACCCCCAAGTCACATTGACGAGGTCCAAACCCGGATCAAGAACAAAACATCCAAAGAGAATGAGCATCTGTCGAGGACCGAAATGTGGCAAAGAAAAGCCATATAACCCAATAAAAATAGAGCTCAACTCGCTACTGGAGGGGAAGCCAGTCAGCACATAACATCAACCGAAAAGGGAAAGCATAAAAACCTAAGAGGAACAACACTAGACAACGACCCCGATCAGCACACAGCCGGCTCGAAACTTCACCACCTTCACCATCAACCTCGAGCATCACTCCGGAAGCCCATAAAACATAGCGCCCAAAACCGATCCGTGATAACGACCAGTGCCACGAGCTTTTTAGAATGGAGATCAACCAAAGCTAAGAGGCTTTTTTGAACAATATATGGGTTACTGATGGCCTATACCGTTGGTAATTATCGACGACTTTTAATTTCAAAGGATATTTATAAGTTACGGATGGATGAGTTTGTCGTTAATCTAGTGGTCAATTGTCCTGACAGAATAAATTCCCAAATTCATTACAAAAATAAAATATTATTAGTAATAACGCGCGAAAATTCACCGCCAAATTACCGACGGTTTGATCGCAGGTAATGGGTGCGCTAAAATTTCCAGCCAAATTACAAACGACTTATGCATGTTTAATTTCTTGTTCATCAGTTTATTTTTTTTTAAAGGAAGTAACTAACTATGACTCTATTATCTTTACAAGGTGTGAGGTTAAAAATGTTTGATATAAAATCATAAAAGAATATTATTTATTTCATCAGGAGAGAGCCATATATCATCTAGAGTAAGTATACAAATCGAAATTAAAAATGCCAACATGACAAGAGAAAGGTGATAACAGGGGAATATATGAGAATGAAGGTGAGGACAGGCAGAAGTGCTGTTCAAAGTTGTTTGTTTCTGGGGAAGACATGGGAGAAAGCCAAATGAGACTAAAATAAGAAAAGGATGGCAAAGAAAATGTGGGTTCGTGTGCTACAAAAGACACACAGCCCCCGACAAAGATATGGTATTAAGACCCATTCTTAGCTATTTTAGCTTCTAGCAACTTTTCTTCCTTGATAATTGATATATTGGCCTTGCCCCATCACCAGAATATATACATGTGAATGTAGAAAACTATAATCTATTGATTACTCCCATGGTCTCTGGTCAGGAAGTCTAAATTAACTAGCTCGAGATTTAAGGGTTTGTTTGTAAGCTAGTAACATCAAAATGCGGTTCAAGGGAATGTTTGCATGTGGAATTGAAATCAATAGTAGTATTAATTTAATTCATTTTTGATAATTTAGCCAAAGGAATAATCCCGCCATTGGTTTATGTTCATGAAGAATGTTCATAGAAATAAGAAGTTGCAGGCATGTGTGGGAACAATTTTTTATATGGACAGTTTCCTTACAATTATACTCCAATTTTGAACAAACTTGTTGGTCAAAAAATTTATTCATCACAATTTAAAATGACAGTCGTCTTTCATAAAAAAAAAAAAAAATGGCAGCTCAAAACGCCACAAAGTAGTATTCATAGTGCTTTGCCGCTTGCAAATAGCGGCAGTTTCAATCAACGTGTTATTTAGAAAATTATGTTGATTCAGTTGACCGACATATTATGCACAAATTTTGGAGGTTTTAAGTTTTTCTTTTTCATAAGCCAATATAACATATATAATGAAGTATAAGTGAT